>NC_135537.1:61340314-61940314 GCF_045843805.1 Urocitellus parryii
AATCTCCCCTCACATACCATTGTTGGCCCTCTGTGTCCTGTGGGTGAGTTCCCTTCACCCAACAGTGCTCAGTCTCCTCTGGGTCTTGTGGTGAGTGTCCTTTGCCTAAGAGTGTTTATTCTTCTGTGGGTCCTCTCTTTAATCTCACTACACACACCATTGCTCAGGATCCCCTGAGCCTTGTGGGTGAGCGCTCCTTGCATGAATTCTCAATGTCTTCTGGATGTTTGGGGTGGGCACATTTTACCCACCAGGGCTCAGTCTCCTCTGAGCTCTTGGCCTTGTGG
Source organism: Urocitellus parryii (assembly GCF_045843805.1). Lineage (NCBI taxonomy): Eukaryota > Metazoa > Chordata > Mammalia > Rodentia > Sciuridae > Urocitellus > Urocitellus parryii. Next base: position 61,340,602 of record NC_135537.1, read on the forward strand.
TTTATTTAGTGACCTTTGTGGGTGAATCCCTTCCCTGATGAGATTCATACATCAACTGTGGCCTCACCTGAGTTTCAAAGCAAACACAACCATGGAATATTGGAGAAGTGTCCATACTGTCGCTCTCCCACAACCTTGCTTGGCCTTTGGTGCTACTGTACAGAGGGGCTTCTCATCAATGCCTGAAACCACAAGATAACAAGATAACTGTTAGTGCATCCCACTTGCAACAGCGCTGAGGACCTGCTTCAATATCTCATGGTCCACCATCACCACACCTGTGCTCAAGTGGCTGACTCTTATGAATGATTTAACATGGCCAGTATTCCTAAGGTCCCTGTGGGGACCAGTGCATGAAAACCAAATTTCCAAATATGGTCTGGATCTTCCCGACATGTCATGGGGCGTACTCTTTTCACCAGAGAAGCAGCTGTCTAGTACTGCGGATCAAATGCAATTCTGCTGGAGCAGACCATATGATGTGTGGCCATGGACAATTTCTCCGGATCCAGGAGGACTTCCTCTGATTTTTGAAAAAGCACCCCTGTCCACCATCCCTAAGTTACCTGAGAACACGAGGTGAGGGCAACTCTCTGACAGTTTCCCAGGGCTCCGCATCTGTGCGTTGAGCGTTCCTGTCCCACCAGGGCTCATCTGCTCTGACTTCTGTGAAGGACTGCCGCATTACCACACAGGGCTCAGTCTTCTCTGAGTTCACTCTGAATCTCCCCTCAACGATCATTGTTCAGCCTCCTCTAGGTCCTGTGCATGAACATACCTCACTCAGCCTTGCTCAGTCCCTCTGGGTATTCTGGGTGAGTGCTACTTGCCAAACACTCCTCCGTCTTCTCTGGGACCTGTGCTATGTTCTCTTCTCAAAACATTTCTCAGTCTCTTCTGTGTCTTCCGGGAGAGGGTTACTGTCCTCATAAAACTCAGTATGCTCTGGGTCTTTTCCTTTGTTTGCATATTCACCATTGCTCAGGGTCTTCTGGGTCCTGTGGGTGAGGCCCCCTTGCCCAGCATTGCTCAATCTCATCTGGGTCATCTTGTTGAGCACTCCTTGTTCTCCTGTGCTCACTCTCTCTCCTGAATCTTGGTGGTGAGTGCCCCTGGCCCTCCAGTGCTATTTCTCCAGGTCAGGAAGGTGAGTGTCCTTTGCACATCAGGTCTCTATCTCCTCTGGGTCCTTTGAGGGAGCATCATGCACCTGACAGTCCACAGTCTACTCTGGGTTCTGTGCTATGTAGCCCTAGCCAAAAATGCCTCATATCCTTTTTGTCCTCTGTGTGAGTGCCTGTCACCCAGCAGTGCCCAGCCTCCTTGGGTCCTATAGATGAGTACACCTCGTCTAGCACTGCTCTTTCTTGTTAAATCCTATCCTGAATCTCCCATTACCTACCATTGCTCAGGGTCCTCTGAGTTCTGTGGTGTGCTCACTGCCCAGCCATCAGCAGTCTCCTCTGTGTACTGGGGCTGGGTGCCCTTAGCCCAACACTGCTCGGTGTCCTCTGAGCCCTAGGCCAATGGGTTCATTTGGTGAAGTGTGTGGGTGAACCTCTCTCCTGTTACCATTAGTAAACTGTGGCCATATCTGAGTCTCCAAGAATACACTAGTTTGGAATTTTGGCAAAGTGTTGCACTTCCTCTTTCCAACCAACTCACTGGGTCTTTGGTGCTGCCATGCACACAGGCTTCTCTCCGGGGCCTAAAACCACAATATAATTGTTAGTGGATCTCCATTCCAACAGTACTGAGGACCTGGTTCCATCATGCATTGTCCACCATTAGCACATTTTGCTCAAGGGACTTTGTTCTTATAGATAATTTAACATCCTCATGATTTCTGAGGTCTCTGGGAACACTGGATGAACACCAGATATCCAACTATGCTCAGCATCTTCCTGGACATAACACTGGGCACTCTCATTTCACTGAACAAGCATCCTTCCAGGACCTGCGGATCAAGACCCAGGACAATTTCCCATCATTACAGAGGACTTCCTCCAACCTGAGAACACACACCACAGTCCCACCGTCACTTGGGTAACTGAAAACTCATGGTGAGTGATAGTCTCCAAAGGTTCCAATGTTTTGAGTCCTATGGATGAGCGCCCCTCTCCCAGCAGAGCTCAATCTCCTCTGGGTATACAGGTGAGTGTCCCATCAACAACCAGCGCTCAGTGTTCTCTGTGTCCTCTTCCAGATCTCCTCCCACCACCCATTGCTCGGTCTCCTCTGGGTCCTGTGCCTGAGTACCCCTTGCCAGTCAGTGCTCAGGCTTTTCTCTCTGTTCTATTGTCGGATCTCCCCTCACACACCATTGCTCTGAGTCCTGTGGGGGAGCACCCCTCACAAGTCAGTGCTCAGTCTCCTCTGGGTCCTCTGGGTGATCACCCATTTCCCACCACTTCTCCATCGCCACTGAAACGTGGGGGTGTCAGCCCCTTGTCGTTTGGTGCTCTATCCCTGCGTCATGCAGGGCACTGCCACTTGCCCAGCAGTGCTCAGTCTCCCCTGGGACCTCTGTGTCCTCTGGGGTTTTGCCTCTGCCCCAGCAGTGTGAGGCTATTCTTGTTCTCTGGTGAGTGCCCCTCGCACAGCAGTGCTCAGGCTTCTCTGTGTCCCCTGGGTGCAGGCCCTTTGCCAAGCAGTTCTGGGTCCGCTCTGCAAAATGTGGGTGAGCAACCCTCACCTAACAGTAGCCCTAGCCAGGATCCTCAGTCCCCTCTGGGTTCTCTGGGTTAGCACTCCCCTCCCCTCAGTGCTCAGTCTCCTCTGGGTCCTGCAGGTGAGCACCCCTCCCCTAACAGTGCTCAGGCTTCTCTGTGTCCTGTGCTGTGTTCCCCTAGCCAGTCCTTCCTCACTCCCCTTGGAAACTGTGGCTGAGCACCCCTGACTTAAAAGTACTCAATTCTCTGGAATCCTGTCCTTAATCTCCCCTCACCCTCCATTTCTCAGGGTCCTCTGAGTCCTGTGGGTGAGTGCCCATCATCCAGTAGTGCTCAGTCTCCTCTGGGTCTTATGCATGAGCAACCCTCACCTAACAGTCTCTGGTGTTCTCTGGGTGCTGTGTGATGTTTCTTAGCCAACCATTTCTCAGTGGCCTCGGGCCTTGTGGATGAGTGCCCTTCGCCTAAGACTGCTTATTCTTATTCTCTTTAAGCTTGCTGCACTCATCATTGCTCAGAGTTCACTGAGCCTTGTGGGTGAGCACCCCTTCCCAAAAGTTCACAATGTCTTCTGGATATTTGGGGTGGGCACATTTTACCCACCAGGGCTCAGTCTCCTCTAAGCTTTTGGCTTGTGGTTCATTTAGTGTCTTTGTGGGTGAATCCCTTCCCTGCTAAGATTCATACACCAACTGTGGATTACCTGAGTTTCCAGCGAAAACCACCATGGAATCTTGAAAAACTGTCCATACTGTCATTTTCCCACAACCTCAATTGGCCTTTGGGTGCTACCTTACAGAGTGGTTTCTCACCAATGCCTGAAACCACAAGATAACTGTTAGTGCATCTCAATTGCAACAGTGCTGAGGACCTCCTTCAATCACTCGTGGTCCACCATCACCACACCTGTGCTCAAGTGGCTGAGCTCTTATGAATGATTTAATCTGGCCAGTATTCCTAAGGTCCCTGTGGGGACCAGTGCATGAAAACCAAATTTCTTAGTATGGTCTGGATCTTCCCTGACATGCCACTGGACTCACTCTTTTCACCAGAGAAGCAGCCGTCTAGGACTGTGGATCAACAGCAATTCTGCTGGAGAGGACCATGTGACCTGTGGCCAAGGACAATTCCTCCTCATCAAGGAGGACTTCCTCTGACCTGTGAAAAAGCAACATTGTGCACCATCCCTGAGGTGCCTGAGAACTTGAGGTGAGGGCTACTCTCTGACAGTTTCCCAGGGCTCTCAAATCTGTGGGTGAGTGCTCTTCTCCCACCAGGGCTCATCTGCTAAGTTCTGGGAAGGACTGCCGCATCACCCAACAGGGATGCGTCTTCTCTGAGTTAACTCTGAATCTCCCCTCAGCCACCATTGCTTGGTCTCCTCTCTGAACACACCTTACCCCAGCTGTCTCAGTCTCCTCTGAGCATTCTGGGGGAGCGCTACTTGCCAAACAGTCGTCCGTCTTCTCTGAGACCTGTGCTATGTTCTCCTCTCAAAACATTCCTCAGTCTCTTCTGTGTCCTCCAGGAGAGGACTACTCTCCTTGTAAAACTCAGTATGCTCTGGGTCCTGTCCTTTACGTTTGCAAATTCACCATTGCTCAGGTTCTTCTGGGTCCTGTTGGAGAGCCCCCGCTTGTCCATCATTCTTCAGTCTCATCTGGGTCCTCTTGTTGAGAAACCATTGTTCTCCTGTGCTCATCTCTTCTGAATTTGATGGTGAGTGCCCCTGGCCCTCCAGTGCTATTTCTCCAGGTCTTCCAGGGGAGTGTTCTTTGCACATCAGGTCTCTGTCTCCTCAGGGTCCTGTGGGTTTGTGCCATTCAGCTGACAGGGCACAGTGTACTCTGGGTTCTGTTCTATGTAGCACTCTCCAAAAATGCCTCAGTGTCCTCTTTGTCCTCTGGGTGAGCACCCATCACCCAGCAGTGCAAAGCCTCCTTCTGGATGTGCACACTTCACCTAGCAGTGCTCTGTCTTTCGGTTTACATCCTAAATCTCCTGTCACCCACCATTGCTCAGGGTCCTCTGAGTTCTGTGATGTGTGCCCACTGCCCACCCATCAATAGTCTCCACTGAGTACTGGGATAGGGTGCCTTGAGCCCAACACTGCTCAGTGACCTCTGAGCATATCTAAGTGTCCAAGAATACACTACTGTAGAATCTTGGTAAAATGTTGACACTTCCTCTTTCCAACCACCTCACTTTGGTGCTGCCATGCACACAAGCTTCTTTCCATGACTTGAAACCACAAGATAATTGTTAGTGGATCTCCATTCCAACAGCACTGAGGACCTGAGTCAATCCCGCATTGTCCACCATTAGCACACCTTTGTTCCAGTGGCTGGGTCCTTATGGATAATTTAATGTGCCCATGATTTCTGAGGTCTCTGGGAACATTGGATGAAAACCAAATATCTAACTAAGCCAAGGATCTCCCTGGACATGCAAGTGGGCACACTCTTTTCACCAGAGAAGCAGCTGTCTAAGAATATGAATCAAAAGCAACTTTTCTGGAGAGGACCATGAGACTTGTGGCCAAGAACAATTTCTCTGCATCAAGGAGGTCCTCATCTGACCAGTGACGAAGCAACACTATCTAGGTACCTGAGAACTTGAGATGAGGGTTACTATCCGACAGTTTCCCAGGGTTTTGAGTCTGTAGGTGAGCCCCCATTGCCCACCACTGCTCTATCTCATCTGGGTCCTCTTGTTGAGCACTCCTTATTCTCCTGTGCTCACTCTCACCTGAATCTTGGTGGTGAGTGCCACTGGCCCTCCAGTACTATTTGTCCAGGTCTTGCAGGTGAGTGCCCCTTGCACATCAGATCTCTGTCTCCTCAGGGTGCTGTGGGTGAGCACCATCCAGCTGAGAGTACACAGTCTGCTCTGGGTGTTCTGTAGCCCCAGCCCAAAATGCCTCAGTATCCTTTTTGTCCTCTGGGTGAGTCAACCAGCAGTGCTCATCCTCCTCTGGGTCCTCTGGGTAAACACACCTCGCCTACCACTGCTCAGTCTTCTCTGGGTCCCATTCTTAATCTACCATCACCCACCATTTCTCAGGGTCTTCTGAGTTCTGTGATGTGCGCCCACTACCCAGTCATCAGCTGTCTTCACTGTGTACTTGGGCTAGGTGCTCTCAGCCCAACACTGCTCAGTGTCCTCTGAGCCGTAGTCTATCTGGCTCATTTGGTGAAGTCTGTGGGTGAGCCTCACTCCCGTTACCGTTAGTACACACACTGTGGCCATATCTGAGTGTCCAAGAATACGCTACTGTGGAATCAAGGTGAAATATTGACCCTACCACTTTCCAACCCTTTTTGCTGGGACTTTGGTGCTACCATGCCCACAGGCTTCTCTCCAGGGCCTGTAACCACAAGATAGTTGTTAGTGGATCTCCATTCCAACATGAGGATGTGGTTCGATCATGCAATGTCCGCCATTATCACACCTTTGCTCAAGTGGCTGTGTTCTTATGGATAATTTAACGTGCCCATGATTCTGAGGTCTCTGGAAACACTGGATGAAAACCAAATATCCAACTATGCTCAGGATCTTCCTGGACATGCCACTGGGCAATCTCGTTTCACTGAACAAGCATCCTTCCAGGACCAGTGGATCAAGGCCCAGGACAATTTCTCATTATTACCGAGGACTTCCTCCAACCTGGGAACACATACCACTGTCCCACCATCACTAGGGTAACTGAAAACTATGGATGAGTAATAGTCCCCAAAAGGTTCCAAGGGTTTGAGTTCTGTGGGAGGACCACCCCTCTCCCTGGAGAGCTCAGGCTCTTTGGGGTATATGGGTGACTGTCCCATCAACAACCAGTGCTCAGTGTTCTCCTTGTCCTCTTCCAGATCTTCTCCCACCATCCATTGTGCAATCTCCTCTGGGTCCTGAGCCTGAGCGCCCCTCGCCAGTCAGTACTCAGGCTTCTCTCTCTGTTCTATCTTATCTCCACTCTCCCACCTTTGCTCAGGGTCCTCTGAGTCCTGTGGGTGAATGTCCCTCACCCAGAAGTGCTCAGTCTCCCCTGGGACCTCTGTCCTTTTGGGTTTTGCCGCTGACCCAGCAGTGCTCAGGTTTCTCTGTGTCCCCTGGATGCAGATCCTTTGTCAAGCAGTTCTGGGTCCGCTCTGTGAACTGTGGGTGAGCGCCCCTTACCTAACAGTACTCAGTTTCCTTTTGTCCTCTGCTGTGTTTCCCTAGCCAGGATCCTCAGTCTCCTCTGGGTTCTCTGGGTTAGTGTTCCCCTCCCCTCAGTGCTCAGTCTCCTCTGGGTCCTGCGGGTGAGCACCCCTCCCCTAACAGTGCTCAGGCTTCTCTGTGTCCTGTGCTGTGTTCCCCTAGCCAATCCTTCCTCGTCTTCTTGGAATTTGTGTCGAAGCACCTCTCACCTGAAAGTATTCAGACCTCTCTAAATCCTGTCGTAATCTCCCCTCACATACCATTGTTGGCCCTCTGTGTCCTGTGGGTGAGTTCCCTTCACCCAACAGTGCTCAGTCTCCTCTGGGTCTTGTGGTGAGTGTCCTTTGCCTAAGAGTGTTTATTCTTCTGTGGGTCCTCTCTTTAATCTCACTACACACACCATTGCTCAGGATCCCCTGAGCCTTGTGGGTGAGCGCTCCTTGCATGAATTCTCAATGTCTTCTGGATGTTTGGGGTGGGCACATTTTACCCACCAGGGCTCAGTCTCCTCTGAGCTCTTGGCCTTGTGGTTTATTTAGTGACCTTTGTGGGTGAATCCCTTCCCTGATGAGATTCATACATCAACTGTGGCCTCACCTGAGTTTCAAAGCAAACACAACCATGGAATATTGGAGAAGTGTCCATACTGTCGCTCTCCCACAACCTTGCTTGGCCTTTGGTGCTACTGTACAGAGGGGCTTCTCATCAATGCCTGAAACCACAAGATAACAAGATAACTGTTAGTGCATCCCACTTGCAACAGCGCTGAGGACCTGCTTCAATATCTCATGGTCCACCATCACCACACCTGTGCTCAAGTGGCTGACTCTTATGAATGATTTAACATGGCCAGTATTCCTAAGGTCCCTGTGGGGACCAGTGCATGAAAACCAAATTTCCAAATATGGTCTGGATCTTCCCGACATGTCATGGGGCGTACTCTTTTCACCAGAGAAGCAGCTGTCTAGTACTGCGGATCAAATGCAATTCTGCTGGAGCAGACCATATGATGTGTGGCCATGGACAATTTCTCCGGATCCAGGAGGACTTCCTCTGATTTTTGAAAAAGCACCCCTGTCCACCATCCCTAAGTTACCTGAGAACACGAGGTGAGGGCAACTCTCTGACAGTTTCCCAGGGCTCCGCATCTGTGCGTTGAGCGTTCCTGTCCCACCAGGGCTCATCTGCTCTGACTTCTGTGAAGGACTGCCGCATTACCAAACAGGGCTCAGTCTTCTCTGAGTTCACTCTGAATCTCCCCTCAACGATCATTGTTCAGCCTCCTCTAGGTCCTGTGCATGAACATACCTCACTCAGCCTTGCTCAGTCCCCTCTGGGTATTCTGGGTGAGTGCTACTTGCCAAACACTCCTCCGTCTTCTCTGGGACCTGTGCTATGTTCTCTTCTCAAAACATTTCTCAGTCTCTTCTGTGTCTTCCGGGAGAGGGTTACTGTCCTCATAAAACTCAGTATGCTCTGGGTCTTTTCCTTTGTTTGCATATTCACCATTGCTCAGGGTCTTCTGGGTCCTGTGGGTGAGGCCCCCTTGCCCAGCATTGCTCAATCTCATCTGGGTCATCTTGTTGAGCACTCCTTGTTCTCCTGTGCTCACTCTCTCTCCTGAATCTTGGTGGTGAGTGCCCCTGGCCCTCCAGTGCTATTTCTCCAGGTCAGGAAGGTGAGTGTCCTTTGCACATCAGGTCTCTATCTCCTCTGGGTCCTTTGAGGGAGCATCATGCACCTGACAGTCCACAGTCTACTCTGGGTTCTGTGCTATGTAGCCCTAGCCAAAAATGCCTCATATCCTTTTTGTCCTCTGTGTGAGTGCCTGTCACCCAGCAGTGCCCAGCCTCCTTGGGTCCTATAGATGAGTACACCTCGTCTAGCACTGCTCTTTCTTGTTAAATCCTATCCTGAATCTCCCATTACCTACCATTGCTCAGGGTCCTCTGAGTTCTGTGGTGTGCTCACTGCCCAGCCATCAGCAGTCTCCTCTGTGTACTGGGGCTGGGTGCCCTTAGCCCAACACTGCTCGGTGTCCTCTGAGCCCTAGGCCAATGGGTTCATTTGGTGAAGTGTGTGGGTGAACCTCTCTCCTGTTACCATTAGTAAACTGTGGCCATATCTGAGTCTCCAAGAATACACTAGTTTGGAATTTTGGCAAAGTGTTGCACTTCCTCTTTCCAACCAACTCACTGGGTCTTTGGTGCTGCCATGCACACAGGCTTCTCTCCGGGGCCTAAAACCACAATATAATTGTTAGTGGATCTCCATTCCAACAGTACTGAGGACCTGGTTCCATCATGCATTGTCCACCATTAGCACATTTTGCTCAAGGGACTTTGTTCTTATAGATAATTTAACATCCTCATGATTTCTGAGGTCTCTGGGAACACTGGATGAACACCAGATATCCAACTATGCTCAGCATCTTCCTGGACATAACACTGGGCACTCTCATTTCACTGAACAAGCATCCTTCCAGGACCTGCGGATCAAGACCCAGGACAATTTCCCATCATTACAGAGGACTTCCTCCAACCTGAGAACACACACCACAGTCCCACCGTCACTTGGGTAACTGAAAACTCATGGTGAGTGATAGTCTCCAAAGGTTCCAATGTTTTGAGTCCTATGGATGAGCGCCCCTCTCCCAGCAGAGCTCAATCTCCTCTGGGTATACAGGTGAGTGTCCCATCAACAACCAGCGCTCAGTGTTCTCTGTGTCCTCTTCCAGATCTCCTCCCACCACCCATTGCTCGGTCTCCTCTGGGTCCTGTGCCTGAGTACCCCTTGCCAGTCAGTGCTCAGGCTTTTCTCTCTGTTCTATTGTCGGATCTCCCCTCACACACCATTGCTCTGAGTCCTGTGGGGGAGCACCCCTCACAAGTCAGTGCTCAGTCTCCTCTGGGTCCTCTGGGTGATCACCCATTTCCCACCACTTCTCCATCGCCACTGAAACGTGGGGGTGTCAGCCCCTTGTCGTTTGGTGCTCTATCCCTGCGTCATGCAGGGCACTGCCACTTGCCCAGCAGTGCTCAGTCTCCCCTGGGACCTCTGTGTCCTCTGGGGTTTTGCCTCTGCCCCAGCAGTGTGAGGCTATTCTTGTTCTCTGGTGAGTGCCCCTCGCACAGCAGTGCTCAGGCTTCTCTGTGTCCCCTGGGTGCAGGCCCTTTGCCAAGCAGTTCTGGGTCCGCTCTGCAAAATGTGGGTGAGCAACCCTCACCTAACAGTAGCCCTAGCCAGGATCCTCAGTCCCCTCTGGGTTCTCTGGGTTAGCACTCCCCTCCCCTCAGTGCTCAGTCTCCTCTGGGTCCTGCAGGTGAGCACCCCTCCCCTAACAGTGCTCAGGCTTCTCTGTGTCCTGTGCTGTGTTCCCCTAGCCAGTCCTTCCTCACTCCCCTTGGAAACTGTGGCTGAGCACCCCTGACTTAAAAGTACTCAATTCTCTGGAATCCTGTCCTTAATCTCCCCTCACCCTCCATTTCTCAGGGTCCTCTGAGTCCTGTGGGTGAGTGCCCATCATCCAGTAGTGCTCAGTCTCCTCTGGGTCTTATGCATGAGCAACCCTCACCTAACAGTCTCTGGTGTTCTCTGGGTGCTGTGTGATGTTTCTTAGCCAACCATTTCTCAGTGGCCTCGGGCCTTGTGGATGAGTGCCCTTCGCCTAAGACTGCTTATTCTTATTCTCTTTAAGCTTGCTGCACTCATCATTGCTCAGAGTTCACTGAGCCTTGTGGGTGAGCACCCCTTCCCAAAAGTTCACAATGTCTTCTGGATATTTGGGGTGGGCACATTTTACCCACCAGGGCTCAGTCTCCTCTAAGCTTTTGGCTTGTGGTTCATTTAGTGTCTTTGTGGGTGAATCCCTTCCCTGCTAAGATTCATACACCAACTGTGGATTACCTGAGTTTCCAGCGAAAACCACCATGGAATCTTGAAAAACTGTCCATACTGTCATTTTCCCACAACCTCAATTGGCCTTTGGGTGCTACCTTACAGAGTGGTTTCTCACCAATGCCTGAAACCACAAGATAACTGTTAGTGCATCTCAATTGCAACAGTGCTGAGGACCTCCTTCAATCACTCGTGGTCCACCATCACCACACCTGTGCTCAAGTGGCTGAGCTCTTATGAATGATTTAATCTGGCCAGTATTCCTAAGGTCCCTGTGGGGACCAGTGCATGAAAACCAAATTTCTTAGTATGGTCTGGATCTTCCCTGACATGCCACTGGACTCACTCTTTTCACCAGAGAAGCAGCCGTCTAGGACTGTGGATCAACAGCAATTCTGCTGGAGAGGACCATGTGACCTGTGGCCAAGGACAATTCCTCCTCATCAAGGAGGACTTCCTCTGACCTGTGAAAAAGCAACATTGTGCACCATCCCTGAGGTGCCTGAGAACTTGAGGTGAGGGCTACTCTCTGACAGTTTCCCAGGGCTCTCAAATCTGTGGGTGAGTGCTCTTCTCCCACCAGGGCTCATCTGCTAAGTTCTGGGAAGGACTGCCGCATCACCCAACAGGGATGCGTCTTCTCTGAGTTAACTCTGAATCTCCCCTCAGCCACCATTGCTTGGTCTCCTCTCTGAACACACCTTACCCCAGCTGTCTCAGTCTCCTCTGAGCATTCTGGGGGAGCGCTACTTGCCAAACAGTCGTCCGTCTTCTCTGAGACCTGTGCTATGTTCTCCTCTCAAAACATTCCTCAGTCTCTTCTGTGTCCTCCAGGAGAGGACTACTCTCCTTGTAAAACTCAGTATGCTCTGGGTCCTGTCCTTTACGTTTGCAAATTCACCATTGCTCAGGTTCTTCTGGGTCCTGTTGGAGAGCCCCCGCTTGTCCATCATTCTTCAGTCTCATCTGGGTCCTCTTGTTGAGAAACCATTGTTCTCCTGTGCTCATCTCTTCTGAATTTGATGGTGAGTGCCCCTGGCCCTCCAGTGCTATTTCTCCAGGTCTTCCAGGGGAGTGTTCTTTGCACATCAGGTCTCTGTCTCCTCAGGGTCCTGTGGGTTTGTGCCATTCAGCTGACAGGGCACAGTGTACTCTGGGTTCTGTTCTATGTAGCACTCTCCAAAAATGCCTCAGTGTCCTCTTTGTCCTCTGGGTGAGCACCCATCACCCAGCAGTGCAAAGCCTCCTTCTGGATGTGCACACTTCACCTAGCAGTGCTCTGTCTTTCGGTTTACATCCTAAATCTCCTGTCACCCACCATTGCTCAGGGTCCTCTGAGTTCTGTGATGTGTGCCCACTGCCCACCCATCAATAGTCTCCACTGAGTACTGGGATAGGGTGCCTTGAGCCCAACACTGCTCAGTGACCTCTGAGCATATCTAAGTGTCCAAGAATACACTACTGTAGAATCTTGGTAAAATGTTGACACTTCCTCTTTCCAACCACCTCACTTTGGTGCTGCCATGCACACAAGCTTCTTTCCATGACTTGAAACCACAAGATAATTGTTAGTGGATCTCCATTCCAACAGCACTGAGGACCTGAGTCAATCCCGCATTGTCCACCATTAGCACACCTTTGTTCCAGTGGCTGGGTCCTTATGGATAATTTAATGTGCCCATGATTTCTGAGGTCTCTGGGAACATTGGATGAAAACCAAATATCTAACTAAGCCAAGGATCTCCCTGGACATGCAAGTGGGCACACTCTTTTCACCAGAGAAGCAGCTGTCTAAGAATATGAATCAAAAGCAACTTTTCTGGAGAGGACCATGAGACTTGTGGCCAAGAACAATTTCTCTGCATCAAGGAGGTCCTCATCTGACCAGTGACGAAGCAACACTATCTAGGTACCTGAGAACTTGAGATGAGGGTTACTATCCGACAGTTTCCCAGGGTTTTGAGTCTGTAGGTGAGCCCCCATTGCCCACCACTGCTCTATCTCATCTGGGTCCTCTTGTTGAGCACTCCTTATTCTCCTGTGCTCACTCTCACCTGAATCTTGGTGGTGAGTGCCACTGGCCCTCCAGTACTATTTGTCCAGGTCTTGCAGGTGAGTGCCCCTTGCACATCAGATCTCTGTCTCCTCAGGGTGCTGTGGGTGAGCACCATCCAGCTGAGAGTACACAGTCTGCTCTGGGTGTTCTGTAGCCCCAGCCCAAAATGCCTCAGTATCCTTTTTGTCCTCTGGGTGAGTCAACCAGCAGTGCTCATCCTCCTCTGGGTCCTCTGGGTAAACACACCTCGCCTACCACTGCTCAGTCTTCTCTGGGTCCCATTCTTAATCTACCATCACCCACCATTTCTCAGGGTCTTCTGAGTTCTGTGATGTGCGCCCACTACCCAGTCATCAGCTGTCTTCACTGTGTACTTGGGCTAGGTGCTCTCAGCCCAACACTGCTCAGTGTCCTCTGAGCCGTAGTCTATCTGGCTCATTTGGTGAAGTCTGTGGGTGAGCCTCACTCCCGTTACCGTTAGTACACACACTGTGGCCATATCTGAGTGTCCAAGAATACGCTACTGTGGAATCAAGGTGAAATATTGACCCTACCACTTTCCAACCCTTTTTGCTGGGACTTTGGTGCTACCATGCCCACAGGCTTCTCTCCAGGGCCTGTAACCACAAGATAGTTGTTAGTGGATCTCCATTCCAACATGAGGATGTGGTTCGATCATGCAATGTCCGCCATTATCACACCTTTGCTCAAGTGGCTGTGTTCTTATGGATAATTTAACGTGCCCATGATTCTGAGGTCTCTGGAAACACTGGATGAAAACCAAATATCCAACTATGCTCAGGATCTTCCTGGACATGCCACTGGGCAATCTCGTTTCACTGAACAAGCATCCTTCCAGGACCAGTGGATCAAGGCCCAGGACAATTTCTCATTATTACCGAGGACTTCCTCCAACCTGGGAACACATACCACTGTCCCACCATCACTAGGGTAACTGAAAACTATGGATGAGTAATAGTCCCCAAAAGGTTCCAAGGGTTTGAGTTCTGTGGGAGGACCACCCCTCTCCCTGGAGAGCTCAGGCTCTTTGGGGTATATGGGTGACTGTCCCATCAACAACCAGTGCTCAGTGTTCTCCTTGTCCTCTTCCAGATCTTCTCCCACCATCCATTGTGCAATCTCCTCTGGGTCCTGAGCCTGAGCGCCCCTCGCCAGTCAGTACTCAGGCTTCTCTCTCTGTTCTATCTTATCTCCACTCTCCCACCTTTGCTCAGGGTCCTCTGAGTCCTGTGGGTGAATGTCCCTCACCCAGAAGTGCTCAGTCTCCCCTGGGACCTCTGTCCTTTTGGGTTTTGCCGCTGACCCAGCAGTGCTCAGGTTTCTCTGTGTCCCCTGGATGCAGATCCTTTGTCAAGCAGTTCTGGGTCCGCTCTGTGAACTGTGGGTGAGCGCCCCTTACCTAACAGTACTCAGTTTCCTTTTGTCCTCTGCTGTGTTTCCCTAGCCAGGATCCTCAGTCTCCTCTGGGTTCTCTGGGTTAGTGTTCCCCTCCCCTCAGTGCTCAGTCTCCTCTGGGTCCTGCGGGTGAGCACCCCTCCCCTAACAGTGCTCAGGCTTCTCTGTGTCCTGTGCTGTGTTCCCCTAGCCAATCCTTCCTCGTCTTCTTGGAATTTGTGTCGAAGCACCTCTCACCTGAAAGTATTCAGACCTCTCTAAATCCTGTCGTAATCTCCCCTCACATACCATTGTTGGCCCTCTGTGTCCTGTGGGTGAGTTCCCTTCACCCAACAGTGCTCAGTCTCCTCTGGGTCTTGTGGTGAGTGTCCTTTGCCTAAGAGTGTTTATTCTTCTGTGGGTCCTCTCTTTAATCTCACTACACACACCATTGCTCAGGATCCCCTGAGCCTTGTGGGTGAGCGCTCCTTGCATGAATTCTCAATGTCTTCTGGATGTTTGGGGTGGGCACATTTTACCCACCAGGGCTCAGTCTCCTCTGAGCTCTTGGCCTTGTGGTTTATTTAGTGACCTTTGTGGGTGAATCCCTTCCCTGATGAGATTCATACATCAACTGTGGCCTCACCTGAGTTTCAAAGCAAACACAACCATGGAATATTGGAGAAGTGTCCATACTGTCGCTCTCCCACAACCTTGCTTGGCCTTTGGTGCTACTGTACAGAGGGGCTTCTCATCAATGCCTGAAACCACAAGATAACAAGATAACTGTTAGTGCATCCCACTTGCAACAGCGCTGAGGACCTGCTTCAATATCTCATGGTCCACCATCACCACACCTGTGCTCAAGTGGCTGACTCTTATGAATGATTTAACATGGCCAGTATTCCTAAGGTCCCTGTGGGGACCAGTGCATGAAAACCAAATTTCCAAATATGGTCTGGATCTTCCCGACATGTCATGGGGCGTACTCTTTTCACCAGAGAAGCAGCTGTCTAGTACTGCGGATCAAATGCAATTCTGCTGGAGCAGACCATATGATGTGTGGCCATGGACAATTTCTCCGGATCCAGGAGGACTTCCTCTGATTTTTGAAAAAGCACCCCTGTCCACCATCCCTAAGTTACCTGAGAACACGAGGTGAGGGCAACTCTCTGACAGTTTCCCAGGGCTCCGCATCTGTGCGTTGAGCGTTCCTGTCCCACCAGGGCTCATCTGCTCTGACTTCTGTGAAGGACTGCCGCATTACCACACAGGGCTCAGTCTTCTCTGAGTTCACTCTGAATCTCCCCTCAACGATCATTGTTCAGCCTCCTCTAGGTCCTGTGCATGAACATACCTCACTCAGCCTTGCTCAGTCCCCTCTGGGTATTCTGGGTGAGTGCTACTTGCCAAACACTCCTCCGTCTTCTCTGGGACCTGTGCTATGTTCTCTTCTCAAAACATTTCTCAGTCTCTTCTGTGTCTTCTGGGAGAGGGTTACTGTCCTCATAAAACTCAGTATGCTCTGGGTCTTTTCCTTTGTTTGCATATTCACCATTGCTCAGGGTCTTCTGGGTCCTGTGGGTGAGGCCCCCTTGCCCAGCATTGCTCAATCTCATCTGGGTCATCTTGTTGAGCACTCCTTGTTCTCCTGTGCTCACTCTCTCTCCTGAATCTTGGTGGTGAGTGCCCCTGGCCCTCCAGTGCTATTTCTCCAGGTCAGGAAGGTGAGTGTCCTTTGCACATCAGGTCTCTATCTCCTCTGGGTCCTTTGAGGGAGCATCATGCACCTGACAGTCCACAGTCTACTCTGGGTTCTGTGCTATGTAGCCCTAGCCAAAAATGCCTCATATCCTTTTTGTCCTCTGTGTGAGTGCCTGTCACCCAGCAGTGCCCAGCCTCCTTGGGTCCTATAGATGAGTACACCTCGTCTAGCACTGCTCTTTCTTGTTAAATCCTATCCTGAATCTCCCATTACCTACCATTGCTCAGGGTCCTCTGAGTTCTGTGGTGTGCTCACTGCCCAGCCATCAGCAGTCTCCTCTGTGTACTGGGGCTGGGTGCCCTTAGCCCAACACTGCTCGGTGTCCTCTGAGCCCTAGGCCAATGGGTTCATTTGGTGAAGTGTGTGGGTGAACCTCTCTCCTGTTACCATTAGTAAACTGTGGCCATATCTGAGTCTCCAAGAATACACTAGTTTGGAATTTTGGCAAAGTGTTGCACTTCCTCTTTCCAACCAACTCACTGGGTCTTTGGTGCTGCCATGCACACAGGCTTCTCTCCGGGGCCTAAAACCACAATATAATTGTTAGTGGATCTCCATTCCAACAGTACTGAGGACCTGGTTCCATCATGCATTGTCCACCATTAGCACATTTTGCTCAAGGGACTTTGTTCTTATAGATAATTTAACATCCTCATGATTTCTGAGGTCTCTGGGAACACTGGATGAACACCAGATATCCAACTATGCTCAGCATCTTCCTGGACATAACACTGGGCACTCTCATTTCACTGAACAAGCATCCTTCCAGGACCTGCGGATCAAGACCCAGGACAATTTCCCATCATTACAGAGGACTTCCTCCAACCTGAGAACACACACCACAGTCCCACCGTCACTTGGGTAACTGAAAACTCATGGTGAGTGATAGTCTCCAAAGGTTCCAATGTTTTGAGTCCTATGGATGAGCGCCCCTCTCCCAGCAGAGCTCAATCTCCTCTGGGTATACAGGTGAGTGTCCCATCAACAACCAGCGCTCAGTGTTCTCTGTGTCCTCTTCCAGATCTCCTCCCACCACCCATTGCTCGGTCTCCTCTGGGTCCTGTGCCTGAGTACCCCTTGCCAGTCAGTGCTCAGGCTTTTCTCTCTGTTCTATTGTCGGATCTCCCCTCACACACCATTGCTCTGAGTCCTGTGGGGGAGCACCCCTCACAAGTCAGTGCTCAGTCTCCTCTGGGTCCTCTGGGTGATCACCCATTTCCCACCACTTCTCCATCGCCACTGAAACGTGGGGGTGTCAGCCCCTTGTCGTTTGGTGCTCTATCCCTGCGTCATGCAGGGCACTGCCACTTGCCCAGCAGTGCTCAGTCTCCCCTGGGACCTCTGTGTCCTCTGGGGTTTTGCCTCTGCCCCAGCAGTGTGAGGCTATTCTTGTTCTCTGGTGAGTGCCCCTCGCACAGCAGTGCTCAGGCTTCTCTGTGTCCCCTGGGTGCAGGCCCTTTGCCAAGCAGTTCTGGGTCCGCTCTGCAAAATGTGGGTGAGCAACCCTCACCTAACAGTAGCCCTAGCCAGGATCCTCAGTCCCCTCTGGGTTCTCTGGGTTAGCACTCCCCTCCCCTCAGTGCTCAGTCTCCTCTGGGTCCTGCAGGTGAGCACCCCTCCCCTAACAGTGCTCAGGCTTCTCTGTGTCCTGTGCTGTGTTCCCCTAGCCAGTCCTTCCTCACTCCCCTTGGAAACTGTGGCTGAGCACCCCTGACTTAAAAGTACTCAATTCTCTGGAATCCTGTCCTTAATCTCCCCTCACCCTCCATTTCTCAGGGTCCTCTGAGTCCTGTGGGTGAGTGCCCATCATCCAGTAGTGCTCAGTCTCCTCTGGGTCTTATGCATGAGCAACCCTCACCTAACAGTCTCTGGTGTTCTCTGGGTGCTGTGTGATGTTTCTTAGCCAACCATTTCTCAGTGGCCTCGGGCCTTGTGGATGAGTGCCCTTCGCCTAAGACTGCTTATTCTTATTCTCTTTAAGCTTGCTGCACTCATCATTGCTCAGAGTTCACTGAGCCTTGTGGGTGAGCACCCCTTCCCAAAAGTTCACAATGTCTTCTGGATATTTGGGGTGGGCACATTTTACCCACCAGGGCTCAGTCTCCTCTAAGCTTTTGGCTTGTGGTTCATTTAGTGTCTTTGTGGGTGAATCCCTTCCCTGCTAAGATTCATACACCAACTGTGGATTACCTGAGTTTCCAGCGAAAACCACCATGGAATCTTGAAAAACTGTCCATACTGTCATTTTCCCACAACCTCAATTGGCCTTTGGGTGCTACCTTACAGAGTGGTTTCTCACCAATGCCTGAAACCACAAGATAACTGTTAGTGCATCTCAATTGCAACAGTGCTGAGGACCTCCTTCAATCACTCGTGGTCCACCATCACCACACCTGTGCTCAAGTGGCTGAGCTCTTATGAATGATTTAATCTGGCCAGTATTCCTAAGGTCCCTGTGGGGACCAGTGCATGAAAACCAAATTTCTTAGTATGGTCTGGATCTTCCCTGACATGCCACTGGACTCACTCTTTTCACCAGAGAAGCAGCCGTCTAGGACTGTGGATCAACAGCAATTCTGCTGGAGAGGACCATGTGACCTGTGGCCAAGGACAATTCCTCCTCATCAAGGAGGACTTCCTCTGACCTGTGAAAAAGCAACATTGTGCACCATCCCTGAGGTGCCTGAGAACTTGAGGTGAGGGCTACTCTCTGACAGTTTCCCAGGGCTCTCAAATCTGTGGGTGAGTGCTCTTCTCCCACCAGGGCTCATCTGCTAAGTTCTGGGAAGGACTGCCGCATCACCCAACAGGGATGCGTCTTCTCTGAGTTAACTCTGAATCTCCCCTCAGCCACCATTGCTTGGTCTCCTCTCTGAACACACCTTACCCCAGCTGTCTCAGTCTCCTCTGAGCATTCTGGGGGAGCGCTACTTGCCAAACAGTCGTCCGTCTTCTCTGAGACCTGTGCTATGTTCTCCTCTCAAAACATTCCTCAGTCTCTTCTGTGTCCTCCAGGAGAGGACTACTCTCCTTGTAAAACTCAGTATGCTCTGGGTCCTGTCCTTTACGTTTGCAAATTCACCATTGCTCAGGTTCTTCTGGGTCCTGTTGGAGAGCCCCCGCTTGTCCATCATTCTTCAGTCTCATCTGGGTCCTCTTGTTGAGAAACCATTGTTCTCCTGTGCTCATCTCTTCTGAATTTGATGGTGAGTGCCCCTGGCCCTCCAGTGCTATTTCTCCAGGTCTTCCAGGGGAGTGTTCTTTGCACATCAGGTCTCTGTCTCCTCAGGGTCCTGTGGGTTTGTGCCATTCAGCTGACAGGGCACAGTGTACTCTGGGTTCTGTTCTATGTAGCACTCTCCAAAAATGCCTCAGTGTCCTCTTTGTCCTCTGGGTGAGCACCCATCACCCAGCAGTGCAAAGCCTCCTTCTGGATGTGCACACTTCACCTAGCAGTGCTCTGTCTTTCGGGTTACATCCTAAATCTCCTGTCACCCACCATTGCTCAGGGTCCTCTGAGTTCTGTGATGTGTGCCCACTGCCCACCCATCAATAGTCTCCACTGAGTACTGGGATAGGGTGCCTTGAGCCCAACACTGCTCAGTGACCTCTGAGCATATCTAAGTGTCCAAGAATACACTACTGTAGAATCTTGGTAAAATGTTGACACTTCCTCTTTCCAACCACCTCACTTTGGTGCTGCCATGCACACAAGCTTCTTTCCATGACTTGAAACCACAAGATAATTGTTAGTGGATCTCCATTCCAACAGCACTGAGGACCTGAGTCAATCCCGCATTGTCCACCATTAGCACACCTTTGTTCCAGTGGCTGGGTCCTTATGGATAATTTAATGTGCCCATGATTTCTGAGGTCTCTGGGAACATTGGATGAAAACCAAATATCTAACTAAGCTAAGGATCTCCCTGGACATGCAAGTGGGCACACTCTTTTCACCAGAGAAGCAGCTGTCTAAGAATATGAATCAAAAGCAACTTTTCTGGAGAGGACCATGAGACTTGTGGCCAAGAACAATTTCTCTGCATCAAGGAGGTCCTCATCTGACCAGTGACGAAGCAACACTATCTAGGTACCTGAGAACTTGAGATGAGGGTTACTATCCGACAGTTTCCCAGGGTTTTGAGTCTGTAGGTGAGCCCCCATTGCCCACCACTGCTCTATCTCATCTGGGTCCTCTTGTTGAGCACTCCTTATTCTCCTGTGCTCACTCTCACCTGAATCTTGGTGGTGAGTGCCACTGGCCCTCCAGTACTATTTGTCCAGGTCTTGCAGGTGAGTGCCCCTTGCACATCAGATCTCTGTCTCCTCAGGGTGCTGTGGGTGAGCACCATCCAGCTGAGAGTACACAGTCTGCTCTGGGTTCTGTGCTATGTAGCCCCAGCCAAAAATGCCTCAGTATCCTTTTTGTCCTCTGGGTGAGCGCCCATCAACCAGCAGTGCTTATCCTCCTCTGGGTCCTCTGGGTAAGCACACCTCACCTACCACTACTAAGTCTTCTCTGGGTCCCACCCTTAATTTCCCATCACCCACCATTGCTCAGGGTCTTCTGAGTTCTGTGATGTGTACCCACTGCCCAGCCATCAGCCATCTTCACTGTGTACTGGGGCTGGGTGCCCTTAGCCCAACACTGCACAGTGGCTTCTGAGCCCTAGTCTATCTGGCTCATTTGGTGAAATCTGTGGGTGAGCCCCTCTCCCGCTACTGTTGGTACACCCACTGTGGCCATATCTGAGTGTCTGACAATAGAGTAATATGGAATCAAGGTGAAATATTGACACTTCCTCTTTCCAACCTTTTTGCTGGGCCTTTGGTGCTACCATGCCCACAGGCTTCTCTCCAGGGCCTGTAATCACAAGATAGTTGTTAGTGGATCTCCATTCCAACATGAGGATGTGGTTTGATCACGCATTGTCCACCATTACCACACCTTTGCTCAAGTGGCTGTTTTCTTATGGATGATTTAATGTGCCCATGATTTCTGAGGTCTCCGGGAACTTTGGATAAAAACCAAATATCCAACTAAGCACTAGGCCATTTGCTCATTTGGTGAAGTCTGGGGGTGAGCCTCTTTCTCCCTATCGTTAGTACACCCAGTGTGGCCATATCTGTGTCTCCAAGAATACACTACTGTGGAATCTTGGCAAAATGTTGACACTTCCTCTTTCCAACCACCTTGCTAGGACTTTGGTGCTGCCATACACACAGGCTTCTCTGCAGGACATAAAACCACAAGATAATTGTTAGTGGATGTCCATTTCAACAGCACCCAGGACCTGGGTCCATCACGCATTATCCACCATTAGCACACCTTAACTCAAGTGGCTGTGTTATTATGGATAATTTAACATGCCCATGATTTCTGAGGTCTCTGGGAACTCTGGATGAAAACCAAATATCCAACGATGCTCAGGATCTTCCTGGACAAGCCATATGGAACTCTGGTTTCACTGGACAAGGAACCTTCAGGACCTGGGAATCAGGCCCAGGACAATTTCTCATCATTACGGGGGACACCCTCCAACCTGGAACACATACCACTGTCCCACCATCACTTGGGTAACTGAAAACTTGAGGTGAGTGATAGTCTCTAAAAGGTTCCAAGGGTTTGAGTCCTATGGGTGAGCGCCCCTCTCCCAGCAGAGCTCAGTCCCCTCTGGGTATACAGATGAGTGTCCCATCAACAACCAGTGCTCAGTGTTCTCTGTGTCCTCTTCCAGATCTCCTCCCACCATCCTTTGCTCAGTCTCCTCTGGGTCCTGTGCCTGAGCGCCCCTCACCTAGCAGTGCTCAGTGTTCTATTGCTCAGTCTCCTCTGAGTCCTGTGGGTGAGCATCCCTCACCCAGAAGTGCTCTGTCTCCCCAGGGACCTGTGTGTGCCCTTTGGAGTTTTACTGCTGACCCAGCAGTGCTGAGGTTTCTCTGTGTCCCCTGGGCGCGTGCCCTTTGTCAAGAAGTTCTGGACACAAGATGGCTGCGCCCAGCGAAGTAGAGGCCGCGCTGGGGGTTTGCTGAGGCTGGCTCCCTCTCCCATTCCCTCTTTGGGCGTCCAGCGCTGCGAGCAGGAGGACGGGGGCCGGGTGGGGACAAGGGCACCTGCGTAGCTGGACCACTAGAGGGCGCCCAGCCAGCGCCGCCCCCATGGCCAGGCCCAACCCCATCCCATCCCATTGTTTCCCTGTCTCCTCCCTGTCTGACCCACTGCCAGGTGGTGGTACGCCACACCAGGCCTCCAAAGCCGAGGTCTCTCCTCCAGACTGTCCTCACCTTCACTTCAGAGATGTTTGGCTTCTTCCCTCCCAACCAGCCCTCCTTCAAAACCGGGACTCCTGGAGCAGCATCTGACCCCCTTTCCCTCTATTAAGACCCCCTTCTCTCTAGCCCACTTTTTCCTTAGATCTTCGTTCCCCTGAGTTGGAGACTGTTCACTTCCCTTCCAAATTCATTCCTGATCACCCAAAATATTGACAACTTTGACAGCACCCTCAACTGAGGAGCCAGCCTTTCTTTTGGACTGACCTCCATATCCCTATCATGGAGGCTGTGTATCTGGTAGTGAATTTGGCGGGCCTGGTGCTGGACATGCTGACCTTGGTGTTGGATCTCAACTTCTTGCTGGCATCCTCCCTCCTGGCTTCCCTGGCCTGGCTCCTGGCCTTCATCTACAACCTGCCGCACACGGTACTGCCTAGTCTTCTGCACTTGGGCCGAGGTGTCCTGTTTTCACTGCTGGCCTTGATGGAAGCCTTGGTTCCTTTCACCTTTGGGGGCTTGCAGGCCTTGTGTACTCTGCTGTATAGCTGCTGCTCTGGCCTTAAGAGCCTGAAGCTCCTGGGGCACCTGGCATCTCATGGGAAACTATGGAGCTGGGAAATACTGCACAGGGGTATCCTCAATGTGGTCTCCAATGGCCATTCTTTGCTGCGCCAGGCCTGTGACATCTGTACTATTGCTATGGGCCTGGTGGCCTATGTGATCAACAGCCTGGTCAACATCTACCTCATTGGCACTCAGAACCTCTTCTCCCTAGTGCTGGCCCTCTGGGATACAGTTACGGGCCCTCTGTGGAGGATGATGGAGGTAGTGGCTGCCTTCCTGGCCCATATTTCCAGCAGTGCTGTGGCCATGGCCATCCTCCTTTGGACCCTCTGCCAACTAGTATTGGAACTGCTGGCCTCAGCTGCCCAACTCCTGGCCAGCTTTGTACTTGTCAATCTCACTGGCCTACTGTTACTGGCTTGTGTGCTGGCAGTGACGGTGACTGTGTTGCACCCAGACTTCACCCTGAGACTGGCCACCAGAGCACTCAGTCAGCTTCATACCCGGCCATCCTACCGTCGACTGCGAGAGGAGGTTGTGAGGCTGACTCGCCTAGCCCTGGGCTTGGAGGCCTGGCGCCAAGTGTGGAGCCGCAGCCTAAGGTTGGCAAGCTGGCCATACCGGGGAGGGGCACCAGGGGCCCCTCAGGGTGGCCCTAGAAGGGTATTCTCAACCAGGACCCAGGAACAGGACACTCTTTCTGAAGCAGGGCCCAGATCAGAGGCAGAAGAGGAGGAGGTCAGTACCATAAGAGTGGCACCTGCCCGGGGCCGGGAGAGGCTCAATGAGGAAGAGTCTTCAGCTGAGCAAGACCCGTGGAAGTTGCTAAAGGAGCAAGAGGAGCGGAAGAAGTGTGTCATCTGCCAGGACCAGAGAAAGACTGTGCTGCTTCTGCCCTGCAGGCACCTGTGCTTGTGCCAGGCCTGCACTGAAATCCTGATGCGCCACCCTGTCTACCACCGCAACTGCCCACTTTGCCGCCGGGGTATCCTGAAGACCCTCAATGTCTACCTCTGAAGACTCCCTCCCTGCCTGTCTACTCTCCACGCTCCACACAGGCACCTGCTCTGGGACAGAATTAACACCTCACTGCTGGGTCCTGGCCTGAAATCCTCTGCCCTTTGGTTGTCCTGCTAAGCCTGAAGCTATACATCCAGAACATGGAGATGGGACACTCTGGAAGTCTTTGATCTGGGGGGCAGGGCAACATAGCTTCTCTGTACCCAGTTGGGTTCCTTTGATGCTGAGGGTGGTGAGTATGTCACTATGCAAAGGTTCTGAGACTGTGTGCTGTGGGTTCTCCTCCAACCTGCCCAGGCGCACCCACATACCAGCCTCTGGGGCTACCTGTCTCTGCTTCTTCTGGTTTTCCAGTTGGAGATTTATAGGTACTCCCCTGCCTCCTTCCCACTTTTCCCCCAGCTTCTGTAGCACAAAACATCAGTGTCACTTGGATATTTTGGCAACTCAGGGGCCTTGGAATGATCTTGAACTTTTGTGTTCATCCAGAGCCCCTGTGCCCTGGTAGGTTTGGGGGTGGAATCTCTCAGGTGCCCTTAGAGCCACTTCTGCCTGTCATGATCGGAAGAGGCTCTCTCCCAACCCGATACAAAAGCTGGGATCAGTTTACCTCTGGGAGGGGTGTGCATCTGCACCTGATCTGGGGACCATGTAACCTCGGGCACCCCAGCTCCACAGGGAGCCTCAGGAGGGATAACCAGATTTCTACTCATTCCCCTTTTATTCCTCACTTTACATAGAAAAATGGCATTCCTCTTTGTCTCTCCCTGACATTAGGGAGAGCAACTGTGCACATTTCACTAGGGTCCAATCAGAAGGGGCCAGGGCTTAGGGGCATGCAGCTCCCTGAGGGGTCTGTTGCCAAGTTTCCAATGAATAAAGTGCTCTTGACAGCTCAAAAAAAAGAAAAGTTCTTGTTCTGCTCTGCGATCTGTGGGTGAGTGCTCCTCACTTAACAGTACTCAGTCTCCCCTTGTCCTCTGTCATGTTCCCCTAGCCAAGGCTCCTCAGGCCCCTCTGGGTTCTCTGGGTTAGCATTCCCAGCCCATAAATGCTCAGTATCCTCTGGCTCTTGTGATTGAGCACCCCTCACCTAACAGTCCTCAGTCTCCCAAGTGTCCTGTGCTGTGGTCCCCTAGCCCATCCTTCCTCAGTCTTCTTGGAATTTGTGTCGAAGCACCTCTCGCCTGAAAGTACTCAGACCTCTCTAAATCCTGTCTTAATCTCCCCTCACCCACCATTGTTCAGGGCCCTCTGAGTCCTGTAGCTGAGTGCCCCTCACCCAGCCGTGCTCAGTCTCCTCTGGGTCTTGTGGGTGACTGCCCTTCGCCTAAGAGTGCTTATTCTTCTGTGGGTGCTCTCTTTAAGCTCACCGCACTCACCTCTGCTCAGCATCCTCTGAGCCTTGTGGGTGAGCGCCCCTTGCACGAATTCTCAATGTCTTCTGGATGTTTGGGGTAGGCGCATTTTAACCACCAGGGCTCAGTCTCCCCTGAGCTCTTGGCCTCTTGGTTCATTTAGTGACCTTTTGGGTAACATCCCTTCCCTGATGAGATTCATAGGCCAACTGTGGCCTCACCTGAGTTTCACTGCGAACATAAAGGTGAAATATTGGAGAATTGTTATACTGTCTCTTTCCCACAACCTTGCTTGGCCATTGGTGCTACTGTACAGAGGGGCTTCTCTCCGATTCCTGAAACCACAAAGTATCTGTTAGTGCACCTAACAGCGTGCAACAGCGCTGAGGACCTGCTTCAATCACTCGTGGTCCACCGTTACCACACCTGTGCTCAAGTGGCTGACCTCTTATGAATGATTTAACCTGGCCAGTATTCCTAAGGTCCCTGTGGGGACCAGAGCATGAAAACCAACTTTCCAAATATGGTCTGGATCTTCCCTGACATGCCACTGGGCTCACTCTTTTCACCAGAGAAGCAGCCATCTAGGACTATGGATCAAAAACAATTCTGCTCGAGAGGATCAGGTGACCTGTGGCCAAGGACAATTTCTTTTCATCAGAGAGGACTTCCTCTGACCTGTGAAAAAGCAACATTGTGCACCATCCCTGAGGTACTTGAAAACTTGAGGTGAGGGCTACTCTCCGTCAGTTTCCCAGGGCTCTGAGTCTGTGCATGAGCGCTCCTCTCCCAC
Source organism: Urocitellus parryii (assembly GCF_045843805.1). Taxonomy (NCBI): domain Eukaryota; kingdom Metazoa; phylum Chordata; class Mammalia; order Rodentia; family Sciuridae; genus Urocitellus; species Urocitellus parryii. Next base: position 61,366,589 of record NC_135537.1, read on the forward strand.
CATGGTTCATCTGCTCTGACTTCTGTGAAGGACTGCCGCATCACCACACAGGGCTCAGTCTTCTCTGAGTTCACTCTGAATCTCCCCTCAACAATCATTGCTCAGCCTCCTCTACGTCCTGCGCATGAACGTACCTCTCTCAGCCTTGCTCAGTCTCCTCTGGGTCTTCTGTGGAGTGCTACTTGCCCCTGGAACCTGTGATATGTTTTCCTCACAAAACATTCCTCAGTCTCTTCTGTGTCCTCCAGGAGAGGGCTACTCTCCTCATAAAACTCAGTATGCTCTGGGTCCTGTCCTTTATTTTTATACATTCACCATTGCTCAGAGTCTTTCTGGGTCCTGTGGGTGAGGCCCCCTTGCCCACCATTGCTCAATCTCATCTGGGTCCTCATGTTGAGCATCCCTTGTTGTTCTGTGCTCACTCTCACCTGAATCTTGGTGGTGAGTGCCCCTGGCCCTCCAGAGCTATCTCTCCGGTCATGAAGGTGATTGTCCTTTGCACATCAGGTCTCCGTTTCCTCTGGGTCCTGTGGGGTAGCGCCCTGCACCTGACAGTCCACAGTCTACTCTGGGTTCTGTGCTATGTAGCCCTAGCCAAAAATGCCTCAGTATCCTTTTTGTCTTCTGAGTGAGAGCCCATCACCCATCAGTGCCCACCCCCTTGGGTCCTATAGATGAGTACACCTCGTCTAGCACTGCTCTTTCTTGTTGGGTTGTCCTGAATCTCGCATTACCTACCATTGCTCAGGGTCCTCTGAGTTCTGTGGTGCACGCCCATTGCCCAGCCATTAGCTTCTCCTCTGACTACTGCGGCTGGCTACCCTTAGCCCAACACTGCTCCGTGTCCTCTGAGCCCTAGGCCAATGGGTTCATTTGGTGAAGTCTGTGGGTGAGCCTCTCTCCCGCTACCATTAGTACACCAACTGTTGCCATATCTGAGTTTCCAAGAACACACTAGTTTAGAATTTTGGCAAAATGTTGATATTTCTTCTTTCCAACCACCTCACTGGGCCTTTGGTGCTGCCATGCACACAGGCTTCTCTCCAGGGCCTAAAACCACAAGATAATTGTTAGTGGATCTTGATTCCAACAGCACCGAGGACCTGGTTCCATCATGCATTGTCCACCATTAGCACATTTTGCTCAAGTGGCTGTGTTCTTATAGATAATTTAACATTCCCATGATTTCTGAGGTCTCTGGGAACACTGGATGAACACCAAATATTTGACGATGCTCAGGATCTTCTTGGACATGCCACTGGGCATTCTCGTTTCATCAAACAAGCATCCTTCCAGGACCTGTGGATCAAGACCCAGGACAATTTCCCATCATTACAGAGGACTTCCTCCAACCTGAGAACACACACCACAGTCCCACCGTCACTTGGGTAACTGAAAAGTTGTGATGAGTGATAATCTCCAAAAGGTTCCAATGTTTTGAGTCCTATGGATGAGCACCTGTCTCCCAGCAGAGCTCAGTCTCCTTTGGGTATATGGGTGAGTGTCCCATCAACAACCAGTGCTCAGTGTTCTCTGTGTCCTCTTCCAGATCTCCTCCCATCATCCATTGCTCGGTCTCCTCTGGGTCCTGTGCCTGAGCGCCCCTCGCCAGTCAGTGCTCAGTCTTCTCTCTCTGTTCTCTCCTCTACCTCCCCTCTCCCACCATTGCTCAGGCTCCTCTGGGTACTGCGTATGGGCGCACCTCACCCAGCCATGCTCAGTCTCCTCTGGGTCCTCTGGGTGATCACCCATTTCCCACCACTTCTCCATCGCCACTGAAACATGGGGGTGAGAGCCCCTTTCTGTCTGGTGCTCTGACCCTGGGTCCTGCAGGGCACTGCCACATGCCCAGCAGTGCTCAGTCTCCCCTGGGCCCTCTGTGTCCTTTGGGGTTTTGCCGCTGGCCCTTGCACAGCAGTTCCCAGGCTTCTCTGTGTCCCCTGGGTTCAGGCCCTTTGCCAAGCAGTCCTGGGTCCGCTCTGTGAACTGTGGGTGAGCGCCCCTCACCTAACAGTGCTCAGTCTCCTCTTGTCCTCTGCTGTGTTTCCCTAGCCAGGATCCTCAGTCTCCTCTGGGTTCTCTGGGTTAGCATTCCCCTCCCCTCAGTGCTCAGTCTCCTCTGGGTCCTGCGGGTGAGCGCCCCTCCCCTAACAGTCCTCAGGCTTCTCTGTGTCTTGTGCTGTGTTCCTCTAGCCAATCCCTCCTCACTCCTCTTGGAATCTGTGGCTGAGCACCCCTGACCTAAAAGTACTCAGTTCTCTGGAATCCTGTCCTTAGTCTCCCCTCACCCTCCATTTCTCAGGGTCCTCTGAGTCCTGTGGGTGAGTGCCCATCACCCACCAGGGCTCAGTCTCCTTTGGGTCTTGTGGGTGAGGGCCCCTTACCTAACAGTCCTCGGTGTTCTCTGGGTCCTGTGCGATATTCCCTTAGCCAACTATTTCTCAGGGGCCTCGGGCCTTGTTGGTGAGTGCTCTTTGCCTAAGAGAGTTCATTATTTTGTAGGTCCTCTCTTTAAGCTCAGTGAGCTCACCATTGCTCAGGGTCCCCTCAGCTTCTCGGTGAGTACTCCTTGCCCAAAAGTTCTCAATATCTTCTGGATATTTGTGGTGGGTTGTCTAACCCACCAGGGCTCAGTCTCCTCTGAGCCCTAGGCCATGTGGTTTATTTAGTGGCCAACTTTGGCCTTAGCTGATTTTCACAGCAAACACGATGGTGGACTCTTGTAGAACTGTCCATACTCATGCCTCACTTGGCCTTTGGTGCTATTTTACAGGGGCTTCTAACTAATTCCTGAAACCACAAGATAACTGGTAGTGAATCTCAATTGCATTAGCACTGAGGACCTACTTCAAGCATTCATGGTCTACCATTACCACACCTGTGCTCAAGTGGCTAGCGTTTATGAATAATTTAAACCTGGCCAGTATTCCTAAGGTCCCTGTGGGGAACAGAGCATGAAAATCAAATTTCCAAATATGGTCTGGATCTTCCCTGACATGCCACTGGGCTCACTCTTTTCACCAGAGAAGCAGCCGTCTAGGACTGTGGATCAACAGCAATTCTGCTCGAGAGGACCATGTGACCTGTGGCCAAGGACAATATCTCCTCATGGAGGAAGACTTCCTCCTAATCTCTGAAAAAGCAACACTGTCCAGCATCACTGAGGTACCTGAGAACTTGAGGTGAGGGTTACTCTCCTACATTTCCCAGGGCTCTGAGTCTGTGGGTGAATGCTCCTCTCCCACCAGAGCTCATCTGCTCTGAGTTCTGTGAAGGTCTGCCGCATCACCCAACAGAGGTCAGTCTTCTCTGAGTTTAGTCTGAATCTTCCCTCATCGACCATTGCTCCGTCTCCTCTAGGTCCTGTGCATGAACGCACCTCACCTAGGCGTGCTCAGTCTCCTCTGGCTCTTCTGGGTAGCCCTACTCGCCTAATACTCCTGAGTCTTCTCTGGGACCTGTGCTATGTTCTCCTCTCAAAACATTCCCCTGTCTCTTCATTGTCCTCCAGGAGACGGCTTCTAACCTCACAACACTCAGTACATTCTTTGTCCTGTACTTCATGTTTGTACACCCAAAAAAACCCATTGCTCAGGGTTTTTTGGTCCTGTAGGTGAGGCCCCCTTGCCCAGAATTGCTCAATCTCATCTGGGTCCTCTTATTGATCACCCCTTGTTCTCCTGTGCTCACTCTTTCCTGAACTTGGTGGTGAGTACTACTGGCCCTCCAGTGCTATTTCTCCAGGTCTTGCAGGTAAGTGTCCCTTACACATCAGGTCTCTGTCTACTCAGGGTCCTGTAGGTTAGCAACATCCTGCTGTCAGTGCAGAGTCTACTCTGGGCTCTGTAGTTTGTAGCCCCAATTATCAGTGCGTCTCCGTATCCTCTTTGTCCTCTGGGTGAGCACCCATCACCCAGCAGTTTCCGCCTCCTCTGGGACCTCTGGATGAGCACACATTGCCTAGAACTGCTCAGTCTCTTTGGATCCAGTCCTTTATCTCCCATCACCCGCCATGTATGAGTGTCAAAAAACACACTACTGTGGAATTTTGGCAAAATTTTGACACTTCCTCTTTCCAACCAACTAGCTGGGCTTTGGCGCTGTCATATCTACAGGCTTCTCTCCAGTTCCCGAAACCTCAAGATAATTGTTAGTGGATCTCCATTCCAACAGCACTGAGGACTGGTTTGATCACTCTTTGTCCACCATTACCACATCTTTGCTCCAATGGCTATGTTCTTATGGATAATTTAACGTGCCCATGATTTCTGAGGTCTCTGGGAACACTGGATGAAAGCCAAATATCCAAATATGCCCAGGATCTTCCTGGACATGCCACTGGGCACTCTTGTTTCACTGGACAAGCAACATCCCAGGACCTGTAGATCAGACCCAGGACACTTTCCCATCATTTCTGAGGACTTCCTCCAACCTGGGAGCACACACCTGTGTCCCACCATCACTTGGGTAACTGAAAACTCGTGATGAGTGATAGTTCCAAAAAGTTCCAAGGATTTGAGTCCTGTGGAGAGAGATTTGAGTCCTGAGAGCAGAGCTCAGTCTCTCTGGGTATATGAATGAGTGTCCCATCAACAAATAGCACTCAGTGTTCTCTTCCAGACCTCCTCCCACCAACCATTGCTCGGCCTCCTCTGGGTCCTGTGCCTGAGGGCCCTTTGCCAGTCAGTGCTCAGGCTTCTCTCTCTGTGCCAAACTCTGATATCCCCTCTCTCACCATTGGTCAGGATCCTCTGAGTCCTGTGGGTGCACACCCCTCACCCAGCAGTGTTCAGTCTCCTCTGGGTCTTGTGAGTGAGGGCCCCTTGCCTAATAGTCCCCAGTGTTCTTTGGGTCCTGTGCAATGTTCTCTTAGCCATCCATTTCTCAGTGGCCTTGGGGCCTTGTGGGTGAGTGCCCTTCACCTGATAGTGCATATTCTTCTTTGGGTCCCTCTTTAAGCTTGCCACACTCACCATTGCTCAGAGTTCACTGAGCCTTGTGGGTGAGTACCCCTTGCCCAGATCCCAATGTCCTCTGGATATTTGGGGTGAATGCTGTTCACCCACCAGGGCTCAGTCTCCTCTGAGCTCCAGGCCACTTGGTTCATTAGTGACCTTTGTGGGAGAATCCCTTCCCTGCTAAGATTCATACACCTAATGTGGCCTTACCTGAGTTTCACTGTGAACATGAAGGTGGAATCTTGGAGAAGTGTCCATACCATCTCTTTCCCACAGTCTCGTTTTGGCCTTTGGATGCTACAGTACAGAGGGGCTTCTCACTGATGCCTGAAACCACGAGATATCTGTTAGTGCATCTCAATTGCAACAGGACCTGCTTCAATCAATCATGGTCCACCATCACCACACCTGTGCTAAGTGGCTGACTCTTATGAATGATTTAACGTGGCCAGTATTCCTAAGGTCCCTGTGGGACCCATGCATGAAAACCAAATTTCCAAATATGGTCTGGATCTTCCCTGATATTTCACTGGTCACACTCTTTTCACCAGAGAAGCAGCCGTCTAGGACTGTGGATCAAAAGAAATTCTCCTGGAGAGGACCATGTGATGTGTGGCCAAGGACAATTTCTCCATGTGATGTGTGGCCAAGGACAATTTCTCCTCATAGAGAAGGATTCCCTCTGACCTGTGAAAAAAACAACATTGTCCACCATCCCTGAGGTTCCTTAGAACTTGAGGTGAAGGCTACTCTTCATCAGTTTCCCAGGGCTCTGAGTCGGGGTGAGCTCTCCTCTCCCACCATTGTTCAATCTCATCTGGCTCCTCATGTTGAACACTCCTTGTTCTCCTGTGCTCACTCTCTCCCCTGAATCTTGGTGGTGAGTGCCCCTGGCCCTCCAGTGCTATTTCTCTGGGTCTTGAAGATAAGTGTCCCTTGCACATTAGGTCTCTGTCTCCTCAGGGTCCTGTGGGGGAGCACCATTCAGTTGAAATTGCACAGTCTACTCTGGGTTCTGTGCTGTGTAGCCCTAGCCAAAAATGCATCAGTGTCCTCTTTGTCCTCTGGGTGAACTTCCATCACCCAGAAGTGCCCAGCCTCCTCTGTGTCCTCTGGATGAGCACACCTCATCTAGCACTGCTCAGTCTTCTATTGTCCTGTCCTTAATTTCCTGTCACCCACCATTGCTCAGGGTCCTCTGAGTTCTGTGGTGTGCGCCCACTGCCCAGCCATGAGCTTTTATCTCTGAGTCCTGAGACTGGGTGCCTTAGACCCACATTGTCCAGTGTCCTCTAAGCCCTAGGGCATCTCACTCACTTGGTGAAGTCTGTGGGTGAGCCTCTCTCCTGCTACCATTAGTACACCAACTGTGGCCATATCTGAGTGTCCAAGAACACACTACTCTGGAATCTTGGAGAAATGTTGACACTTCCTCTTTCCAGACACCTTTCTGGGACTTTGATGCTGCCATGAACATAGGCTTCTCTCCAGGTGCGTGGGCTCTCTCTCATCCAGGGAGGAGGTCCATGCAACAGGAGAGAGGAGAGTGTGGCTGTGGAGTCGCTAATCAAGACTTCCGGAGACCAAGCAGAAAGAATGCCACAGTCTGGCTGGGCACAATTCAGGAGCCACTTATCAAAAGAAACGAACTTTATTTTTAGAACCACACATTCCAAAAAAAAACAGCTCCTCAGGAAAAACCTTCAGAGCCCAACTGTCACCACGGGCTTCCCACAAGCCTCTCAACCTCCCCGACTCCTCCTGCTCTTGAGGCTGATTGGCTGGGTCTCGTGGGCAGAGCCAAAAAAGTCCCCCAATGAGCAGCTCCGTGGTCTGAAAGGGCAGGGAAACAGCCCAATGAGCATCACCACAGAGGAGCCAATCAGTTGGCAGCTAGAAGTTTGCTGGCAGCTGGAAGTTTCCTGGGGCCCCTTTGGCTGTGGCTCTCAACATCTCCCCGTCTCTGTTTAAACAACAAGCATGTGGCTTAGGGACCGTGCCTGCCTTAGGTTGTCCAATACTACATATGGTCCTTACCCGTCTTCGGATGAGCTGACCTCAAGGCGTCAGCCTCCTGTCTTAGGTTGGTACCATTGCAATTGGATCTTACCCGTCACTGACTACCGGTCCAGCATACAGCCACACCTGTGGATAGGTCTTTGTACCAGCAGGGGGTGAGGTTCTTTGCCTCACCTCTGTTGGCCCCCCAAATCTTAGCTGAACGACCATGACAAGCAGAAGGGAGGAAGATACACCAAGCCAATTGACAGCTCCTTTTGGAAAAATTGTACCACCGATGACACCATTAGCAAAAATACCCTAACACTACCACAAGTTGCTGCACCAACAGATAGTTCACAATGCATTCAAGTGAGTTCACAATGCATACAAGTGATACATAGTCCAGGCAAGTTCTGCAAGCAGTTCAGTGATGGCTATTGCAGAAGCTGTAGATTGGTTTTATCTTTGTCACTGTAATGAAGATAGGAATTCTGGCAATAATGGCTAAAGAAAAAATTATGTAACATTCCAGAAGGCACTAAAAGAAAACAATTTTCTTAACAATTTACATTGTCTTGAACAGAATTATTAAATATAATGAAAAGGAAAGGTGAAAGTAAACAGATATGTTAACCTCCTTTTTTGTTCACATATTAAAACAATCCTCAACAGTTGTTTACCCAATTTAAATTAAACCATTTAAATCACGTGAATAAAAAAAAATTTGGATCCATTTTTTCATGAGTGCTCACCATATATGATATATGGACATATGTACATACAAACATACAACATAAAACACAAGTGTGCACATATAACACAATACATACAACACATAACATAATAGTAATGGCCTTATAACTTTTTTTTTTCATTTATTTATTTATTTATTTTTATTATTGGTTGTTCACAACATTACAAAGCTCTTGGCATATCATATTTCATACATTAGAATCAAGTGAGTTATGAACTCCCATTTTTACCCCAAATACAGATTGCAGAATCACCTCAGTTACACATCCACATTTTTACATACTGCCATATTAGTGACTGTTGTATTCTGCTACCTTTCCTATCCTCTACTATCCCCCCTCCCCTCCCCTCCCATCTTCTCTCTCTATCCCATCTACTGTAATTCATTTCCCTCCATGTTTGTTATCCCATTCCCCTCACAACCTCTTATATGTAAATTTGTATAACAATGAGGGTCTCCCTCCTTTTCCATGCAATTTCCCTTTTCTCTCCCTTTCCTCCCACCTCATGTCTCTGTTTAATGTAAATCTTTTCTTCCTGCTCTTCCTCCCTGCTCTGTTCTTAGTTGCTCCCATTATATCAAAGAAGACATTTGGTATTTGATTTTTAGGGATTGGCTAGCTTCACTAAGCATAATCTGCTCTAGGGCCATCCATTTCCCTGCAAATTCCGTGATTCTGTCATTTTTTAGTGCTGCGTAATACTCCATGGTGTATAAATGCCACATTTTTTTTATCCATTCATCTATTGAAGGGCATCTGGGTTGATTCCACAGTCTAGCAATTGTGAATTGTGCTGCTATGAACATCGATGTGGCAGTATCCCTGTAGTGCGCTCTTTTAAGGTCTTCAAGGAATAGTCCGAGAAGGGCAATAGCTGGGTCAAATGATGGTTCCATTCCCAGCTTTCCCAGGAATCTCCATACTGCTTTCCAAGTTGGCTGCACCCGTTTGCAGTCCCACCAGCAGCGTACAAGTGTACCCTTTTCCCCACATCCTCGCCAGCACTTGTTGTTGTTTGACTTCATCATGGCTGCCAGTCTTACTGGGGTGAGGTGGTATCTTAGGGTGGTTTTGATTTGCATTTCCTTGACTGCTAGAGATGGTGAGCATTTTTTCATGTACTGGTTGATTGATTGTATGTCCTCCTCTGTGAAGTGTTTATTCATGTCCTTGGCCCATTTGTTGATTGGGTTATTTGTTTTCTTATTGTCTAATTTTTTGAGTTCTTTGTATACTCTGGATATTAGGGCTCTATCTGAAGTGTGAGGAGTAAAAATTTGTTCCCAGGATGTAGGCTCCTATTTACCTGTCTTATTGTTTCTCTTGCTGAGAAAAAACTTTTCAGTTTAAGAAAGTCCCATTTGTTGATTCTTGTTATTAACTCTTGTGCTATGGGTGTCCTATTAAGGAATTTGGAGCCTCACCCCACCATATGTAGATCAGAGCCAACTTTTTCTTCTATCAGACGGAGAGTCTCTGATTTGATATCTAGTTTCTTGATCCACTTTGAGTTGACTTTTGTGCATGGCGAGAGGAGGGGATTCAGTTTCATTTTGTTGCATATGGATTTCCAGTTTTCCCAACACCATTTGTTGAAGATGCTATCCTTCCTCCAATGCATGTTTTTAGCTCCTTTATCAAATATAAGATAGTTGTAGCTTTGTGGATTAGTCTCTGTGTCCTCTATTCTGTACCATTGGTCCACCCGCCTGTTTTGGTACCAGTACCATGCTGTTTTTATTACTATTGCTCTGTAATATAGTTTGAAATCTGGTATCGCTATATCTCCTGATTCACACTTCCTGCTTAGAATTATTTTTGCTATTCTGGGTCTTTTATTTTTCCATATGAATTTCATGATTGTTTTATCTATTTCTACAAGAAATGCCATTGGGATTTTGATTGGCATTGCATTAAACCTATAGAGAACTTTTGGTAATATCGCCATTTTGATAATGTTAGTTCTGCCTATCCATGAACAAGGTATATTTTTCCATATTCTAAGATACTCTTCTATTTCTCTCTTTAGGGTTCTATAGTTTTCATTGTATAGGTCTTTCACCTCTTTTGTTAGGTTGATTCCCAAGTATTTTATTTTTTTTTTGAAGATATTGTGAATGGAGTGTTTTTCCTCATCTCCATTTCAGAAGTTTTGTTGCTGATATACAGAAATGCCTTTGATTTATGTGTGTTGATTTTATATCCTGCCACTTTGCTGAATTCATTTATTAGTTCTAGGAGTTTTTTTGTAGACCCTTTTGGGTCTTCTAGGTATAGAATCATGTCATCTGCAAATAGTGATAATTTAAGTTCTTCTTTTCCTATTTTTATTCCTTTAATTTCTTTCATCTGTCTAATTGCTCTGGCCAGAGTTTCGAGAACTATATTGAATAGAAGTGGTGATGGGGGCATCCCTGTCTTGTTACAGATTTTAGAGGGAATGCCTTCAATTTTTCTTCATTCAAAATGATGCTAGCCTGGGGCTTAGCATAGATAGCTTTTACAATGTCAAGGTAAGTTCCTGTTATCCCTATTTTTTCTAATGTTTTGAACATAAAGGGATGCTGTACTTTGTCAAAAGCTTTTTCTGCATCTATCGAGATGATCATATGGTTCTTATCTTTTAAGTCTATTGATGTGGTGAATAACATTTATTGATTTCCATATATTGAACCATCCTTGCATCCCAGGGATGAATCCTACTTGATCATGGTGCACAATTTTTTTGATGTGCCTTTGTATCCGATTCGCCAGAATTTTATTGAGGATTTTTGCATCTAGGTTCATCAGAGATATTGGTCTGTAGTTTTCTTTCTTTGAGGTGTCTTTGTCTGGTTTCAGAATCAGGGTGATGTTGGCCTCATAGAATGAATTTGGTAGAGCTCCCTCTTTTTCTATTTCCTGAAATAACTTGAAAAGTATTGGTATTAATTCTTCTTTAAAGGTTTTGTAAAACTCTGCTGTATACCCATCCGGTCCTGGGCTTTTCTTGGTTGGTAGTCTTTTGATTGCTTCCTCTATTTCATCCATTGATATTGGTCTGTTTAAATTGTGTGTATCCTCTTGGCTCAGTCTGGGCAAATCATATGACCTAAGAAATTTATCAATGTCTTCACTATCTTCTATTTTATTGGAATATAGGTTTTCAAAATAATTTCTAATTGTCTTCTGTGTTTCTGTAGCATCTGTTGTGATATTGCCTTTTTCATCTCGTATGTTAGTAATTTGGGTTCTCTCTCTTCTTCTCTTCATTAGCATGGCTAAGGGACTGTCAATCTTATTTATTTTTTCGAAGAACCAACTTTTAGTTTTGTTAATTTTTTCAATAGTTTCTTTTGTTTCAATTTCGTTGATTTCCGCTCTGATTTTAATTATTTCTTGCCTTCTGCTACATTTGCTATTGTTTTGCTCTTCCTTTTCTAGGGCTTTGAGATGAAGTGTGAGCTCATTTATTTGTTGGTTTTTCCTTTTTTTGAGGAATGATCTCCAGGCGATGAATTTCCCTCTTAAAACTGCTTTCATTGTGTCCCATAGATTCTGATATGTTGTGTCTGTATTTTCATTTATCTCTAAGAATTTTTTGATTTCGTCCTTTATGTCTTCTGTAACCCATTGATCATTCAGTAACGTATTGTTCATTGTCCATGTGATGTAGGATTTTTCCTTCCTTCTTTTATCATTGACTTCCAGTTTCATTCCATTATAATCTGATAAAATGCATGGTATTATCTCCACCCCTTTATATTTACTGAGGGTTGCCCTATGGCATAATATATGGTCTATTTTTGAGAAGGATCCATGTGCTGCTGAGAAAAAAGTATAGCCACTTGATGATGGTTGATATATTCTATATATGTCAGTTAAGTCTAGGTTATTGATTGTGATATTGAGGTCAATGGTTTCTTTATTCAACTTTTGTTTGGAGGATCTGTCCAATGGTGAGAGAGGTGTGTTGAAGTCACCCATGATTATTGTGTTGTGGTCTATTTGATTCTGGAACTTGAAGAGAGTTTGTTTTATGAACGTCGCAGCACCATTATTTGGTGCATAAATATTGATAATTGTTATGTCTTGTTGGTGAATGATTCCCTTTAACAGTATATTATGTCCTTCCTTATCCCTTTTGATCAACTTAGTCTTGAAGTCGATTTTATTCGATATGAGAATGGCCACCCCTGCTTGCTTACGAGGACCGTGTGCATGGTATATTTTTTCCCAACCTTTTACCTTGAGCCTGTGTATGTCTTTTCCAATCAGATGTGTCTCCTGGAGGCAGCATATTGTTGGATTTGTTTTTTTAACCCATGTTACCAGCCTATGTCGCTTTATTGGAGAGTTTAAGCCATTAACGTTTAGAGTTACTATTGATATATGGTTTGTACTTCCTGCCATGTTTGATTATTTATCTCTCTTTTTTTCTACCTTAGTTTGTTTCTCCATGATTAGCTTTCCCCCCATCCTCTTTCTTTACCGAGGCACTTCCCACTGAAGGTTTTGGTTATTGTTTTTCATTTCTTCCTCTTGTAGTGTTTTGCTCAAGATGCTTTGCAATGCTGGTTTTCTGGCTACAAATTCTTTTAGCTTTTGTTTATCATGAAAGATTTTTATTTCGTTGTCATACCTGAAGCTTAATTTTGCTGGATACAGAATTCTTGGTTGGCATCCATTGTCTTTCAGTGTTTGAAATACGTTGTTCCAGGATCTTCTCGCTTTCAGCATCTATGATGAAAAATCTGCTGTTAACCTAATTGGTTTACCCCTAAATGTAACCTGCCTCCTTTCTCTTGTAGCTTTTAATATTTTCTCTTTGTTCTGTATATTGGATATCTTCATAACAATGTGTCTTGGAGTTGGTCTACTGTGATTTTGTGTGCTCGGTGTCCTGTATGCATCTACAATTTGTATATCTGTTTCCTTTTTTATTTCTGGAAAGTTTTCTGTAATTATCTCATTCAGGAGGTTACTCATTCCCTTGGTATGAATCTCTGTGTCTTCCTCTATCCCGATGACTCGTTAGTTTGGTCTTTTTATGCTATCCCAAATCTCTTGGATGTTTTTCTCGTGATTCTTTACCAGCCTATCTGAGTTGGCTAGACTCTTTTCAAGATGATATATTTTGTCTTCATTATCTGACGTTCTGGCTTCTACTTGCTCCACTCTGTTAGTGATACTCTCGATTGAGTTTTTAATTTGGTTTATCGTTTCCTTCATTTCTAGAATTATTGTTTGATTTTTTTTAATAATCTCTCTCTCCTGATAAAGATGCTTAACTTCTTCTTTTATCTGTTTATGTAATTCATTTTCAATGTGATCTTTAAGGTTCCTTTCCATCTGTCTAAGGTGTTCCTTGAGTTCCTTATATGGCCATTTTTCTGATGACTCTAGGTCCTCCTGAATATTTAGGCTGTCCTTCATTGTTTGTACTCCTTTTCTTCCTTGCTTTTTTATGCTCATGTTACTTCTTGTTCTGTTTGACTGCTGAGTTACTGTTTACTCTTATAAATTTATTTGATGCTTGGGAGGAGAGATATTAGAAGGGGAGGGAAGAAGTCACTAAAGAGAATGAGTGTAGGCAGGTAGAATTCAAGGAAGGGAGAATAAGAAAATTGAAAAGAAGTGAGAAGACTAAAGAAAAAAAAGTGAAAAGAAAGAAAGAAAAAACAAAAAAATAAAAATTTAAAACCAAAAAAAAAAATTTTATGATAATAAAAAATGGAAATTAAAGTTTAAAAATATAATAGTAATACTAATAAAATAAAAAGAATTTTAAAAAATTGAAACCATTAATAAGAAAGTTAAAGAACAACAACTACATCAACAACAAAAAGTGAAAATAAAATTAAAATAAATTAAAAAATACTAATAATAATCATTAAAAAAATAATAATAATCAATGCAGTCATATAGCTCAATTAACTTCTCTTCCAGTAGGTGGAGCTATGCCCACTGGGCCAGGCTTCTCTTCTTGATAGGTGGGAACCAATCACTGTGCCTCAGCTCTTCTTCCCAGACTGTGCGGGTCTCCAATCCTGAGTGCCCAGGGCCTTCTCTTGTGGTTCCTCAAGCCAGGCCCCGCTCACCTGTGACACTCACCACAATACTGGCTAAATGCCGGGTCTGCTGCTCCTGGGAGCCCTGTTTTTATGGGTGCCTAGGCACACCCTTTCTGTTTGCCTCCCTCAGACCCTAAGTTTGTATGGCTTGGGGCTGAGGGCCCCCAGCAAATTTGTTTGCCCTCAGGTAGCAACTCCCCTGGTAGCTGGTGCAAGGGACCTCTGTTGTCAGCACTGGTGATAGCGATAGCTGGGAGTTCTGCGACGCTAGTCCTGCGTCACTCCTGATTCCCTGGGTCTGGCTATGGTGCTCAGTTGGCTTTTACCTCTGTGAGTTCAGGCAGGCCGACTAGTTATTTCGGCAGGATCATTAGTGCTGAGTCACAAGAAGCAGGCGAACCGGAGCTAGAATGCAGCCAATTCGGGCTCGGTGTGTTCTGAGAAGGCTAGACCGTTCGCCCGGGGTCCACTTCAGCTCAACCGTGCCTAGTGGTCCTGAGCGAACAATATTTTGACAGTTTACTTCTCCCTATGCCTGCGCAGCTGAAGGGGTTAGAGACTTGATCTCTCCGCGTCCGCCGCCATGTTGGATCACTTAGATTTTAAATTGTCACTCATCAGCTGTTCCATTATACTCGGCAGCTCACTCGCGAGGTTAAGAGTCTGTTCTAAGGTGCTTGGCGGGAAGCGGCAGCGGCAGCGGCGGCGGCGGTCAAGCTGTGGCCTTCGGGACCCCCATGGAGGGGGTGCGGGCTGGGGGAGGGGAGGCAGCGCCTCGGGGCCCACGCGGGCCGGGTACTGGGCACTCCAGAGAGCGGGTGGGGTGGGGGAAAGAAATTGAGATCTAGATTTAGGGAGTGAGCGTGGGAGGAGAGACACGGTGGGGGAGAAGCAAAGCGGAGAGGCGGAGAGGGGAAGGAGAAGGGGCCCAGGGAGCCGGGCAGCTCGGGGGCTGCAGCCTTACTGCTTGCGCTGAAGTCATGGCGGATTCACTCCATCTAGGCCCTTTTCTTGACACGGTGCTGAATCCTTGTCGACAGATCTCCTTTAATGATCTTTACTTCTTCTTTTAAGAAGCAAGGCCTTATAACTTTTTACAGGTGAAATCTCCACTGCAATGTTTAAAAACTCTATAGTCAAAAAATAGAACTGATCAGCAAAACATTAACCTAAGTCTGTATGAGCTCCAAAAACAAAATAGAACTTCATGATGTGGGAAAGGGTAATAATAAAACAGATATTGAAAAAAGCATCCTGGTTCTGTCGCAGATGTAAGAATAGCCAAACTGGAGTTTTGGATATCAGTTGTTATGGATTTGAGCCAAATCATCTTCTTTTTGGTCTGTAGAAATTGCTTTAGTTAATCTCTCTGGAATCCAAATCAGCTGCTGTTCTCCCTGTGGAAACACACAAACAGACTCCCAACTCCAGACAATTACTGGGTCAGGACCTTTCCATTGTCCTGTTAGAATATCCTTCCAAAGTACCTTGGGCTTATGTACATTTTTTGGACACATATGCCTTTCCACAGCACTAAGTCCTGATGAATCCAAATTTATATTCCCCTTCCCAATTCCTTCTTTTTGCTTTAATAAGTACATTTTAATAGTTTGATGAGCTCTTTCAACTATGCCTTGTCCCTGTGGATTGTATGGGATTCCTGTTATATGAGTAATGCCAAATGATGAGCAAAATTGTTTAAAAGAGGTAGAAATATAACCGGGGCATTATCTGTTTTTAAGTGTTTTGGAACGCCCACAGTGGCAAAATTTTCTAAGCAATGAGCTATAATATCTTTAGTCTTTTCTCCGGCATGAAGCGAGCCCATCAAAAATCCAGAAGTAGTATCAACTGTAATATGCAAATATTTTAATTTTCCAAATTCTGGCAAGTGTGTGACATCCATCTGCCAAATATGCTTAGGTATCAGTCCTCTAGGATTGACTCCAAGATTAACTTGTGGCAAAAAGGTCACACAATTTTGACATTGTTTCATTATTTGTCTAGCTTGTTCCTTAGTTATTTTAAAATGCTTTTGTAAAGTATTAGCATTGACATGGAACTTTTTATGAAAATTTATAGCTTCTTCTAGTGTAGAGAAAATATGTATGTCATGTGTAGTTTTATCTGCTAAATCATTGCCCAAACTAAGGGCTCCAGGCAATCCTGTATGTGCCCTGATATGTCCTATAAAGAACGGATCTTTCTGTCCCAGATTAGACTTTGTATAGTGGAAAGAAAAGAGAAAACAGTAGAGGAAGGGGAAATCCTACCAGCATCTTCAAGGGATACTATAGCATTAACTATATACTGACTATTGGAAAATAAATTAAATACCGAATCTTTAAACATCATAAAAGCTTGTAATACTGTATTAAGCTCTATCTTTTGAGCTGATTGTTTGGGTACTAAAAATGTAAAAGTTTGATCAGGTGTAACTATTGCTGCTGTACCATTATTTGACCCAGAAGTGAATATATTTGGAGCATTCATGATAGGGGTTTTCTTGTTATTTTTGGAAAAATTACAGGAAAAAAAGACAATAAAGGATTAGATGGTAATGAAACATTAGATTTGCACATGATTATTGCCCAAGTATTTAACTCATTAGCTAACTCATCAATTTGATTCATAGTATATGGAGTAATAATTTTATTGGGAGAAATTCCAAACACTCCCTTTGCTGCTTTTATTCCTTTGAGTATTAATTGTCCTACAGCCTCAGGATACCTAGTAAGAATAGTGTTAGGAGAATAAGATAAATGTATCCATAATAATGGACCTTCTTGCCAAAATACTCCTGTAGGAATATTTTTTGTTGGTACTACAATAAATAATAAAGGCAAACTTATATCAATTCTATCCAAATGCATATTTTCCATATATGTTTCAATGATTTTTAATGCCTTTCTTGCTTCAGGCGTTAACATTCGGGGTGAATTTGGATCTGATGGACCTTTTAGGATATCAAATAAAGGTCCCAACTCTCCTGTTGGAATACCTAGATAAGGCCTTATCCAATTTAATTCTCCTAATAACTTTTGAAAGTCATTAAGTGATTTGAGTTGATCTACTCGTATTTGAATTTTTGGTGGACGGATCATGGTTGAGGATAATAGAACTCCTAAATAATTAATTGGAAAATTTAATTGTACTTTATCTATTGCTATCTCTAGATTATAATTTTTTAATAAGTTTGTAAGTGTGGCATAACTTTCTAGCAATGTGTTTTTATCTTTGTGTGCTAATAATACATCATCCATATAGTGAAATATTTGTAGTTCAGGATTTTGATTTCTAAGTGGCTGGATTACTTTGTTAACATAAATTTGACACATAATTGGGCTGTTAGCCATCCCTTGAGGGAGTACTTTCCATTCATATCTCTGATCAGGACCTTCATGATTCAGTGCAGGGATAGTAAATGCAAAATGTGGACTATCCTCAGGATGAATTGGAATTGAAAAAAAAACAATATTTAATATCGATAACTAAAACATACCAAGTTTTTGGCAAAGCAGACAATTGAGGAATCCCCGATTGAACACGTCCCATAATAACCATCTCATTATTAATGGCTCTTAAATCTTGCAATAATCTCCATTTACCAGATTTCTTTTTGATGACAAAAATGGGAGTATTATGGGGAGATACAGAAGGTTGTATATGTCCTTCCGCTAATTGTTGTTTGACCAGGTCATGGGCTGCTTGTATCTTTTCTTTAGTCAGGGGCCACTGAGGAACCCATACTGGTCTTTCTGATGTCCACGTAATTTTTATTGTCTCAGTGGCCCTTTCTGAAAATCCAACCCATGTCTGTCCGTTCCTTGATCTATTTGTATTGGTGCTGCTATACCTTGTTCTTGTTTTTCTAATCTTTTTCCTTTCCTAAAACCTTGTCTAGTCATAATAGTGGGTGCATTTTGGTTGATGTTATTTGTTACTGTCAAACCTAATTGATCTAGGACATCTTGTCTCCATAAATTTACGGGAATATGATCCAATACATATGGCTGTATAGTTCCTTCACATCCTTCAGGATCCTTCCAAATTAATACCATTGCACTTCTATGGGGATTAGTCGCCACTCCTAGGCCTCGAAGCATTTGAGTGGCTTGTTGTAATGGCCAATGTTTTGGCCATTCTTGACGAGAGATGATGCTAAGGTCTGCACCTGTATCCAGTAGCCCATTAAATTCATGTCCTTGAATATTTAGTTTTAGCATGGGGTGAGAATCTAAATTTAAAGAAAGCATAACCCAATCTACACCTGTGGAGCCTAATCCCTTGGAACCTTTTTCTACAGTACGACTGGAAAATTTATCATGTAGGCTGGGTATTATTAGTAACTGTGCTATTCTATCTCCTGGTGAAATTACTGATATACCCTTTGGATAACTGGCTATAATTTTTATTTCACCTTCATAATCAGGATCAATTACCCCAGGACTTATCATAAGTCCTTTTAGAGTAGAAGAGCTGCGTCCCAATAATAAGCCTACTGTTCCTTTGGGAAGAGGTCCTTTTACCCCTGTGGGAATGATTTGAACTCCCATCTCTGGAGTTAGTACTGCTCTGGTGGAGGCGCAGATGTCCAACCCTGCGCTCCCTCTGGTTTGTCTGATGAGGGATCTGATGGATAATATGTCCTGGGCACTACCCTGATGGGGTTGCTGGGTTCCTCCAGTGCTCCGGATATTTGTGGTTTTGGGCCCTGGAGCATTGGGCCCCCCTGTCCATTTTTTGGCAATGAAGCCCGATGCCTTTCTCCATGATACTGTGGATAAACACCGGGTCCTTGTTCGTTTTTTGATAATGGAGTACCCTCTATGGTGGTTTGAGAACGGCATTCATTAGCCCAATGTCTCCCTCTACGGCATTGTGGGAAAATACCCGGTATTCTACTCCTTTGATACCTAGTTTGGTTAAACCCTCCTCCTATGGGGCAATTCCTTTTAAAATGTCCTATTTGTTCATAATTGTAGCATGTGCTTGGCCTGGCATCTAAAGCCTGTTTTACTGCAGCTGCCACGACTTGCCCTTGTTCTAAAGCCTGTTTTACTGCAGCTGCCACAACTTGCTCTTGTTCATTAATGTCTCTACATAATTTAATATATGTGTTTAAATCTTCATGTTTCCATGGTCTAATGACTTCTCTGCACCAACGATTTGCTTGCTCATAAGCCAGTTGTTTTAGTAATGGCATTGCTTGTTCTGTATTCCCAAAAACTCTGGTAGCTGTTTGAATAAGCCTGTCTACAAATTCAGCATAAGGTTCATTAGCTCCTTGTATTACCTTAGATAATTGACCTTGTAAGCCTCCATGTCCTTGTAAAGTCTTCCATGCCTTAACTGCATCTGCAGCAATTTGTGCTTATACACCAGGATCATATGCAATTTGTTGCTGCTGATCCTCATAAGGTCCCTTTCCTAACAACATATCTAGATTTCTCTGAGGATAACCAGCTGTTGCATTTTGCCTAGCCATCTCCTTGCAAAATTCCTCATTGTCAACCTTCCATAACAGGTATTGACCTCCATTTAGCACAGCTTTACACATATTAGCCCAATCTGCTGGCGTCATGTTCAAGTTGTTAATGGATTCGACCATGCTTACAATGAAGGGTGCTTGAGGACCATAGGTTGTTACAGCCTCTTTTAGCTGCTTCACTATTTTGAAATTTAAAGCATGGTGAATTCACTGCCCTCCTGCCTCAAATACAGGGCATGTTAATACTTGAGATCCTGTCTCAGGATCCCAACTATCAACTGCAGGGGTTGGGGGCCTCCCAGCATATGGAGGTGGCTCTGTTGGTTGGACATTTATGCCCTCTGGTGATAGAAAGGTGTTAGTAGCAGTCTCCTGTAGAGGTGGCGCTGTTGGTTGGACACTTACGCCCTCTGGTGTTAGAAAGGTGTTAATAGCAGTCTCCTGTTGTAACTTTTCCCCTGATGGCTTTTTCTGCTCTAAGCTTTCTTCCTCTATCTGACTAGCTCAAAAGACCTTCTCTTTTACTTGAATCTTTTCCTCTTTCTGACTAACTTGAGAGACCTTCTCTTTTACTTGAATCAATATGTCTTCTCCTTCCTTGTCCTTTGTCTGAACTGAAGGCTTTGGACTAAGCAAACAAGATACCAACATCCACAATGGCAATGTGCCAACTGGCAGAGTCCCTGGGCTTTTCTTTTCTATTCTTTTTAAATCTTCACCATGATGGTTCCATTGTGATATATATTTAACAACTCCTCCTTAAAAAGCCATGGGCTACATTTTTGTATTGTATCAACGTATGCCCTGACTGCTCTTGATTTTACTGGGATGCCTCCTTCCTCTAACAATTTACTTAACACTCTTTTGGTTTGTTTTTTACTAATTTCTGATCCCATATTTCTACTATAATACAACCCAACAAGATGACGCCTAACAAAACTGAAACAGAGTGAAACAAATTTGGAACAACACAAAATCATTATAATAGCCTCCTGAAATGTCCACCCATCCTTTCTCCCTATCTGTTCCTCAGATGTGAGTGGTTTTTCTTCCATCTTACACATCTCCAGGGACAGGCAACTTAAAACAAAAGTGAAACAAAACAAAAGAATAATCTTAAAATGGCTACCCATCCTCTCACAGTTTACCTTATCACTTACCCTTAATCGTTCCCCATGTGGCCCACCAAATGCCGCAGTCTGGCTGGGCACAATTCAGGAGCCACTTGTCAAAAGAAACGAACTTTACTTTTAGAACCACACACGCCAAAAAAAAACCAGCTCCTCAGGAAAAACCTTCAGAGCCCAACTGCCACCACCGGCTTCCCACAAGCCTCTCCACCTCCCCCACTCCTCCTGCTCTTGAGGCTGATTGGCTGGGTCGCGTGGGCAGAGCCAAAAAAAGTCCCCCAATGAGCGGCTCCGTGGTCTGAAAGGGCAGGGAAACAGCCCAATGAGCATCACCGCAGAGGAGCCAATCAGCTGGCAGCTGGAAGTTTGCTGGCAGCTAGAAGTTTGCTGGGGCCCCTTCGGCTGTGGCTCTCAACAAAGCAGGTCTGATTTTACTGTACAGTTAGTGTATACACACACACACACACACACACACACACACTCAGGCAGTAGCTAAGCTGATTACAGGCAGCCACCACTGCAATTTCTGCTGTCTTTGCAGCGACCAATCGAGAAGTGGGCCATTGAGCAAGCACAGGGACTGCAACATGTGGCCTCACACCCAGGCTGTGGGGTTTGCAGTTTGCCACTCACACACCCTTAACGTATGTCATGTGTGCAGTACTCCATGCACTTGTTTCCACATCCAGGACCTGAAAACATAAGATAATTGTTAGTGGATCTCCATTCCAACAGTATTGAGGACCTGGTTCAATCACACATTGTCCATCATTACCACACCTGTGCTCCAGTGGCTGTGTTCTTATGGATAATTTAACATCCCCGTGATTTCTGAGGGCTCTGGGAACGCTGGATGAACACCAAATATTCAATTATCCTCAGGATCTTCCTGGACATTTCACTGAACAAGCATCCTTCCAGCACCTGTAGATCAAGGCCCAGGACAATTTCTGATCATTACTGAGGACTTCCTCCAACCTGGGAACACACACCACTGTCCCACCATCACTAGGGTAACTGAAACACATAGTGAATGATAGTCTCCAAAAGGTTCCACGGGTTTGAGTCCTCTGGGTGAGCACCCCTCTCCTAGCAGAGCTCAGTCTCCTCTGGGTATACGAATGAGTGTCCCATCAACAACCAGTGCTCAATGTTCTCAGTGTCCTCTTTCAGGCCTCCTGCCACCATCCATTGCTCAGTCTCCTCTGGGTCCTGTTCCTGAGTGCCCCTTGCCAGTCAGTGCTCAGGCTTCTCTTTCTGTTCTTATTCTTCTCTCCTCTCTCCCACCATTGCTCAGGACCCTCTGAGTCCTCACCCAGCAGTGCTCAGTCTCCTCTGGGTCTTCTGGGTGAGGGCCCCTTGCCTAACACTCCCAGTGTTCTCTGGGTCCTGTGTGATGTGTTCATAGCCAAATATTTCTTAGTGGCCTTGAGGCCTTGTGGGTGATTGCCCTTCACCTAAGAGTGCTCATTCTTATGTGGATCTTCTCCTTAAACTGGCCACATTCACCATTGCTCAGGGTCCCCTGAGCCTTCTGAGTGAGCACCCCTTACACAGAAGATCTCAATGTTCTCTGGGTATTTGATGTGGGAACACTTCACCCAACAGGTCTTCTTGTTCATTTAGTGCATTTGTGGGGGAAATCCCTTTCCTGCTACGATTCATACACCAACTGTGGCCTTACCTGAGTTGCAGTGCAAACATGAAGGTGAAATTTTGGAGAAGTGTCCATACTGTCTCTTTCCCACAACCTCGCTTGGCCTTTGGTGCTACCATACAGAGGGGCTTCACACTAATGCCTAAAACTACAAGATACCTGTTAGTGCATCTCAATTGCAACACCTGAGGACTTACTTCAAATACACGGGGTCCACCATTACCACACCTGTGCTCAAGTGGCTGAGCTCTTATGAATGATTCCTAAAGTCCCTATGGGGACTAGTGCATGAAAATCAAATTTGAAACTATGCTTCGGATCTTTCCTGACATGCCACTGGGCACACTCTTCACCAGAGAGGCAGCTGTCTAGGACTGTGGATCAAAAGCAATTCACATGGAGAGGACCTTGTTAAGTGTGGCCAAATTCAATTTCTCCTGATATAGGAAGACTTCCTATGAACTGTGAGAAAGCAACACTTTGCACTATCCCTAAGGTACCTGAGAACTTGAGGTGAGGGATATTCTGTAACAATTTCCCAGGGCTCTGAGTCTCTGGGTGAGCACTCCTCTTCCACCAGGGCTCGCTCATCTGCTCTGAGTTCTGTGAAGGATTGCCGCATCACCACACAGGTCTCAGTCTTGTCTGAGTTCACTCTGAATCTCCCCTCAACCACCATTGTTCAGTCTCCTCTAGGTCCTGTGCGTGAATGCACCTGACCTAGCCATGCTCAGTCTCCTCTGGCTCTTCTGGGTAAGCACCACTCGCTTAAGAGATCTCAGTTTTGTCCTGGGCTGTGTTTTCCTTTTAAAAATTCCTCAGTCTCTTCTGTGTCCTCCAGGAGAGGGCTCCTAACCTCACAACACTCAGTATACTCTGGGTCCTGACCTTCATGTTTGCACATCCACCATTGCTCAGAGTCTTCTGGGTCCTGTGTGTAAGCCCCCCTTGCCTACCATTGCTCAATCTCATTTGGGTCCTCTTGATGAGCACCCCTTGTTCTCCTGTGCTGACTTACTCCTGAATCTTGATGGTGACTGCCATTGGCCCTCCAGTGTTATTCCAAGTCTTGCAGGTGAGTGTCACTTGCCCATAGGTCTCTGTCTCCTCAGGGTCCTCTGAGGTAGAGCCATCCAGCTGATAGTACACAGTCTACTCTGGGATCTCTGCTATGTAGCCCTAGCCCAAAATGCCTCAGTATCCTTTTTGTCCTCTGGGTGAGCACCAGTCACCAAGCAGTGCCCAGCCTCGTCTGGGTCCTCTGGATGAGCACATCTGGCCTAGCACTGCACAGTCTTTCTGGATGATGAACAACATCTTTCTGGTCCTTAAACTCCCATCTTCCATCATTGCTCAGGCTTCTATGAGTTCTGGTGAGCACCTACTGCCCAGCCAACAGCTTCTCCTCTGAGTACTGGGGCTGGGTGCCCTTAGGCCAACACTGCTCAGTGTCCTCTGAACCCTAGGCCATCTGGCTCATTTGGTGAAGTCTGGGTGAGCCTCTCTCCTGCTAATATTTGTACACCTACTATGGCTGTATCTGAGTGTCCAAAAACACACTACTGTGGAATCTTGGCAAAATGTTGACACTTTGTCTTTCCAACCACCTCACTGGGCCTTTGGTGCTGCCATGTACACAGGCTTCTCTCCAGAGCCTGAAACCACAAGATAATTATTAGTGGATCTCCATTCCAATAGCACTGAGGACCTGGTTTTATCGTGCATTCTCCAACATTAACACACTCTGCTCAAATGGCTGTGTTCTTATGGATAATTTAACATGTCCATGATTTCTGAGGTCTCTGGGAACACTGGATGATGAACAACAAATATCCAACTATGCTCAGGATCTTCCTGGACATGCCACTGGGCACTCTCGTTTCACCGAACAAGCATCCTTCCAGGACCTGTGGATCAGGCTCAGAACAATTTCCCATCATCACTGAGGACTTCCTCCAACCTGGGAACACACACCACTGTCCCACCATCACTTGGTGGGGCACTGAAAACTCATGGTGAGTGATAGTCTCCAAAAGGATCTGAGGGTTTGAGGCCTGTGGGTGACCACCCCTCTCTCAGCAGAGCTCAGTCTCCTCTGGGTATATGGGTGAGTGTCCAATCAACAACCAGTGCTCAGTGTTCTCTGTGTCCTCTTCCAGATCTCCTCCCACCATCCATTGCTGAGTCTCCTCTGGGTCCTGTACCTGAGCGCCCCTCGCCAGTCAGGGCTCAGGTTTCTCTCTCTGTTCTAACCTCTTGTCTCCCCTCTCCCACCATTGCTCAGGTTCCTCTGAGTCCTGTGGGTGTGTGCCCTCACCCAGCAGTGTTCAGTCTCCTCTGGGTCTTGTAGGTGAGGGCCCCTTGCCTAACATCCCAGTGTTCTCTGGGTCCTGTGCAATGTTCTCTTAGCCAACCATTTCTCAGTGGCCTTGGGACCTTGTGGGTGAGTGCCCTTCACCTGAGAGAGTGCTCATTCTTCTGAGGGTCCTCTCTTTAAGTTCGTGGCACTTGCCATTGCTCAGGGTCCCCTGGGCCTTCTAGGTGAGCACTCATTACACAGAAGATCTCAATGTTCTCTGGATATTTGGGGTAGGCGCCCTTACCCACCAGGGCTCAGTCTTCTCTGAGCCCCGAGCCACCTGGTTCATTTAGTGACCTTAGTGAGTGAATCTCTTCCCTGCTAAGATTCATAAACCAATGTGGCCTTAGCTCCTCAGGTGTGCTCAGTCTCCTCTAGTTCTTCTGGGTGAGCACAAGTTTTCCTCACCAAACGTTTCTCAGTGTCTTTTGTGTCCTCTGGGAGAGGGCTCCTCACCTCACAAAACACAGTATGCTCTGGGTCCTGTTCTTAATGCTTGCACACCCCCCATTGCTCAGGCACTTCTGGGTCCTGTGGGTGACCCCCCTTTCCCACTATTGCTCAATCTCATCTGGGTCCTCTTGGTGAGCACCCCTTGTTCTCCAGTGCTCATTCTCCCTAGAATCTTGAGGTTAAGTGCCACTGGCCCTCCAGTGCTATTTCTACGGGTCTTGCAGGTGAGTGCCCTTTGCACATCAGGTCTCTGTCTCCTCAGGGTCCTCTTGATGAGCACACTCACCTAGTACTGCTCACTCTTCTCTGAGTTCTGTCCCTAATCTCCATTGCTCAGGCTACTCTGAGTTCTGAGGTATGTGCCTACTGCCCAGTCATAAGCTGTCTCATCTAAATACTAGGGCTGGTTACCCTTAGGCCAACACTTCTCAGTGTCCTCTGAGCCCTAGGTCATCTGGCACATTTGGTGAAGTCTGAGGGTGAGCCTCTCTACCGCTACCATTAACACAACAACTGTGGCCATATCTGAGTGTCCAAGAATACACTGTTGTGCAATCTTGGTGAAATGTTGACACTTCATTCCAACCACCTCGCTGGGACTTTGGTGCTGCCATGCATACAGGATTCTCTTTAGGGCCTAAAACCACAAGATAATTGTTAGTGGATCTCCATGCCAACAGCACTGAGGAACTGGTTCTATCACACATGGTCCACCATTAGCACACCTTTGCTCAAGTGGCTGTGTTCTTATGGATAATTTAACATGCCATTGATTTCTGAGGTGTCAGGGCGCTCTGGATGAAAACCAAATATCCAACTATGCTCATCTTCCTGGAGAACCCACATAGAACTCTGGTTTCAATGGACAAGCAACCTTCAAGACCTTGGGGATCAGGCCCAGGACAGTTTCCCATCATTACCGAGGACTTCCTCCAACCTGGGAACACATACCACTGTCCCACCATCACGTGGGTAACTGAAAACTTGGGGTGAGTGGTAGTCCCCAAAAGGTTCCACGGGTTTGAGTCCTATGGGTGAGTGCCCTTCTCCCAGCAGAGCTCAGTCCCCTCTGGGTATATGGATGAATGTCCCATCAACAACCAGCGCTCAGTGTTCTCTGTGTCCTCTTCCAGATCTCCTCCCACCATCCATTGCTCAGTCTCCTCTGGGTCCTGTGTGTGAGCGCCCCTCCCCAGTCAGTGCTCAGGCTTCTCTCTCGGTTCTCTCCTCTATCTCCCCTCTCCCACCATTGTTCAGGGTCCTCTGAGTCCTGTGGGTGAGCATCCCTCAACTAACAGAACTCAGTCTCCCCTTTTCCTTGTTATGTTCCCCTAGCCAAGGATCCCTAGGCCCCTCTGGATTCTCTGGGTTAGCGTTCCCAGCCCATAAATGCTCAGTATCCTCTGGCTCTTGTGGTTGAGCATCCCTCGCCTAACAGTCCTCAGTCTTCTCTGTGTCCTGTGCTGTGTTCCTCGAGCCAATCCTTCCTTGGAATTTTTGTTTGAGCACCTCTCACCTGAAAGTACTCAGACCTCTCTGAATCCTGCCTTAATCTCCCCTCATCCATCATTGCTCAGGGCCCTCTGAGTCCTGTGGGTGAGTGCCCTTCACCCAACAGTGCTCAGTCTCCTCTGGATCTTGTGGGTAAGGGCCCTTCACCTAAGAGTGCTTATTCTTCTGTGGGTCCTCTGTTTAACATCCTCTGAGCCTTGTAGGTGAGCACCCTTGCACAAATTCTCAATGTCTTCTGGATGTTTGGGGTAGGCGCATTTTACCACCAGGGCTCAGTCTCCTCTGAGCTCTTGGCCTCTTGGTTCATTTGGTGACCTTGTGGGTGAATCCCTTCCCTGCTAAGATTTATACACCAACTGTAGCCTTACCTGAGTTTTATGGCGAACATGACCATAGAATCTTGGAGAAGTGCCCTATTGTTTCTTTCCCACAAACCTTGCTTGGTCTTTGGTGCTACTGTAACTAGGGGTTTGTCACCAATGCCTGAAAACGCAAGATATCTGTTAGTGCATCTCAATCCCAATAGTGCTGAGGCCCTCCTTCAATCACTCGTGGTCCACCATTACCACACCTGTGCTCAAATGGCTGAGCTCTTATGAATGATTTAATCTGGCCAGTATTCCTAAGGTCCCTGTGAGGATCAGTGCTTGAAAACCAAATTTCCAAATATGGTCTGAATCCTCCCGACGTGCCACTGGGCACACTCTTTTCACCAGAGAAGCAGCCATATAAGACTTTGGATCAAAAGCAATTCTGGGGGCTGGGGATGTGGCTCAAGCGGTAGCACGCTCGCCTGGCATGCGTGCGGCCCGGGTTCGATTCTCAGCACCACATACCAACAAAGATGTTGTGTCTGCTGAAAACTAAAAAATAAATATTAAAATTCTCTCTCTCTCTCTCTCTCTCTCTCTCTCTCTCTGTCCTCTAAAAAAAAAAAAAAAGCAATTCTGCTTGAGAGGACCATGTGACCAAGGACAATTCTCCTCATCGAGGAGGACTTAGCATCAACAAATAGGGCTCAGTCTTGTCTGAGTTCAGTCTGAATCTCTCCTCAACGATAATTGTTCGGTCTCCTCTAGGTCCTGTGCATAAACGCACCTCACTCAGCTTTGCTCAGTCTTCTCTGGGTATTCTGCGTGAGCGCTACTTGCCAAACACTCCTCAGTCTTCTCTGGGACCTTTGCTATCTTTTCCTTGCAAAACATTCCTCATTCTCTTCTGTGTCCTCCGGGAGAGGGCTACTGTCCTCATAAAACTCAGTATGCTCTAGGTCCTGTCCTATATGTTTGCACACTCACCATTGCTCAGGGTCTTCTGGGTCTTGTGGGTGAGCCTCCCTTGATCAACATAGCCCAATCTCATCTGGGTCCTCTTGTTGAGCACCCCATGTTCTACTGTACTCTCTGTCTCCTCAATCTTGGTGGTGAGTGCCACTGGTCCTCCAGGGCTATTTCTTCGGGTGCCACAGTCTGGCTGGGCACAATTCACGAGAGCCACTTGTA
Source organism: Urocitellus parryii (assembly GCF_045843805.1). Classification (NCBI taxonomy): domain Eukaryota; kingdom Metazoa; phylum Chordata; class Mammalia; order Rodentia; family Sciuridae; genus Urocitellus; species Urocitellus parryii. Next base: position 61,394,460 of record NC_135537.1, read on the forward strand.
AAGCAGAAATGAACTTTATTTTTAGAACACACACGGGGCACCACACGAGCTCTTCAGGAATTCCCTCAGAGCCCAACTGCCACCACAAGCTTCTGGTGAGCCTCTCAACCCCCACTCCTCCTGCTCTTGAAGCCGATTGGCTGGGTCGTGTGGGCGGAGCCAAAAAAGTCCCCCAATGAGCAGCTCTGTGCTCTGAAAGAGCGGGGAAACAGCCCAATGAGCATCACCACAGAGGAGCCAATCAGCTGGCAGCTGGAAGTTTGCTGGGGCTGCTGTGAGCCAATCAGCTGGAAGTTTGCTGGGGCCACTTCGGCTATGGCTGTCAACATTCCAGTCTTCAAGGTGAGAGTCCTTTGCTTATCAGGTCTCTGTCTCCTCAGGGTCTTTTGGGGTAGTGCCATCCACCTGACCATCCACAGTCTACTCTGGGTTCTGTGCTATATAGCCCTAGCCTAAAGTGCCTCAGTGTCCTTTTTGTCCTCTGGGTGAGCACCCATCACCCAGCAGTGCCCAACTCCCTTGGGTACTCTGGATGATGAGTATACCTTGCCTAGCACTGCTCTTTCTTCTTAGGTCCTGTCCTGAATCTCCTGTCACCTACTATTGCTCAGGGTCCTCTGAGTTTTGTGGTGTGTGCCCACTGCCCAGCAATCACTACTCTTCACTTAGTACTGGGACTGGGTGACCTCAGCCAATACTGCTCAGTTTCCTCTGAGCCCTGGGCCTTCTGACTCATTTGCTGAAGTCTGTGGGTGACCTCTTTCCCGCTACCATTAGGACACCAACTGTGGCTGTATCTGAGTCTCCAAGAATACACTACTGTGGAACCTTGGCAAAATGTTGACACTTCTTCTTTTCAACCACCTTGCTGGGACTTTGGTGCTGCCATGCACACAGGCTTCTCTCCAGGGCCTGAAACCACAAGATAATTGTTAGTGGATCTCCATTCCAACACCACTGAGGACCTGGTTCCATCACACATAGTCCACCATTAGCACACTTTTGCTCAAGTGGCTGTGTTCTTATGGATAATTTAACATGCCCATGATTTCTGAGGTCTCTGGGAATACTGGATCTTCCTGGACATGCCACTGGGCACTCTTGAACAAGCATCCTTCTAGGAACAGTGGATCAAGGCCCAGGACAATTTCTCATCATTACCAAGGACTTCCCCCAACCTGGGAACACCACTGTCCCAACATCACTTGTGTAACTGAAAACTTGTGGTGAGTTATAGTCTCCAAAAGGATCCATGGGTTTGAGGCCAGTGGGTGACCACCCCTCTCTCAGCAGAGCTCAGTCCCCTCTGGGTATATGGATGAGTGTCCCATCAACAACCAGCACTCAGTGTTCTCTGTGTTCTCTTCCAGATCTCCTCCCACCATCCTTTGCTCAGTCTCCTCTGGATCCTGAGCCTGAGCGCCCTTGCCAGTCAGTGCTCAGGCTTCTCTCCATGTTCTATCATCTTACCTCCCTGCTCCCACCTTTGCTTGGGGTCCTCTGAGTCCTGTGGGTGAGCACCCCTCACCCAGCCGTGCTCAGTCTCCTCTGGGTCCTCTGGGTGATCACCCATTTCCCACCACTTCTCTGTCGCCACTGAAACATGGGGATGAGAGCCCCTTGCCGTCTGGTGCTCTGTCCCTGTGTCCTGCTGGGCACTGCCACTTGCCCAGCAGTGCTCAGTCTCCCCTGGGACCTCTGTGTACTCTGGGGTTTTGCCTCTGGCCCAGCAGTGTGAGGCTATTCTTGTTCTCTGGTGAGTGCCCCTTGCACAGCAGTGCTCAGGCTTCTCTGTGTCCCCTGGGTGCAGGCCCTTTGCCAAGCAGTTCTGGGTCTGCTCTGCTAACAGAGATGAGCACCCCTCACCTAGCAGTGCTCAGTCTCCTGATGTACTCTGCTGTGTTCTTCTAACTAGGATCCTCAGTTTCCTCTGTGTTCTCTGGATTAGCGTTCCCCTCTTCTCAGTACTTCTTCAGACCTGTGAAAAAGCAACATGGTTTCACCATCCCTGTGGCTACTGAGAATGTGAGCTGAAGAATGTACTCTACATGGTTCCAAACACTACATCCTGTGAGGGTTCTTCTTTCCCATCTTTAGGTCCACTGTATATGGATAAAGAATGTGTATGGGATGTTCCAAGATCCTGCCTTGGTCCTTGGCCTCCCCTAGTGATGCACCATGCACCACTTCAGAGTGACTCTTGTCCTGCACCCTACCTGGGGTGCCAGCAGATGTCAATCAGCAAGCTCTCCAAAGATCACTTATGAACTTATTATTAATTTAACCGGTGCAGAGGATGTGTGACACATGCTTCACAAATCATCTTAAAATACACCTCTCTCCATTGTGGATTCCACAGATCAAGTGCTGCTCACTGAATGCTTCCATGTTGGCTGGACTCTCGTGTCTGTACTAGCTGATGGTTGCCATGGAACCAGCAGGGACAAGATCAGTCAGTCTGGTAGTAAGTGCTTCACAGCCATCTGCCTCAACACAGTGTTCACTCAACAGCATTCACTGGTTCATAGTTGAGTATGGTTCTAACAAGAGGTTGTTGATAATTTTATTCATAAATAAGACAAAAACAAAGCAGGGAGAACAATTGTGAGCACTCAGCTCTTTTGTGCAGTCTTGCCCACGGCCCGTGCAAAGAAGATATGCTGAGTTCCCCTACGTGTAGTGAGCTGGCTGTGAAATATGGTAAAATAATCAGAAATAATTTTGAAAAGCGAGGGTGGGATAGCTGCGACCTTAAGGGTCCTGCTTCCACAATGGAAGGAGAGAGAAAGTTAGCCCATGTTGTTTATTTTTTTTTAATATTTATTTTTTAGTTTTTTTTTGGTGTACACAATATCTTCATTTGTTTTATGTGGTGCTGAGAATCGAACCCAGTGCTCATGCATGCTAGGCAAGTGCGCTACCACTTAAGCCACATCTCCAGCCCCCCACGTTTTTATTTTTATATGGGGGATACACAAAGGCTTTTCCATAGAATATTCTTTACCAAACAAGCCCACCCCCTGCCCATGGCCAAATAAAGCAGGGGGTGGGCTGTCCAAGCCCAGTGGGTAACGCTCAACTCCCGAGCTACAGAGCAGCCTCCTAGCCCAACAAAGACTGAGGTCACATGCTTTGCATAATAAGCCACAAAATGACTTGCAATGCCAGACCAACATCTCCTTGGCTTCAAGGCCAAGTAGAGGCTATGCAAATAGCTCAGAGGTGGCCCTCTATAGTTCAGGACAAGCGGGTGTTCTTGGTGGAATGAATGCTAATTTCCAGTATTGAAAGTGTAGATCTGCACATTTCTGTAGCTATTCACAATGTTTATACATAAACATTCCTGCATTATTATCCTTTTCCCAATGGATCCATTAAATGGAGATAATGCACAAAACAACAAACCAGCTGTGTGTTGTAGATGCCTCATGGGACTCATGCTGTGCATGGTCAGGAAGGGACCTAGAATAGAGCAGCGGCCATGTTTGCATCAGATTGTGACTCAGGATAATCCTGAAAGGATGATAGCAAAACTTGGCAGAGAGATCCTCAGGCCACAGGTCAGTACCTGGCTCCTGGTGGCTCAGGGTGGGCTGACAGGTCCAAGAGGCAAGCCCTGCCCATGGTGACGCCTGGCTTCTATACATGTTCCTGTGCACACAGACACGTGCACATGGTGCCGAGGGAGGGTACAGCAGAGTGGCAGGGTTTGAGGCGCAGTGACGGCTCTGTTCCATAGCACAACTGTTGGGGCTCCTCCATCCCACTGCCTCCCTTGCTCCCCTCCAGCATCCAGGGCTTCTCTCCTCCCCAGGCTCCTCCCACTGTCCATCCCCTCCCCATTGCTCTTCTCCTTGGTTGGTCTCTTGCCTTCCTCCTAAGTCCAAACCTGTGGACAGAACTGGGCTTGGCTCTACATGACTCCTCTGAACCTGAAGTCAGAGCCTAAGGAAATCATACCTTCATTCAGAGCAACTCATAGGGACTTTCAGGAGAAAAATAACCCACCAAAAGCTAAGAAGTTGGGCAAATGCATCCACCCTTGTGAGGCCTTAGGACAGGGCCCACAGAAACATAAATACAAGCCAAGCTGGGAGATCAGATCTCATCCTCCTGAGTGGCAAAAACCTTTCATAAAATGAAAATAGCAAGTGCCAGTGAGAAGGAGTTGACATGGACAAGGCCAAATATACCACAAGCCAAATAACCCAGTAGGAAGAACTTGGAAAACAGGACAAACACACGACCCAGCCTCAAGCTCACATGACTTGGGCTGACTAATACTGACAGAGCAATCGGAAGAAGCTGCTTGACCACTTCTAGAAATTGAAAAACACTTGAAAGGGAAGGGTGTTTATCCAGTAAGGCAGGATGTGCCCATGATATGTGTGACACAATGTGATAAAGAATGAAGGGGCTGGATGTGGTGGCACATGGCCTGTAATCCCAGAGGCTCCAGAGGCTGAGGCAGGAGAATCGTGAGTTCAAAGCCAGCCTCAGCAAAAGTGAGGTGCTAAGCAACTCAGTGAGACTCTGTCTCTAAATAAAACACAAAATGAGTCTGGGAATGTGGCTCAGTGGTCAAGTGTCCCTGAGTTCAATCCCTGGGACCAAAAAAAAAAAAAAAAAAAGAAGGGGAAGAAAAACAGAAGCTGGACAAAGTGCGCAGGCCTTTGGAGCAGCTGCAGGGAAAGCCACAGGAAGCAAGAGCAGACCGTCTGTGAGATGGACACAGGCTGAGGCACACCTGGCTCTGCGAATTTCAGGTTCTGCAGTTTTGACCATGGGGTTATGTGCATTTGTTCAGAGGTAAGTGTTCATGGGAGATTGTGTGCATTCATTAGCCGGGTTTTGGGGGAACATCTGTTTGCTAGATGCTAGACACTAGTCTCACCCACACGGGGCTCTGCTCTGGCCACTTGCCTTGTGCCTTGAGAGGCCTGCACTGCTACCTGCCAGTCCTCCCAGCAGCCCTGTAACATTCTTCTGTAAGGCTCCATCCCTCAGCAGTGCCCTGGCCAGGCCTACCTGTCAACCTCAAGCAGGGCATGACCACAGAGCTAGCCAGGCTGGGTCCTCCACAGCTATGGGACTGGACTCAGCCCCAGGACCAGCCTAGGAGTGGGAATGAGTCTCCTTTGGGTGTTCTAGAAACTATAGAGGGAGCCAGCAGTGGAAGTTGGAGGGGGAGAGGGGGAGAATGTGAACAAAGAGCAAGTGAGGGGTGTGGGGGCTGGAACTGGGCACTAGGATGGACAACACCCAGTGTGGGCACTGATTTGAGGGCACTAAGACAGGAGAAGCTCCCTGCTCCACCCTGCTGGTCAGGTGGGGGAGGGCAGGCTTTCATTTGTTGAGAGCTCCTTTTCTGCCCTGAGTCCTGCAGGATGCTCATCACATCTGATGTCATGGAACACCTATCTCAAGACAGGCAGCAGGACCAGGCATGCTGAAGCAGGACAAGCATGGCACTGAGGACTTGCTTCCTCCACAGGCAGGTCTGGGATCATCCTCAGCCCTAATGCTGGCTCTTGGCACATCATCTCTGGATGTTTAAAAAACATACATGAATTTATTGATTTGTGGTATCAGGTATGGAACCCACGGGCACTCTGCCAGACTTTTTTTTCTTTTTAATATTTTTTAGTTGTAGTTGGACACAATACCTCTATTTTATTTATTTTTATGTGGAGCTGAGGATCAAACCCAGAGCCTCCTATGTGCAAAGCAATCTCTCTACTGCTGAGCCACAACCTTTTTTTTTTTTTTTTTTAATTTCAACACAGGGTCTCACAAAGTCACTAGGCTGGCCTCAAACACTTGAACCTCCTGCCTCAGCCTCCCAGGAGCTGGCATACGGGCATGGCCACTGCTCTAGGCTCTTTGGATGTTTTAACCCCCAGTGACCACACTCAGTGAAAGACGTGTGCCCACTGTGGGATGAATTCTGAGTTCTGGGAGTCTCCCAAGTCTTTAGAGGACAGTGGTGGCTAGGGTAGTTTTTGTCTTTGGCTGGGAATGTGGCTTTACATTGTGGTCCTTACCAGGGCTGAGAGGACAGGTCCAGTTGATAAGATGAAAGGGACAGATAGAAAAGAGGATCTGAGCCATGTGGTTTGAGGAATGACACTGACTTGAGGTGCTTCTGCCCCTGCAGGGAAGAAGTGGTTGCAGTGAAAGGTTAATAAAAATGTGCCATCCTCCAGATGCACAGGAAGCGTTTCAAAGGCATCCAGACCACAGATGTCCCCTACCCTCCACGATGATGGCCTCTTCAGTCCTACAGAGTGGAGAGGAGCCTTGGGCCAATCCAGCCCTGGTCAGAGGTGGAGTGGCTGCATCTGCCAAGTGTATTCCTGATCAGCTTGGGCAGTGGCATATACAAGGCTTTGCGGCTTTGCTGGCCTCTGTCTCCCTGCTCAGACCACAGAGAGGCCCATGTGGCCTGGGGGCAAAGGTCTCAGGTGCTCCTCCATGCAGGCCATTGGTTCCTCCTGCTCTGATTTTCTCCATCTTCCCCAAGTCTTCCACAGCAATGTATGTTTTTGTAACATAATAAAAATAAATTAATTGAAAGTAGAATGTTTTTTCAAAGACTTTTCCAGGGTCACCTGGACACTGTGCTGATGCTTTATTGACCCTAGAGTTGGGTCCTCCAGGAGCCTGCCCCATCATGGATAGACTCCCAGCTAGAACTGCAGGATCCACACTTTTGAAGGGGGAGGATGAGGAAGAGGAGATGCCAAAGCTCTTAGCTCTATCATTAGTGAAAAGGTCTGGGTTTTGGGTCTGTACCCAGGTACGTGTACCCCAAGGCTTGATGAGAAGATGGCGGCTCAGATAGCAAAGTTCTCACACCTGGGGTTGGGAAGATGGGGAGTGAGATAGGAGGTAGGTCTGAGGACCTGCTGTGAGCCCCACATCATCAAAGATGTCCCCAGTTCCCTTCATGGTGAACACCCACAGAGCCCTGGAGAGAAGTGCAGCCCCAAGAGGTGAAAAGGAGGTCCTGGGAACTTGGACAGGACAGTGACTGCATCCAGGAGACCTAGAGTATGAGCGTAGGAGCTGGGCAGGAAGGCAGGTGCTGACCAGGGCCACTCCTCCACGGCAAGCCCACCCGGTGCTGCACCCAGCAGACCCCAGGCACATGCTTCAGGACTCCAGGTATAAACTTAGCCTATGAACCACTCTTTCTAAGCCAGTGTTCTTGCTCAAATTTGGTTAAAAATGATCTTTTAAACTGACTCTTCTCCTCTGATGAAAGACCAGATCAGATCAAAGGACAGAACAAGTCCATCCTGGTGACATGGGCCCAGACCACTTGGTGGACAATTAGTAATATCTTCAGAAAAAGTCATTCAGAAATGGGGGAATTGTCAGAATGAAGCTGGTCATGTGCCCAGGACCCTACCCAAACCAGGCTCTGCAGAGGCTTTGGAGCTGGGTTCCCAGGTCGTCCACTAGGTGGAGCCGGTGGGCATCTTTGCATGTTGGCTCCTTACCCTCAAAAGCTCTGGCTGCCCTTGAGGGGATTTCTGCTTCAACCCTGTAATAAAGGGTCAGACCACATGGAGCCCCACATCCTTCAAGACTGCAGGATGGACAAGACAGGGGGACTATGACAGGGCCTGATTAAAAGCAGAAAATTTCAAAGAAGCTAAAAATAGCTTTTTCCTCAGTCCCTGCCATTTCCTGCCAAGGTCCCATTCCTAGGCCAAAGCCCTGACCCAGGAAGGAATGCAGGGTGGAAGGAACTCACCATGGTCCCTAGCAGGGCCCACCAGGTCTACACATCTCTGACTTCTGGCGTCATTCCCCGTAGATCACAGTGCTTCTGTGGGATAGTAGAGACAGATCAGCTTCTTCCTTGCTTTGGCCAAGTTGCAGTTAAATATATATTTCCTTTTTAAATTGTCTTCTCTTTATTTCTGATGCTGGTGAAAGCCCCAATTCAGTCATCAGGGACTCCAGATCCTGGGGCCTCAGAAATACAAAATTTATACCCCATGCCTGCTCCCCTGCTGGGACTCCCAACGGTCCCCAACCTGCTGATCCTGGACCCCTCACTGAGGTGCTATCCATGTCCCCGCACAATTGGTGGCCATGAGAATCCTGGGCCTGGGTAGTCCCAGCTTCCAGGTCTCCTCAGTCCCCTCCTGGACTTACCACCATTCTTCCTTTTTCCCCCTATGCCAGGCCCCCACAGCAAGTCCTAAGAGAACGGAGCTCCCGCCTGCCCAAACCACCTCAATCTTCTCCTGGGCTTCAGGACAGATCCCTGGGGCACAGTCAGGGCTGGAGGGAGAGTCCAGAGAGGCCCACCCCATGGTTAATCTCCCTTCCCCATTTCTGCATTCTGGGAAGCAGCAGCTGGAGTCCAGCTCACTGGAGAAATGTGAAGGACAAGGGGCAGATTACTCAGGCGGGAAGACCCTGGCATCTGGGCCAGCAGATGGAAAGGCATGTGGGTGAGGGTGGTGTGGGAGCCCATCGCTCTAGGGTCAGGGGTCGCTGAGTTATGTGGTGTGACTGCTATCCTGTGAGCACTCAGGTCTGTCCTGGGCTGAGGGGCAGCATGAGAACTGGGCCCTGATTCCTAGGTATATTATGACCAGAAGCAGTTGTGGTGGAGGAGACTCAGCAGGGCCGATGGAGGTAAGCCTCAGGAGAATGCAAGCCCCTCCTCCAGGGCCCAAGATCCCCAGTGGCCACCCCACACACCAGAGAAACCTAATCTGTAGTGACAGGACACAGGGACCCATGTGCAAAGAACTTTCCAAACAATGACTATATAATGAGACACAAAAAAGTTTCAATAATGTTCAAAGTTTGGTGTGGTTGTGCAGTGTAATGAGTATCTATGTGGTGTGTGAGGGATGTGTGTATGTTGTTGCCAAAATCTGGGTCCTTGTTCCCCAAACCACTCTGTTGCTTTGCTAGCAAAGGAGAAACACAGGGGACTCCTGTCCCAAAGGCTGTGATTCCACCTATCAGCAGGAACAGAGGACTTTTAAAGAGGTGACTCAAAAGGCCACATTCCCCATGTTCTCTGTTGGAGTTGTAATTCACTTGTTAATTTGGAAGATAGTCAGTTTTGAGATCTTCTAGTATCATCCCCAAAGAAAGAATTTCTTGTTCCTATGGTGGATGTGTAGTCAGGGATAGATAACTCTGCCTAGGATGGGGAAGAAAGGTAATCCTGTTCCCCCTGATATTAGAGAGGGGGAAAGATTAGGGCCGAACAGGGAGAGAGGAAGAGAAAGAAACATGTTCATTTAAAAAATAAGTGGCAGTGGGGCTGGGGATGTGGCTCAAGCGGTAGCGCGCTCTCCTGGCATGCGTGCGGCCCAGGTTCGATCCTCAGCACCACATACAAACAAAGATGTTGTATCCGCCCATAACTAAAAAATAAATATTAAAAATTCTCTCTCTCTCTCTCTTTAAAAAAAAAGCTGTATTAGAGATTGTCTACTTCCCTTTAAAAAAATAAATAAGTGGCAGTGGCAGAGCAGCAAGGGCTACATTCAAAGCATAAAGTGGACCACTGTGACATTTCCCCACTTGGCAATTTCATTTTTATGGAAAATGGGCAATGACTTCTCCAAACTTCTTCCTGCTGAAAGGGGGAGAAGATGGGGAAAATAACCCAAAGTCCTTGTTCTCTATCAGGTGGGGTTTGGGCAGTTAAGGACATCCAGCATCAGAGCAGTCCAGAGGTCTACAGTGGCAGATGGCAGGTGACAAGGCATACATAGGGCAGGGATCATGCTAAGACAACAATAAGCAAGACAGCAAAGAATTACTATTTTTGTAAATAACTAGCATAAAACAATTAGTATTTCAGCCAATCTCTGAAAACTATGAGGACAGTAGCTAATAATCTTATCAGTGAAAAACAGAATAAGTTCATTGATGTAGAAGGTTAGGAAGATTTGTAGGTCTGTGAAATCAGACTCAAATTAACTGAAGACAAATTTTCAACTCTTGTAATCATTATTATTATGCACACAAGAACTCTTCCTTTATAGCCTCCAACTTTATTTACTTTCCATAGGGCTGACACAACTGTACATCTTAAGTTACATTAAAAAAATGTTTATGTAAAACTGTGGTTTTTTTAAGCTATAATCTCCTGCAAGGTGTTTAAGATCAAGTTGGTGAAAACTGACCTTGTTTCTATCTACTCTTAAGAGTCAGCTGAGATTCCTCAGAGATCATTCTTGGGGACATGTGTAAAGCTACCTGGCTCCTTTAGCTTTCCTCTACCAGTGGTGCCACTTGCCAGGATGGGTCCGTGTCTGGGTGGCCATATGTGGCTTTTCTTGGAAGCATCAGGACATTTCTATCTCCTCTTTGCAAAATGTACACTGGTTAGCTTCCCGTTCTTTAGGGTCCTCTTGATCTTCATGATCAGCAGATCAGGTGACTCACCAGAGTTGCAAAGCCCCAGGGAGGGGTTCCATCATTCTCTGCATCCTGGCTGACCTTAGAGGGCAAGGGTCAAAATGATAGTTGCTTTTTCTTTGGCCCCTTTACTTCCTTGACTTTGGTCTCCATGTTTTTGGTTTTAAGCACCCAGCAATCCAGTTTCATCAATCTTAAAGAGGGAATAACAGGTTATGACTTTAACATCTATAATTTTACAGATGCCTCTTTCATTTAATTGGGGTTAGTGTTGGTACTGGAAGTCGGCATTATATACTATCTGTCCTATAGGTGATGGCTTATTATTTCAAATTAACCCAGGTTTGTTTTTTTGTTTTTAAGAAGCAGTACCTATACAAACACAGGCAACAGTTATAAAGTTTACAAGGAAAATAAAAAATGAAATTGACAGAGGAAAAAAAACATATTGTTTGTATAATAGCTATGTACCAAGAAAAATGACTTTTATAATCTTGAAACTTTACTTAGTTATACATTATACCCCTGTTTGAAACCACAGTAACCTTCACAACAAAAATCAGTCTTTTACACACAACTTTAGATGAGCTGAAGTCTAGCCTATTTTGGAGCCATTTTAACAGAGTTAAGGTGGGAGGCAGAGACTTAATCTCAGGTGAGGTAGGTTCTTCACAAGCATTCTTCCACAGTTCAGCAAACAAGTGCTAGCTTCACTGACCAAAAAAAATTAAGGAAGGAAAACACCATTTTTAAAATGATCCATCTTTTTACGGCCGAAAAACCGATGTGTCTATGGTGCTGCATCTCTGTTGCGCTTCTGAAATCAGACCGGTGTGAAAGATCCTTTCTGACTTCCTCTGAGATGCTCACAAGTACCCTTCCTGTTGTTTTGTTAGTGTTGAAGTTTAAGACTATTTATTTGGAATATATACAGCAGTGTTTTTCCACTGTATTTCATTTGCAAAAGCGAAGAAACGCCTTCTCTACCTTTTTGCAAATTGTTGATATTCCATATTGGATTCTCACAGACTTCGATATGGTGAATCTGTCAAACTTAGAAATTGTATTTTATCCTTCCTTTCATGACTGTGGCCTGAGTTCCCCACGCCCCCTTTTTTAGAAGAAACGTAGCACACTTTCAGTTCTCGGAAATGTCACTGTTTCTTGATGTGTATGTTGAGGCCATCCAAGCTCACAGCTGATTCAGTAACCAGTTCCATCGAGTCATTCAAGCTCACTACTTAACACTGCCATGGTGAAAATGTGGAGGGAAAAAGTGTCCATGTGTGTCTGGGAAGCAAATGCCCTTGTACATTTTTTTTTTATACTCTGATTCTGTAACATTTATGAGTTTTGTTTTTGTTTTACAGAAAAAAAAAGTGATAAAGCAATCAGAAGACCAAGAGGTTTACGATTGACACTTAGGGTCACCTGACCTTAGCTGGCCAACGGACCTACATGGCCAAATTAATTTACAAAAGTAATAATTTTTCAGAAGCCAACTTATTTTTTTCTGTATTTTCTGTCTGAAAACTGCCAATATCATGAATAGAAAGGGAGAACTGTAAAGGAGAAAGAAATCGATGTTCAGTTGTGTTTGTGTCAACCTAAAGAAGCAGTGTGGAGACAGGCGCAGTCAGCCGAACTCTAGGGACGTGGTGGTGTTGCTTTGGAGGCGTATCATACTCGCATTTTGCATTCTTCATATGTAATCATATTGCCAAAGACAAACTATTTCATCATTTATTGTAAATAACACTTTTCCCCAGACCTACCATAAAGTTTCTGTGATGTATTGTCTTCCAGTTGCAATAAAAATTACTGAGTTGCATCAAAAAAAGAAAATAACACAATATAGTATATCTGAAACATGAACCAAAGAAAGGCTGAGAGATTTTAACTTTTTTTGGTGTGGAAAAAGTATCAGAATGTTTCCATGTTTTACCATGTCACTTTTAACAAATAAGGATCTAATTATTATCTTCCAAAAATGCACCTAAATTTCAATTCCAGTGCAAAGAGTAACAAAAAATTGTATATATAACTTATTGACAACAGGTTACTTTATCTAGCTATAAAACATCAAATGATGTGTATAAAAAATACCAACCAAATTTGTTATTCTATACAAATCTAACAATTTTGCTATAGATAATTTTAGTTTGGATAACCAACTTGGCAAATTCCACCCCAAGCTTTATATTTAACTAAGTTTAACTTTTAAAGTACATTTTAGAATCCAGAGTATATGGTAAAAATCACAGGGCTACATAGGTTAACAAAAAATCGAAAGATAGCCTTAAATCTCTTATACAGTTAGGAAACAGTGTTAATGATCAGATATTGGCTTAGTTGAAGCAAACAGAGATAAAACAAGTCTTCAAATGACAGTGTGGCTCTTCTATGTCAGATATAATGTGTAAAAGAGAGCACTTATCTTGCCTGTGAACTTACATGAGCTTTCATTTTATAAACTTTTACGTAACACTTAGACAAGACTTAGATATAGTTCTCAGATGCATACATATTCATGGTCACATATATTTTGGGTATCAATTATTTTGTTTTGTTTTCCAATTATATTGTTATATATAATATTCAGAAAGCCACTGAGCCACATCCCCAGCCCTATTTTGTATTTTATTTAGAGAACCAAAACCAGGGCTGACAAATGAGAACCTTTAAAACAGACAGACCTGCACATGCAAATTTCTTCCACTTACTTTGTCCTTAACAGACCAGTTCCAATGGCAAGTTTGTACAATGATCTAGAAAGCTTTTCAAAAGCCAGATCACTAAAGTAAAACATTATCTTAGACAGACTTAGAAGTGGCCCTTCCTTCCACTCACATTACCTCTGACAGACCAACTCCAATTGCAAGATTGTACAAAAAAAGAAACACAAAGAGAGACAACCAGAGAGGAGCCCCATAACCATGGCTGACAGATGGAAACCTTTAAATTGACCAGCCAAGGTCTTTCCCAAGAGACTACCTATAGAATCAATGCAATCAATCAATGCCATGTCTTAAAAGGGGTGGTAGCAATTACAAATAAAATAGGCAGACAACCAGAGAGAATTCCCAAGCCCAAGGGCAACAAACAGATGAGAAAATAAGAACCAAGAAGATATCAGAAGGGAGGTACAAATCCCCAGGTTCTCTTGTTCTGCTTAATCATGATTCCTACACCAGTTCCCGCAAAGAGGAACCAGGCGTATTGAATCAAAGGTCTTGGCGTGCACACCAGGGGACTTACTAATGGCCAGGGATGTTGTGGCTTTTGTGAGTTCTTTTTTTCCTCAAAGTGGACCATGATGAAGCAATCTGTACTATTCAGGGAGAGAAGGTGGGAGTTCCCCAAAGCAAAAGGAGCTTCAGCAGCTGCTGGGATGGTCTCTTAGTCCCTCGCTTTACTCACAGAAATAGCTCCTCTGGTTCAACCTGAGGCAAACTCACCTGTCTCCTAACTCTCCTTCAGTTGGTTCTCAACAAACTCACCAACCACCTTCTATCCTCAGCATGGAAGTGGGGGTCGTTTGGAGTTCCAGGCCTACCCAAGTTGGAGTGGGGTCCCACTCTTGGGTCCCATCTGAATCACCAGATTTGTTGCCGAAAACTAGGTCAGTGTCCCTAAAGCCACTCCAATAACCAAGACACAATTTTGAGAAAAAAGTTTTATTGCTTTGCTAGCAAAGGAGAAATACAGGGGACTCCTGCCCCAAAGGCTGTGATTTTACCCATCAGCAGCAACAGGGGGCATTTAAAGAGGTGATTCAAAGGCTATGTTCCACAAAATCTCTATTGGAGTTGTAATTCACTTGTTAATTTGGGAGATAGTCAATTCTAAAGTCTGGATTACTTCATTCCTCTGGTGGGTGTGTACTCAGGGACAGATAAATCTGCCTAGAATGGGGAAGAAAGGTTATCCTGTTTTCCCTGATATTAGAGAGGGGGAGAGATTAGGGAGAAACAGGGAGAGAGGAAGAGAAAGAAACGCGTCCATTTAAAAAATAAGTTGCAGTGGCAGAGCAGCAAGGGCTATATTCAAAGCATAAAATGGACCGCTGTGACATAGTGAGTGTTCTGTGAATTGCATATGACCTAATTTTTGACTTGTGCTTTCTCTTTGTGTAGGAAAAAAAAAAATTGGAGGGCGGGGGAGCAGCGATAACAAGGGATTGAACTCAGGGGCTGTCAGCCATTGAGCCACATCCCCAGCCCTATTTTGTATTTTATTTAGAGACAGGGTCTCACTGAGTTGCTTAGCACCTTGCTTTTTGCTGAGGCTGACATTGAACTTGTGATTCTCCCGTCTCAGCCTCCTGAGCCACTGATTTGTTAGTTTTTTATTTTGTTTTATTTTATAATAAAGTTTTTTAAATTTGTTTTAGATGTTGATAAACCTTTATTTTATTCATTTGTTTATATGCAGTGCTGAGAATTGAACCTGGTGCCTCACACATGCTAAGCAAGCCCTCTACCACTGAGTCACAACCCCAGCCCTTGGAAATTATAATATAGAATTATCTCTTAAATATTTATAAATCTTACACAAAAACTCTCGTTGTTTTGTTTTTCTTTTTTAGGAATAAATCTTTATCTTTTCAACTTAGTCTTTTTGGTTTTCAAGTTTTGAATCAATTTTGGTTAATTTGTATAAAGAAAAAAGTGAACGTAGGAAATAAAGAGAGATTAAAGGCAGCCCAACAGTAAAGGGAAAGCAAGGAATGAGAGACAGAGACCAGGCAGAGATACATACAAGAGTTTATTGGTCAGAGCTGACAAAGGCCATCTCTCTAGAGTGGACAGAGGCAAAGCAGGTTTGGGTTCTGGGACTTTTATGGGGCAGGCTCAGGAATCAGAGCCAGACAGGTCCTAATGAAGTGGTTAGGGGTTGGGTTGGTATGAGGAAGTGGTGAGCCTTTCTCAGAAACGCCCTTGGGCAGGAAATCGAAACTTTTTCCTTAAAATGTTGGCTGTCACTTAAGACGGATGTCCAGATGCTAAGCAAGGACCTTATAAACAGTAACACAGGTTTATTCCAGACACACTGAGGAGGGGGTCCAGTGGAGACTGAGACTATCTTCCCCTTACTGCCTGGGGATAGATGTAGGAGAAATGAGGAAGAGAGTTATTAGACGATTGCTAGGGGGTAGTCGAAGAAGGGTCCTTATGGGGTCACCTTCATGAGGAACTAGATGTTTTCAGGATTTCAGTCTCAGGTAACAATTTCCTTTCATATGATGACGGAGTGTTTGGGGGTTTCTTGGCATGATGATGGAGTACTTCCTGGGATTTAGGACAGGCTGAGTCAGTGACATTGAGGCAACTCTGGTTCTAAGATGGAGGACACGTTTCAAAATGGCATGGCCTAGGTCAAGTTCTACCTAATAATTTGTATGTAAGAAAATGCTAAGTGAAACTATTGCTGTTGTCTCAGATTTCCTGCAGAGAACTTTAAGTCCAAAAAATACAGGTACCAGACCTTCTATTGTAAGGGGGGTATGGCGGAACGTCGGAGGGAGAGACCACACAAGAGACTTACTCCATGCAATTGGCAAAAGGGGATTTATTGGGGATCCATTCCAGCGTGCTGGGACTCTGTGCTCACTCAAGAAGGGAGAGCAGCCCAGAGCCCCAGCAGAGGTTCAAACAGAGCTTAAGTACACTTTTTGGGGAGGGCGGGAAGCTTTGCATACATCAGAACAAATCATCATGAGGCGCGGGAAAATTGAACAACAACTCTGAAACGTCATTGGCACAATCATTGGCGGGAACAGGTGGGGCGGGGGTGATTGGTCATTCCTAAACGGGTTACACATTCAAACTGATTGGTTTGGGCCCTGTGACGAACTGCACAGGGCCCTAGGCTAAATGGCCAGTAGGGCGTTGTTTTAACTATCTCAGGAATTTCAGGTTCTGGGTGTAACAGAGGAATTTAATAATACCTAATCTTTTACTTTCAAGCTTTCCAGCTTAGAAACTTTACCCTTTCACTATGAAAGATGTGCCTAGAGATGGTGAAACCTCAGCTCATGGAGGACTGTGGATTTGTAAGCAGAATTGAGGAAGTTCTTCCTAAGAGGTTAGCAGTTCCTCATGATGACAGTCAGCAGTAGCAGGGCAACAAGCTTTCTCCCCTCATTTTAGACCAAATGAAGAGTTTTCAAATAATTCTAGGAGTTTGTTATATGCCCTCTTGGCATTTGGATGGCACAGCTAAGAGGCCTACTGTTGTCACAAGGGTAACAAAAGAGAGAGAAAGACTTCATACAACACAGCCATTGCCTCTGGATTAGGTCAGAGAACTAACCCTAGGAGAAAACCTTTGGTGTTGAGTCAGCTTGAAAGATTTGAATATTGTGGTCACCATTACATAACGGATATGTATGTGAAGTCAATATGTCAGACATGTTGGGTATATCTGAAAGGAAAGCAAGGAACCAGGAGACGGGAGAGCGAGAAATGAAAGGCGGGAGACCAGGCAGAGATATGCATGAGAGTTTGTCAGAGCTGACAAAGGCACATATCTCAACAGACAGAGAGAGGCAAGACGGGCTTAGATTTGGGGGTTTTTATGGGCCAAACTCATGGATCAGGGCTAGGTGGGTCCTAATGCAGGGGGTTCAAGGGTGGGGTTGGTATGAGGGAGGGTGAGCCTTTCCCAGAAAGGTCCTGGGTGGGAAAATGGAGGTTGTCACTTAAGATGGCTGCCCAGAGACTTAGCCAGGACCTTACAAAATGTAATCTTTATTTGACAATTAAATATTTTTAAATAAAAAGAAGAGATCAGATTAGGGCTAAGATGAAAAAAAAATATATGAGATTGTAACTGTGGTCTACTTTATGCTTTGAATATAGCGCTAGCTGCTCTGTCACTGCAACTTATTTTTAAAATGGACATGTTTCTTTCTCTTCCTCTCTCCTGTTCCTCCCTAACCTCTACCCCTCTCTAATATCAGGGGAAACAGAATTACCTTTCTTCCCCATCCTAGGCAGATTTATCTATCCCTAAGTACACACCCACTATAGGAATGAAGTAATCCAGACTTTGGGGATGGTACCAGAAGATCTCAGGATTGACTATCTCCCAAATTAACAAGTGATTTACAACTCCAACAGAGAACATGTGGAACATAGCCTTTGAATCACCTCTTTAAATGCCCCCTGTTCCTGCTGATGGGCAGAATCACAGCCTTTGGGATAGGATTCGTCCCCTGTGTTTCTCTTTTGCTAGCAAAGCAATAGCAAAGCAAACCTTCTTTTTCCTTTTCCTCAAAACTGTGTCCTTGTTATTGGATTGGCATCAGGGACAAGCACTGAGCTTTTGGCAACAAGATCTTCCTGAAACAGTGGCTATTCAGAAAAAGAAAAATGGGCTACTTTACATATCACCCTGAATGAGCAGAATTTATTCAGTAAACAGATTCGATACATTTTGCTGGGTAATCATTTTATTCACATTTCCCAGTGTGTGGATAGAGGTTTACAGAGTTTTTAAGATTAAAAATCTCTCTACCTATACTTAAATCCTTTTCTTGCTTCTTCCTGGTGTTTATTTGATGCTTCTCTTTCTTCTTGGTCAGAGTATCTATTTTAGAGAGTTTTCCATTAATCAAGACTTTGGATTTATTTGATAGGATCATTTCTCGGATTTTCTCTAGGTTTCTTTTGCATATGTTCCTTAATTCTATGCCTTATTTGTACCTAATCTTTCTGGGAGTTTTTTTGGGGGTGGGGTGTACTGGGGTTTGAACTCAAGGACACTCAACCACTGAGCCACATCCCTAGCTCTATTTTGTATTTCATTTAGAGACAGGGTCTCACCGAATTGCTCAGTGCCTCGCTTTTTGCTGAAGCTGGTTTTGAACTCATGATCCTCCTGTCTCAGCCTCCTGAGCCGCTGGGATCACAGACGTGTATCACTGCGCCTGGCACACTTGAATACAATTTTAATCCTAATTTAAATTCATTTTTGACCAAATATTGAAGAGACACTGTTTTCTTTCACAGTACCCAGATTTGTTATTTTCTTAACAAATCATAAGGCAGTAAGAGTCAGAACACCAAAACATGCCTCAAGTGAAACTTTGAAACTAGTCCTGTATTTCTACTTTAAGATCACGTAAGTAATTGGGTATTCCCTGCTCTGATCTTTCAACCATTTTCCACTTAAGCTTTGCTACATACTCACAGAGCTCTGGACCGTAAAGAAACTCCCATTTTTATGTCTTGGGAGGGAATCAGTAAAAAGAGAGGTTTTTTTTTTGTTGTTTTTTTTTTTTTTTTTTTTTTTAAGATAGAGTGAGAGAGGAGAGAGGGAGAGAGAGAGAATTTTTTAATATTTATTATTTTTAGTTCTCGGCGGACACAACATCTTTGTTGGTATGTGGTGCTGAGGATCGAACCCGGGCCGCACGCATGCCAGGCGAACGCACTACCGCTTGAGCCACATCCCCAGCCCAAAAAGAGAGGTTTGACACAGACGAGTCCTATGGACAAAGCCTGCTCACTGCATCCAGAGATGATAGCCATATGCTTATCATATAACTTCATTTTTTTCATGAGGAGCACTGAAAGGTTTCATTGATTTTCTAAAAGATATGGTCCAAGTCAATTAGTGTGCATAAATTCTCACAATTAGAGCAAGCTATAATAATTTATCACATCTCATATTTCCTTTCCTCTCTTCTGATAATTTATATAAATTTCATCTTGGGAATGGGATGGCCTCAAATTTTGAGGATCTATGCTCTCCTAAGTGAAAGCTTAGTTTTCCTTTTTCTGACATGCTAAATAAGAAACCTTAGCTTTCAAGACACAATTTCTAAACTTATTCTCATTTTGCATGTTTCTCTAGACCACATTCTACCCTCCAGCGTTTCTGTTGGTTAGAGCATGATAAAACCTTGCATATGGGCTTTATTCAAAACAAAATGACAGCAGATAACTGTTGCCTGCCTCTGCTGAAACAAACAAAAAAATACAATAATGAGCCAGGCTCAGTGGTGCACACCTGTAATCCCAGTGGTTTGGGAGGCTGAGGCAGGAGGATCAGGAGTTCAAAGCCAGCCTCAGCAACTGTGAGGCACTAAGCAACTCAGTGAGACCCTGTCTCTAAATAAAATACAAAAAAGGACTGGGGATGTGACTCAGTGGTTGAGTGCCCCTGAGTTCAATCCCCCGTACCAAAAAATAAGTAAATACAAGAATGACATAAAAGACAAAGCAGTCATACAGGAGTGGCTTCACCTTGCTGCCTAGACAGCACCATTGCAGATTCTGAATTAGTTACTAATTTATGCACCATGTCTATTCTGTTGTTCGGTTTGTTTAGTGACTACCTGTATTCCCACTTTATATTTTATGGGCTTTTTATATAGTATTAGATAATATTATATATATTTTTTTTTTTGCTTTACACTGATAACGATATCTAAGCTTTAATTCTGTGGACTCAAGTATGTTATATCTGGCTCTTAGAAGGTTTGAATCAAACATCATATTCTCCTTTTGAGGTTCTCTATTATCTTTTAGCCTATGTGGGCTTCTTAGCAGTATTGATAATGACAATAATTGATTTCATTAAAGTAATATTCATTGTTCTTTGAACCAATGTAAGAACTGCACAGTAGTGGTATGCTTTAGCTGTCCCTAGGCTTAGACAAAAATAGATGTTTTTTCAGGAGCTGTCATGGCACCATTCTAGAGTTTCCAAAGTAAGCTGATAAAATCCCCTAAAGAATTACCAGCAGGGGCTGGGATTGTGGCTCAGTGGCAGAGAGTTCGCCTGGTATGTGTGAGGCCCTGGTTTTGATCCTCAGCACCACATATAAATAAATAAAATAAAAGTATTGTGTCCAACTACAACTAAAAAATAAATATTTTTTTTTAAAAAGGGGCTGGAGTTGTGGTTTAGTGGTAGAGTGCTTGTTTAGCATGTACGAGGCACTAGGTTCGATTCTCAGCACCACACATAAATAAATAAAATAAAGGTCCATCAACAACTAAAAAAAAATTTAAAAAAATAAATAAAAAAGAATTGTCAGCATAGAAAGATAGAAAATGAATCTCCAGGAAAAGGTAAACTTTGAATAGCTGGTTGGAAGAAAAACAGAATTGATTCTTGTGCAGCTGTGGAAACTGCCTAGGACTCCTCTGTAACATTCAGAATTGAAGCATATTTTGATCTCTTCTTAACTGAACTGCTTTTATTATTTTGCCTCCTGGGTGACATATATATAGAGATAGATAGTACAGCGTGATTCAGGACTAGTACTTTTCAATTTTTCTGAAGTTGTTTCATTTTCCACTGGTTGTCTGTACTGAGCTGACAATGTTTGCTGATTGGCTAGAAGGTTTTGGGGGTTTCTCTCAGAATCATAAGAAGTCCATCACTTGGAATGCTATTGCTAATGCTTAATGAAATCTATGCCCTGCTGGTAAAAATATATATATATTTGAATATTGTTGGACATTTTCTGGGATACTTGTTCCCTCTGTCCACACAGCAGTCATCATGACATTATTTAGAGTCTCATGTGCAGGCACACATGATATGATATAGCTCAGTGGTAGAGCACCCTGGGTCAATCCCCACTAGTGGGGAAAAAATTCAAGCCCATCGATTATATTATAAATCGTTATAAACACAGGATATTTGGTATATATTCTGTTTTTAAATGTAATATAGGAAAAATTTCACTCTAAGACAGTTAATTTAGAACTTTGTTTCTTTTTTTTTATTTTTATTTTTATTTTTTTTTTTAAAGAGAGTGAGAGAGGGAAGAGAGAGAGAGAGAGAGAGAGAGAGAATTTTTAATATTTATTTTTTAGTTCTCGGCGGACACAACATCTTTGTTGGTATGTGGTGCTGAGGATCGAACCCGGGCCGCACGCATGCCAGGCGAACGCACTACCGCTTGAGCCACATCCCCAGCCCTAGAACTTTGTTTCTATTTTATCTTTAACCAGACGCTATTTTAAAGAGTAATTATAAACTTCCAAGTAGCATGTTCTTGTTTTGTTTTGATTTTTAATTATTTTATTGTGAATTTCCACAGTTACAATATTGTGACCAGAGAATGAGGCCTCATGTGAATTGTGCTTTTTTGACAAATAATTCTTCAATATGACCTAATACACCATCATGTTTGGTGAATGTTCCATGTAGATTTCAAAATGTTCCATGTAGAAGTCTACATTTCTACCTGTATAAAATTCTACATGTTTCATTTATGGCAGCCAGGAAGGGGACAGGGTGTAGGGCAGATGAACCCTTCCAGGGCACTGCCCCAGTGGACCCACCTCCTCCAGTCATGCCCACCTATATAGGAGTTACCACCAAGTCACAGTCCATTCAAACTAGGATGGTCTCATTATGTCACATCTCTCACAATCCAATCATCTCACCTCAGAACATTCTGCATTAACACAGAATCTTTTGGTGGATACCTCATATCCAAACCATAACACCCACTTTGAGTTTAAAATTTACCTGTGCTATGAATGTGAATAATGAAATAAGGTGATAGTCAGTTGAAGAGATACGTTGGAGCATGGCTAAAAGTCAAGGAAAGAAAACAGTTTCAACTTAGTTTTCAGCCTGACACATGGAAAGAAACCTTAAATTATGAGCTGTTAAAATGTGAAGATGCTGCAGGCCGGCTGCAGCAGAATAACCGGGGGGTGACGAATAACTTCTGTAGATTGATGCAGCAGGAATAGGAGCCGTTTATTGTAGGACAACAGAGCTATTTATACATTTTGCACAGCTTATCTTAATTAGCATAAACTAGATACATCAGTCAACCAATAAGAATCTCCAAACTTAATGGCCCACTTTTGTTACTTCTCAAACCACTCCCTCTGGCATTTTGCCAGGCACCATCCAGACTTGTTTACGAACTCTAACATTCCCCTGGCAAAATACCAGGTGTTATTTTGACTTGTTTACAGACCTTAACATGAAGAAATAATGTGGCTCTTAGAAATGAGAAAATACGGTAATTCCAGAACCAATTCGTTTTTAGTTCCTCAGGCATTGTGCCAGGATCAAGGACCACTTAAAGTCTAGCCAGCCCCAGCCCTCAGGAAATTCCCATCAGATGAAGGAATGATTAATACTCGAGAAACAAAGGGAAAGAAAAGTCAAGTAAGACCACTTCTGATCACATGTAAAATTATACAGTAGGGATTATAACAAGAGTTGAGGGATAAGGGTGAGATCCAAAAGTCGAATTAACCCAATTGATTGATTATCCATATACAGGAAACAAAATGAATGAAAGAAACTCTAGTGATTTTCCATATGAATACAGTTCACAAATCATTTATTCTCCTAGTGTGGTTGATGCTGAACATCTGGAACACTTTTGGCTACATGTAACTTGGAACTAAGAATTTAGCATCCCTTTTAAGGGTGTGTGTATTCACAACTGAGGGAGGAATCCCATAGCAAATTCCACAGTTAATGGCAAAAACAAGTTTTTACACATTGAACGCTGCTCAGTGTGGTAGTAAAAAACCAGCCAATATGTAATGGCACCCAGGGCAATTCAAATGTCAAGGTGGTACATCAGCTGCAGAGTGTGCATGCACTCAGAGACATTAATGATTTTACCCCCCTAACTGAATTCAGAGGTCCTTAAATATTCCAGATATTTTAAAGTCTAAACTGCATGTGAATGGCCACAAAATATTGTAAATTGGTGACCCTATAAAAATCATCTTGAACACTGATGTAGAAAGAGCTTCATCCTTTTTACCAACATATGGCTATTTCAAACCTACCATAGCATATTCTTGCACATCACCTCTTTATATATTCATTATGGGAATCTGGTATCAATTGGGTTAATGGAGTTTTGAATTTCTCTTCATGAAAGTATTATTCATGACAGCTGGTTTGAGAAAGTAAAAAACAGGACCTTGAAACAAAACAAATAACCAAAGCAAGTGAAACACCCTTGGGGAGAAAAAAAAAGAAGTTACAAGTCACTAACTTTTAAAATGAGAAAAGACTTAAATATATCTATTTGCAAAGGGGACGGATTCCTAAATACAGTTAAATTTATTTTAAGTCTTTAGGAAAACATAATTCAACATATGTCTTTGAAAGGGGATCCGAATGTCCTAAAAGTTCTTTTTTTTGGGGGGGCGGGTGGGGGTACCGGGGATTGAACTCAGGGGCACTCGATCACTGAGCCACATCCCCAGCCTTATTTTGTATTTTATTTAGAGTCAGGGTCTCTCTGATTTGCTTAGGTGCCTCGCTTTTGCTGAGGCTGGCTTTGAACTCATGATTCTCCTGCCTCAGCCTCTTGAAGTGCTGGGATTACAGGCAAATGCCACTGTACCTGGCCTAAAAGTTCTTATATTTATAAGTTGTGTTTAACTTACTGATATGTCCACTAACAATGTTTTTATCACCGGTAAAAAAGTCTGGAGATCCAAATGTTGTATAAAATGATTCAACTTACATTTATAAATTATGGACCTATTCTCATATTAAGTAATAGTATTTTTACCACCTGTAAAATGTCTGATGATTCAGCTGTTGTATAAGTTGATTTAACCTATATTTATAAATTATGTTTAATCTATTATCATGTCAACCAAAAATATTTTTACGGCAGATAAAAACTATAGGTCATAGCTGGGTGCAGTGGTGCACACCTGTAATCCAAGCAGCTTGGGAGGCTGAGACAGGGAGATCATGAATTCAAAGCCAGCCTCAGAAAAAGCAAGGTGCTAAGCAACTCAGTGGGACCCTGTCTCTAAATAAAATACAAGATAGGACTGGAGATGTGGCTCAATGGTCAAGTGCCCCTGAGTTCAATCCCTGGCACTGCCCTCCCACCCCCCCACACAAAAAAAGTATAAATCAGGACTGTCTTGGAGTATGGAGTCTGAAAATCTAGAAGATTTTCACTATGGCATAATAATCGGAGGGAAGAATTTTTGAAATGGCCTCAAAACAACACTACTTAGAAAAGTGTTCATTTTACCAAAGAGATTATTATAATTCACACAGGAATGTTGTTCTCTACTAAACCCAAATTTAAAAATCATATTAACTGAGCTGGGTGTGGTGGTGCATACCTGTAATCCCAGTGTTTGAGAGGCTGAGGCAAAAGGATTGCAAGTTCAAAGCCAGTGAAGTCCTATATAACTTAGTGACACCCTGCCTCAAAATAGAAAATGAAAAGGGCTAGGAATGTGGTTTGGGGGTTCAGTGTCCCTGGGTTCAATCCCCAAGT
This sequence comes from Urocitellus parryii, assembly GCF_045843805.1. NCBI lineage: Eukaryota > Metazoa > Chordata > Mammalia > Rodentia > Sciuridae > Urocitellus > Urocitellus parryii. Next base: position 61,419,130 of record NC_135537.1, read on the forward strand.
CCAAAATGAATTAAAAAATCATATTAACTTAAGGAATAATTATTCATCTTTCACAATGTCTGGGTTTTATACGATAATTTGTTTCAATGTTCTTTTAAAATAGGGAGCATTTAGAAGGTGATTGAATAGACAGTATGACTTAACATCTTTTCAGGAACATATTCTTTTTCAAGTGGGATTCTCTAGGATATACATAAATAAATTTGTTCCAAGAGCATCAGCTGAGGAGTGTTTAAAGTGGTGGTTTCACTGTTAAACAAAACATTGTTTGTAGTTTTGCTGATATTACGTAAACTCCAAGGGGGAAATGTGTTCTGGAACAAAGGCTTACACAAGGAGTTTAGGGCTGGCTGGTTGGTCATGTGGTTGAGATTTTTCAAATGAAGAGGAAGTTGTGTAATTCACCAAGTGACCTTACATGATTGACTCTCTTGAGGTTTATGGAGAAATAAAAGCTTTAGAAAGAGCAACAATTTTGATTTTCATAGTATTATACTAATATTTCAGGGGTCTTATTTTTTTTTACCTTTTTAATATTCTTAATTGTAGATGTTTGTTTATTTAGTTTTACGTGATGCTGGGGATTGAATTCAGGGCCTCACACATGCTAGGCAAGTGCTCTACTACTCAGCTATAATCCCAGCCCATATTTCAGGGATCTTAAGAAGACCATATTCCCAGTTCTGAAAATTAAATAAAAATTTATGATAATTATTTTCATCTTTACTCCTACCCATGAGCACCATTATGAAGCAGGAAGAGACTAGTGCCATCCTTTTGAATTTAGAGTTCTATACTTTAAGCATGGTATGGAAATTAAAGAGATTTTATATGCAATAATATCATTCAATAGTCCTACTCTACCATGGTAATTGTTAGAGTATATTCATGATTGTATATTTATTTTTGTATTACACTCCTGAAAATCCTGACGAAAGAAACATGTTCTGGATAATAGCTTAAATTAGTATCTGTAGTTAACTTACAATCATGGTTTGGGCCCACACTGATAACATGCTGATTTCTTTATACTTACACAAATGTTATTTGAAGATAAGTTATATAGAGTGATATGATTACTTTTATTGATTTATTTGCATAGCTAATTTTTTGCTGTTTTGAATTCTAAGTTCTCTCAGAATTAATTTATCTTCCTACTTTGTACTAGAAAAAAAGAATCCCCCAGTTTGTTCAAACATATTGCTTGTCTTGAAGACATTCTGCCTAGAGCCATCTACCTTTCAATTCCAACCAGGATTTTTTATTTTGATGCCTCCAGTATAATTGTCACCCGTGCTCTCTCCCTTCAACAAGACCCTATGCCTCTCCATGGAGCCCCTGTGTTGTAAGAACTTTCGCACCCTTTTTTCCTTTTTCTTGTTGTAGTTTCATTTTTGTAGAGCAAACGCTTCATTAACTTCCTGACAAAGGGAGTAAGAGACTGAAACTTTTTAATTCCTTACCTGGATTAGGTATTTTCATTCTATTGTTCTTGAATCATATGGATTGGCTCAGTATAGACTTGTAGATTAGAAATCACATTCCCCTATAATTTTGAATGTGTCACACCATTGTCCTCTATTTAACTCTATTATAACTTTTCTGTTAAGAAGTCCAATGTCTGGTTGGGGATGTGGCTCAAGCGGTGGCGGGCTCGCCTGGCATGCATACGGCCTGGGTTTGATCCTCAGCACCACATACAAAGATGTTGTGTCCGCTGAAAACTAAAATATAAATATTAAAATTCTCTCTCCTCTATCTTTAAAAAATTTTTTTTTAAAAAAAAGTTCAATGTCATTCTGATTTCCACTCATGTGACCTCTCTGTCTGTGAACTTTCTACTTTTTTTTTTTCCCTATAATGACCTAAAATGCTGCAATAATGTAGTATAGTACAGTCTTTCTTTTATTATTCTGGGCAATCAATGCATTCTGTCAAGCTGGAGATACCTATTCTCCAGCTTTGATACTGTTCTTGTGATAGTTTGATAATTTCCTCCTCTTTATTTCTAATTCAAATGTTAGTATTTGGATGATGTACTTCCTGGATCCATTCATGATCTTATTTTTTTCTCTACTACATTCCATGTTTTAAATTTTAGTTCTCATTTGTGAAAGATTTCATTGACTTTATCTTTCAAATGGTCTATAAATTTTTTACATTTTATAATTTTATAAGTATAATAGTACTTCTTAATTTCATAGCATTTTGGCCATACTTTCAAAATATCTTTCTGATCCTCTTTTATGAATTCAATATCTTGTTAGAAAAGATTAATGATGAATTTTTAATAATTTCTTATCTTTATCCCACTTTTTTCTGTTTCTTTTGACTTCTGTCTTTAATATTTCTGTCTTTGAGCCTACCACTACTATTAAGTTACATGCAACTTCAAATGTAATAAATCCCAAAACAGTCTTCTAATCTTCTATATTTTAGCGTACCACCTCAGGACATGTACCAATATATACCTGTTCCTTGTTTTTTTTGTGTGTGTTTTTTTGGTCAGTCCTCAGCAGGTCAGTCCTCAGGCATTCCAGGCAAACATTCTACCACAGAGCCACACCCATAGCCTTCTACCTCCTTGTTCATGTCAGAAACCTGATGCTCATTTTAGATAACTTCCTATAATTAGTCCATATCTGAACAGCCACAAAGTCTTCCTGATTTGTTATTCTAATATTTTTAAATCTTTTAATTCTCTTCATCTTCACTATAATGGACACATCATGATTATGCAGTAGTTTCCTAGTATATGTATCATCACATTCCAGACTATATTAGCCCATTTTTCTGTTTCTATTACAAAGTATCTGAGGATGGATACTTTATAACATAAAGAGCTTAATTTAGCTCACAGTTTTGGAGGCTGAAAGTCCAACAGCAGAAAGTCCTCACCTGCTAAGCCTCTGGTGAGACTTCCTTTGCGTAGGCTATAAGAATGGCATAAAAATGGAAAGGGAACTGCTATGGAAGTGGGGAGATCACAGGTGAGACAGAAAGCCAGAAGGGAACGAGAGGCTTGCTCTTCTCTATCACCTTGCTCTTGCAAAAACTCATGAACTTTACAAGACCAACATTAATATCTTCTGATGGCAGTGCCACTAATGACCTTAACACCTTCTCCTAGCTGCCACCTTTTAAAGATTCTACTGACATCACCAGTTACCTTCACATCTGCTTCCCAGATGTGAAGATTAAACGCTGGAGAAGTGGCTAGGCAAGCGTAGAAACAAGTTTTATTAAAAAAAAAAAAAAAAAAAGTAACACAGACTTCTTCTGGGAGGGAGAAGGGGCCACAGCTGGTATCCTGGTATTCCAAGAAGTGGGAGTGTCCAGGCCCTTTTATATATTTTAGGTTTTCCTTGTTCTGCCCTTTCCTCACCTTATCTCTCCCCATCCTGCACAGGTGACTAGGCCAAAGATGGGACACCGAAGGAGGCATTAATTAACAACTTTTACAACTCCTTGCAGAGAGGAATAATTCCTGGGGCAGCTTAAGTTAGCAGCAGGTTAGAGCAGGAGTCGAGGAAAGGGCTTGGGAAGGACGACAAGAAAAGGACAGCATTTGATTTTCTTTCCAACTAGCCCCCACCTTTCCAACACAACCCATTTTTTAAATTATTTATATTGACTGCCTTTTTGTACCCCAGCTTTACTACCACCTCTTAATACAACACACTAGGTCTTCCAGCTTTACTACCACCTCTTAATATCAACAAATCTAAACCATGACGCAGACTTCTCTTCTCTAGGCAGTAATAATTCTAAATGCAAATCTCATCATGTTACTCTTTTTCAGTGGCTTCCGTACATCCTCCCTGAGGGAGATGTAGAATGGCCTAGGCAGCCAGGGCAAGATGGCAAGTATGAGGAGGTGGGGGGCAGGTCCAGAACAAAGGAGCATGGAGAGGGTCTTCTAAAGAGGTCAACTCCTGGTTGGAGTTGGACCCAATCAGACAGACACTCAGTACTTGTGCTCCTAAATGGGGAATCCAAGAGAAAAAGCAAAAATCACAGGACAGAGGGGGCACCAACCAATAATAGTGAGGAAAGTGTGAACAGGGAAGGAGATAAGGAGGAAATTCCAGAGGCCAGAAAAAGAAAAAGCCCAAACTCCCCCACCAGATTCCCAGCTCTGCAGACCTGTCTCTTCTGAGAAATCTGTCTCTATCGCTTTTGCAATAAACCTGCTACTTGCTTGCTATCTCTGTGTCCTGTTCTTCAATTCTTTGCCAAATGGAGACAATGAACCAGCACCTGTAGATGGTAAGTTTTGTGGGAAACAGAAAGGTGGAGAAGTAGCAAGCAGTGCTTAGAGAGGACGAGAACTCCAAACTTTATTTATCATTGGTAGTCTCGGAGGAAAACCAAACTCGAAATTCTGAGCCCTGATCCACAGTTTCTCACAACATTTACAGATTATTTGGCGTCATCTTAGACCCATCCTATCATTGGGGCTTTTTTTTTTTTTTTTTTTTCTGAAGACCTTGTGTTGGCAGCTTATCTAACATAAAGCATGCTTCCAGAAACAGATAAGAGGGAGTGATCAGACTCCTAGGGCAGTTATTTATAATCCAAAAGGTAGAGAACCATGGTTAATTAGGCTTCCTGGAGAAAGGCTGAGGCGGGGGCGGGAAATGGACTGTTGTAGGGACAAGGCACTGAAGACAGCAGGAAACAGTTTTATTTGGCTGCAGCCAAGTCCAGAGGGTACAGCCTTTGCTGTAATTAATTAATCCCCTGAGCCCCAAGTTCAGGGAGTTTCAGAGTTTTATATCCAGCATGTAAGGGGAGGGGCTCAGAAGTTCACAGTCTGCAGAAGTTCACATAAAAGCAGCTTTTTCTTTCACTATTCTGGGCAAGTTAACTCTTCAAGGACAACACCTGAGAAGGGGAGAGCTTCTTCTCCCCTTTCTTTCCTCCCCCTGCCAGCTGTTACCATGGAGCCCAATTGTAACTTATCTTAAAAATGTAGACATCTCTGTGAAGCCCAGCTCAAGGCCAGAGGCCTTGTTTGCATACTTTTTCAAAGTACTATACTTGATATGTTTGTGAAAACTAGTAAGGGGGTGTCCAGCAACTGGAGTGCTGGTATTTTCTCGGCCAGTGGCCAAGTAAACAGGGTGACACGAAAATAGGAAGTTTATCTACATTGGTCTCTTTTGCAGAGACTCCTTTGCTGACAGCCCCAAAATCAGCCATGGTGAAGAGGGCTTTTCTGTGGAGAAAGGGGGTGCCCACTTCAGGACGACTGACACTTTCTCCAGACATTGGTTTTTCACCATAACATTTTTTTTTTTTTTAAGAGAGGAGAGGGGGGAGAGAGAGAGAGAGAGAGAGAGAGAGAGAGAGAGAGAGAGAGAGAGAGAGAGAATTTATTTATTTATTTAAGTTCTCGGTGGACACAACATCTTTGTTTGTATGTGGTGCTGAGGGTCGAACCCGGGCCGCACGCATGCCAGGCAATTTTATTTCACAACCAGTCTGGTTTTGCCATCACGATAACACTCCTACTCCCCCAGCTTCAATTTAAGCCACATCTTCTCCTCACAGGTCTTCCAGCCACAATGGCCTTTCAGCTCTTGGAATGAACCAAGGGTCAATTCAACACCCTTGCTTAGGCCTTTGCTGTTTTCTTTGCCTGGAGCACTTTTCCACCAACACTTGGCTAATTCTACTCTTCAACTTAAAAGCTACATCTTCCGGGAAGCATTCTTTGATCTGCTAGAATAATTTTGATTCCATTATAATGTCTTTTCATAGTTCCCTAATGTAGCTTTTAAGCTGAAGAGTAGAATTAGCCAAGGGATGGATGGAGGAAAAATGCCCCAGGCAAAGAGAACAGCAAAAGTAAAAGCACTGGAGTTGAATTGACCCTTGGTGCATTCCACGAGCTGAAAGGCCATTGTAGCTAGAAGACCTGGGAGGAGAAGGAGTGGCTTAAATTGAAGCTGGGAAAGTAGGGGGAGGGGACTGTATTGAAGCTACTGAAAAAAAGAGTAACATGATTAGATTTGCATTTAGAATTATTACTCTGGTTACTACCTAGAGGATGGATTGGATATGAAGACAAGTCTATGTCATGGTTTGGATGCCTTGATCCTTAAGTGTGTTGATATTAAGAGGTGGTAGAACCTTTAAAAGGAGACGGCTGGGTGAAGGTGGTTAGGTCATTGATGGCACTTCCATCAGAAGATACTCATATTGTTTTTATAGAATTCATGAGTTCTCGCAAGAGCAAGGTGATATAAAAGAGCAAGCCTCTCATTCTCTGGCTTTATGTCTCACCTGTGATCTCCCCACTTCAATCGTGGTTCCTTTTCTATTTTTACACCATTCTTACAGCCCAGGCAAAGGAAGTCTCCCCAGAGGCTTAGCAAGTGCAGCCTTCTGCTTTGGACTTTAACCTTTAATTCAAATATCCACTACTTTGTTTAATTGCCTCATCTTCTTTTAGTCATTTCTCCCCCTACCCCCCACCCCCTCGCGCTTTTTATTTCTTTTTTCTTATAGTACTGGGAACTGGACCCAGAGGTGCTTTGCCACTGAGCTACATCCCCAACTCTTTTCATTTTTTATTTTGAGACAGGGTCTCAGTAAGTTGCCTTCAGTCTTGCTAAATTGCTGAGGCTATCCTGGAACTTGGGATCTGCTTGCTTCAGCCTCTGGAGCCACAGGGATTATAGGCATTTTCTACGAGGACCCCTTAATTATTTCTTCTTTTTTTTAGTTGTCAATGGGTCTTTATTTTATTTATTTATTTGCAGTGCTGAGAATTGAACCCAGTGCCTCACACATGCCAGATAAGCACTCTGCCACTGAGCCACAACCCGAGCCCTAATTACTTCTTTTAAATGTTTATTATCTTTATTTTTAAAAATAGCTTTAGGTTGAACTTGAAGGAGGGTTTTAAGAACCTTCAAATTTATAGTCAAGTAGAACCACGGTGTGGACAGCATGAGGATGCCACTTGCAGCTGGAAGTGAGGACAATTTTATTAGGGACTTAGATTTAGATTTACAGAAAAGTTGATCATATAGTACGATGAATTTCCATACACTCCCTGTACTCAACACGATTTCTCCTATTATAAGTATATATTAATGAGGTACATTTGTTATAATTGATGAACTAATATTTATATAATACTTAATAAAGCTCGTAGTTTACATCATAATTCAGTCTGTTTTTTTTTTAATTTTTTTTATTCTTTTTTTTTAAGAGAGAGTGAGAAAGGAGAGAGAGAGAGAGAGAGAGAGAGAGAGAGAGAGAGAGAGAGAATTTTTTAATATTTATTTTTCAGTTTTCTGCGGACACAACATCTTTGTTAGTATGTGGTGCTAAGGATCAAACCCAGGCCGCATGCATGCCAGGAGAGCGCGCTACCGCTTGAGCCACATCCCCAGCCCCGTCAGTCTGTGTTTTGTACAGTGTGTTCTATTCTGTGAACAACTCTCTGACACCAACTGAGTGTCCTAGAATTCAATTTAATCCTGACACTGACTACCAAGAGTTCACATCAGATCCCACAAGATAGAAGAAGGTCTCCCACAAAACTGCCCTCTCTTCTAGCTACAAGGGGGCGGTCCTCGTGCTGCCCACACTGCAATCCAATTTGGCTACAAATTTGAAGGTTCCCACAACCCCCATTTTCAAGTTCAACAGTTAGCTTAAATGACTCACTGATTCTACTGAAAGCATATACATATGATTACAGTTTTATTGTAAAGGAAACAAATAGATGAAAAGGTACCTAGGCAATGGTTTGAAAAGTTCTATCACTCTCTTTAAAATATACTGTTACATCCACCAACCAGAAAGTTCCCTCGAGCTTTGGCATCCAGATTTTTTTTTTTTTTTTGGTGAGGTTTCCTTAGAGGGGCATGATTGATTGAATCATTTTCCAAGTATATAAACTCAAAGATAAAAAACTCAGAGATATATAAAACTCAAAGTATATAAACTCAGAGATCTCCCCTTCCAGAAATCAGCAATGGTGCTAAGAGTTTTAGCCCTAATCACATACTGGAGACTGGCTTCCACCTTGATGCTTTCTAGAGCTCCTCTACCTTAATTGCCTGCCATGAAAAAGCTCATTCATATAGCATTCTTATCACTCAGGAAACTGCAATAGTTTTTGAAGGTCTGTGCTAGAAATTGGGGACAAAGACCAAATAAACACACACACACACACACACACACACACACACGTATGTATTCCCAACACTCTCTTTGGTTTTGACAAATGTACAATGTCATAAAACCACCATTTATAGTATCATACAGAATAGCCAAGAGTCCGCGATGTGTCACCTACTTATTCCTTTCTACTTCCCACAAGCTCCTGGCAACTACTGATCATAACTTCATCATAATTTCGTCCTTTCTGAAATTCATAATGTTGGAATCATACAGCATGTAGCCAGACTGCCTTCTTTCACTTGGTAAAATGCATTTAGAATTCTCTTACACATTTTTGTGTCTTTTAAAGACATTTTTATTGCTGAATCCATTGTATGGATGTACCACAGTTTGTTATTCCATTTACCTATCGAAAGACATCTTAGTTGTTTCCAATTTTTTGGCAATTATGTTTACTCATATAGCAGCGTTATTGCTGCTGTAAATATTCATGCACAGTCTTTGTGAGGATATAACTTATCAACTAATTTGAATAAATGCCCTGGAACATGATTAATGATTCAAATGACAAAATTATGTTTAGCTTTTAAGAAACTTCCAAATTGTCTTCCAAAGTGGCCAGACCATTTTGCATCCCAACCAGCAATGAATGGGTTTCTGCTGCTCCACACCATAGTTGGCACTTGGTATTGTCATTGTTTTGGATTTTAACCATTCTGATAGGTATGTAGTATGCTTTCATTATTTTAATTTGCAATTACCTAATGTTGTACAATATTGAATTTCTTCTTTTATCCAAACAAAAGTTATTTTAATACAGATTCAACATATTTCATACTTTTAAACTATATCAATTTTAAAAATAGAAATTTTATGTGATAAATGTATCTGGAGGGTACCTTCCCAAAAGTAAATCTCTTAATATTCTTCAGGAATTCTCAACATTGCTGACAATTCAAGAGGTTTATAGTATGTTTGCAATTATCCACATAGTTCTTTTTATTTTTACCTTTTTGGGATAACACATTCTTTTATTTATAAAAGACTGATTACCTTGCAACTTGAAGCAGAGATGCTTACATTTATGCCTGTTTAGAGTTCTGAATTTCTTTTCATGTATTTTTTTGCCATCCACATCTTCTTTGGTGAGCTATTTGTTCAAGTCTTTTGTACAATTTTTAATTGTCTTGTTTTCTTATTGAGTTTAACTGTGATATGTGTATTTTGAATATAAATCCTTTATCGGATATTTTTTTGCAAATATTTTCTTTTGGTCTGTAGCTTATCTTCTCTTAACAATGTCTTTCACAGAGCAAGTTTTTCATTTTAATGATGTCCAACTTGATATTTTCTTCCATAGATTACTTTTGCTGTATCTAAAACCTCTTGACCAAACCCAAAGTCAACTAAATTTTCTCCTTTGTTATCTTCTAGATAGTTTTACATTTTAAATCTAGGTGTATGATCCATTTCAAAGTAACTTTTATAAAGGATTTTGGTCTGTGTCTAGATTTATTTATTTATTTTTAAAGGCAGAAATCTAGTTGTTTAAGCACCATTTGTTGAGGAAATTTTTCCTTTTCTTTCCCTTTGGGCCTTCCTGGGGTGCTGGGGGTCAAATACAGGGTCCCATGCCTGCTAAGCATGTTCTTTCTCTTTGAGCTACATCCCCAGCAAGACTTTTCTTTTTCCTTTGAATGCTTTTGCTCCTTTGTCCAAGACCCACTGAATGTATTTGTTGGGTCTGTTTCTGGGCTTTGTATTGTGCTCCATTGATGTATTTGTATTTTCTTTTGCCAAAATTACTTTCTCTTGATTATTACAGCTTTATAGTGAGTTTTGAAGTTGAGTACTACCATGGACAGAATGTTTATGTCCCTCTCCCTAAATTCATATGTTGAAGACTATTACAAAGTGGGATGGTATTTGGAGCTGGGTCCTTTGGGAGATAATTAGGTCAAGAGGTGGAGCACTAATGGCAACACTAGTGCCTTTATAAGAATAAACAGCAGAGAAGATACTTTCTCTTTTCCTGTTCTCAGCCACTGAGGATACAATGCAAGGTGGCTATCTTCAAACCAGGAAGTGGACCCTCACCAGACCCCAGATCCTCAGGCACAAGGATCTTGAACCTCCCAGCTTCCAGAACTGTAAGATATATACATCTATATATCTTTATTTTTTAAGCCATCTAGTCCTTGGTAATTTGTTATAGCAGCCAAACTAAAACAGTACTGTCAGGTTTCATACTTTCTTGTTTTTTGGTATTGTGTTAGCTCTTGGTTCTTTCATTTTTCCATAATTCACAAAATGATTTGTTGGCATTTTGCCTGAAATTGAGTCAGATATATAGATCAAGTTGGGAGGAACTGAAATCTTAACAATATTCAGTCTTCCTATCCATGAACATGGAATATCTTTCCATTTATTTAAATTTATTTTTCAGTAGAACTTTGTACTTTTCCTTGTACAGACCTTCTGTACATTTCATTAAATTTATAGCTAAGTATTTAATGTTATTTTGGTGCTAAGGTAATTGGCATTGTGTTTTAATTCCAATTTCCAATTGTCCATCTCCAGTACATAAGAAAACAATTGCCAGGTGTGGTGGTTCATGCCTGTAATCTCTGTGACTCAGGAGGCTGAGGGAGGAAGATGGCAAGTTCAAGGCCAACCTTAGTAACCTAGTGAGGACCCAAAAGAGAAAGGGCTGGGGATGTAGCTCAGTGGAAAAGCGCCCCAGGAGTTTCAACCCCCAGTACAAAACCAAAACAAAAAACTAAACAATTGACTTTTGTTATCAACCTTGTATTCTACAATCTTGCTATAATTACTGATTAGTTTTATTACTTTGCCAATTCTCAAGAATTTTATACATAGACAATTATGTCATCTGAGAACAAAAGTTTTATTTCTTCCTTTTCAATTCATTTCATATATATATATATATATATATATATATATATATATATATATATTTTTTTTTTTTTTTTTTTGTGTGTTTGTTTGTTTGTTCTGGGGATTGAACCCAGGGACACTTTATAACCCCATCCCTTAATTTTTTTTTTTTAAATTTTGAGACAGGGCCTTGCTAAGTTCCTAAGGTTTTTGCTAAATTGCTGAGGTTGGCCTCCAACTGGCAATCCTCCTGCCTTAGTCTCTACAGTCATTAGGATTACAGGCATGCACCACCATGCCCTGCTACAGTGTTATTGTTTTTAAATGTTTATTTCATCAGCTAAGGCATGATTTCCCTGGGGGCAGAGTTTTTATTTTATCTGCCATGTCTTTTATGCTCAGATTTTTATTAGTTTTACCACAGATTAGGTTATTGTAACACTAAACAATTTAGCTATAAATAGACTGCTTGTATGTTAATGCTATTTTCTCAAGGACACTACAGTATTCCATGATAAGGTAATATTCAGTTTCTTTGTAATGGTGGGTTGTATCTATCTTACAGATTACCGTAAAGACTAGCTCTTACAATTTCTGGCACATCATTAACACTCATGAAATCATAGATTTTATGTCTTTATATTAGGATACAGCTATCATTTTTGCAAAACACCACACATAACCCTCAACAGGCAATGAACATTAGCTCAGGTGAACAAAGAGTAATAAAAGCCTTAAAAAAAAATTGTAGGAGAAAAATAGGATTGGAACTGAGAAAAAAATAGAAAAAAATGTTTCTGAGCTCCAGTTGGAGAAGTCAAGCAAGAGGACAGTCACAGGACAGCAGGGTGGAAGGGGAAGGCTGGGTGAAGAAACCTCTGAAGAGGAAGCGCGGGTGGTAGGGATCTCTTTGTGTTGAAGGTGACGGGAACTGTCATCGCACGCGGAAACAGCACCGGGAGCCAGAGACACGCGATCCTAAGGCACGAACCGTCGGGAGGCGGAGAAGGTCCTGAGCGTAACCGAGAAGCTGCGCGGCGTCGGATACAGCCAGCAGAGAGGAGAGCGCAGACCCAGACCCCCGGGCGGCCGCCAGGACCCCGCGCCCCTCCCCATCCTCGCCGCCCGTTACCAGGGCGACGGGAGCGCCCGGCGCCGCGCGCGTGCGCGGGCGGAAGGCGGGGGCGGCGCCGTGACGCTCCTGGAGGGCGGTCTCGGGCGCGCGCCGCTCTCCTTCCCCGGGTCTCGGAAGTCGGTGCCAGTGACCGGAGGCGGCGGCGAGCGGGTGTTGGTGTCCTAGGTGAGCTGCTGCGACGGAAAGCAGGTACGTCCCGGGCGCAGGAACAAAGCGTCGAGTCTTGGGGACCCCCGGGTCCCGAGCTACTTAACGGAGTCCATACCGGTCATCACGGTGTTCGGGTGGCCACGGCCGTGGGCGCGACGCCCCTCCTGGGGGGGGGGGTTCTGCGCCCCTCCTGGCGCCCAGCCGGACCTGGGGGGAAGTTTTCCCGAGCAGCAGCCCTGCCAGCCCCCGAGTCCCCAGCACAGGGTCCCGCTCGGGCTGCGGGTGGGGGGTGGGGTGGGCGGGGGGCCTGGAGGCCCGGCCTGGGGCGGAGCCAGCAGCCCCCGCCACCGCCCGGCGACTTCTCGGGGACGGGTCTCTCGGTCCTCCTGGTCCCTCCGGGTAAGGTCTCCAGAGGTGGGTAGAAAAACAGCTGCTGGCCTCGGTGCGCCCCTGGGATCCGTCCTCGATCACCTTCCTCGGCGGCGCAGGTGGCACGTCCGGGATCTGGACGGGGACGGGGTGTTTGTTTAGTGGGCGAAGCCTGGGTTCCTGAAGGCGGTGGGGGAGAGGTTGTTTGCTGGGCGCTTATTTGGGAAGAAGTTGGAGCCAAAGGAGAAACGTTGTTCCTGTAGGGTGTGTTCACAAGGAAATCTCTCTGGAGATGTGGTGACTCAGAGCTTTCACGTCAGGGTTTCCTTCTAATAATGGGAAAGTGGAGGCGTACGGATATGGAAAGTTTTCAGGTTTATCAAAGCACAATTATTGAATCATCGAATATTCTAATATGTCAGTTTTCGAAAGGCATTTTCTAGGGTTTTTGAGTCCATATAGAGTATCTGCACACACATGTACTGTTTGTACCCCCCCTTCTGTTCATGATTTAGAAAGTACACTTGCGTTACCAAATTCTTATCCACTTATTTAAGAGAACAATTGCTTAGAAACGAAAGTTACTTTGACAACAGCTGCAGGCCTTGTAAGTTATGAGTTTTAAATGAAAACATGATTGGTTAAATTACTCGAATTTATTCATTGTTTATATTTTCTTGTTTGAGGTGGAGGGCAACTGTAAAAAGTATTTTTTTTTTAATTTTTCTGTTACCAACCAAGGTCTATCAACTTTTGTGCCTTTAATGGTACCGAAATATTATAGATTAATTGGTCTCGGCCACAAAATTAAAATAAGTGGAATGATTTAAGAGTTTTGGTAAATAGTCACTCCATAATAAAGTAGTAAATTAAATGCCAAGAGATTTCAAAAAGACTCCCCTAAATAACTTTAAAATGTTAGTAATAGTTATATTGGCATTTATTAATTTCTTAGCAAGTGTTGCCAGTGCATTTTGGAAACGTAGTGTTTGAGGCATAAGCTCAAAATGTAAGCAATAGTAAATGCATACAGCATATAATCCTCCATCTGCTAGACACATTATAAAACCTTCCTTTGTGTGTTCTAGCCAACCATATTCCTTTTGGTAAGCAGCCAACTGTTTTAAGCTTCCTAGGTGCCCATTCAGGGATATTTTGTATCTATCCAGGCAGATGTATAAATATATTTCCATCCTTCCCTTTAACACAAATGTTATGCTTTATATGTTACTCTACAGTGCTTTTATTTAGTGACAATATTTTGGAGCTGTTTTAATATCAATATATATATAGAACTTTTAGATCTTTTGCTATTGTAATCAGTGGAGCAGTGAGTAAAATTTTCATGTTCTTTCCCCTGTGCAAAAGTATATTTGTAATGCTAATATTAAAAAATTATATTTGTAAACTTAAGATCTGAAGTAATGTTGCTGGGTCACAGAGTATTTTAATTTATAATTTTGGCAGATACTGTAAGCTCATTTTCTACCTGAATTGTGCTGGTTTACACTCCTACTAGTAATGTGTAGATGTTTCTTAAAGTCATGCTGTCAGAGTGTTGTTAGACTTTGTTTTTTTGTTGGTTCAGTAAGAAAGAAATATAATCCCATTGGCAAGAAAAAATTATGGAGTTGACTTCATATTGCTACATTTTTCAATGGCTGATCTTCAAATTCTCCCTGGATATTTATTAAAAAGAATAGTTTCAAAGACCTTTCATGAAATCTGTGTCAGCCTGGGGAACTATTTTTAACTGGTGCCCCAGGTAATTCTGATTTGATGATTAGTTGAGTTTGAGACAGTGCTCTGGAAAACTGTTTAAAGGACTTTATCAAAAGTGTGTTCCTTGACACTTATAGGAACAACCCATAATGCTTATTAGTCCTTACTTTATTAGAAATCTTGGTTGTCATTTTACCATGTGAGTTTAGTGGACACTTTTATTGTTTACATTTTATGAATAATTTACAAAATGAAAATTAAGAGAGAAACAATTTTACTAGAAATTTTAAGAACATTTTCAGCACAACCCACATTATTCCAAATTTTCCTGCTTTTGAAAATATATATTGCTGAAATGAGCAAATCTTTGAATTGAACTAATTGCACATAATGAATGAAAGTATCTTATAAAGATGATTTCAGATTTCAAATTCATCTCCAGTATGTCCTAGCATATCATTGCTTTTGGTTCTTCTTGCACTTGTGTGGTCAAAACATAATATGGATTCCAGATTTGAAATATATTTCTATAAGAGGCCATCATTATTATTTGGTAATTTTTGCACTTTTTCGATCATAAAATGCAGTACTTTTGAAAATATTAATGGACCATGATTTTGAAGAGAGGCTGACCACGTTTGCTCTTTACTTTTAAAGAATTTTCACATGTGTGTTTATAAATACCAGCGAGAATAATCTGTGCAATGAATTTTTTAAATTTTTACATTACTGTTTCCACCCAGTTCACCTTTGTTTATATACCTATCTTCATTTGACCTCTTAGAAATCATGCCAAGCAAATTTTGGTTTGCAGATGGAAAAGATGAAAGAAGATTATGCGATCCTTTTAGTAAAACAGGATGGTTCAGTGCTTACTTCAAAGTATTGCATGATAATGTCCTTCCTGCAGAATAACTGAATGAAAAGTATTTATTTTATTAATTAGAAATATATTGTTTGCTTATTGATTCTTAGGTTTGAGGAATTTCAATTAAAATATCATAATCTAAAAACTGATAATCTGAGATCTTGTTTATGGTCAGTTTTCTTATTAAGATTCTAAAATGTAGCTATTTGTCTTTTTGCATGCATTTTCTAATTTGTTCAGTAAATTTCTTCATCTTCCTCTCTTTAGCTTTTTTTCTGACATGTGGATGAAAATGAAAAAAAAAGCTTTAATTTTCTATTGGGTTCACTGAAGGCTTTAAAACATAAAGAGACTACAAAAGTGCTATTTCTAGACCTTATACTTTGTAAAGGTTGTTTTCTCTGGGCAATACAAACTGAAAGATGACTAATGTAATAATTTATTTCACTGTTCCACCATCATGCAACAATTCTATTTTTGTTGTCATTTTAGTATAGCATAGTTTGGAATAACCAATGAATAATGATAAATTTCTAGATTGATAAAATAGCAAAAAATGTTTCAAGATATAGGAAAAAATAAGTTCACTAAGATTTCATCTTGTATAGATTTTTAGACTTATAAAAATTTCTAGCAAACCTTGATGGTATTTGTAAGATAATGATTTTATTTTATTGAAAAAAAATTTCCTTTTTTCTTTGAAAAAATTGCTAAGGAAAAGTAAAAGTCATAGAATAATACTGCTCAAATAAGGAGGTCCATTAGACCCTGATTGTATACAAAGAATTCAAGTTCAAATTCCTGGACCCTACCTGTTTCCCAGTTTTGTGCCTACTGTTTCAGTTTCTGCTGCATGGAGTTAGAAATCTGTTATTAAGATTTCCAGATTATTCTTATGCACTGTAAAGTTGAAGAACCACTGTTTCAGGACCTTAAATTCTGTTTTACTTTGATACCATATGATAGTACTTTAGGCTACTGCTTTGTGTGTTGTAGTTTTCTGGGTCAATGTAAAAGATTTTGTATTATTTTTCATTTCACAATAATTGAAGCTAATTAAGCTACTTTTTTGTTTAAATAAGGAAATAGTTTGATATGTTGCATCCATCTGAAAATAATTTATGGGACTAGAATGTTCAAACCTTTTGTGGTTAAAGTTAAGGGGAATAGAGCTTGTAGGTAGTAGACAGTAGTAGAAAGTAGACTTTCTGCCTCAGATAAAATTTTATTTGTTGTTGATTAAATGTATTATACATTAAGACAAGACCCTGGAAAGCAGCTTAAGTTGATGGCCGACCTGGGATTAGAACTCAGATCTTTGGAGTCTTGACACTGTATTTTTTCTTTTTTTTATGGTTAGTGATTCTGCAGTCCTGAATTTGCATTGTCACAAATATTTTAAAATAGCCTCAGATTAAAACAAATAAGCATGACTGATGTGACTCTACAACATGTATAAACAGAAAAATGAGAAATTATACCCCTTTTATGTACGATATATCAAGGTGCATAAATGCATTCTACTGACATGTTTAATTAAAATAAATTTAAAAAATTGTTTAAAAAGTTCAGGATGAAGAGCCTATATACAAAATCAATATATTAACAATAAAATAATTGAAAAAAGAATCTTAACAAAACCAATACTTTTGAAAATAACAAGTACATATAAATTACTTAGGTAACAAAAATGCATGTAATACCTGTGCACTGAAAACTGTAAAACGACATTGACAAAAACCAAAGAGGATGTTTATAAATAAAGAAATATACCATGAAAAAGCAAAAAACAAAAACAAATATTATTTAACCCAGTCACTTAATTTTTACAGGAAACCAGTTGTAGTGGTTGGTTCAAGGAGTGAAGTCAGTCAGTATTGCCATTCCAGGTGGTATCATTTGGAAATTTACCAATGTGTTTGCAGATAGAAAGGAAATTAACTTGATGTACCAAAATACCATATACATTGTTTAAGTTATGGAGGCCTTTTCTCTGTGCACATGTTTAAAAATTCTACACTAACCTGGGTGGGGAGGTTGAGGGACAAATCAGAAACTTCATACTCTTAACAAAAAAGGTACTTTAGATGTCTTGAAAATACCTTGATACTACCCCAATCCCTGAGAAATCTCTGAATAGATACTAATTTGGGGATTATTTTCCAAGGCCCAGGGAAAGACTGGGTTTAGCAGTCTTTCATAAAGCATGAAGAGTGTCAAGAAGGTTGCATAGAGTATAAGAGTGGGCCAAACTTGGCTTAAGAATAGTATGAGAGCACCAGTTCTTTCCAGAGAATTAGGACAGAGAAAAATAGCTTTTATGATTGGGAGAGCTGTGATCAAACTTTGGTAGAGTAGATAGCCACTGTGACTCTTGCCTGCTGATTTCAGGCAAAGTAGAAGTTATATTGATTGGTCAGCTGAAACAAAGGCCTAGGAACAAAATTCTGTAGTTTAGGCCTTGCAGTAATGCTGCTTGATAGGAGGGTGAGGTAAAATGAGAATTCTTCCCTGATGTAATAGTTATTTTCAGAATCCTCTTAAATCTCAGTGGTCGTTTTGACATTCCAGTCATAATTGAAAGGATTTCCCAAGGGTAGCTTTGTGGTTCTTCAAAAAGGGCCACATATTTCTGATACTTTGACTTAGTGTCAGATTATATTTAATTATTTAAATATAATTTATAGGCTCTGTTTCAGCCTCTGTAATATACAAGTACTTGGGAGATCTGTAGGAAGCTGGGAAATGGCTTGACAGGATAACTCTGTTCTGTATCCTGTTTTAATCCTAATTCCCATGGGATGAGACGAGATTCACATGTGACCCGTTATTTAATAAATGATTTGTTATCATGGAAATATTAATTAAATGACATGTTTATTGTTGAAAGGGTTAGACACTTGCTTTGAGGTATGAGAGATAAATGCCTTACAGTTTTCTTCCTAGAACATACTTAATTTGAGTGGTTTTTCAAATATGAATTTCTCATTTAAACCTAAATGAATAACTTTGGGAGGCAGAAATACTGAGCCCTGTAACTCAAAATTTATCTTGAGCTTGCAAAAGGATGTTGTTGAAGGTTTGGTTATTTCTTCCTGGCTAGCCTCCCCTGCAAGCTAAGTATGCTAGCATGCTCACACTGGCCATGGAAGGAGTTTTTACAAGGAAAACACTGGAAAGGTAGGTATGCACCGGTAGATGTGGTTGGAATTGTAACGGAAGGAAAAAATGTTATCCTTTCTGAGAGGGTAATTGTTTTAGACTGTCAAAACAAATGCAGATTTAGGTAAGAAGTGGCTTTATTGTAAAGGAGTATTCCAAGAGGGGAGAGTACCAAGTCTAAAATCTGCAAGCATCTGGGCAGAAAAGGGGTGCCTTTCATAGGAAGGAGCAGATTAGAAAAGGAAGTTTTGGGGGAAGGGCAGGATGGAGAGTGGCAAGTCAGATCTCCGGTCAGATAATGTTTTACCATGAAGTCAGCCTGATCTTAGGAGGTATAATAGGGACTATATGTTGGCTTAGGCTGAGGGTAGATCAAAGTTAAGTGTCTTGAAGGAAAGAGAAGTACAAGCAAAGTTTAGGTTATGAATATTTTTTGAACACTGAGGTGAAAACTGTTCAGCTAACTATGGCAAGAAATGGGAATTGTGAATTCATTGTCTGGCTTTGTCATAAGTAAAAAAGGGAACATTATCTAAGTCATAATGGGAGAAGTTCTTCAGTCTAAACTAGAAAAACAAAAGGATGAGGGAGGGGAGAAGATTTCTTTAATTATAGCTGTTTATCAGGATTATTTATATATCCCATCACCTCCTGCTCCTTCCCTTGATTTATATATATGTGTTCCATTTGGCTGTTCCTGAGTTATATTCTTTTTATAAACTGGTAAGTGTAAGTAAAATTTTGTTGAATTCTGTGAGGAGTTCTGTTAAATTATTGATTTGAGGGGATTATTAATTGTATTTTTTTTTTGAATTTTTAATATTTATTTTTTAGTTTTTGGCGGACACAACATCTTTGTTTGTATGTGGTGCTGAGGATCGAACCCGGGCCGCACGCATGCCAGGCGAGTGCGCTACCGCTTGAGCCACATCCCCAGCCCTTGAGGGGATTATAGGATCCCTTAGTTTATAGGTGCTTATGACTGGCACCTGTGAAGTGGGGCCATTGTTATGGGACAGAGCCCTGAACTTGTGGAGTCTGTGCTAATTGTGTCTGGTATCAAAGTTGAATTGTTAAATACTAAGTTCTTGTTGGATAGTTGGTTGATGTTCAGCAGACTCCACACATTTGGTGTTAGAAATGGTTTCACAAAAAAGACATCATAGGTCAGGAATGGAATACTGACTCCAGGTGAATCTTTGATTGTTGATGAGAATTGAGAGCCTGAAGGTGAGAGCGTTTCCTCACTGTGAGGAGGCAGTAGAGGCTTATAGCTTCCAAAATTAAATTTCCCAGCTGCTTAGGTTTCTCTCACTGCCTTCCTGGGAGTAAGTCACCTTGGGCTACATCTCCTCAGTGAGAGTGATCCCCAAGCTTGGTGAATGTGTTTAACCTACTGAGTGGAGGATTCCTTGTGAACTCTGTGGGTGAACAGGCTGCCTACCTGAGCTCTTTCCCTTCTGTTTCCTTTTAAAGTCTTGCTGCCATATGATTCCAGCTTGCCCAAGTATTTAATAGTTGTATTACATGATTTAAGAATAAGATTTTTATTTGCTTAGTTGAAAATCTGAGTGGATTAGTGATACAGTGTGAAGAAGCAAAGATAATTTTTGAAATTGTTTTATGCTAAATTTAAATAACAAGAATCTAAATGCCTCTCCAAATGAATGAATAGGCACTGGGCAATTCTGATGTGTCTTCCTGACCTCATCTACCTGATGCACTCAGAAGTGACCATAGTCCTGATATTTATTCTTATAGATTACTGTCTATTTCTCACAAGCAGATTTTGCTTTTTTTAAAAAATTTTCAGTAACTTAATGTTACAATTAACATACCACAAATATTATGCTGGAAAGTTTGATTTTTGTGGTTTTATGCCTCTGTCTATTCCATACCGGCTTTGTTCTCGAGTGTGTGGTTTACCCAGCTTACTCAAATACCACTGCTTATGGGACTGAAGTTGTTTTAAATTTACTTTGTGATGTTGAAAATGTTCTTGTTTTTGTCCCTGAGTGCTGACCCTTCAGAAATTTTTACACATTGGGGAAAAAAAATTACAGGATTAGAGATTAAAATTTTCTATGAAATGCCAATGTAGTATATTAATTAATCGTCCGATCATTCATATGTATTTGTCTTTATTTTCATGTAATTATATATTGCTTTTTATTGGTTACCATTGTCATGAGCATGTTTTTTTATGTGATCATCTTATGTGAAATAGTTTTTAGTTGTTTCCTTATATTTAATTCTTATGAATGTTTAATTTTAAATCTCTTCCCCCTTTTCCCACCATACTCAGCCCACTAACTCCTTTCCACTTGTAAGAACTGAAAATAATTTCTCCCCTGTCGTGTTTTCTCTTTGTCACTCCATTCCTACAGTTTGATGAACACTACTCAATTTTAATATAAGTTGAATTTATCAATATTTTAAGACTATCTAAATACAGTATACCATATGAGTTAATAGAACCCTTTAGAAAAAATAATACAAACATTTATTATTCCCTTGCAAGGTTTTTTTGCAATTAGATTCAAAATTATAGACTTGCTTTTATAGTATTTTGATCTTTTCAATAAATATTTAAAGATATATTGTTTACTGATAATAGTAAACATTTGATGTCTTTGAGGATAAAGTATTTATGCTACATAAATAAGAAATTGTGGGTTCTACCCTTAAGTATTGGAGGTAAATGTGTACTAGCTGTAGCAAAAGGAAAGTAAAACTGCTGGGTTGAGAGGAACAAATAATGTTAGATTGAGGTCATCAAAGACTAAAAAAGTGGCACTTGAGCTAAGCCTCAAAGTTGACTAGGATTTTTAAAATTTGTTTTAATTAGTTATATTGACAGTAGAATGCATTTATGCACTTTGATATATTGTAGATAGATGGGATATATTTTCTCATTTTTTAAGTGTACATGTTGTAGAATCACATTGGTCATGCAATTACATATATACATAAAGTAATAATGTCTGTTTTGTTCTACTATCCTTCCTATCCCCACATCCCCTCCCCTCTCCATCCCTCCCTTCACCTCCCTCTACCTAATCTAAGGTAACTCTGTTCTTCTCTAGTGCCTTTATTGGGAAATAGTGTCTTCATATTAGATGAAATGTTCAGCCTTTGGTTTCTGGGGATTGGCTTATTTTGCTTGGCATGATATTCTCCAGCTCCATCCATTTATTGGCAGATGCCATAATTTCATTCTTTTTCGAAGCTGAGTAATAGTCCATTGAATAGATATACCACATTTTCTTTATCCATTCCCCTATTGAAGGACATCTAGGTTATTTCCATAGTTTAGCTGTTGTGAATTGAGCTGCTATTAACATTGACGAGGCTGCATTACTGTAGTATACTAAGTTCTTTGAGTATAAACTGAGGAGTGGGATACCTGGGTCAAATGGTGGTTCCATTCCAAGTTTTCTGAATAATCTCCATACTGCTTTCCATAGTGGTTGTACCAATTT
Source organism: Urocitellus parryii (assembly GCF_045843805.1). NCBI lineage: Eukaryota > Metazoa > Chordata > Mammalia > Rodentia > Sciuridae > Urocitellus > Urocitellus parryii. The sequence goes on from NC_135537.1 coordinate 61,441,061, forward strand.
GCAGTTCCACCAGCAATGTGTACCTTTTTCTCCACATTCTCACCAACATTTATTGTTGCCTGTATTCGTGATGATTGCCATTCTGACTGTAGTGAGGTAAATCTTAGTGTACTTTTGATTTGCATTTCTCTAATTGCCAGAGATGTTGAATACTTTTTCATATGTTTGTTGATGGATTGTATTTCTTGTTCTGTGAAGTGTTTGTTCAGTTCCTTAGCCCACTTATTGATTGGGTTATTTATTTATTTTTTGGTTGTTAATATATCCTAGAGATTAATGCTTTGTGGGAGGTGCATATGGTAGATTTTCTCCCAATCTGTAGTCTCTTTCCTCACATTATTGTTTTCTTTGCTGAGAAGAAGCTTTTTAATTTGAATTCATTCCATTTATTGATGCTTGATTTTACTTCTTGTGCTTTAGAGGTCTTGTTAAGGAAATCCGATCCTTAGCCTACATGGTGAAGATTTGGGCCTACTTTTTCTTCTATTAGGTGCAGGGTCTCTGTTCTAGTTTGATCCATTTTGAGTTGAGTTTTTGTGCAGGGTGAGACACAGAGGTTTAATTTCATTTTGCTACATAAGAATTTCCAGTTTTGCCAGCACCATTTGTTGAATGTTTTTGGTGCCTTGATTTTGATAGGTGGGAAGTCATGGAAGGATAATTAAAAGAAGATACCTTTTCGAAAAATATGAAGGCACAGAAACATATAACCTGGCTGGCAAATAACAAGTGGATTGTGGTTAGAACATTTTAATGCTTGGAAAGAAATTGGATGAAATGAGGCCAAGAAAGTAAAATCATGGAGGAATACTTTGTTTCTTAATATAATGGTGAAAGTTAAAATCAACACATTTAAAGAAAACCTGTATCTAAGTGTTTTTGTGTTTTTTTTTTTGTTTGTTTTGTTTTTCGGTGTGTGTGTGGCTGGGGAACCAGTGATTGAACTGAGGGGCACTAGGCCACTGAGCCACATCACCAGTTTTATTTTATATTTTATTTAGAGACGGCTCTGAAACTAAGTTTTTACAAAAGTAAAAAATTTGGTCATAGCTTAAAAAATTTTTGAAGCCCATTTCTTTTCTAGACTTGAGTTGTTCAGTATTAGTAACCATAGAGTTGTTCATAATACTTAAATTTGTTTGAAGAGATACTTTTATGGAGGAGAAAAGTTAGAAAACTACTCATTAAGTTGGTCCAATTTCTTTTTCTTTTTTTTTAAAAAATATTTATTTATTTTTTTAAGTTTTCGGTGGACACAACATCTTTGTTTGTATGTGGTGCTGAGGATCGAACTCCGGCCGCACGCATGCCAGGCGAGCGCGCTACGGCTTGAGCCACATCCCCAGCCCCTCAATTTATTTTTCATGAAGACAGTCAGATCTTATACTTAGCAGTGGTAGAACCAAAAATAGAAATAGTTCTAGACTCCCAAATTACATTCTTTTCAGTGTAGTTGTTGATACTACAGCTTGCTTTATATTTTATTTATATCATGTACTTTGTTTTATTGATAAAATGGCTGAAAGTTTAAAGTAAAAAAATTTGTTTATATGCTGGGTGCTGTGGCACATACCTGTAATCCCTAAGCAGCTCGGGAGGTTGAGGCAGGAGGATTGTGAGTTCAAAGTCAGCCTCAGCAAAGGTGAGGCACTAAGCAACTCTGTGAGACCCTGTCTCTAAATAAAACACAAAATAGGGCTGGGGATGTGGCTCAATGGTTGAGTGCCCCTGAGTTCAATCCTCAGTACCCCGATCCTGCCAAAAAAAAATTGTGTTCAGGAGAAAGTCTGCTAGGGGAACTCATGTTTGAACACAGAGAAAAGGTATTTGATTTCTTTCTTCTGGATTAATATGATTAAGTAGTATTTGTGCTCTCTCAAGAATTTGTATTTTATTCAAAAACCTAAATCTTACTTTTCCCTTAAGAATTGTGTCATATTATTTCTTTTCAGCATTTTATTGGGGGTTGTAGTCAGGGAATATAGCTAGGCAGAAAAATGAAGTTGGGTGCTAGGCACTTCCTTCTCATGGAGATACTGACTCAACAATTCATGCATAAATTCTCTTTGTGAGAATTGCAGAAAATAGTTGAGAGGCTCCTAGACCCTGAGCAATCATTAAAGTAGCTGCCTGGACAATGGAAGGAAAACTAATGGCATTTGCTCATTATAGACCATTCCCTAGCTTGGCATGGTGTGGAGAGGAAACCCTGCTCCTGGTTTCTTCCTGAGGAGGGAAAGAGAAAACTGAAATATATGCAACATTCAGGATTTGCAAGGGTCTGCCCAAGGATCTGGTATCTATTGTAACAGAATATAGGCACTTATAGAAGAGGTTACTAGGTTGAAACATTGACAGTTTAGACGTGTATGTGTCATAGTCCCTTCACCTGGCTCAGCATGGAATGAGTAGGAAAAAAACCATACCAATTTCCATCTTCCCCTTAGAGAAATCCAGGTTGGGAGTGTATCCAGTATTTTGATTTTTCACCTGGCTGCCCAAAGGTTTGGTTTCTGTCTTTCCCCTGTGTTGGAACATGTGACAGGAGTCAGCATACTGTCTAGTGTTTTAACCTCTCAGTGTACTGCCAAGGGACTAGTTTCTGTCATGCTGTTCTCAGACCTGTAATGGGAGCCAGCATACTCTAGATGTATGGGAACCACTGAGAGCAAAGAAGAGCTGAATGACATGCTTCTGTTCTAAAAGGCCTGTGGTTGATCAAACAGTAACTGATAAGTTTGTCTTCCTCTACCTAGTGTCAGAGGCAAAGGGGTAGACTAGAATGATTTCAGCTCTTTGGAGAGCTGCTCAAAGGATGTTCTGGCTAGTGCTTCTTGAGCTGGGTAGCTTGCAGCAGCTCCAGAGAACTTGAGGTACCACAGAGAGATACCAGAAAGAGCAAAAGATTATAAGATCTATAAAAATGGAAATCTACAAATTCTTCTAAGAATTTACACATAAAAGTCTAGAGAAGTTGCATCCACAGAAAAAGTTCAGTGAGTACCCAGAATCTAATCAGGATGATTAGTGGAGATTTTTCTCTATATAGCATCATTATAGAAAGCCTGGTAGACGTGGCTCTTTCTCTCTGAATGTCATGTTTTAATCCCCAAACAAAGTTATGAGGCACGTAAGGAATCAGGACAACATGGCAAAATCAAAGGAACAGACTATTCAGGAACCAGTCTTTAAAAAGTGGAGTTACACAAATTGCTTCACAAAGAATTCAGACCTACCATCATAAAGGTGCCTCAGGAAAAATGATAATATCAACAAAGAACCAAACACATTTTGGAGCTAAGAATGTGGTAACTGAATCAAGAGATATGCTAGGGATTTCAGCAGCAGAGCAAGGAGTCAGCAAAACTCAAAGTCAGGTGATTTTTTTAAAAAAATTACAATTCTTATTATACATATAGAGCACAATTTTTCATATCTCTGGTTGTATACAAAGTATATTCACACCAATTCGTGTCTTCATACATGTACTTTGGATAATAATGATCATCACATTCCACCATCATTTCTATCCCCATGCCCCATGTCATTTCTTTTTTTCTTTTTTTTTTTTTTAAAGAGAGAGAGAGAGAGAGAATTTTTAATATTTATTTTTTAGTTCTCCGCGGACACAACATCTTTGTTGGTATGTGGTGCTGGGGATCGAACCCGGGCCGCACGCATGCCAGGCGAGCGCGCTACCGCTTGAGCCACATCCCCAGCCCTGCCCCATGTCATTTCATCAGGAATAAAGAATAGTTACATATGCATCCAGTCTCAGATCACTGAAACATGAAGCAAATATTAACAGAACCAGTAGGATAAATAAGAGGATAATAGTAGGAGATTTCAATATCACATTTTCAATAATGGATAAGCTATCCAGACAGAATATTAGTAAGGAAAACAGCCATGTGTGGTGATGCGCACCTGTAATCCCAGCACTTTGAGAAGCTTGGGAGGCTGAGGCAGGAGGATTGCAAGTGCAAGGCCAGCTTCTGCTATTTAGCAAGGCCTTAAGCAATTTACAATAAAAATATAAAGGGCTGGGAATGTGACTTGGTGGTTAAACAACCCTGGGTGCAATCCCTGGTATACACACCAAAAAACAAAACAAAACAAAACAAAACATAGGACTTAAACAGTATTGTACTCCATATAAATGGACTACAGTACTGTTTAAAGACATTGAAAGAACATTTCTTCCAGCACAGCAGAATTATCAGATTTGAGTGTATTGAAATCATATGAAGCATCCTTTTTTTTTTAAAGAGAGAGAGAGAGAGGGAAAAATTTTTAAAAATATTTATTTATTTATTTTTTTAGTTTTCTGTGGACACAATATCTTTGTTTGTATGTGGTGCTGAGGATTGAACCCTGGCCGCACGCATGCCAGGCGAGCGCACTACCACTTGAGCCACATCCCCAGCCCAAAGCATCCTTTCTGATCACAATGAAATGAAACTAGAAGTCAGCAGAGGGAAATTGGAAAATTCACAAATGTGTGGAGATTAAGCACATTCCTGAACAAATTTTTTGGATTACAAAAAGGGGAACCAAAGATCTTGGGTTCAAACCCTAACACCACAGGTTGGGGACAAAGAGAAAATAACCAGAAAGAAAAGCAAATTATGTTTATTTGGTTTAAAGTTGACTTAAGGAATGAATTTTTAAAGTAAATCATCAATTTACTAGATTAGAGAAGAAACGAGTAAAATAGAAAATAGAAGAAAAATTTACAAAACTGAGGTTTTTTTTTCCCCTAAAAATCAACAAATAAATAAACTTTTAGCTAGACTAAGAAGAAAGAGAGGACGCAAAATCAGAAATGAAAAAAGACATTCCAAGTGATGCTACGGAATTAACAGCACTTAAAAGAGGCTGTTAGGTGTTGACTCATTGAATACCTAGTAGTAGATAAGTTGCTAAGAACACAGACCACTTGCCAAGACTGAATCATAAAGAAATATAAAATCCGAAGAACCTTGCAGTGGTTTGAATGGGGTCTGTCCTAAAAGATTTATGTGTTGGAGACTTGTTTCTCAGTCTGGTGGTGTTAAAGAGGTGGTGGGATCTTTCAGAGTTGGGGCTCAGTCATTATTAGCCCCTGTATGTTGCTGGCTTCCCATCTTGCCATAAGAGCTCTTTGCTGTCAAGTGCTTTCCTATCATGATACCATCAGGTGTGAGGTGAGCTCAACTAAGGTGAATCTGTGCCTGCCATCCCCCATCCTGGACTTTGAACATCTGAGACTGTGAGCTAAAATGGCTATTCTTTATTTAGCCTCAGATGTTTTCTTATAATAGGAAACAGACTAATGAAGAGCAATATGAATAAGAAAATTGAATCTGTAAAATCCTCTTGACAAATAAAAGTCCAGAACCAAATTCTTTTTTTTTAAAGAGAGAGAGAGAGAGAGAGAGAGAGAGAGAGAGAGAGAGAGAGAGAGGGAGGGAGGGAGGGAGGAGAGAGAGAGAGAGAGAATCTTTAATATTTATTTTAGTTTTTCGGCGGACACAACATCTTTGTTTTGTATGTGGTGCTGGGGATTGAACCCGGGCTGCACGCATGCCAGGCGAGCGCGTTACCGCTTGAGCCACATCCCCAGCCCCAGAACCAAATTCTTCAGTAGAGAAATCTAATGCCATTTAAAGAAGTGATATCAGTCCAGACACTCTTCAAAAAATGAAGAGGAGGCCAGCAATATTTCTATATTCGTTTTATAAGAGTGGCATTACCCTGATACCAAACTCAAATAACAACATCACAAGAAAAGAAAACTGCAGGTCATATAATTGTCAGTCATAGATGCAAAAATCTCCAACAAAATACTAGCTAACCAAGTTAGTATACCGAAAGGATTCTACACCATGATGAAATGGGATTTATTCAAAATAATTGAAAGCATAAGTCAGAGGTGGATAAACTCTGCATAATTCTGCTCACATGAATTTTTAAAGTAGTTAATAGAAACAGGAAGTAGAATGGTGATTGTTACAGATGGGGGAGGGGAAATAGGGATTTGTTCTGTATGTGTAGTTAGTCATGCAAGATGCACTCATTCTAGAAAACTACACATTATGAATATAATTGTCAATGCTAAACACTTAAAAACTGTTAAAAGAGTGGATATTTTGTTATGTATATTTTGCTTCTACTATAAAAGAACAAGAAAAAGGCCATCTGGATGGGATAGGAATAAGAGGAAAAGTGATCTCATTTCAAAACTACTTGATCTTATATATAGAACATCCTAATAAAATCCACCCCCATAAAGAGTACTAGAGCTAATATTACGTTCAGCACAGTTGTGTACAAGGTCAGTGTACAAAGGTAGATTTATTTCTTGCACTAGAAATGAACAGTCTAAAAATGAACTTAGGGCTGGAAGGATAGTTCAGTGGTGGAGTGCTTATCTGCATGTGTGAGGCCCTAGGTTCAATCTCTAGCACTACCAAAAAAAAAAAAAAAAAGATTAAGAAATCAAATTCATTAATAAGTATATATAGGAGGAAGCAGTTTTACCAAAGAGAGTATAAGCAAAAGCAAATTAAAAGAGTATAAAGAAGATGTAAATACATAGGAAAACTTATTCATGGACATAAAACTTCTACAAAGTTAAGGAAATCCATGTGAAAATTTCTTTTTCCTTGTGAAAGTGGACATAGAGATCCTCATTCATAATGAATTGAAAGGACCCAAAATAACCAGAACAATATTGAAAAAGAATAAAATAGTAGGAGTCATACTTCCTAATTTCAAAACTTAAATACAAATGTACAGTAATCGAGACTGTGTGATATTGTTAAAAGGATAGACATATAGCTCAATGGGACAGAATTTAGAGTCCAGAAATAATAATATATTTATAGGACTGGGGCTGTAGCTCAATGGCGGAGTGCTTACCTTGTATGTGTGAGGCATTGGGTTCTAACTTCAGCACCACAATAAATAAATAAATAAATAAATAAATAAATAAATAGAAGTAAAGACATTCTGTCCATCTTTTTTTTTTTTTTTAAAGGAGTAAAACTTATTCTTGGATAGTATCATTAATATTACAAGAGTCATTAACATATTTAGATTATCCTTTCAAAATATCTTCTATGCAGTTTTGCATATATTTACAAAAATAGACTATACTGATATAATAGACTATACTGAGAGCTAGAAGATCCTGGAATAACATATTTCAAACACTGAAAGAAAATGGGTTCCAACCAAGAATTGTGTATCCAGCGAAATTAAGCTTCAGGATGGAAGATGAAATTAAAACCTTCCACGATAAACAAAAGTTAAAAGAATTTGCAGCTAGAAAACCATCTCTTCAAAACATCCTTGGCAAAACATTTCAGGAAGAGGAAATGGAAAATAACAATGAAAACCAACAGTGGGAGGTAGGACAGTAAAGGGGGGAAAATAATCAAAGAGAAAAACAAACCATGTTTAGTAACATAAACAAATATGGCTGGAAGAACAAACCATATCTCAATAATAACCCTAAATGTTAATGGCTTAAACTCACCAATTAAGAGACACAGGCTAGTAGAATAGATCACAAAACAAGACCCAACAATATGCTGCCTACAGGAGACGCATTTGATAGGAAAAGATATACATAGACTGAAGGTGAAAGGTTGGGAAAAATCATATCACTCATATGGACTTCGGAAACAAGCAGGAGTGTCCATACTCATATCCAATAAAATAGATTTCAAGCCAAAGTTAATCAAAAGGGATACAGAGGGACACTACATACTGCTCAAGGGAACCATACACCAACAAGACATAACAATCATAAATATATATGCCCCAAACAACGGTGTAGCTATGTTCATCAAGCAAACTCTTCTCAAGTTCAAGAGTCTAATAGACCACCATACAATAATCATGGGAGACTTCAACACACCTCTCTCACCACTGGACAGATCTTCCAAACAAAAGTTGAATAAGGAAACTATAGAACTCAATAACACAATTAATAACCTAGACTTAATTGACATATATAGAATATACCACCCAACATCAAGCAGTTACACTTTTTTCTCAGCAGCACATGGATCCTTCTCAAAAATAGATCATATATTATGTCACAGGGCAACTCTTAGACAATATAAAGGAGTAGAGATAATACCATGCATCTTATCTGATCATAATGGAATGAAACTGAAAATCAACCATAAAAGAAGGAAGGAAAAATCATGCATCACTTGGAGAATGAACAATAGGTTACTGAATGATCAATGGGTTATAGAAGACATCAAGGAGGAAATTAAAAAATTCTTAGAGATAAATGAAAACACAGACACAACATATCGGAATCTATGGGACACATTGAAAGCAGTTCTAAGAGGAAAATTCATTGCTTGGAGTTCATTCTTTAAAAAAAGAAAAAACCAACAAATAAATGATCTCATACTTCATCTCAAAATCCTAGAAAAAGAAGAGCAAAACAACAGCAAAAGAAGTAGAAGGCAAGAAATAATTAAAATCAGAGCTGAAATTAATGAAATCGAAACAAAAGAAACAATTGAAAAAATTGACAAAACTAAAAGTTGGTTCTTTGAAAAAATAAATAAAATCGACAGACCCTTAGCCATGCTAACAAAGAGAAGAAGAGAGAGAACTCAAATTACTAGCATACGGGATGAAAAAGGCAACATCACAACAGACACTTCAGAAATACAGAAGATAATCAGAAATTATTTTGAATCCTTATACTCCAATAAAATAGAAGATAGTGAAGGCATTGATAAATTTCTTAAGTCATATGATCTACCCAGATTGAGTCAGGAGGATATAGACAACCTAAACAGACCAATATCAATTGTGGAAATAGAAGAAACCATCAAAAGACTACCAACTAAGAAAAGCCCAGGACCGGATGGGTATACAGCAGAGTTTTACAAAACCTTTAAAGAGGAACTAATACCAATACTTTTCAAGCTATTTCAGGAAATAGAAAAAGAGGGAGAACTTCCAAATTCATTCTACGAGGCCAACATCACCCTGATTCCGAAACCAGACAAAGACACTTCAAAGAAAGAAAACTACAGACCAATATCTCTAATGAACCTAGATGCAAAAATCCTCAATAAAATTCTGGCGAATCGGATTAAAAAACATATCAAAAAAATTGTGCACCATGATCAAGTAGGATTCATCCCTTGGATGCAAGGCTGGTTCAACATTCGGAAATCAATAAATGTTATTCACCACATCAATAGACTTAAAATTAAGAACCATATGATCATCTCGATAGATGCAGAAAAAGCATTTGACAAAGTACAGCATCCCTTTATGTTCAAAACTCTAGAAAAACTAGGGATAACAGGAACATACCTCAACATTGTAAAAGCAATCTATGCTAAGCCTCAGACTAGCATCATTCTGAATGGAGGAAAATTGAAGGCATTCCCTCTAAAATCTGGAACAAGACAGGGATGCCCTCTCTCACCACTTCTGTTCAACATAGTTCTCGAAACACTGGCCAGAGCAATTAGACGAAAGAAATTAAAGGCATAAAAATAGGAAAAGAAGAACTTAAATTATCACTATTTGCAGATGACATGATTCTATACCTAGCAGACCCAAAAGGGTCTACAAAGAAACTATTAGAGCTAATAAATGAATTTAGCAAAGTGGAAGGATATAAAATCAACACCCATAAATCAAAGGCATTCCTGTATATCAGCGACAAATCCTCTGAAATGGAAATGAGGAAAAACACTCCATTCACAATGTCCTCAAAGAAAATAAAATACTTGGGAATCAACCTAACAAAAGAGGTGAAAGACTTATACAATGAAAACTACAGAACCCTAAAGAGAGAAATAGAAGAAGATCTTAGAAGATGGAAAAATATACCCTGTTCATGGATAGGCAGAACTAACATCATCAAAATGGCGATATTACCAAAAGTTCTCTATAGGTTTAATGCAATGCCAATCAAAATCCCAATGGCATTTCTTGTAGAAATAGATAAAGCAATCATGAAATTCATATGGAAAAATAAAAGACCCAGAATAGCAAAAACAATGCTAAGCAGGAAGTGTGAATCAGGCGGTATACCAATACCAGACTTCAAACTATACTACAGAGCAATAGTAACAAAAACAGCATGGTACTGGTACCAAAACAGGCGGGTGGACCAATGGTACAGAATAGAGGACACAGAAACCAATCCACAGACTACAACTATCTAATATTTGATAAAGGGGCTAAAAGCATGCAATGGAGGAAGGATAGCATCTTCAACAAATGGTGCTGGGAAAACTGGAAATCCATATGCATCAAAATGAAACTGAATCCCTTTCTGTCGCCGTGCACAAAAGTTAACTCAAAATGGATCAAGGAGCTTGATATCAAATCAGAGACACAGCGTCTGATAGAAGAAAAAGTTGGTTACGATCTACATACTGTGGGGTCGGGCTCCAAATTCCTCAATAGGACACCCATAGCACTAGAGTTAATAACTAGAATCAACAAATGGGACTTACTCAAACTAAAAAGTTTTTTCTCAGCAAAAGAAACAATAAGAGAGGTAGATAGGGAGCCTACATCCTGGGAACAAATCTTTACTCCTCACACTTCAGATAGAGCCCTAATATCCAGAGTATACAAAGAACTCAAAAAATTAGACAATAAGATAACAAATAACCCAATCAACAAATGGGCCAAGGACCTGAACAGACACTTCTCAGAGGAGGACATACAATCAATCAACAAGTACATGAAAAAATGTTCAACATCGCTAGCAGTCAGAAATGCAAATCAAAACCACCTTAAGATACCATCTCACTCCAGTAAGATTGGCAGCCATGATGAAGTCAAACAACAACAAGTGCTGGCGAGGATGTGGGGAAAAGGGTACACTTGTTCATTGTTGGTAGGACTGCAAATTGGTGCAACCAATTTGGAAAGCAGTATGGAGATTTCTTGGAAAGCTGGGAATGGAACCACCATTTGACCCAGCTATTCCCTAAAGACCTAAAAAGAGCATGCTACAGGGACACTGCTACATCGATGTTCATAGCAGCACAATTCACAATAGCAAGACTGTGGAACCAACCTAGATGCCCTTCAATAGATGAATGGATAAAAAAAATGTGGCATTTATACACAATGGAGTATTATTCTGCATTAAAAAATGACAAAATCATAGAATTTGGAGGGAAATGGATGGCATTAGAGCAGATTATGCTAAGTGAAGCCAGCCAATCCCTAAAAAACAAATGCCAAATGTCTTCTTTGATATAAGGAGAGTAACTAAGAACAGAGTAGGGATGAAGAGCATGAGAAGAAGATTAACATTAAACAGGGATGAGAGATGGGAGGGAAAGGGAGAGAGAAGGGAAATTGCATGGAAATGGAAGGAGACCCTCAGGGTTATACAAAATTACATACAAGAGGAAGTGAGGGGAAAGGGAAAAATAATACAAGGGGGAGGAATGAATTACAGTAGAGGGTGTAGAGAGAGAAGAGGGGAGGGGAGGGGAGGGGAGGGGAGGGATATAGTAGAGGATAGGAAAGGCAGCAGAATACAACAGACACTAGTATGGCAACATGTAAATCAATGGAAGTGTAACTGATGTGATTCTGCAATCTATACGGGGTAAAAATGGGAGTTCATAACCCACTTGAATCAAAGTGTGAAATATGATATGTCAAGAACTATGTAATGTTTTGAACAACCAACAATAAAAAAATTAAAAAAAGGAGTAAAACTTATTCTTGGATAGTATCATTAATATTATAAGAGTCATTAACATATTTAGATTATCCTTTCAAAATATTTTCTATGCAATTTTGCATATATTTACAAAAATAGACTATACTGATATAGAATCATTTCAATCTATCAATTCAGTATTTTCTTTTTTAAATTTTTCATTCTAGTTTGTTATATATGACAGTGGAATGCATTACAATTCATTACATATTTAGATCCTTTAAAAAATTAGGCATTTGATTTTAAACAAGTGTGCCAAAAAAAGTTTTCAAAAAATGGTGCTGGGACACTTAGAAAAGAAATTGGGTACCTATTTCACACAATGTACAAAAATTAGTGAAAATAGATCAAAGACTTAATTGTAAGAATTAAAGCTATCAGATTCTTAGGAGAAGAAAACAAATGTAAGTCTTAATGACCTTGAGTTAGGCAATAGTTTCTTAATTAATTCATTTGAAGCCTATAGTAACCAAAAAGAAATATACATTTGACTTTTATCAAAGTTTAAAACTTTTCAAGAAAGTTAAAAAACAGTCTGCAGGAAGAAAGTATTTACAGATCCTATCTGATAGGGTTCTGTGATATAGTCAGAATGTTAATCTTGCTTACCCAGCCCCCAGCTCATCTATTGCATCCCATAATGACCAAGGTGAAGGTGGAAACTTTGGGGGAGTGATGATCTTGTGTGGGTTCTGCTTTCATGAATAGGATCAGTGCCCTTATGAAAAAGACAGTGTAGAACTGCCTTGTCCTTCCCACTCTGTGCAAATTATGTGGGAAATGGGGCCTCACCAGACACCAGATCTGTGGGCATCTTGTCCTTGGACTTCATTATTCATAACTATGAGAAATAAATTTCTGTTTATAAGTAACCTCATGCATAGTTTGTTGTTTTTGTAGTCTGAAGGGATTAGGAGTAATGACTAGAATATAGGCAAAACTGTTAACTACTTAAAAAAAAAAAGAAAAAGAAAAAGAATCCTGTTTAAAACCCAGAGGTAGTGGGGTTTAAATAAACATTTATGTATAGATAGAAGTTGCAGAGATAGATATTAAGAATGCAAGTGGCCAGGCACATAAAAAGATAATCAGCATCATTAGTCATTAGGGAAAATAAAAAATTCAGATGTTTTTATTGTGTTAAACAGTTGTACATGTTTACATGTCTGTTGCTGGCTGTGCAGTGGTGTATTCTGTGACACTTGAAAAATAATTTTTTTTTTCTTTAGGAAAATTCTACAAAAATGTCTCTCTATCCGTCTCTTGAAGATTTGAAGGTGGACAAAGTAATTCAGGTATGTTTAAATACTTCTTAATTTTTTTTTCTATACTGTAACATACATTCTACTTATTTGTGAAGCAAAGCTAGAAACATAACTAGTTGATGTATTTGTATATATTTTTATAATTCATAAAATTTTTTGTTCATTCCTGTTAATGGTAGACAGAAATGTCACAGAGAAACTAGTAATTCTTTTTCATTCCACTGTGAATTAATAGGTGTGGGATGTTATTTCTTTAAAATTTGACTTAAATTTTTCAAAGACATCTTCTTTTTCAGACTATTTAAACTACTACAACAAATTTAAGTTGATAAAATGTATTCCAGCCTTTACATAATTACAGTTTTGTGTAAAATTGGTACATTTTTCTTTTGGGATCTTTAGGTATGACCAATCTTTGTAATAATTCTAACCCTCCTATTTGAAATTAAAAAATATAGAAATAGTGAAGCACATGCTACTTTTAAAAGAGCAGTATTGTAAAAGTACAAGGGCATAGTGATTTCTTTCCTTCATGTATTAGCTTTGAATATAAATGCTTCTACTTATAAAGAAAATGTGGAGTTGGGATCAGTTCTTGGTATTTTGGAAATATTTGATAATCTTTTTAGCTGGAAACCATTTTGAACTCATCTGTTTATAGTTGGCTTTCTATTTGATCTCTTATAAACTCAGACTCTGTTCAGCTATGGTTTGTTATTTTAACTTGACAAGATAAACCACACTGTATTTATTACCCACATTGTATTTATTAATACTCTAAATGATCTTTGTTTGGGGGGTACTGAGGATTGAACTCAAGGGCACTAGACCACTGAGCTTCATCCCCAGCCCTGTTTTGTATTTTATTTATAGACAGGTTCTCACTGAGTTGCTTAGTGCCTTGGTTTTTACTGAGGCTGGCGTTGAACTCACGATCCTCCTGCCTCAGCCTCCCAAGCTGCTGGAATTATAGGTGTGCACCACTGCACCCTGCTAAATAATTTTTTTAATATGATAATTATGAGGGGTTTCTTTTTGAATTTTTCACTGTTTGCAAACCTCTTATGCTACACTCATTTTACTTAAGTACTGACATTTTACTCTAAAATGAGATTTATCTTAATGATTGAATAATGATCAGAAAAAGTTTATTATGAAGATGTGAAAAGTCTTAAGCAAGCTGAAGAATGTAATCATTTTAGGTAAAAAATTGGCCTTACTGGGGTAAAAGGAAAAAAGCAGAAGCAGTAACGTGTGACTAGAATTATTAACTTTGTGGGAATGGCTGAATTACAGGAACAGCATCACTAGCAGTTATTTTCTATCTTAAATCAAGGGTGGTTATTAAAGTGTGGTTTGTAAAACTTACAGTTCATCTGCCAGAGCTTTGATGCTTCTGAGTTTTAGGTGGCTTATTCAGTCATCTTAAATGTTGTATCACTTCTTTAGTATTTTGGCAATTTTTTTAATGTAGTTTTTATTTCTACAAAGTTCACCTGAACAGTACTTTTTCTTTTAGAAAGCTTTTATATGTGAAATACTTCACTTTCCAGAATAACCACTAAGCCATTAATTAATGTGACATCAGTACATTATCTGATAAGGATTTGTAGGCAGATTTGAGACTAATCTTTGTTTTCACTCTTTTTTTTTTTTTGGTTAGCTTTTTATGGAACTTACAATTGGTTCTGAACAGAGGCTTTTGATTTTGAAAACAGCAGAAAAAGTCATTGATAATTGACAAGTATTGGATTGAAAAATAAAGAGGGATATAGTCTACATCAGGCTGATTTCTTTAAGGAGAAACAGGTTGCATGAGTAATTCTGTTACAGGACTTTTTGTTAGATCAGAAAAATATTTGCTAAGTGATGGAGCCATGAGTAAGGAGGGAAACACGGTTCTTTTCTTCCCCCTGGATTAAAAAGTATTACTAATTTAGCCATTACAATCTTGGGCTGTGTTTTGGGGTTTTTTTTTTTTTTTTGCTTCATTTTCTAATATGGATTTGTTCTATTCTTGATAGTCCTGAAAGGGTATTGTAGAGGAGTGCAGTATTCATTTTCTCATCTCCTGGCCTTTTATATCACAGCAAAACTCAATCATAGCAGTGAACTGGCAGTTCATATTTTATAAACTATTTTACAATAGCCATTAGGCTGTGGCTTTCAACATTGTATAAATCCTAACAGGAGCTTGTGGTTCCTCATCCTATAAAAAATTAAGCTTTTAAGAAACAATGATGTAGAGAACCAGTGCTTTCATTTCCTGTTAATGGTGAGCAGAAGAGACTCCACAAGTATGGATTCTATCTACATGCTTTCTGTAAATGACAGAAAGAGCAGGCCCTGGCAGTAATTGCTTGGGGCACTGTCCCTTATGCACCCCAGGTTTTTTTTTTTTTTTTTTCAGGTTTGAAGGTAAGTTTGAAATAATTTGCTACATTTAATGATTTCCTGTTTTTATTCCCTTGTTTTATTTTTACTACAAATTACATGACTAAGTAATTTTATTTGCAGAGAACTTTCTATAAATTCTTAAGTGTTCTTTGGCTAAGAAAAAATAATGAAAGAATAAAAAATAGTATAAAGAAAAGCAATATTTTTTAAATCCATAAACTATATTTTCGAGCAGTTTCAGGTTCCCATCAAAGTGGAACAAATGGCACAGTACATCCCTTGCTCCCACAAGTGTGCAATCTCTGTCACTCTGGACATGTGCTCTTGAGTGGTACATTTTTAACAGTTGATGAATCTCTACCATTATCACCCAAACTCCATATTTTACTTTAGGGTTAATTCTTTTTATCTGCCATTTTCAATGGGCTTTGAAGAGTATATAAAGACATTGTCATATACAGAATAGTTTCACTGCTCTGAAAATCTGTATTCTGCTTCTTCATCCCTCTTCACAACCTTTAGCAACAACTAATCCTTTTACTTTCTGCCCAATTTTGCCTTTTTCAGAATGTCATATAGTTGACATAATGCAATATCTAGCCTTTTCACATTGGTTTCTTTCACTTAGTAATATATGTTTAAGTTTCTTCCCTGTCTTTTTTTTTCCAGTTTGATAGTTCATTTCTTTTTAGCAATGAGCAGTATTTTTTATTTCCTTACAGATGATTCAAGAAAATGGCTACTTGACTACTTTTAGTTGAAAGTTGGTAAAAGAACTTTAAGAATTCACTTTGAATTTGTGAATTGTTATAAGTAAAAGACTTTCATGCTGCATTTTGTTTCAATTTAGAATGTGTAATAAATTATAAAACATACTATAGGATGACTCAGTTATCTAAGTACAATATATGAGAACATTCACAATTTAGATGAATTTAGTACCATTCAAAGCATTGATTGACTGTTCTTACTTACAGTTCCATCTCTCTTAGCACCTTGAGACTACTTTTGGCATTGATTGCACATCTGGGTTGAGATAGTATAAACTTCATTTCTTATTTTGACACATTTTGAGCTAAATAGTAAGGGATAATTAGATTGGTCATACAACTTATTGCCAAACTTGTCTCTAAATGACATGATTATTGCAGAGAAAGTTCTTTCTCTAAAGGACAAAGTACTTCTATCTGTGGAATGTACTTTGTACTTATGACATAGGCTATGAATCCCTGAGACAGCATATTTGAGCATGAGTAGCATGGATAAATATCTGTTTAGTGAAAATAATTCTGTGAGTATTTTTAACATCATTCTTTTATGTTAGTAATAAAGTATGTTTTAGGCATTCCTATACTTGCTAAGTATAGATTATTTCAGTGAGACATACTAAAGTGGTAGAATAAATAAATATTAGAAACATAATATGAAAATTTTAGTTGTTTTCTGATATGTGACTTATATGAATATGATAGAGCTTTTTTCCCTTATGCAGATAATTTAAATGATTTTATTTGGACTAATTAGTGAAAGAATGATAAAAATGTAAAATGGTTTGTCATCCATTTTGGATTACTTTTTGAAAATAGCAATTTATTAATTAATTTGTTGAAGCACTATGAAGTACTTTGTTATCAAGATATGTAGAATAGCCAGGGATGATAGTGAGCAGCTATGATTCCAGATACTTGGGAAGCTAAGGCAGAAGGATCTTACTTTCCAGACTGGACATCTTAGGGAGATCCTGTCTCAAAAAATAAAGTGCTGGGGAGGTTCTTCATTGGTAGTGCATTTGCCTTGTATGTATGAGGCCCTGTATTCAATCTTAGTACTGAGGTGGTGGGACTCAGAAATAGATGTAAAATGATGCATATTCAATGTTTATGATAACCTTAAAATATTCAGAGTATGAAATATGTTCTTGATTCAGATTTCCTTTGAAAAAATTTATTGCTGAAGTGTTTGAAATGAAATTTACTTAAAAACTTAAGATTTTAGTTTCTTTTTGGAAGTACTGGATTAAATAAATTAAGAATGTTAAGTAAGAATTTATGATGTGGTACTAGAATTTTCTTCTTTTCTTTTTCAGGCTCAAACTGCCTTTTCTGCAAACCCTGCCAACCCAGCAATTTTGTCAGAAGCTTCTGCTCCCATCTGTCAAGATGGAAGTAGGTTTATACTTTGGGTTTATTCTTTCAGCACAGAAATACTTGTTAAGTGTAATCCAAGATTCATTTTTTTTTTCTTTTTGGATAGACTGTATGAAATTGGTGGTTAAAGTTCTAGTAGAAATAAAAATATTTA
Organism: Urocitellus parryii; assembly: GCF_045843805.1. Taxonomy (NCBI): domain Eukaryota; kingdom Metazoa; phylum Chordata; class Mammalia; order Rodentia; family Sciuridae; genus Urocitellus; species Urocitellus parryii. Next base: position 61,458,752 of record NC_135537.1, read on the forward strand.
TTAAAAAATAGCCCTTTATCTAATTAAGAGAATAAACTGTGACTCTGAAGATTTGTTTTATGACTTAAGTAAACTGATTTTAGTGTGACTCATAAGTCTCTAATAAGATTAATTTATGAAAAAACCTTACATGGGAACTATGGTTTTCTTCACTGCTGCTCTTGAACCTCATCAACCGTCTCCTGTCTTTGCTAGGGGAACTTATAAAATTTCCAGCTACCTACATTTTGGAATATTTCACAGATTCAGGAGTATTTTAAATCTCCATATCCCGTCTTCTCCTTTTCCTTCACATTTTAGAGGGATTCAGGACAGAGTCTCTAAATAAGAGTACTTAAGATGCAAATCCAATATTATATAAGTTCTTTGTGTACTGTCATCTTGTTTTATAGCTATTTATAACATTTTTACTTTAGAATCCATTTTAAGTTACAAATAGATCATTTTAAAAAGAGCTTTTGAAAATAGTACACAACTACTAAAAACTTTTAATATTAATCTAAAAATACTGTTTTTAGGGGCTGGAGTTATGGCTCAGCAGTAGAGTGCTTGCCTAGCATGTGCAAGACTCTGAGTTTGATCCTTAGCGCCACATAAAAATAAATAAATAAAATAAAGGTAGCGTGTCCAACTAAAAAATAAATATTTAAAAAAAATACGGTTTCTAGGATTTCATTGGAATGTGATTAACATTCTTAAAATGATATGGGACACTTTGAATTTTCTTTCTTAGTGTTGTTAGTTGAGAAGATTCATTCCATAGCCATGTTTAGTGAATGAGTCACAGAGTAGCTGGCTTGACAATAGACATTTTGATCATTTCTGAATTGGAGAAATCAGCCATACCCTTATACAATTTCTAATGAAATAGGTTTAAGAAACAGAAAAGGGAATATAATTTATTTGGAAAAATTGTTTTTACTCTTGAGTAGTCAGTCCTCTGTATCCTTGGGTTTTGTATCCACAGATTTATTCAGCCACACATTGAAAATAGAATTGCCAGTTGTGCATGTTATAATTCCAGCAACTTGGGAGGCTGAGACAGGAGGACTGCAAGTATTCAGGGCCAGACTCAGCAACTTAGCAAGGCCCTGTGTCAAAAAAATAAAAAGGACTAGGGACATTGCCCAGTGACAAAGTGACCCTGGGTTCAATCTCCAGTACTAAAAATAAATAATAAAAAGTAAAAATTATATATACCGAACATGTACAAAATTATTTTCTTGTCATTATTCTCTAATATAATCAGTAACTATTTATGTAGCATTGCATTATATTAACTAATACAAGTAATCTAGTGGTGATTTAAAGTATATGAGAGGATATGCATAGATTATATGTAAATATTACACCATTTTATATGAGGAACTTGAGGATCTACACATTTGGTTTTCTGTGCTGGGTCCTGAAACCAATCCCCCATGGATACTAAGGGATAACTGTCTTAGTAATCAAAGATTGATTCAGTTCAGATGTATTCATATTTTATGACTTCTATCTTACACATTTTTTATATTTTTCATTTTGAATCACAAAGATGGGGAAGTCCCCCTCCAAATTGCTACTTTATATTCTAGATTTTCTAACTTAAATATCATTTTTTAAATACAGGTAGAAGTCCTATGTAAATGGTAGTTTTAATTTTGAGTATTCTTTCAGTGCCTTTTCCTTCCTTCCTTCATTCTTCTGTTTATATTAGATCTCTATCCTAAACTGTATCCAGAGCTCTCCCAATACATGGGCCTGAGTTTAAATGATGAAGAAATACGTACAAATATGGCCATGGTCCCTGGAGCATCATTTCAGGGGGTATGTATAATATAATTAATTTTGAATTTTGTGTCATAATTTTATACATAGATTTAAGCTCTACTTTTTGTAACTAACTCACAAATTTGTAACGTTTAAGCATTGACCAAGTCTCTTAAATTTTACATTTCCTTGTGGATATTACTTTTTGCATTATCTGCTTCCTATTGTGCTGTTACCACTGTTTGGATTTATTAGGACTTAAAAATTCAGATGTTTGGAAAAAAATTCATATGCTTGGGGCTGGGGATGTAGTTCAGCGGTAGACTCTGTGCTTGCCTAGCACATGCAAGGCCCTGGGTTCTCCTTGGCACCACATAAAAATAAACAAAATAAAGGTATTGTGTCCAATTAAAAATAAGTAAATAAAATACAATTAAAATAAATAAAAAAAATTCAGATGCTTTTTACTAGTTCTTTGTCTTCTGCATTTATTCAGTTACTGAAACCTAGATTCTGTCTCTCATATTTCTTGTGCTCATTTTATCCATTCCAGTTCTCCTATAACAATATTCAGGGTTTCTGGACTTCTAACTAGACTATTACAGTAATATCTTACATTTCCTGTAGTAACTTCTTATTTCAAACAATATTAAGGTGCTGTTAGGTCAATTAATCTGAAGTACACATCTGTCATATTTCTTTGCTCATAATCTCTTAATAGTCCTATACAATCCCAAACTCCATATAATTAGGCCCCAGATTCTGGGCTTCAACATATCTGGTGGTTATAAATATAGTAAAAAGATCATGACAGAATCCATGTCTGTCTTGTTGCCATAACCCTGGTGCTTAATACAGTACCTTGCATTTATTTAGCAAATATTTATTGAAAACTTGCTTGTGTTAGTCAGGGTCCAGTTGTAAAAATAAATTGTAGTAAGTTTTTATCAGAGATAATTTAAGAAATGAAGAATTGAAAAAGCAAAAATTGAATATAGGTGTAACTGCAGAAAGTTAGCTGCTTCTCTCAGGAATGAGTAACATAGGGAAGAAGTTGGAGTAAACAGAAGCTTAGGCAGAGAGCTCCACAGAGCTAGACTCAGATCTTAGAAGAGAGAACCCTGCTGAAGTATCATGCCTTCTGAAGGGTTGAAATGAGGCTGGTTCTGAGTGACAGTAATAGATAGATACTGGAAATAGCTGTGTAGGTTAAGGGCCATGCTCAGGCAGTGCTGATAAAAATCAAAAGCAAACAGAAAATAGGCACTTTTCCCTCCAGTCTCTAGAGCCTCATGTGATGAAAGGGAACCCAAAACATTCTGATAAAGGAAAATGTAACTTCAACAATTCAGGCCCCAGCACCACCAAATAAAGAATAGAAGAGTGTATTTGGAGCTTTTTGACAGTAGCTTAATACCAGGGTATATTCACATACTTGTAGAAATATTTGAACTTTATATGACAATAACGACGTTATCTTTTATTCTTAAAAGGTGCAGTTCACCTTCATAAAACCAAGATTCAGCAAAGTTTTTTTTCCATAAAGTGTCCCATAATCATCTTAGTCTTTAATAATCACTTATGACCTGTCACATATTTTGTATTTTATTTAGAGTCAGGGTCTCAGTTGCTTAGCACCTTGCTCTTACGGAGGCTGGCTTTGAACTCAATCCTCCTGTCTCAGTCTTCCGAGCTGCTGGGACTGCTGGGATTACAGGTGTGCGCCACTGTGCCCAGCTTGTTTACAACTTTTAAAAATATAAAAATCATTCTTAACTCTGGATTATGTAAAAATCAACCAGGTACCTCTGATAAAAATGAAGTGGCTTCCACATAAAAATACCTTCTGAAAAATGTCTCTCAAAAGCATAGCATGGCCTTTAAGTTTGAGGAAAATATATTTGAAATGAAGACAAATAAAAATAGAGTTGCTTTTTGAGAGGGATACATTCTAAGAAATGATTTGTTAGTTGATTTCATCATTGTGAAGATGTGGAGTGTACTTGCACAAACTGAGATGGCCATGTAATCAATAGGCCATAACTTATGAGAGTATTTTCATTGGTGGTCTGTTGTTGAGTTAAATGTCAGTATGCAGCAAATGATGGTATGCATGAAATAAGTGCCAGTGAATTTGAAAAGGCACAAAAAAGGGAATTAGTAAGTAAATACTAGTGTCATTTTTTGCAGAAGTCAGACTTTATCTGAAAGAAATTATTTATGGATTAATTTTTGGAAAAGCACAACTGAGTTACTTTCCAGGTATTTTAATTTTTTTTCAGGACATTGTTTCTCAATATTGACACATTCTATATGTTTTTGTCAGCAGTTGGTAGCAAGACCTTCCAGTATGAATTACATGGTGGCTCCTGTAACGGGTAATGATGTTGGAATTCGTAGAGCAGAGATTAAGCAAGGGATTCGTGAAGTCATTTTGTGTAAGGATCAAGATGGAAAAATTGGGCTTAGGCTTAAATCAATAGATAATGTAAGTACTTTAATATCTATTTTAGTTTATCTGAATAGCTTATAAAATATTAAGTGATTAATATTAAAATAATTTGAAATAGAAATGTTTTAGTTGTAATGATGCATCTATAACTGAAAATATTATAAATATTAACTTGTTTAATTGGAGATGCCCTATTTTGAGAAGGCAGACTAGGAACTTGCAAGAATATTACTTTGAATGATGTTTTTTTTTTTTCTTAGTACTCACCAGACTACTTATTATAAACTATTAAACTATGTTACGTATGTATAACATAATAGAAGAACATTCTGGGATTGAAATAGGGTGACATATATGAAAGTTAAGAAAAAAACTGATTTGTGAGAATCAACATACATTCATTTTTTAAAAAACATTTTTAAAGTAAATGATGATGTGAGATGATTTTGCAGGTTTGTTATTTCTGCCCTTGAAATTCAAATTTAATAGGTCATTTTCTGAGCATGTTTCCAATTAGGGCAATCACTATTTTAATAAAGTAGTAATAAAACAATTATTTCTCACCATACTGAAGACATGAAACAGGGTTACTCTCTGAGGAACATTTTAGAATTTGTTAAGGACATATTGGGTCTTTATCCTGATTTATAGTTTTGGCCATTACTTTATTGGATTTAGTGTCAGTTTTAAGTCTCATCAGCTCGCTAAATCCAGCTTTTGCACATACAAAAATAAGGCTAACCTTGGCAGGAAACCCCATTCCTGCCTGAAAATCCAGAGGGTTGAGGGTATTTGATTTCTTCATGCTCATAGCTCATTGAAGACCTGTCAGTGTGCTTGATTTAAAGGAGTTAACATGGCACATTATACTCATAGTTTTTCTTTTCTTGTTTTCCGTTTTCTTGGTTTTGATGGGAGATTTCTAACCAGCACTTTCAAATCATGACCACTTATTTTCTTATTGTTTAGGGTATATTTATTCAGCTAGTCCAGGCTAATTCTCCAGCCTCATTAGTTGGTCTGAGATTTGGGGACCAGGTGCTGCAGATCAATGGTGAAAACTGTGCAGGCTGGAGCTCTGATAAAGCACACAAGGTGCTCAAACAGGCTTTTGGAGAGAAGATTACTATGACCATTCGTGATAGGTAAGCTATTGATAAACAGTTCAAATGGAAATTCAGGACTAGTTTTCCATTTTTTGGGGCTTTCAGGATTCTGTAAATATAGTGTTGGAGAAAATAATCAAATGTTATTGATAAGCCTTAGGATCTTGAAGTTGTTTGGTGCAGATTTTTCTTACATAGTTTGATTTTTTAAAAGTAAAATTCTGATTTTGCATCATATACACCTTATTTCAGAGTTTATAGGTGTCACAGGGTCGGAGTCTACTTAGAACTCCAAAAGTTTATGAGTTTTGAAAATCACATCTGGCCTTTTAGGTGATTATGAAGCTCTAGTTGTCAAGAGGATAAAACATTTGGTAGTGCTTAGTTCAGTTATAACTCTTAAATATTAAGCACATGATACTGAGCCTCCCTTTATCTTATTTGCCAGTCCCCACAAGTGTGAAGGGTGGAGCTATATCACATTGTTACAATAAATTTGTGAATTTTTGTTTATCTCAGTTTAACTTCTATTTTCTCTATAATTGTTTCTAATTTCTAATATATTTTAGGTATTTGGTAAGCATTTTTATAGATGAAGGTCATTTTTTCTGTATATCTAAACATAGTTTTACCAACAGGAAGATGTGACTTTTGAATTTTATAATGTAAGCACAGGTTGATTTATGATAGCAGGGTTTTTGAGATGTGAGCAAGTATAACTGATATGACAGCTTCTAAGAGCACACACTGACTGTGTATACAGCTGTGTGCCTTCTTTCCCAAATGGGGCTTGAGGAAATCTTACTGCTTTTGTAGGTCTTCTAAAATAGAGCAAAATAAAGCAACAACAAAAACACCCATTTTTCTATAAAATTTTCAAACTTAAGATGTGAGAAATACTATAAAAGGTTTTAAATTTTTTTAATGTTTCTTAAGAGTTAGGTAGGCTTTAATAAATAGTAAAATAAAAGGAAAAATTCAATTTTAGCTCTTGATTCAGGTTAAAAAATTCAAGCTTCATTGCTAATGCAAAAGTATTATGAATTTTAAAGGGAAAAGCTATTGTTGAACTGCAAGAAGCATTTTGTTCACTTGTCTTTGATACTAGTCAGGATTTCCTTCTTCAGATAAACCAAATCATAATGAAGATATTTTTGAAAGCATTTTACACAAATTACAGTGCATGTACAACATCAGAGCCATAATTAGTTTTTTTATGGAAACACTTAATATTTATTATAACTAACTATCCAATAGAATAGAATTTATGGTTATATGAATTCTATTAAATGTTTACCTTAGTATTAAATTTTTTTATTGATTTTTTAAAAAAAATAGACAGTGGAATGCATTGCAATTCTTATTACATGCATACAGCACAATTTTTCATATCTCTGGTTGTAATATAAAGTATGTTGACACCAATTCATGTCTTCATACATGTACTTTGAATAATGATGTCTATCACAGTCCATCAGTATAAAATTTTAATTGAAATTGTCCATTTTGTTGCAGGCCCTTTGAACGCACAATTACTATGCACAAGGATAGTACTGGACATGTTGGTTTTATCTTTAAAAATGGAAAAATAACATCCATAGTGAAAGATAGTTCTGCAGCCAGAAATGGTCTTCTCACTGAACATAACATCTGTGAAATCAATGGGCAGAATGTCATTGGCTTGAAGGTGAGGAATAGTCCTTCTGTGTGTTCCTGCTGCAGTTTTATTTTAGAAGACTTCTTTTTCCTTTGATCATTTAGGTGGTGCTGTTTTATATTGACCTCCAAAATACAGAAACTTGGGAGGTGCAAGGTGTAGGACCTGGGGCTGTGGTCTGGCCTGGACCCAGCCTAGCTGTGTTTACAAAAATTCTCTGAAATGTTACCTAGAATCTTCTTTCCTGTGTACAGAAGGGGTTGGACTAGATGATCCCTGAAGTTATTTGAGTTAAAATTCTGTTGAGACTTGGGCAGTGAAAATTTTGACAACATTTAAATGATTGGTTTAGCCACCTTTTCAATCCAAGAATTTAGGAAATGAGTAATAATTTTCATCCATATTAGGACCTTTTTTTTAAAAAAAGTTTTTCTACAAATCTTCTATCTTAAGTTGTAAAGGTTTTAAGACCTCATTTCATAAATTATAGAATACACAGTTAACAGGATATTGTGTTATATATGGAAAAATTATTCATTTATAAATAATAAAAAGATGTTCTTATTCAGTATATTCAGCTCAGTTAACTGATTTTGTTACCAGCTGTAAAATTGTGTTGTATAGAATTAAACTTGGCAAGGAAAGCGTAAAAAGTTTAGAAATACCAAGGGTCAGGATTTGGGAGATACTAGTAAAACACAACACAATGTATATTATGTATTTCTTTATCAAGAATATTAAATAAAGTTCTAGTGAAATTAACTTTCATTATGTATTTTCTTCAGGACTCTCAAATTGCAGACATACTGTCAACATCAGGAACTGTGGTTACCATCACAATCATGCCTGCTTTTATCTTTGAGCACATTATTAAAAGGTAAGTACACAAATTCTTCAGCTTAACATATATAGATGTGTGACTTTATACAAGTACCATATTTTAATTTCCAAACCTTTGGTTCTTTTACCTTAAAGATGACCTTGGTATTTATTTAGAAATTTGAAATACATTACTTAAATCAGAGGAACTGTTTGGTAAGGCCCCTTGCAACTTCCCAAGTATGAAATAAAATTCACTGTACCCTTGATAAATTTTTAACAGTGCCTAATAAAGGGTTTTCAAAAAGAGGTAACTTGCTTTCAATTTGTAGTATAAATGACTACAGTAGCACTATGTCTATAGTTCCTTTGCTCAGTAGAAATCTAGTCATGTTGGTTTGTTGTGGTGAGTTCTTACTTTTATTGGTTGTTAAGAATAATAGTTTCAGCTAGGCATGGTGTGATGCCTATAATCCCAGCTACTTGGAAGCTGAGGCAGGAAAATCAAGTTAAGAAGCCAGTCTCAGCAACCCAGGAGACTGAGACCCTTTCTCAAAAATAAAATTTAAAAGGAGCGGGTAGTGTAGCTCAGAGGTTGAGTGCTTGCCTAGCATGTGCAAGGCCCTGGATTCAGTCCCCAGTACTGCATACAAAAATTACAGAGTAACTGTTCTCTCTAGCATCTCAAGTAGAGGTGTGTGGTTCTGCTATCTGTCCTTGGGACAGGATTAGGAAGCTCAGTGTAAAAAATTGAATAGGGCTACTTTCACTAGCACTTTTCAAATCTGAGCTTCTATCATAACTGTTTTTGCCAAGCCAACTTCAGAATTTCTATCATGCATGTGGAAATGAGATTTTACAAATTCATTAACATGACCTTTGTAATGAAAATTTTTATGTGGTTCTGGGTAGACGCACAGCTTCCCTATCTTTGAGAAGAATTACTTTCAAGACTAATTTTTCTAGAGTTCTCTTTGTTCTTTTTTTGTTGGGGGTAGGATACTGAGGATTGACCTCAGGGCAATTGGACCACTGAGCCACAACCCCGGCGTATTTTATTGAGAGACAGGGTCTTCCTGAGTTGCCTTGCTTTTGCTGAGGCTGGCGATCCTCCTGTCTTAGCCTCCTGAGATGCTGGGATTATAGGCATGTGCCACTGAGCCTGCCTAGAGCTCTTTTTCTTAAACTATTTCTTCCCCACTTCCTCTCCAACTAGTTATGACCTTATCTTTTTAAAAATCATCATCCTTAGCATTACAAGGACTTACTTACATCTCAATTTGTCTAGCCAAGGTAGATAGCCTTTCATGCTGTTTTCCGTCAACAAAATTATCAAGAGACTTAGATCTGAGCTCATTTGGAAGAACTTTCCCAATTTCCTCATCTAATGATAATTGGAGCTCAATTTTAATTGGGGTTTTCTTGAATTTAACATAGCATTAAAAAAAAAAAAAGCTCCATGTATAATGAAAGTGACTCTTTTGTAGGATGGCGCCAAGCATCGTGAAAAGCCTGATGGATCACACCATTCCTGAGGTTTAAGTCACAGCACAGTGTAAACACAGCTGAACTTCTCCAGTTTCCTTCTTCGGCAACTTCTGCATTATGCACATGAAGCTTTCCCGGAGCCAGGGAGCATATGCTGCATGAGGACCTTTCTATACATCATGGCTGGGAACCTTACTGTTGCATCTGATACTTTCTTCAGATTTCAAGATAGTTGTAGCCTTATCCTGGTTTTACAGATGTGAAACTTTCAAAGATTTATTGACTTTCCTAGAATAGTTTCTCTACTGGAAACCTGATGCTTTTATAAGCCATTGTGATTAGGATGACTGATATAAGTTTAGTGTTGTGTGAGCAGCAGTCACTTTTCTTCTAGATAATGCATAGTGCTGTTCATGTTTCTTTAGTTGTATGGTGTATTTACATTATTAACATGTTACCATAGTATATTTAGGATGATTGCCTTTGATAGTTTAAGTTCTATGTGTGTGTGTGTGTGTGTGACCAATTAAGTAACACTGATTTCATTCCATGTAAGCATTACAGTGTATGTAGGTTGCAAGAGATTATGATGATTGTTATTAAATTTTAACTACCTTCACTTAATAATGCTTGAACTGTCGCCTTAACTGTGTTAAGCATCTAGAATAAAAGCCAAAATATAATTATTGCTGCCTTTCGAAAACCCCAAACGTAGTTGTATATTAAACTGAAATGTACACTAGCCCATAACAGTTTAATGGTACTTACTGAGCTATGGCATAACTGCTTAGCTGTATTTGAGATTTTCTAGTCATTGCATAATGGAAATTTCTTTCTTCTAAAATTTGCCAGTATCACTTTCTGAAAAACAAATCGCTATATATTTAATGTAAAAAATTCTTAATGCTAAACAGGATAAACTTTGGACTCCTTTTTTTCATTTGTGGATTAAGTAAGATAATACTTAATTTTGGCATTTGAATCTTAATTTTATGTAACCTAGCTACTTCAGAATGTTTTCCTAATAATTTCTTGTCCCCTGACTCCTTCCTGAAAACAAAATGGCAGTGACACTTATCCTTTTTTTCTTTTTGATTTATATCTATCCTGTTTTAAATAAATATGCATAAAGTTAAACTTTAGTCTGTTATTGCATCATCTGGAACTTTTGTCAGTTGTCACACTTGTGCATGGCCTTGATGGGCACATGAAATCTGCTTCCAACTGTGGAAGGCAGGGCACTGCTCTCCATGAGCAGCTGACATCCAGGAGTGTTGAGAACCCCTCAGATCTGAAAGGCTGTGAATGTTGAAGCTCCTGCCGTAGTTTGCAGTCTGAGGGACGGGTTCGAGCTGTACAGCAGGAACTTGATGAGGCTGTTGATGCTCCCTACCAACACCACAAATCGTGTGTGTGTGTGTGTGTGAATTTGATATTTGTTACCTTGGTTGATTCACAATTTTTCTCCTTATGCTGCACTCCTGTAAGATATGACAGTGTTTTCTAAAGAGTGTGGAAAATTTATAATCATATGATTATAGTGGTTCAGAAGTTGAACCTGAAAGAAAATCAGTGCTATTGCTACATAGGTTACCATGTTTGAAATTTAGTACATTTCCCAGTTTGATTATCTGTTTGGCCTGGACTTGAGTCTGAAGACAGTGATATGAAGAGTTCTGTGACTTCTGAAACTAGTGTTTTCTAAGAAGATCAATACTTGTGATTTGTAAAAGCTACTAGTGTTTATAATCAATTTAAGTAAGAAAATGAAAACTGTTCTCATTACAGAAAAATATTTTTAATGTAGAAAAGATGAGCATTTAATAGCTTAATGAAATACAAACCATTCCTATACACAGTAAACTTACTGCTATAAGAACTGCTAATCCTTTCCCAGGTTCTTAGAAGCTGGGGACAGCATCATAGAAAGTAACCACTCCATGAAACACATTCGTAAAAACCCAGTGTCAGCAATTGATAGATCAGGAAGACAAAACAGAGTGACTCAGAAGTAGCAGACAATAACTGCACATTTTTGTGGGGAATTCTAAACTGTTGAGTGCTTTCTGATGTTTCCCCAACCCAGTTTAGTATCTCTTGGCTTCTCTCTGCCACCCAACCCAGTCTTCTACCCATCATCACACTGGGATGTAATATTTTCTCCCTAACAGTCATAATTCTATCTGCCTTAGTGGATGGCAACTAATGGCTTTCAAAAACGAAATCACCATGATTTAGAAAGTTTAAAACCACAAATTTTCCATGTGGTGACACTGCTAATTACTACCATTGCACATTCACCAGTTCTTTTAAAAGTTTTGTTTAAAAATACTTTAAATAGAATTTAATGTTCAAGAGAGGAAAAGGCACTTAATACTGCAATTTCCAGAACATAATTTGTCTGTCTTCCCCTCCTGTGATGATGCTGCTACACTGTTCATTCATCCATATGCAAGTCACAGCACCTGAAAGGAAGACACATTAGGTAGGAAGGTGACCAGGAGGTAGCCAAAGATACACTCTACTGTAATGCTCACTCTTTGCTTGCTATTCATTTACAAAGAAGAAAAGTAAGTACTACTTGTCTTTTTCTCTAACAAAATCCTTGTAATAAATTAAAAAACAAGTGCTTGGTACAAAGAACTTATGAGGAATAAAAAAGAAACCATTTCAATGTATATCTAAAGCCCAAAGAACAGGAATTATTCAGGAAATGGATTGGAAGGGATCAAATGTCAATTAGAACTACTGTAGGAATAAAATGCATAATTTTTAAGATACACATTTAATAAAAAATAATCATGAAACAGGGGCACAGGAGAGGATAAAAGTGGGAAAATCACAGCAGGAAGTCAATAGCTACTAGAATTAAAAACTCAGTCCTTCAAACAATGAGGAGAAAAGCATGCAAGTTTATATAAACATGACGGTGAATCTCCAAGAGATGATACTACTAGATGGAAAAAGAGAGCAGAATAGTTTTATATTACACTTCATGTATCCTACAGTTTTAGGCACATACACCTTCTCATTAAAGAGGATGTACATACACAGCATATGCTGATGAATGTCCTCCCAGGAGGCCTGGGACACAGGAGTCAGCAGTGTGACAGCAAAAGGAGGAAGCCTAAGTTTTAAAATTTTAATTCGTTACCTTTGTATTATTTCTGTCTTCTTAAAAACTTCACTGTATATTATCTTTAAAAACATTATATAACTCTACTATGGTTTTTAATTCTCCATGTGAAAGTTAACATTAAGACTTCCTTTTTGGAGTTAAATATCTGTCAGCATGAAACCAAATCCTGGGCTGGAGCTGGAGCTTGGTGGCAGAGCACTTGCCTAGCATGTGTGAGGCACTGGGTTCGATCTTTAGCACCACATAAAAATAAATAATGACATTCTGTCCATCTACAACTACAAAAAAATTAAACAAATCCTCAGCTATCTAAGAGATGAGGATCACAGGCCAACCAGGGAGATATACAGAGCATGAACATGTGGGGTGTTTTCTGCCTGAGATGTGTTCCCTGATGGAAGAGGTGGGCTGAGTGTCTTAGAAGTGACGATCAGGACAGGTTCAGTAACTGCTTACCTGTGTGGCCCTGTATTCTCTCACTGATTTTTGCTCCAAGGAGATCCCAAACGAGCAGCTCGCCAGACTGACTTCCAGATAAAACGGAATTTCCATCCCAGATAAAGCACCTGCAAGTGATTTGGAAATGATCATTCTGTCATCATGAAGGAAGGGTAGGTTACATTGACCAAACACCCAAATGAAATGATTGTGTGTTTGCAAATGTCTTCATCGCCTGCTTGGGAACTGTACCTCTGGGGCTCGTCTGACGTCAGGGAGGAGATGAGCATCCCTGTCTGCACATCTATTACATTCAGACAGCCATCTGCTCCTGTGCTGAGGACATGGCGACTATCTGCAACACAAAATAAGATACAGAGGGATGACTTCAAACTACTGGTTAGCTTATTCTGAAATTTAACTTCTGAATCCAGTGGCCTACTATCCACTATTGCTCCCCTTGAACTTATGTTTAAGCAATAACTATACTGTCCTTGAAATGTTTTTATCTAAGACACAGGGATGAGATAACTCTTTGCTGTGAGTTCATTTATATCTTACACATTAATTTCCCTAATAAGCTGAGAAATTAAGAAAAACATCCAATCCTTTTCTAATAGGTACCAGTGACACAGGTATACTGTATATCATACCCTGGCCTTAGCTATAGGCAAACTCTTTCCAGCAAATAGTATTTTCCATTTAAATTTTTACCATTCATTTCAGAATTTTAATATACATGGTATATAACCTGTATTACAAAGGATAATACCTACCTGGGCTAAAAGCGGCATCACAAACAGTCCCTGAATGGCATGGAATCTGGTGCAATAGGGTGGCCGTAGCAAGGTCCCAAATATTCACCGTGCCTTCCTTGGTGCCTGAAACCAACAGTGTGCTTGCAGCATTTAAACTGATTGTATCCACCTACAGAAGAAAACAGGAATACATATTCCATTTGGAAGAATGATCATTAGCTACATTTTCCCAGGCTGATTCAATTATATGGTCAAAAAATATAAAGTGTCACACAGTGTGCTGGTGTTGCTAATCCAAGTGTATTTCAACAGCATCCTACTGAATGATAATTTATTTTAAAATGAAGTAGAATTACTCATATGCTACCAAATACAAGCAGAAATGAAAATAAAATATTGCAAGGGCAATTGTAATGCGATTTTCAATAGCCTAACACTGATAGTCTCAGGCTGATCCATGACTATTTGAGGGATTTATAAGGAGTGGAGACTCGATCCACAAAATTACACTTGCATACCATCTTGAATTACATACTCAATATTTTTTAACTTCAGTTGTTCTGAAGACCATGAATATTAGATATCAATTAACAGCCTTAGGAGAAAGGCAGTGCTACTATTATAGACTAAGGTATAGCACTGAGACCCATGAAAACAATGTGCAAGAACTAAGATCCCTTTTGGTTCTGCTACCAGGCTGTGTACAATTGGCCATCCTAAATGGCAGGTAACTGTTCTCAACTGTGAGATGAGTGTCTCCTAAACAGATGGGTCCCATCTACCTTCCAGGTCAGAAGACATGGTCTCATCTTGGGTTGACAGGCCCCAGCTTGCTGCCCCAAAGAATTTGAGGCTTAGAAATTGATATTTTAGAAGTCGAGAGGTATAGAAGCTAATTCTCAGAAAAATGTGGAAAGATGCACATTGGAGGAAAAAGAGACTTAGAAATATGCAGTTAACTTGAAAAACAGTTATCCTATAATTTCCAATAAGCAAAATACAACAATGCCAATGAATTAATACAAATATAACCAGGAACCGCCTCCCCACCCACCCCTGGACCCTCAGCTTTCTGCAGTTCTGTTGCTGGTACTCACACTGACTTCATGTTCCAGCTCAGCCAACAAGTCAAACTGGTGTTTTTTGGTGCCTGGCATCTCTGCAGGAACACCAGACCACACCTAGGGGGGAACATATTACAGGAGGTATTTTTAAACTTTACCTATAAAATCATTTCCACCTGTTTGGAAAAACTGTCTTGACCTACTTCATTTGATATACTTGCTGATGAATCTAAGCTGATTACAATCCAGCTCCTCCTCCCTGGGGCCTGCACTTCCCCCACGGCCCCCCATCAGCACGTGCTTGTTTACAGGTGACTGTGCCTGTGTCTGTCCTTGTCAGTTGCTGCTATAATTATGTGCTTTAAGTATTTTGTGAATAACGAAATATGAATGCAGCAGTATAGTGTCATTAATGTTTGAAAATTTTACTAAAATTAGGTACAGGCAAATAATCATATCAAATAGAGAGGAAAAAATTCCTGAAAAATTCCTGAGGGAATTCTAATGGCTTTAAGGGTCTTGCTTTCTTTTACATAAATATAAACTGAAAACTTAAGATAAACACTGATGTGGTTTTTGTGGGAATGTTGTGTAGGATTCCAAAGAAAAAGGCTTGCGGAGTCTGACCTAAAAAGAATGGTAAATGAAAATGAAGCATCTGTATGTTTTAGATTTTAAATATATCTTTTAATTATTGTTCCCTTTAACTTGACATTTCCTGATTAACTGATCACTACTAGTTCCAGGCAGGTTAGATAAGAGGGGCTACCTCTGTACTTTTTTTTTCTGTACAACTTTTAATGAATAGTAGGCTGTTCAGCCACCAGTTGAATACACAATACAGAAATCACTGTAAATTTCTTAATATATTAGGTGCATAAATTTTTTTTAAAAAGGCAATAATATTCAGCATCCTTATTTATATACTTTGTTAAACAGTGGAGTGATGAACATATTCAAAACAGATAGTTGAACAGTCTGAATTTTTTTATGTCCAAACATTTCAGATAAAAGTCACATATAAACCTTCACTGTCGAGTCCCACGATGCAGAATACAGCCTGTCGTTATGCCAACAGATCTTACTAACAGCATCATCATGTCCCATCAATGTGTCCTGGCGTCTTCCAAATGCTATGGAATAAAAATAGCTAAAAGATAATGAGAGGTATTAAAACAGTGTTCCATCTTAATTTTAAGACTCAAACACATATTTAAAAAACATATTATTCAATGCTACTATTTACTAAGGCCTAAAAAATTACAAATTTCTTATTCTGATTGTTATCAAACCAGAATTCAAAATTTGAATTTAAAACTAGAAATTTCTCAGTCTGGCTCATTTGTTTTTACACTCACTTAAAACAGAAGAAAACAGGTTCCAGTGGAGAAATTTTTAGACTCGATATTTTCCTCATCTATAATATTTGTTCTCTTTAGAAACATAGTGTTCTGGTAGTGGAAGGTCCTGCTACTCTGCATGGAGAATTACAAAGGAGTGTACACTGATACATACACATTATTATCCCAAGAAGAGCTTATGACAGTGGCATCTCCTGGTAAAAGTAAACAAGACGATAAAGCCTGAAATACAAATGATCTGAATTAACAATATGAAGTGACTAGTAAATCCTTAACATGGTCAATAAGTTCCTTCCAAAATAAATGCTCAAATTCTCTTTATGGAGTCTCTCTTCATGACCAGGTTTTCTGAAGTGGCCAATTCCAGATGTAAGGATTCCTCCCAATGTCCAATGTGTCAAGGGTATTATGATCTAGGACTCTCAGGCCCTGGTGGCCCTCACTGCCTTGGGCTACAGGAGGTCTGTTAACACTCTGGAGTAAATATAGGGTGGATGATATAGGCCAGGATAATTCTCAACAACAAAAATGTCCTCTCCAGATTATACATTTAAGTAAATGAGAAAAACTTCCAAAATTCTTCAGGGAATTCCAAAATGTTTTGGATAATTTACATTAAAAACGTGTTCTAATTTTAGAAGAACTGTTCTTGTTGCATTGGGTATCCTACCAATTCAGAAATACATAAGTAGCACATAAACATTTACTCTGGCAGTTAAAAATAAAAGATTTATTAGTAAAGCAAATTCTACCGAGTCTTTTTTCAAGACTTTTAGCCTGAAAAGGAAATCACAATAGTAGGAGAAAGAGACAACCTGAAAAAAAATTTAAATTGAAGCCAACCAAGGTATTCTGTGGATGCCACACAGGAATAAACTCAGTTGTTTTGATCGAGATTATATGTCATTATGTGTGTGTATAAAGCAAACTACTACATGAATTTCCATCATAAAACTGATAAGATGAACTCACCATATTTGAAAATGATATACTTCTTTGAAGCATTTTGGATTCTTTAGAAAACATCTTCAAGGTGGAATCTAAGGTAATAATGAGAAAGCAGCCATATAAGAAAGATTTCCTACTCGCTACAGGTGGCCAATGAGTGCTGCCTTTCTTATTCCTGAAGGCCAAAGAGTATGTAATTCCAAGGGACTGGGTGTAGACAGGGCTGGATGACCTAAGGCCTCATCCACATGAAGATTCTACAGTCTAGAACTCCATGATGAGGAAACCAACTTAAATCCCAGAAACCAGTAAAACATAGTATATACTGTTGACATTTCAGCACGACGCAGGCAAGAAAGCCTGGCAACTGAGGCGAGCTAAAGTTGAAGAGAAGGCGACAGGGATCTTAACATTAAAATAATAAGACATTCTTCAGCATTAACTTGAAAATGAAAACAAAAGAACGAACACACTACTGCTTGAACTTTTCCTTGGGAGGTATATTCAATGCTGATAAATCTTCCCGACTTTGCTTTTGATCCTATTAGGCAGCTGTGAATGTTCACCACAAATTATTGAACAAAGCAAATTTGGCACATCCTACAGAATACCCTAAGCCAGTCGGGAGTATAAAGATGTTTTTGAACAGATTTGTTTCCTGTACCAGAGATGATCAGGTTAAAGCCTGCATTAAGAGCTGATCTCAGGTTGTAACTCTGAATACCCACATACCAAAACATACTGCATAGCTAAGGAAGCAATGTAAAGTTGGGGTGACCACCAGAATGCATACAAATCAGTACCACACATCATGAAAGCTTAAACATGATAAGAAACAACAACAACAACAAAACTTAAAAACTCTTGCTTTATTAGGCAAATCCATAAAGAAGTGATATAATGCTTGATAAGCCTGAGATTTGAAGGCTGATACTCTTTATAAAACCAGGGTTCACAGGGTCATGCAAGTACAGTGAGCTGAAGAATTTAACAAACCATGCCAGACAGAACCAGATGACAGCACAGGTTCAGGAAGAGAGCCTTCTCTCCAGTGCTACAATGTTGGCAAATTCAGCAGGTGGAAACGCTGGCAAATCATGGACTGCTTCCCTCTACCAGAGCACCATCTCAGGACCCTGATGTGGCCAGTGTGGGTCCTGCATGTGATGGTCCCTAGGCTCTACAGTATCAATATTTTCCATGTTTTGTAGGAAATTCTGTATAATAAAATCTGAGACTATATTTAGAGAGAAGGTAATGAAATGTTATAGATGATAAAGCATGGAAACAGAATCTGGGAGTACTGAGAGTACTGATGTACCTAGAAGTGTTTAGTTGGATATCATTTTTTTTTTTTGGTGGTGGTGCTGGGGATTGAACCCAGGGCCTTGTGCATGTGTAGCAAGGACTCTACCAACTGAGCTATATCCTCACCCTGGATATCATTTGTTAATGGATGAAAAACATAATCTATTATTAATAAAGAACAAGTGGCCTCATTAAAAATACCTAGTGAATTTTTCAGAATTGGTTTTCTTATCACTGAAGAAGAACAGCTGAAGCATCACCCCTTTTACCTCCATATTTTCCAGAGTGCCAATTCAGGCTCTGAACATAAGTGGGACAGGACACCCTTTGATTGATTATATAATTACACAGACTACCAGGGAAACAAAGAAATGCACAGCAAGAAATTCATTTTGTTATTTAAGATCAAGATGGCCAAATTCTAATGTATTGTTGAAACACAGCTGTAAATCTTATCAAGTAATCATGTCAGGGGTTTTCAGAATTCTGACATGATACAGTCACATTAGCAATACATGGATTCAATTTCAAGCTAAATCCTACAATAAAAAGAGAGAGAGAGAGAGAGAGAGAGAGAGAGAGAGAGAGAGAGAGAGAGAGAGAGAAATCCTGAATGACAAGACTGAGAAATGAAACAGAAAAGCTGAGCTGCACATGCTAGCGCACATGCATCTGGCACAGCTCTTGAGAAGTCTTTGCCATCCCACTCTGGGTTCACACACAGCCAGCAAGCAGACCCGACACGTTGCCATGGCAGGTGGTAAAGATCTCAACCAGACATGGGTAAGAAACTCTGGCCTATATCTTTATGCCGGGAAACCTTATCAGCAACAGAAAGGTACTTTACTTTGTGTTTGGCAAATTACAATGACATTTTACATAATATATTACAAACAAATTGCTCTAATGTATTTTATGGGGAGGCAGTGTTCGCAAGTAAAGTACTCAACTAGGAGATAAAAAATGTAGATGCTCTGAGTCAACTTAAACCTCTTTTGGGGCAGGAAAACTTACCTTGTGATGTTGTAAAGACTGAAGACCCATTGCATGAGACCGCTATCCCCGTGACTGCCCTATTTAAAAACAAAGTTTTATAAATTACTATCAGCCATGTACTCAGACATCTGCTGTGCTCCAAGTCCTTAACTTTCACTTAGTTACTTAATTTTTTCTTTGTACTTTGTCTGCTGGATCTGTCTAGCATATAACTGCCATTAACAGATCACAGTTTGGCAATGTCTGCCTTTGCTTTGATGATTCCTTGTGGCCAGAAAACATTCCCACTCTCAGCTTTCCACATAGCCAGGGTCAATGCTGAATGTGCGTCTGACAATTTTTGACAACTGGAAAATGCTTTTCCTTCAATCCTACCTTATTTGACCATCACCAAGATAACTGAACCTCCTTTTTATAACCACCTCACTTGTGTCATTTCCAAATCCAATTTCTTTGGCATCTGGTCTGTCAAACATGACACAATTATCTGGTTCTAGCATGTCCTCCTAGAGGACATTCAAGAGTCATTAAACATCACATGAATGAACACTATGGGTTTATTCATGTCTTTGTTGTCCTGGATTACAAGGTCCCTTTCTACATACATGCTATTTGGAGAAGGTGAGAAAAGACACACCATTGTTAAAACAACGGACAGGGTAGAACTAGTTATTTCTTTTCAGAATGCTGTACTCTGGTTTAGAGTCATGCACCTTAAGCCAGGCATACAGCATGTCCAGGTCCACCCATGAGCAATGGCATATGCAATCATGAAACTGTCAGGCTGTTGGTGGCCATGTAGCAGGACCCTGGGCTCCTGTAATCGAGTTGGCCAGGCTAGGTCAGTGCTTCTCAAGCCTTCCTACAGAAGGACAAGGAACATCCTTTACAGACAGGAGAGGGAACACACACATCTCCCCTGTATCCAAAGCAAGCCCAGTTTCTTTGAAGTACAGGTATGATTTAAAAACTTCATGTGATCTTTGCAATGTTCTCTGTGTACACACTAATATTTATCATATTTTTAAAAGATGCATTTCCCCCATATTATCAGTAAACTCAATACTTGAGGAAGATCATGCTTCTCCCAGTATTTCACCATATAATCATGGTCACACATTAACACATATTTGCATCCTAATCCTATGTCAAAGACAGGATTTTAAGGAATACCAGCATAATAATCATAATAAAAAATTCACATAATGGGTGGCATCCCACTTTTTTTTGCAAAAAACATTTCACGACTGTGCAGTGAAATATAGTTATCTTCAGACCATCAATGATTATAGGGGTGGTGTGTTCAATCTGAGAGGTAGAAGACCATTTCTTGTCTGCAGAACTGAATTCATGTTATAGAAGGACAGATGGCAGCAATGGCAGCAGGAGTCGAGTGGGTCAACATGTCATTTTGTGCCAAACTTTTCACTTGCTACATTGACTTTAGGTGACAGATCACTGTAGACATGGGGGGGGGGATAAAAAGCAATCAAGACAACATTGAAAGAAAACTCCCCCCACCCCGCCCCAACTCAGCTTAAAACAGCTCAATCCTAAGAAAGTTTTAACTTTTGCAAAAACCATAGGCTACAGAGAAGCATAGATATCCTTACTCTTTGTGGATTTTATACTGCTCATGTAACTGCAGTTTGGTGATGTTATTCCAGGCCAGTGTTTTGCTTTCTTCGGTCAGATCTTCAAAAGACTCTTCACCTGGAGAGACTACATTAAATCATTGCTGAGTCAACTAAATTACCGACAGACAACTTCATCCTATCTGTGTTATTATCTATGAAAATTAAACAACCAAGAAAACAAAACACCCCCCCCCCCCAAATTGTAACTGCTGTCAAATGTACTTGTTAGATATTAGGCCATGTTAGATGAGGAAAGAAATTATGTAGAGAAAAATCTGAATACTATAGTATTCCTAAAGTTTGCAAAGCTTTTACTTGCCTACTGACTCACGAATTTCAGGAAATATAAGACTGAACAACCATTTCCTTATCAGCAATCTTTGCAAAAACCTGGCCACTGCCTAAGAATGCCGAAGTTTCGTTTTGTTTTTGAAGTGGAAGAGGAGGGAAGAAATCAATACAAAAGATGGGGTAAAAGAAATGCTTTCACTTCTGCTTTAAGAAATGCTGGCACTTAAAGCAATCACATGACTGTGGTTGTAGCTGGTGACCTAGCAGAGCACAGGATGAAACAGCATCAAAAGATAATCCTATGGTCTTTTATGACTTAACCTCGTGAAGCATACAGTATGTCTTAAGGAAGTGCACTGAGCTACCCCTGGGTCAAGTAACTTCTATAAGCTGTTCCTCCAGGCTTGAGACCATGAGCCTGAAAAGCCTGGATTTGCTTGGGATAGACAGAATTGGGGATAAAAAGATATGCAGTGAATCTGCTGCCACGGTGCCATATGGTGCCACACAGCTAGCTCTTCCTTTGGGGCTATAGGATGAGGTTCTCTGATATCAGATAAAAAAACACATAACTGAGTAAAGGTACAGTGGGTGGTTCCTTCCTTTCCAAATATCAAGTGTGAAAAATGGGTCAAGTTCATTTTAGCACCTAGCATCTGGATAGAATACTCTGTAACTGTTTGTCAAAAGTTAAATAAGAAAAAAGGAAGAAAACAGAACAGTTTGAATTTAAGGTTTATATGTAGGTTTGGTAAAGAATTGGAGATGGAGGAAGCCATTTTGGGGAAAGAGCAAGGTGGACAGTGACTGCTACAGCAGCCAGGGCCTGGGTTCTAAGTATGAATATGTGAATTGGGCTGGGGTTATGGCTCAGTGGTAGAGCACTTGCCTAGCATGCAAGAGGCACTGGGTTTGATCCCAGCACTACATAAAAAATAAACAAAATAAAGATATTGTGTTCATCTACAACTAAAATTATATATATATATATATATATATATATATATATATATATACATATATATATAAGATATACATTATATATATAAATATAGAAGCATAATATAATAATAAAAATATATAAATATGTACAAAAAACAAAATAAAGGTGTTGTGTACATCTACAACTATATACTAATATATATGTATATATATATATATTAAGATACATGAATTGCTCAGCACTAAACCCTAACTTGTAAAACAAGAAAAGAAAGGGACCCACAGCACAAAATACAGCCAAGTCTCACTCAAAGTACCAGAAAACAAAAGTGTTTATCTCAAAGTTAACAGTTAAAAACAAAGCAAAACAAAAAAAACAGGAGAGAAGAAAAACATCTCCTTCTCCCTCTTCCTCTCAGTATTGAGGATTAAACCCAGGCCTTCCATGCTGAGCAAATGCTCTACCACTGAGCTGCACCTCCAGCCCCTGAGAAACATCTCTAAGCAGTTCATCTCCTCTTTAGAATCTTCAGAAACATCTCAAACACAAGGAGAAACAGAAGGTGCTCACGTTCTTTTTATAAAACTTACCTGGGGAATCTACTATAGGAGCATTATAACTGGAGGTCTGGGACAAACTTTTAAACTTGGGGGTGATCCTTCGAGGATGTGGTGTCACAAACAGTTGTTTTGGTGTCTGCCCAAATTCCAAGATTTGGGTTAACATGGCTACTTTCTCATCAGGATCCTCAATGCTTTAGGACAGAACACAAATAATGCAGTAAACCACCAGGTTCAAGTTCCCTGAAAGCACATGTTTCAAATAATGTAGATCAACAGGAGAGATTAACCCTCAAATAATAATAGCAACTATGGACCAGGACTATCTAAGCCTCATTGCAGACTTTTAGATTATTTTATAACTAATGTAATAGTGAAGACAAGATAGAGTTTATTTTAAAATTTCCACATCTTAACACTCTCAAATAACTACATTAGTAATTCAGATAGAGATATTTTATAATTCATATAGAAATGCTTTATAGATATTTAAGTACCTGTTCAAGTCAACACCTCCTTCATAGGTCAGGGGATGAAATACTGAAAGAGAGATGTAAACACTATTGAAAGTTGTACTACTTAGGTATCATATTCACCCTGTTCAGAATATAAACAACCAACCTAACAATTTAAAACTATATTCAAAGACATTGAATTTTCACTTTGCAAAACATACTACTATAAACTGAGTAAATATTAACTAGAATTATTATCTGTTGATGAACAAAAATCGAATTGGCTGATTAGTTGATTGGTTATCTCGGTGGACCTTGGTCAGCATTATTTTCTCCTTAAGGGAAGCTTGAGTCAGAGTATTGGTCTGACTCTGCACTGCCATGAGCAATGAGGTCTGAATTTCTAGCTTTATTTTTTTATTACTGCCCAGAAAAGTGGAGGCAGATCAGCACAGAAGCTGAAGAGGAGGTATACTGTCCACTATTTTTTTCTTTTTCTGTTTAATTAAAAAGAAACTCTGGGGCCTTTCATAAGAATTGAGGTCACTGTTCTATCCAATTTTTAGAAATTTTTAAATGGGATGGAGAGTACAGTCAGCCCTCTATATCTGTGGATTTCACATCTGTGCATTCAACCAACTGCATATATTTGAAAAAAAGAACTGCATCTATACAAAACAGGTACAAATTTTTTCTTTCATTATTCTCTAAACAATACAGTATAACAGCTATTTACACAGCATTTACATTGTATTTGGTGTTATAAGTAATCTGGAGGTGATTTAAATATGCAGGAAGATGTATGTAGGTTATATGCAAACACAACACCATTTTACATACGGGACTCTTGAGCATTCACCGGTTTTGGTAATCACAAGGGGTCCTGAAACACTGAGACCATGGGGCAGCAGTTGTTATTTAGGCAAAAGCCCTGTATCCTTGGTTATTCTGTATCTAACCCATGGTCACGGAGCCAGTGAGCAGTATTTTCTGATAGGAAGATGCTTCTACTAAAGAAATGTTTGATTGCTCTAACCTTATTTTTCTTTGTTTGCTTTCCTCCTCACTAAACTCTAATTGAAAGTTCAATGAACGTAAATACATACCATTATGGGCCCCAACAGCATCACTCCCTTTTTGCTTGTAGCCAAATATTAGATCAATCCATTCATGGAGATGCTCTGATACATAATTGCTTTCCAGTGCCTCCTTGCTCTTCTGGAGAAAGTCCTCGGGACCTAGCAAATCAGACTCAATCAAAACCTGACACAGACTCCATTATATTCACTCTCATTTCTTTTGTCTGTCCCTATGCAGATTAAGCTTTTAGGATACCTAAGAAGTGCATATTTCTTAATGAGATTTTCCCTCCACATGAAATGTACATTTTTTGGGGGGTGGGGAATGGTAAGAATCGTTTTTCCAATCTTATGTCTCTCAAATACATATGAATGTTTTTATATCATAGACTCAGAATACTTCTGATTTGGAACAGACTAATGATATTGACTTATTTATAGAATAATATCGTTATTTTTAAAAATTTCAACAAGAAAACAATGACGCTGAAATTGTACTATCCAGTAAAAAATGTACATAACACAGTATGTGCATGAAGGTACTCACTTGAGGCCCACAGGGGAAGTTCTACATCATCAACCATCTGTCCTCCTTGTCTCTTCCCCAAATCCAACTTCAGACTATTGACTAAAAAGCTGACATCATCACCATAGAATTCTGGGATCAACTGAAAGTTCCAGGGGAAGAAAAGAAAACAGTAACATTTTTAAAAACAGTTAGAAACCACAAGCCCTGAGAATACTCAGTATTAACTGCTTACCTCTTTAAAATCTGTTGCACCATCCAAACAGTTTTTCCAGGTTTCTGCAATACTAAATATGGAAAAAAAATCTCATGTTAAATCTAAGCTACAGAAATACCAACAGCAGTCCTTCCTATGCACCCACCTATGCAACCACTACTGTTGTACTCTTTACCTATACTAACTCATTTTTCTCATTCACTCAGAGTTCTTAATATTCACATAGTGAGTATTCCCCTTCAATGAAAGAGACAAATGGGGCTCAGGGGCTCATGTAACTTCTTTGGGGGTCACAAAGGGATGAGTGTAGAGTTCAAGTCTACATCATTAGACGCACACACACACATGGCCTCATTCAAGGTGCCCAGACATTAAAATATCAGCATACTGTTTTAATAGCTCATTTAAAAGTATGTGTATTGGCTTGGGGCTGTAGCTCAGTGGCAGAACGCTTGCCTAGCCTGTGTGAGGCACTGAGTTTGATCCTTAGCACCCCATAAAAAACTAAACATATAAACGTATGCTGACCATCTACAACTATAAAAAAAAAAAACAGAAAAAAAGTATGTGTATAGATATAAACTAAAATATTAACAATGATGATGATTATCTCATCTCAGTGTGGTGGGATTCTAAGAAAACTTTACTTCCTTTTTCTTTTTTTCTTTTTTTGGTGATACTGGGTATTTCCATCTTTATCTTTTGATTTATTTAAAGGAAATATTACCGAATATATATGTGTACACACACATACACCACACACACACACACACACACACACACACATTCTCTCTCTCTCTCATTAAGTTATAATCAATTTATAGTAGAATTAAGAATAATAAAATGTTGGAAATGATCGAAATGCCCAACAGAGAAAGACAGTTGAAATAATTTATGACATGTTAGAATGTGATATAATAATTTTAAAAATCAGTGTTTTGAAGAATACCTAATGATGGGCAAAATGTCAAGATATAATATTAGGCTACAAAAGGCAGGAGAAAAATCTATATTTAAAATATGCACTTCATTTATACACACATTCATGCACACATATATATGTTTTGAAAAAGCCTAAAAGGAAAAGCTACAAGTAGTGGTTTTTTATATTTACATTTTTGTTTATATCTACTATTTTTTTTTAAAGAGAGAGAGAGAGAGAGAGAGAGAGAGAGAGTGTTTTAATATTTATTTATTTATTTTTAGTTTTCGGTGGACACAACATCTTTGTATGTGGTGCTGAGGATCAAACCTGGGCCGCATGCACGCCAGGCGAGCTTGCTACCGCTTGAGCCACATCCCCAGCCCCATATCTACTATTTTTTAAAATATTTTTTTAGACATTGATGGACCTTTATTTTATTTATTTATTTATATGTGGTGCTGAGAATTGAATCTAGTGCCTCACATATGCTAGGCAAGTGCTCTACCACTCAGCCATAACCCCAGCCCTATTTAGAATTTTAAAGGAAACATACTGTGTTTTTGTACTCAAAGTGCTAAAGATGGGGAGGCATTGATATCAAACCTGTTGAACATTCTATCTGCATTATCAAATCTTCCATTCTGTAGGCATAGCATATATTCTGGTGCTAGAGAAAAAAAAATCAGGTTAAGTCGGATCATAGAATCATTTCATAAAGAAAAATAAGATGTAACTGAGGATATTGCTAAAGATTCTTACCAATTCTAACAAGATAAAAGAGCACATAACCTGGGGAAGAGTAGTGACTTCCATACATGAACTTTGGCTCAGGCATTTCCTCATAGCGTATCTATGATATAGGGGAAAAAATAGTGCTTAGTGTTGGCTACAAAGTAGTAACTGACTCAGGTAAAAGCTTAAGACATCATGGGCGTGGATACACTACATTCCTTAATTTCCCTCTAAGGATAAACAGAAGAGGGAAGGTTCAATGTGACCAATGGCATTCCTGTCACAAGAATTTTGGTTTTCTTGGCTTTGTGGTAACAGCGTTGAGGCTAGATGAAACACAACTGATTGCACGCATCCCTTGTGCCATTTACTGTTGAATGCCTTCATGAAAATATTTGGTAAACCTTAAACAGGTCACCCTCCTACTTCCTGAATTATAGATCAAAAATACAAATGGTGAGCACTCGTGGTGGGGAGGAGGTGAGAAAACCTATTACACAGGGTCAGTGAGTCTCCTGGTACACCTCCCAAAGACTGGGAGAATGAATTTCAGTGACTGTGGAAACACAGGCTGTGGCTCATGATATCTCTTAGAAACCAAGCATCCCCCATCCAGTACCAACAGTCTCTCCAGCCGTTCCTTATTCAAGGCTCCCACTGGCTTACTAAGATCCCGAAAGGTTGCTGGATTTGACAAATCTGTAGACAAAAATAAATAACTTCAGCGTATGCCATTATACTACTGAACTGATTCAAATTCAGTTTTATTTCTATAATAGTTTTTAAAAACAGTTGATATAAATCCCTAAATTTATTTTTTTATTTGTATAATTATAATGAAAAGGATAGCAATATCCACATAAGAGTAATAGTTTTAATTTGACAAAAATCAATGAAATTGAATTTTTAAAAAAAGATTTCTGGTTAAAAACAAAAGAACTGTACTCCAATTTAAGACAAGAAAAAAATTAAAGTAACTTAAAAAGTAATTCTTTTACCAAGACTTATTTTCTATGTTTAGATGACAGTGAATATTATTATTCTGTGATATTAACATAATTTGAAAACTAGGGACCTGAATATTATGAGAGAGATAAATTCTCATATTCCTAGAAAATCTATTATTTCCTTCAATCACAAAAGTTCAATTCAGTGAACTGTCAAAAGGAATTAATTGTTCACAATATATAATTATAAATATTACATAATAAAATTATAATATGATCACATTTTTAATAATTTGAGGGAGCAAAAGAAAAGTACATAGACCACAAAGTTAAAATGGTTATCTCTCAGTAATACAAGTATAGATGATTTTTATTTCCTTCTTTGATTAAATATTCTATGATGAATAGTTAAATTTCTTTTGGTAATCACCATGGTCAAAATGAATTTTAAAATAATTTGATAAACTGAGTCATGATTTTCAATGAGAAGCTTAAATATTTCAAAACTTGGTATTTACAGAAAACAATATAAAACCAGATAAAAATTATGCGCATTATTTTCTGTGTCTCCTTCAAGAGGTTTGGTGGAGAAAACATAGAAACATTTATATGATTTATGGAACACTTATCCAGTATCTTGGAACAGAAACTGATGATGTTTAGTAATAAAATCGTAATGAGCTCTAATTTGCTCATGTATGATATCAGGATTCTAAAGCAGAATTAATTCTCTCCTTTAAAAACTATTAAGATGACCACTTCCAACTCAGCTCCGTCAAAACCCATTCACGGCATTTACCTAATTCTGAGCTGTAATAATCACTTATTACCCATGGAAACACGGGATACTGGGAGAGGTCATTGCAGCTGCGGTCAGCCAGGTTGTTGAGATGGAGGAGGTACTGGTAGTTGGAAAGGTGCCCCCGCTGCCACTGCAACATGTAGCTCTCAGCAGTGTGCTCTGCAACGTGGTGCTCTGAAGAAGGAGAAGGCCGGGAGCCGTCACAAACTCTGCAAATGGCTGGCTAGCGTTTACTTAGTATGTAAAAACTAGATGCTTAAAACGTAAGACCCTTCCACAAAGTTGTGAAACATATGTATTCTTTTGTGGTGCTGGGGATTGAACCCAGGGTCTTGTGCATGCAAGGCAAGCACTCTACCAACTGAGCCATATCCCCAGCCCCTGAAATGTATGTTTTGAGAAAAGAAAAGTAGGCTGTTGATGTGTTTTCACAATGTAGCAGCTCAACTAAATATGGATACCTCTAAGATCCAGGAGAGCAAATTATTAAATATATTGAACTACTATCTAACCACCAAAATACAACGTGATCTAAACAAATACAAAATTACAGAGCAAATATATGAATATTACATAACAACAGATATTTATAAATAAATTTTAAAAAATCATTCCAAATGTGCTTAGTTCTAGTGCATTTTTAAAACTAATGGTCATTTGTGAAGGTTTATTATCTTCACTTTTATGGAATTAGAACAAAACTATCCTTTAGTTTTCTTTTAGCTCTGGAAGAGGTATACTAATGTTAATTTGTCAACAATTACATATCATGCACGTGAGGACTAAGAAAAATAAAAGAAACTGTTAAAGAAGAAAAAAATTGTTTGGCAAGAGGACCAATTCTCAAACTGGAAGAACCAGAGAGGCCCCCTGACTGCAAAACTGGAGTCACAGGCAACACATACCAAGAAGAACTTTACTCTCAGAGTGTGGACTGAACCAATTGTCCTTCAAGTAGTTTTTATTTTGTTCAGAAAATTCTGCTTTCAATTTTTTACTGGATGCATCAAGCAACTGAATACATGTTAATTCAATATTCATATTTGTTTTTTTAACAAATATCTTTTCCAATCAGCTACTAAGAATGGGCTTCAAAAATCAAACTCTCTCCCTTCCCTTTTGCCAATCCTGAAAAAGTACAATCTTAGGAAAAAAACTCAAAGGAACTGACAGCTTGAAAGAAATCAGATGTTTTAGATCAGGGTAAGGTTTTTGACTTGAGATTTTAGGACTCACCAGGGAAGCTGAGTTTTTTGTTGTAATTTTATTACAATTAGAAAAATATATCAGAAACAAAAAGATAAAAGCAAATTTGTAGCAAAGCTATAGACATGTATTAATTTCACTTAAAGAGTTCAATAAATGAAAAATATAACTATAAACTTAATGTAAAGTAATATATATTCCTTTTTGTATGTAAACTATCACTCCTTGAGGGAAAAATTTAATTTGTAAGGGAAAATGTACTTTACTACATATCTCATAAATGGGTACACTATACACTAGAAGAACAAACAAAATAAGATAATATTAGTCAAACTCCAACATTCATTTTTAAAAATCATTCCATTATGTTAATCTGGCAACTTTGTAAATAAGAATAGTTTAATTCAGTCAAGCAATTTATTTAAAAAAAAAAGCATACGCTCAACAAGAAAAATACAGGTATTCTCTCTGGCAAAGGTAGGAAAATTCAATAAAGATTGACCAATTGTTATTAATAAAAAAAGTGATTTCTAGTCCAACGGTGCTATATCAGAAGATTTATGTGATCCTTCTGTGTAGTTTTACAGCTTGTGATTAAGATCAAATCAGTGATCACAGTCATACAACTGGATACCTCACTGTCTCATATTAAGAAATTCAGTCCTGGTGTTCATAAACTACCATTAGACACGACTGAATACAAAAATACTTCGGTGGATTCATTATAATCTATTCAAGTTGGAGGTCATTAAAATAGTAAAAACATTTAAATATATTTATCAAGATTTTTTAAAAAATACAAGTGGAATGAACTATTACCAAAATGAATGCATATGTCCCTCAGTTTTAAGATACTATTTTGACAACTATAGTTACTGATGAGAAGTAAGTAGCACCATGGAGAGGTGGTTCTAGACAGAGCATCTTTCTCCTCCTCGGTGCTATCCCAGCTCCTGAGGAGTTAAACCACTTCTGCATGAACAGACACAATGAAGGGTGAACAGCAAACCTAGGTATGTGGCAATGTAAAAATAGAGGTCATCTCGATCTTGAGACTCATAGAATTTCAGGTAGATGTCAGAACACAGATTGTCTTCTGTGCAAAATACTTCCAGGCCCTGTAATTCAGAACAAAAAGAGTTGAACAAATGGCACCATGCTCATCTTGCAATCCCAGAGTAAGTGCCTAATTATAAAAACTGTTCAGTTACATATCTGTATTCTTGATTTTTATGGCTTGCATTCCTGTTTTCCACCTATAATCTGACTCAAGAATATAGCTATGTCTTTATATTTGTTTATGATGTATTTATAAACTTCCTGGGAACAGCATATGCATTTCAAGTAAACCATAAAATCCTCTTTGGTGTTGAATGTTTGCATGGATAATACCTTTTGTGAACTTATTACTTTGAAATTCAAAATTAGCCTATCCATCCATTCAAGATCTTTTCAGACATGTATGTTTAGCTTTCTCTTATAAATTAAATAATTATGTATATCTAACAAAGTGGTAATTGAGTAACCCATTCAATTAATAAATAATTTTCAGAAAACTATGAGCTTCATAAATATTGTGCTGGCAAGGTGATTTAGGGTAGGAATTCTCGATTTACTAGCTAGGAAGTTAGAAAGTTAACTCTTTAATAAGTCTCAATTTCTTTATTTATAAAATATGAGATCATCCACCTCACAGAGATTATCATGGCAAATGGCAAAGAAAGCATTTAATGTTTATTTCTTTTCTATCTGACTAATCCTCTATACTCAAAGAAGTAGATTTTTAACAGTATCTGTTTCCCCAATTCTCTATTAGCACTGGAAATGCAGAGTATTCAGTATGTAAAGCGGCAGGAAGATGATTATATTTCACAATTTGAAAACAAAATCTGAGAGTAAAAATTCCACAAATACTTTTGTAATCAAGTCATTGGTTAATCTTCCAAGGAGGAAAAAAATAACTGTATATTGATGTAATATCAAAAACCTTCAGTAAAGACTGGTTTCTAAGGTAAATAAGATAAACAGAAATATGGACATTTGTTTATTCAGGGGAATGCTGGGAAGAACAGCCCATATGATTTATTTTCTTTTTTCTTTTTTTAAAATTTATTCGAATTCATTATATATGACAGCAGAATGGCATTTCAATTCATATTATACATATAAAGCACAATTTTTCATCTCTGGTTGTACACAATGTACAGTCATACCATTTGTGTCTTCATACATGTACTTAGGATAATGATGTCCACATCATCTCATTCCAATGCCTTTCTTACCCCCTTACCCCCTCCCTTCCCTTTGCCCTATCTAGAGTTCATCTATTCATCCCATGCTGCCCCCTATCCCCATTGTGAATCAGCATCCTTATATCAGAGAAAACATTTGACCTTTGGTTTTCTGGGATTGGCTTACTTCATTTAGCATTATATTCTCCAACTCCATCCATTTACCTGCAAATGCCATGACTCTATTCTCTTTTAATGATGAGTAATATACCATTGTGTATATATACCACATTTTCTTTATCCACTCATATAATGAAGGGCATCTAGGTTGGTTCCACAGTTCAGCCTGTATGATTCAAATGGTTATTTTGTCTATTTCTGTCACCAAGCCCAAAGGTTGAGGTGATATAAGTTAACTATGACTATACCACAGTTCTACTGAAGAGTTACCCTCATAATATCTTCCAAATTCTGCTTTGAGAATGAGCTGCAGTAAATAGGGAGGAAGGAGAAGTGCTGGGTTAGGTCTGCATCCATTATTTTAGCCTGAGCCCAGAAACTCTGAGAACTCAGGGGTGAGAAAATTAAGGGCACTCTTAGCCCTCCAGATCTTGGAACAAAAGAAACATTTCTGTAAGGGAACCTCTTGTTTACAGAAAGGAGCTATTCTTTTGTTGATTTCTAGCTTATCCAAAAGAAAGAGTATCAAGAATTAGAGTCCTTGCTTACAACATAACATGCTTGCACTTTTTAGTCATTCTCTAGGGACTGTAAGTCAATAAGCCACCAGCTAAACTGAAGGTCTGACAATCATCCACCAAGAAACAGAATTACACTCAAACTCACCAAAGGCATGAGGCCATGCCTTCTTTTGTAAATGCGGCGGACGTCTTGCAGTGTTATCTGGACCACAGGTTTCTTTAAAAAGTAGAAAGACAATTTCAAACATTACCATTCGAACACAATTAGAAGTTAGGGTTAGTTCTTTAGTATCAGGAAAGGGTGGGAAAAATAAAAACAAAAACCAAATCCTGCTTCTCCAATGTGTTGCAAGTGAACCTGGAACAAGTTTATCTCATTTTACATTCTGTTCTGCTATTTTTCACTATCTTCATGACCTTGGCCATGTCAGTAACCCCAAGTAACAATGTAGTCAGCTATTTTTAAGGTAATTGCAAAACTGTTGGATGATATAGGATATTAAAGGACAAGTATAGATAACAACTCAGGAATTTTGCTATCTTTTCGCAGATATACTGACATACATTTTTTTAAAGAATCCTGTTTGATATCTCTTTAACAATTATAGTGTATTAAATTACTACAATATGTATATATTACAATAGAGTCAAATGCCTCAAAGATCCCAAGTCAGGTAAAGGATCCTAGACCACATATTTATAAAGGAGTAAGGGCTCATACTACAGATTCTGAAACTGTGGCACATATTTAGACACTTTTCTGTCAGCAAGCCAACTCATTTCATATTAAGAGAATGCCACTCCAGCCATGTGCACCATCTACTGGAGAACCAGGCAAGTGTGCCCCACCACCTAGTGGATGAAGTTGGTATAGCACTATCCTTGACTAAAACAGTAGGAACTGTTTTAGTGTCCTGTCATAATCAGTCTGGAGGATTTTCATGGTGTTGGTTTCTATGGCAGAAAACATTCTCAGTTCTTTAAATTGCACTGCCAGAGAGTGTTAGGGTTTCTTTGTTTTTCTAATGAACCATTCCAAAAAGAAGATAGTTCTACGGAAATAACAACTCTACTTATTCGTTTATTTGTTTGTTTGTTAGAAACAATAACTCTTTACAGATTTTAGTGAAGAAATCTAGTTTCCTTTCTGGCCTAGTGAGTCTAATGTCCTTGTGAAAGAGAAGATTGTTTCAAAGATCACAGAAGGAGCCCCCAAAGCAGCATCTCAATATGCCCCTCCACACTAGCCAAGAGAGCAGGTTCATAGTGCTTCTTTAAGAAACATTCAGATCTGCTGTGTTTGTGATTAAGAAGAAACAAGAAATACCCTCATATTCATATACATAAGTGAATATATAGGAAACACCCATTTCTCATTAATGACAGTGTAACTCCTTGGTCTCTTCCGGCAGTGCTTTCTAATAGAAAGGTAGAAATCTCCATTGACCCTAAAATCAGGAGGGGAAAGGTTTCTTTCTACAACACTAAAATCAAGAGACTCTAGAATGACTGAAAATAGATTGAAGGAGCTTAAACTTTGGTGACTGTGTTCCAGGACTACATGGGGAACTTATAAAATAGGTGCTGGTAGGGGTGATAGGCAGGTGATTTTGACCCTCACCAAAATGTGAGGACACTGTAATTGTGAAGTCAAACTCCCCAAAAGTCAAGTTTAAAAATAGAGGCAGCTCTGTACCTAACCCCGTGGTCTACATACCGGGTACCCGTTGAGAGGCTGAAAATACAGGTTGGTGTCTGTGATGCACACATGTCCAGGATTCGTCACCAGAGGTGTCACCATTTCTGCTTTGCATTCCATGTGTAGCTTTTCAGAAACACTTTGGAATCTGAAAAGTTAAAAAAAAAAGTCAGAAATTGATCAATGTTCTAGGTATATCTACAGCATGACTTTGTATGACATTTGTCTAACCATTACATTTAACATAAGAAAGTGATAATATAAATTGGCTACTAAAATAAAGTTGACATTCTTTTACATGATATAATGAAAGCTTGATTTCTTAAAAACAAAAGAGATTATAGGTCTGGAGTTGTGGCTCAGTGATAGAGCACTTGCCTAGCATGTGTGAGGCACTGGGTTCAAACTTCAGCACCACATTAAAAATAAATAAATAAAATTATTACAACTAAAAATATTTTAAAAAGATATTATGTGTCACAGAAAAGAGTTGGATAAATAACGCCACCTTTAGATGAACCCTTACTCTTCCCAAAATAAACTGGTCTCGAAACTATTCTTACCTTCATATAATTTTCTATTTTATGTGGTTCAGACCTATTTTTATAGTCAAAAAACATTTTGACACAAATGACATTTACTCACGCTATACTTTAACAGGCTATGACCACATAATTATACTTACTTCAATGTTATTTCAAGTATATTTGTGTTTGGATCTATCTTAATAAAGAAAGTAAAAAATGACCTCTCTACTACCCACTGCTAAAATATATAATCAAAAAATGTCTAATACACTCTACTGTCATAAATCTAAAAAGAACTAATATTAAGAAAAATTCTACTCTTCGCTTTATGAATTTAAATTTAGTATGAAAACAACCAAATTTGCCATATTTTAGGGCACTGTTTAAAAAATCTGGGTTGAAAATAAATCTCCTGGGGCTGGAAGGTCTAGCTCAGTGACAGAGCATATACTTAGAATGCATATGCCCTGGGTTCAATCCCCAGCACCAAAATAAGTAAATTTCTTTATAAGTAATGGAATATAATTTAGAGGGACAGAATTGCAGTCTAAATCACTACTTAGAAAAATGACATACTAAGTAGGTCAGGGGAAGGTGATTCTTATTATTATTCCTTTCCTTTCTAAAATGAAAACTATTCTTCCTTTGGCAATCCAGTTACCTAATAGAT
This sequence comes from Urocitellus parryii, assembly GCF_045843805.1. NCBI lineage: Eukaryota > Metazoa > Chordata > Mammalia > Rodentia > Sciuridae > Urocitellus > Urocitellus parryii. The sequence goes on from NC_135537.1 coordinate 61,494,186, forward strand.
CCTGCCACCACAAAAGTGAAAAGAAAATTAATACTGTAGAGCATAAAGGAAAAAGAAGCAAACATAAACATGAAAATAGGACTGCTGCCCAGATAGCTTTACTGGCAAGTTCTTTAACACATTAAAATGCAGGGGCAAAGGTGAGGATCATTCTGATTCCCAAATTTCACAAAGACAGCAGCATAATAGAATATTACAAACTAATCTCATTTATAAACATGGGCTTCTAGCAAAAGCCTAGAACATAATAATCCCATAAATCAATCTGTTTCACCAACACTTTCTCCTCTGTCCAAAGAATGAATGCTTACAAATGCAAAAGTCTAAAATAAAAATGCTAATGGAGACTACAAGAAATTCATAGATAACATTTTATACATATAAAGAATCTACAGTTAATGAAACTGATTGTGGAGTTTAGCAGGGTTGATGAAAAGATGAACACACAAAAATCTATTGCATCCCACCTATCAACAACAGGAAATGAAAATTTTAATAACATAACCATTTATAATACCATCAAAAGTCTGAAATTTTTGGAATAAATGTAACAACAGACAGGAAAGATTATAGAGAAGATTTTATTTATTTAATTTTTTGTGGCCATGCTGGGGATTGAACCCAGGGCCTTCTGCACGCAAGGCAAGCACTCTACCAACTGAGCTGTATCCCCAGCCCCTAGAGAAGATTTTAAAGAAGACTTAGTAGAAGACAATAGATTCTCTGCAGTCACAAGCAGAAGTCCAAAGCTTTCTTTTATGGAAAGTGACAAGCTGATTTTAAATTTATACCAAAGTGAATAAGATTAAGACTAGTGAAGACATAAGTTAAACTGGGAAAACAGGATATGGGGTCTTATATCACCAGGTAGGTGTTAATAGTTACCATGAGTCTAGAGTAATTGACACAGTGGATTCAGAGAGGAATATATAGACATAAAGCTCAAATTTACTTAATATAAGGCAAGAAACAAGGAAGAAAACAGGATAATACAAAAGTGTCATTTCTTACTGAAATACATTTTTTAATTAATAAAGCTAAGAAAATCAATGAAAAAACTAATGGAACTGTAAGAGTGTATGTACTCTCTCTAGGTCCCCATGGGATACTACAAAAAAGTACTTAAAGTAACTTGAGGGGTCAAGAAAGACTTTCTAGAAGAACCGATATCTAAGCTGAAATCAGAAAGGAAAGACAGCTATGTGCAAAAGAGGAGTGTGTATGTTCTAAGCAAGGGCTCGGAGGTAAGAATCCACAGGACCACAGGAACCGCACGTAATACAAACAGCTCGGGCACAGAACGCAAGAGCAATCAGCTACTAGGAGCAGGAAAAAAACTGGCCCTTAAAGATTGTGCCCACAATGAGGTGTTCAGATTCATCCTGAAGGCCTGGAGAGTCTTACAGAACTAACTCTAAGCAGGCAGGTTGTATGATTAAACAAGTGCTTCAGAAACAGCATTGTTTAAAAGGACGTTAGGTCCAGGGAAGAGGACATATGGAAGAGGAAAGACTTGAGTCAGGCAGATGGATTAGGAGCTGTGGTGGTGCTGGGGTGGTAGTCAGGGTGGCCTGAACTGGGGCAATCATAGGATGAAAACAGTGGACGTACTGGAGAGATCAGGGGGCATAAATGAAGACAGCTAACTGACAGGTTAAGTGTGAAGAGTGGAGGGAGCCCCCAAATTCCTCCTCATCTGAGGCTGGTGCATCCCCTTGGGTGGGCAGGTTTGGGGTGAGATGACGATGACAACATCAGTCTTGGACATACTCAGTGAGGCCTACAGAAGACGATGCCCACTGCTTTTCTAATCAGGAAACAAAATCATTAAAAACATACCTGTTTTTGTCAAATGATGTCCTAGCCAAACGTGACTGCAAGATAGCAGTTATCTACGAGAAGAGATCCATTAAAAATTATGAATGTTAAGTAGTTATGAGAAAACATGTCAACACAAGGTAATTCACAAAGATACCAATAAGAACACTTACCATGGCAGTTTGGTCACCCAGTTTGTCAAGGCAGGATGCTCTGTGAAGCTACAATATCATAAATACACATGATCATTTTTTTTTCTCAGATGGGATGGAGAATTTCTTTAGAAGCAACAAAAAACACGAATTATTCTGTCACTTGGTGATAGCTCAGATTATTTTGTGTGTATATATGGCTACTTCCTAATAGACAGTTTGCAAATCCTACTTATTCAAGTAAATCTGCCAGGTAGATAGAAAAGAGATTACAGTTCAGATCATAGGAAAACATGAAATGTTTTTTAAAAAAGGTTTCTGCCTCAGTTTGCTTCGGAGTTCTCCTTCCAGGGAGTGGTTAAGTCACTGGCTTACCTGAAGCAGTGTCTCCACCACATCTTCCACTTTCCCTGAAACATCCAACTCAAAGACATATTCCATTTTGCCCTAACAAAAAGAGGAGGATATCAAAACAATAGAGAAGGAGGAGCATGTCATCCCTGTGACATTAAGATCATTTGTGCAACACCAGCTAAGTTCCACCTGTTTCTGCCTCGCCCAGGATTCACTGCTATTTTATTGCTTCCTGCCTTCTGCTGACTTTGGGTTTACTCTGCCCTTCTTGTTCTAATTCCTTGATGTGTAGTTAGGATTTTCATTCTGAGATCTGGCTTCTTTTTTAATGCAGGCATTTATCTTTATGAACTTCCCTCTGAATACTGCTTTGCTCCCATACATTGTTGTGTATGTTGTGTTTTTGTTCTTATTTGTCTTGAGATACTTTCTAATTTCTCTTTTCTTATTTGACTCGCTGGTTGCTTGGTTGCATGTTGTTGAATTGCCATATATCTGTGAACTTCCCAGCTTTCTGCTGTTATTTCTAGTTTCAATCCATTGTGGTTGGAAAATAAATGATATTTCATCATCTTAAATTTGTTAAGACTTGTTTTGTGATCTCACATGTGATCTGTCCTGGGAATGTCCCATGAACTTGAGAAGAATGTGTGTTCTGCTGCTGTGGGTGAATGCTGTGTGTGTGTTTGCCAGGTCCATTTGGTCTGCAGTGTTTCTTGTCTTCTGTTTCCTCACCGATGTTCTATCTGGATGTTCTACCCATTGTTGAAATTGGGTACTGACATTTATTATTAATCTGTTGACTAATTCACACACTTAGATGCTCTGAGACTAGGTATGTATGCATTGTGATAGTTAATTTTGTGTGTCAACTAGATTAGGCCACGGGGTGCCAAAATACTTGATTAAACATTATATTTGGATGTCTCTCAGAAGATGTTTTTGAATGTGATTAACATTTGAATCAGTAAACTTAGTAAAGTAGATTGCCCTCTCCAATGTGGGCAGGCCTCCTCTGATTTATTGAGAACCTGAATAAAATAAAAAGCTAAGTAGAAAAAAATATTCTTTCTCTCTGTGTTCAAGCTGGGATTTGGGTCTTGACTTGCCTTGAGACTAGGGCTCAGACTCAAAGTAGAACTTACATGGATGGCTCTCCTGTTTCTGTGCCTTTCAATCTTTATAATAACAAGGGTCAATTTCTGATAATAATCTCAACCCCCACCCCTCCCACACACTATGCATGCATGTATGTACTCATGCACATGCATATACATACACACATCCTACTGGTTCTATTTCTTTAGAAAACCCTAATACATGTATACATATATATAACTGTGCAGCTTGCATTTGAGGTGAGTCTCGAGAAAGCCTTTAAGAGAGACAGCATCCCAGGGAGGGGTTCTCGACTTGGGGGTAGGGCATTCTACTTCCCTGGAGGCTTTTGTCAATGTGTGTAGGTGCTGTGTAAACAACAAGGGGGCAGTGTGAAAAAGGCATTCAGCAGTAAGAGACTGTAAGGAGGGACAGCCACATACAATGAAGAATTGTCCTCCCCAAAATGCCAGTAATACCTTCTAAGAGTAATTAAATACTCAATATTTGTATTTGTGGAGTAATCAGGGTATGCAAATGTTTATCTGTAAAACTCAGAGGCATATACAGTTGTGCATTTCATAGACTGCTGGTTAAGAAACTGCAGGCTGGCCTGCTATCTGGACTGAGATTCAGGCTGGAGGATGTATCTACCCAGGGAAGGGATTTTCCTAACTCACAGAGGTGCCAGGAATAAGGAGCACTGGCCCTGTTCCTAACTCCTTTAAAAACTCTCTTTTAGCTGGAGTTATCTCTTTACCATGCATTAAGCTGAAGTATAAAGAATTAAAATATAGGAGTTCAATGAAATACCTAAGCTCATTTGAAAATTCCTGATGAACCAGACACTGTATTCAAGTCTACTCAGCTTCCACCCAATTAAGAGTAGTTATAACTGAGTTTTCAAAGAAGATTACTTTATAACATACAAATAAATATTTCTCAGATATTTAAAAATATTTTTTAGTAATATATTAGCAAAGAAATTCTCAGTAAAATCCAGCAAATACTTTTATAAATGATCCATATTCTGAATTCAATTTCTTTTTTTTCTGATTTCGATTTCTAATCTAATCATTTAAGCTTTCATTCTTTAGGCTAATCTGTTTGTTTGTTTGTTTATTTATTTATTTGTTTATTTATTTTGAGGTTAACTGAATTCTCTTGGACTAAAGTCTGTGTCTCCCTTGGGTAATTTTGTTATAACTGGCAATAAGCTTTTAAGTATACCCAATATTATTATATTTGACTAAAGATGTTAATCAAGTCACAAAATCTTAATATTCAAAATCACTACATAAATTATTGGGAATACATGAAGAACTTTACTTACCCTTTCTATTTTATATGGTGCAACAATATTATGTTCTTTAATAAAATATACCTGAGGAAGACAAGTCAATACTTTTGAAATAATAACCAAAATTTTTCACCATAAAGAATAACTATAAACTAGGATATTATGAACTGAATATTTTAAATCATTGTTACATAATCTCCATTGGTGAAACTATTGCACTAATTAATTATTAATTTGTATGGTCTTAAAAGTTCAAATATTAACATAATAAATATTAAATTAAAAAGAGAATTATCAAGATAACAAGGAAGCAACACCAAAAAACTGGAAGCAAAACTCTCTAAATCTAAAGCACCATAACCTATTTCTGAGACCTTATGACTTACTAAGTAATCAGAAAACAGAAAGTTGCCTGGTTGTGTACTTAACACGGAAAGCTTAATACTCAAAAGAGTAGCTTTGTGTCCAGGCATCCCTTGATGTTAAACTGATTTCAGGTTAGTTTGAGATCACTTTTGGAAACTATTAAAAGTATGTAACAGATTTGGGGACTTCATTTCTAAGTCCAAAGCTAGTAAAATTTTGCTAAAACAACTAAGAAATCAAAGTTTTATCATGAAATTACTAGTTTTAACTGAGAGAGTACCACTTCTTTCCCAAATATAGATGTTCAAAAATAAGGTCATAAAAGTAGTAAGATAAATGGATAGGAGAACACAGGGGCAGACCAGAATTAATAGCAGCCTCTCAAAATGGTAGATGGCTGTAACTGTATCCACCTCTGCCAGTAAAGCAACATGAAGTTGCCAGCAGGGGGTGCAGGTCTATAGTCCCAGCCACTCAGGAGGCTCAAGTGTGAGGACAGCAAGTTCCTCATTTGAGATCCTATCTCAAAATAAAAATAAAAAGGACTGGGGAAGTAGCTCAGTAGTAGAATTCCCCAGGTTCAATCCCTAGTACTGCAAAATAAATAACTAAAAGAATAAGTCAAGAAGCTCACAAAATGTTTTCTTTCTTAAAATTAATAGACTCATGGAGGGCTGGGGTTGTAGCTCAGTGGTAGAGCGCTTGATTAGCAAGCATGAGGCACTGGATTTGATCCTCAGCACCACATAAAAAATAAATAGATAAAAAAATAAAGGTATCATGTCCATCTACAATTTTAAAAAAAATTTTAAAAAAATAGACTCATGGAAGAGAGAAATAGAAAATCATCTAATCTGAAATCTCCTAGCTCTTGTAAAATAAATTTTAACACACAATAAACAGTGTTCCATAAACCAAAGGGCTCAGTGACCCAGGGAGTGCAGGGGCCACTCTCCTTCTGACTCCTATGAGACTCTGCGCACTGCCATAGGTAAACCTTTGAGTGGAGTCCTGAAACAAAGAATCTGTCTTTGTTTGGCTTTTCTGACACTCACTTGATTATAGAATGATCTTTCTCTGAACACTTCCACACCTCAAAGAACTAGAGCTTTGCAGAATTGAGTTGAGGCAACACAGCTAATGCTTCATTTTAAGGTGAAGAAGAAATCCAGAACCCAAAGAAAGTGGTAGATCTCATTTAAAGTTTTAAAGACAATCTACACACTAATCACATGACATCAATACAAAACATATACAGGTTTTAATCTCTTGTAATGCCAGTACTGTACTGAGCACCTATATTGAGCACAGCATTGGGCACATAAATGAAAACAGAATAAATTGGGAATCAACAAAAGACCATGACCCCAAGGGTCAGGATGATACCAGAAGGGCCCTCTTGAGTCATGCCTGGGAGCCGTGAGTCAGCCTGAGTTCATGCATGTGGCCTGCGCTTGCTTGCCTTTCACCTTCTAAATGGCCACAAGGTTCAGGAGGAACTGCCACCTCTTCTCCCAACCCACCCACACTGACGAGCACCTGAGGACAAAACCCTAAACCACAGATACAGCACACTTAATAAATACCAAGGGGGCTGGGGGTGTGGCTCAGTGGTAGAGTGCTTGCCTAGCATGTGTGAGGCCCTGGGTACGATTGTCAGCACCACGTAAAGTTAAATAAATAAAGGTATTGTGTCCATCTACAACTAAAAAATATTTTAAAAAATCAAGGATCCTACTGGAAAACATATCTTTAAAAAGTTTTTTTTTTCAATGAATACATTTTAAAGGCACTTAAACATATATTCCAATGATCTCCATTTGAGATTCCTACAGAAAAATAATTTCATATTGTGAAAAGAAATCATACAAATACATATATAAGTGTGCATAAAAGTTCGAAAAAAATATTTACTAGGTGCTTCTTACCTGACTGAAAATGAGTGAAATACCACCAGATTTTGCCCTAAAATACAGATAAAAGTCATCAGAGATATAATACTTTTGATTGAGCTAGAAGATAAATAGTTAGTGAAGAGCACATACTTTGCAAAGTGTTGATTGGCTCCATTTTCTCCATGTTTTCCTATCTTTATACAATCTCTCAAAGGAATCTAGATAAAATTGAGAAAAAATATTATAAAAATAAGCAAAGGTAAAATATATAAAAAATAGGAATGTTTTTGTTCACACTTAGAATGTGTTTACCTTAATGATAGGTTGGGATATTGCATCTGGTTCAAAAATCACTGATTTTGAACATATTTTTAAGGAGCCTCTGATTTTCCTGGGAATTAGAAGAGATTACTTAATGAATATAATAATAGTCACATGGTACATTTTTAACTAGAAAATAGGTTTCTAAGTCATCAGCTAAGAAAAGCTCAACAACACAATTAGAGAAGATACGACAAGCTGGAAAAAATAAAATAATTTCCCTTTTCTCCACCTCCTTAGATGTTACAGAAATCTGCACATTTTAAAATTATGGTTTCATCTGTTGAGCACTGTACCATACCTTCTATTTTTATTGCCTTATTTTGTCCTCACAGCTATTCTATAAGAGAAACTAAAGACCAGAAAGGTTAATATATATTGACTCTATCATATCATCAATAAATTCTCTATAATCAAAAGAACAATTCAGAAGGCAATATTAAATGTCTAAAATTGATTAGATAAAGATATTTTTAATTTAAAATCATACAAAGAATATAGAGTTTAAATTGAGCACATAAAATGCATTTAACAGTGATTTTGGGGTATGGAGGAGTTCAGGAAAAAAATCTGTTCCACGATAATAAATGCCTTTAAAAGTCTATCCATCTACTACTTTAATACCAAGTAAATCAGTTATGGATTTTACCATTTTCATCTTTTCTTAAGCCATTTATGTGTCTTCAATAAGTTGTAGAAGAACATTCTCAAGCATTTTAGAGTCAGATGTTAGTTTTGGCTAATGAGCATCAACTTGCTGAAAGCTAATAAAAAACTATAAAGTTTATTTTCATTTGTGGATTGGATGAGTTATCAATGACCAAACCAAGACAACAGTTTATTATGTAGTCAGAATATAGATCAGGAGACACTGGAATACTAATATAAATAAATCATCTTTTTTTAATGATTTGTTGTATTTAGTTATTTTGCATTACAATTCTTAATACACTATTATACAATAATTTATTATATCTCTGATTATATATAAGGTATGTTGACACCAAATTCACATCTTCATACATGTATTTTTTATAATTATGAGGGTCTCCTTTCACCATCCATGCTATTCCCCTTCTCCCTCCCTTTCCCTCCACCCCTATTCCCTATCTACAGGTAATCTTCCTCCCTAGAAATCATCTTAAGATCAGTTTCCAGTAGTACATTTTGTCTACAAGTAGAATTTTTAAAATCTCAGGTTCTTTAAAATCACTTCCATTACATTTGGAATTTTTCTCTGGCCATTTCTTGGTCTTGTTCAATTCTCTTGCTTGGTCCATTCCAGGGCTCTCTCAAATCTCCCTGCCTTAATGGAAGCAATTTTTGTAGGCTCTCCATATCTGAGGTTCTGAATCCACATGTTTAATAAATCTTGGATAAAAATAAAATTTTAATAATTCTAGAAAGTACCAAAGGATCAACATGAATTTGCCATACACTTAGAGCTACACTGAATCCATGAAAATGAAGTGATGTGTCAGCATTGTTCTTAGGTTATTATAAGTAACCTAGAGATGATTTAAAGCATGTGGGAGGACATCCAAAGATTTTGGCATCTGTAGGAGTCCAGGAAAAATTAAACCCTTGTAGATACAGGGATCTACAAGACGAACTGGGTTCAAAAGAGCTAGCTGCAAGACTAAGCTAAAAAAAACAGTGAGAAAGCACAGGACACAGAAGTAATTTTCATATTGAGGGTAGAATGGCTCTGTGACTTAAGGGTCAGCTTCTACGCTGGAAGGCACCTGGAATCTCTTTATTTGTATAGCAGGGGTGGCGGGGTCGGACATACAAAGGAGTTTTGATCAGAGGTTTCAAAGGGGGTTTGCCCAATCCCATTGGGTAATGCTCAAGTCCAGAGCTGAAGCAAGCTTCTTTGCCAAGCAAGGGTGAAGGCCACTTGCCTCGAATAGTTCGAGGTATGCCATGCCAGACCAACACCCCCTTTACTCAAGGCTGAGAAGGGAGGCTTAGCTCTTGGGCAGGGTGGCCTCCCACACTAGGGAACAAACTATATATCCAAATTTCTATATAAGGACCTCTTAAGCAAAGAAACCAATCACATAGAGAAACAAGGCTTCCAGTCTGACAATTCCTCTTCCCCATAGCACCACCACAGTAACACTCCTGTTTTTCTGTAGGAAGGAAGTATTTATTTAGCTTTCTCTCTTCAGTGCTTAATACAAATTCATTGAATGGATGAGAAGACCCATCACACGGATGGTCATGGTTCTTTACAATATTCTTCTTCAAGGGATTCGTAAATTTTATATCATTTTTTCACACTGTTACATGCATTTACTTTTTATGACCAAATTTGCCCAATTGTAACTTAAAAAAAAAAACTTTTGAAATTTCTAAACATATATGAATAGACTGGAGTGTCATGTTTGGATAATTGTTCTCAGAAGACCATGTGCTAAAGGCTTGGTCCCCCAGATAGACACTACTGGGAGGTGGCAGAAGCTTAGAGGTAGGGTTAGTGGGAAGTTTTCAAGTCACTGGGACACATCCTTGACGGGGATAATGACACCCCAGCTCCTTTCCCTTTCTTACTTTGGCTTCTTGGTCATGAGATGAACAGGTTTGCATGTTCCTGCCCTCATGTGCCATCACAGGCTTGAAAACAATAGGGCAAGATGGTCATGGACTGAAACCTTCAAAACTGTGAACAATCTTGTCTCTTTCTAAGCCGATATCTCAAGTGTTTGTTAAATGAGTGGAAAGCTGACTAAACACACAGACTACTGAGAAAATTCTAGACATCATCACTTCATCCACAAATACTTTAGTAGGAATCACATGAGAAACACTCTTAATAAAAATTAGGACTGAGAGCACAGCTCATGGTGGAGTACATGCTACACAGGTATGCAAAGCCCAGGGTCCCATTCCCAAGCACTAATAACAATTCTTTCATTTCATCAAGTATATAGTCAGTGTTCATATTTTTGTATTTTATAATAGAAAACAGTTTTTTCAATTATATAAATGTCTTCACAGTTAGTTTGCTCAAATAAAAATCCAAATAAGTCCATATTACATTTAGCTGATATGTCCATTACCATCTCTTAATCTAAGCTAATTTTCTCACACTACGAATTTTGCTGAATACATCTCTGTCATTTTCCTATACCCACATACTCCCTTTAAATTATTGGTAAGATTAAAAGACTTGATCAGACTCTGATTTGATCTTCTGACGACAAGACTTCAGAGGAGGGGCACAGGTATTGCCTTTGCTTTAGTAGGCACTGGGAGCCTCAAGTGATAATATTTATTATAAGACTTCTCCAAAATGTCTTACCTAATGGTTTCAGCAGCTACTGAAGATTAATGTCTAGATCAGAGGTTGGCAAACTTTTGTGAAGAGCCAGATAGTAAGTATCTCTAGCTTTGGAAGCTAGAAAGTCTCCATCACAACTATTCACCTCTAGCGTTGCAGAGGAGGTCAGATACGTTCAAATACAAACAAACGGGTGGGCCTGTGTCCCAGTAAAATTTTACTTAAAGATGTGGGTCAGATTTTGCCAATAGGCTATAGTTTGCTGACCCCCTAGTGTGATCCATATTTCATACGGATTGAAATGTTATCATTCCTCCTATATTTATTAGCTAGAATTTGTTAGCAAAGAACTTACTGGCAATTTAGTGATACTGAAGTACAACTTGTACAAGGAAAATAAACAAAAAACTTCATTATACTCTTTTATAGAAAGCTTTCAAAAGGTAAGATCGAATAAGCAGAATCTTTTAAAAGTCATAACCAGTAGTTACTAAAATATGGAGAAATCAGATTTTTGCTTCTAGTTCAAACTACATAATTACCTATTCAATTTGAAAGAGTTGATTTTATACCAGTTTCACTGTTGATGAACATTGCTTTATAGCACTGTAACCACAATATCAAGAGCACTACATTAACTCTAAGGAAAAAAAATAATGGGTAGATTCAGAATCCTGTCCATCATCTTCGGAGAAATTAGAAGGATTCACCTTTAAATGAATGTTTGAATGTTTTAAATGAAAAACATTTAAAATTATGACAGCAACTTATAAATCTACTTTCCTTGTTAACTTCTATCTAACAAGAAGAGAGAAAAATCCTATGTGATCCTACATTTACTTTTAAAAAAACAGGCATGGGAAAGGTATGTTAGTGTACAAACCTCTAAGAGCTCTCCTACCTTTCTTCCTGGCTACCATTGTGCTGAACATGATTAGCTGTGTGCTGTTCAAAGTAGTATTCCTCCAAGTTAAGTAGCAACAAGGAAAACCTAAATTTGGGAGAGGAAAGAGAATTCTTTTATATTTAGTTTTTAGAAAGTATGAGCAAGCAGTAAATGTAACATGTCTTCCTTCAAGTGCTTCTTCTCATTCCTTAATTTAAAAGCACTTATGGAGCATTTCTTGCATGCCAAGCACTCTTCCCTAGCTACACAATGGCAGGGAGAAACACACAGACCAGCCTGCCTCGTGGGTCAAATGACCACTGTGTCAAAAATAAAATCACTCATCAAGCAAATGAGGGATTCACTTATAGAAATCTCAAGTTTTCATGAAATTAAACTTTTCTGACCTGAAGAAGCTTGGTTCTCTCAGACCTATGGAATTTTTAGTTTCCACTGAAGGAACATGCCAGGCTTCCCCACTTCTTCCCTACCAATGTTACAGCGAGATCGCAATAAATCACTGAGTCAATCTTTTTTTTTTTAACATGAATATTTATTGTGCAGATTATACATACACATTCACTGAAAAGGAGGGTAGGCAACTTTTTAATTTATTTTTTAGCTGTAGTTGGACACAATATCTTTGTTTTATTTTTATGTGGTGCTAAGGATCGAACTCAGGGCCTCACACTTGCTAGGCGAGTACTCTACCACTAAGCCACAATCCCAGCTCACTGAGTCAATCTTAAAGCAGGAGACGGAACCTTCTTTATTCACTACCTAGGGGGTCCAGATTCACCAGCTGGGGGTCCAAGGGGCAGGCTGCAAGTCTACACTCTTCAACCCCCTCTAGGGATTAGAATATACCTTTTATATTATAAGTAAAGCATGTCAGTACATTAATCATAAATGGCTATTGCTATGATTCAAAACCATAAACAAATATAATGAGATCTAAAATCATAAGCAGACAGGGAAGTGGGGCAAAATGACCCTAGCTGAGTAAAAGTTAAAGAATGGTTACTAACATCTAGACAAACACTGACATTTTATGCTGTTAGAGTACATTGCCCAAGAAAAATGGAAACCCAAAAGAGAACAATTTTACACTGTATAAAAACTGCCATTTTGTGCAAATCAAAACTACTCTAAGATATCATCTCACTCCAGTCAGAATGGCAGCTATTATGAAGACAAACAACAATAAGTGTTGGCGAGTATGTGGGGAAAAAGGTGCACTCATACACTGCTGGTGGGACTGCAAATTGGTGCAGCCAATATGTAAAGAAGTATGGAGATTCCTTAGAAAACTGGGAATGGAACCACCATTTGACCCAGCTATCCCTCTCATCAGTCTATACCCAAAGGACTTAAAAACAGCATACTACAGGGACACAGCCACATCAATGTTTACAGCAGCACATTCACAATAGCTAAACTGTGGAACCAACCTAGATGTCCTTCAGTAGATGAATGGATAAAAAAATGTGGCATATATACACAATGGAATATTACTCAGCAATAAAAGAGAATAAAATCATGGCATTTGCAGGTAAATGGATGGCGCTGGAGAAGATAATGCTAAGTAAATTTAAGCCAATCCCCCCAAAACAAATGCTGAATGTTTTCTTTGATATAAGGTGACTGATTCATAGTGGAGTAGGGAGGGGTAGCATGGGAGGAATAGACAAACTCTAGATAGAGGAGAGGGATGGGAAAAGAAGGGAGGGGGCAGAGGAATAGCAAGGATGGTGGAATGTGATAGACATCATTATCCCAAGTATGAAGACATAAATCAGTGTGAACGAACTTTATATACAACCAGAGATATGAAAAATTGTGCTCTATGTGCGTAACAAGAATTATAATGCATTCCACTGTCATTTATTGAAAAAAAAAAAAGAATTGCTGTTTTGTGTTGCCAAACATGCTATGCTAAGCAACTGTTAATAGGTACAGAGGGAGAAACATTTCTTACATGAAATGTCTCAGGGTAAAATGGAGTCTGTTTGGTCATTGTCCACATAGCTGGCCCATAACACCAACATCATATCTCATAGTGATTTGAGTTCTTCTTATTACTCCGACAGTACCACGTGCCTCTAGGACACAGGTCCTGGTAGCACCTGTCATAACCAATCTAATGCTTTGTACACAATGGTATTTAATATGTAAGTAAACTGAAAGGAATGAGGTTGAATTATAATTCTTTAAATTTTAAATGCTTTAAACTTCTAAAAATAAGATAGGAAGATTAAAAAAAAATTGAGTTGCACGGCCACAGAAAAAATCTATGGCAAAGAAGTAAAAATAAGCATTATTTGTTTTGGTAAGGACCAGGAAACATAACAGCATCTAGAGTTACGGGCAAAAGTGGTCATGAGAAGTGTGGAGTTGTGGTGTGTTAGCTAAAGATATTCAGATTAAATGCAGCGGATTAGGCATACATGCTTCTTTTGCTTCCTTCTGAAATCAGACTAAAATTTGATACCTCAGAAAAATCACCACTCAGGAGAAAACCAAGCAGGTCCCGGGACTTCCCAAAAGTCCAGAAATGGTAGGTATCAAGTTCCAAGACAGCACCTAAATACAAACGGCGATCCCAGGATCACCAGTCCCTAATGTGAAAGAACAAGATCAAAGCAAGCAGGAAGAACGCAGCTTGAGGGACTAGAGACAACGCAGAGAAGACAAGGTCCAGAGACCATAATTAATATCCTTACAAGCAGGAAATTATATTCATGACCCAAGAAAATATTGCTCATTTTAAAAAAATAATCTGAATGACCAGATGTGGTAGTGCACACTTGTAATTCCTGCTCCTGGGGAGGCTGAGACAGGAGGATCCAGATTCAAAGCCAGCCTCTGCAAAAGTGAGTTGCTAAACAACTCAGACCCTGTCTCTAAATAAAATACAAAACAGGGCTGGGGATGTGGCTCAATGGCCTTGTGCCCCTGAGTTCAATCCCTGGTACCACCCCTACCCTCCAACAAAAATAAATTCTAAATCAAAACAAGAGTGACTTATAAAATTAATGACAGTAGAAACCAGTTTTATTATCCTACTAGGTAACTTTTATTGACCTGTCATTCCATTTTTAAATCCATGAACAAAAATCAGTCATAAACTTGGTTTGATTCCCAGTAAGTATGTATATATGAGTATGTCTTAGGCATATAAATATGTCATAGGTGTGTGTGTGTCAGAGAGGGAGGGTGGAGGGAGAGAGGAGGAGGCTAAACTACCAGAGCACAATATGAAATGCTCAATACTTAATCTGAATTCCAACATAATCACAAGATTTAGGATGGCTATGTTATGGTCTGAGCCTAATCAATATAGATCACAGATTATAGATTATGAGATATTAGTAAGTAGGATAATAGGATTATATGATAAGTGATATAGAATAAATAATGTTAAGCTATCTCTAAGATATTAAAAATTGTTCTTCTGTACTTCATGTGCCCACAAATGTGCTTGAACCCAGGCTGTGATTGTCTGCTTTCGCTCTGCTAACTGCTTTCTCAGCCCTTGTATCTTGCTTGCTGGCCTGCACCTACAATTTGGAGGATGTGTTTTTTTTCCCCTTATAAACCCCTTAGAACTCGGACCAGGCGATGTTTCTGGCAGAGATAATTTGGTTCTGCAGGGAACAGTCCCAGCTGGCTAAACAACAACAACAACAACAAACCTCTCTAATATGGACAAAGTTAGGACTGAAAGTATTTTCTGAGTGATCAACCCCCAACAGTTAGAAACAGCCCTTTGATGTATCCGATGATTTCCAGGAAGGTTTTAGACCAGGGAGATTTTAATTACTTTGTCCCTTGTTTCTACCTTATGTTTCAATGTCTGGAAACCCTCTGCTTAGGCTGGAGCTGTGCACTTCTTTATTCTCTCTTCTGATCTCCCTAGTTCCTCCTCTTATAGAGAGGGAAAAATAAATAAATAAGACAATGACATCATTTTATAACTATGAAGCACAAGCCACCTTCAGAGACAACCAGTGCTTCCACATAGTTACTAAACATGTTCATATCAGCCAGGCATGGTGGTGCATGCCTATAATTCCAACAACTCAGGAGGCTGAGGCAGGAAGATCACAGGTCCAGGACAGCCTCAGCAACTTTGTAAAACCCTGTCTCAAAAAAAAAAAAAAAAAAAAAAAATTTAAAAAGAGGCTGGGGTAGCTCAGTGGTAAAGCACCCCTGAGTTCAATCCCTAAAAAAGTTTATATTAAATTTTATTTCAGAACTGAAGTCATCATTTTAGCAAATACATTAATATACCCACCTCAATTTATCTATATGCATATTTTGCATTAAATGTAAAACACCTGGAGCAGGTATATAATTAAATCATATTGTTCAAACTTAATAAGGAACTTTTCCCCTATTTACTAGAGTATATAGTTAAATCTTCTTTAAAATTTTTCTACTTAAAAAAATTATTACAATTAAGTTTCATGGATTTTACAGTAACTTTCAAGCTCTATTCTAATTTTGTTAAAAAAAATTCCCATACTTTAAACAAAATTAAAATGGGGCTGGGATTGTGGCTCAGCAGTAGAGCGCTTGCCTGGCACGGTCGAGATGCTGGTTTTAATCCTCAGAAAGGATTAAAATTTTTTTCTTTCAGAAGGAAGGAAGGAAGGAAGGAAGGAAAGAAAGAAAGGAAGGAAGGAAGGAAGGAAGGAAGGAAGGAAGGAAGGAAGGAAGGAAGGAAAGAAAGAAAGAAAGGAATTGTGTCCAACTACAACTAAAAAATAAAAATAAAAAACCCCCACTGTTTTGTAGTTGTATGATCTAAATCATTAGTATTATATCAGACTGTAAGTTATTTCTTTAGGAGACTGTGACACTGCATGTTCCTAGTTTAACCCACTTTTATAGAGTATGAGGTCATTCTCTTTAGACACATTTCCTTATTGAGCAAGTCAACTTTATTAAAAAAATGTTGTCATATCCTTGTGTCACCTGAATTTTTGTTGTTGTTTTTTTATACTGTGAGTTGAACCCAGGAATGCTCTACTATTGAGCTACTGCCCCAGCCTCTCCCCATCTTTATAATGGTTTTATATATTCTTTATTCTGTTTTTTTTTTTTTTTTCCTTTTTGGTACCAGGGAATGAACTCAAGGACACTCGACCACTGAGCCACATCCCCAACCCTATTTTGCATTTTATTTAAAGCCAGGGTCTCTGAGTTGCTTAGGGCCTCGTGAAATTGCTGAGGTTGGCTTTGAACTCACGATACTCTTGTCTCAGCCTCCAGAGTCGCAGGATTACAGGAGTGTGCCACCACACCCGACTAGCCCCAGCCCCCCCCTTTTTTTTTTAATATTTTTTAGTTGTAGATGAACACAATATCTTTATTTTATTTATCTATCTTTATGTGGTGCTGAGGATCAAACCCAGCACCTCACACATGTGAGGCAAGCGTTCCACCACTGAGCTACAAACCCAGCCCTAGCCCCAGCCCTTTTTATGTTTTATTTTGAGACAGGTTTCACTAAGTTGCTGAGGCTGGCCTCAAACCTGTGATCCTCCTCCCTCAGTCTCTCTAGTCACTGGGATTACAGGTCATGTGCTGCTGTGCCCGGCAATGTCACCTGAATTTTAAAGCATACTTACATGTTTAACACTTAGCCAAGAACATAAAATAGTTCCACTCCAGCCCTTAGGGATAGCTCTGCATCCACAGCCACTTGAGAATTATTCGACATTCTGTTGATGAACAGTACTGACAGTTTTATAAGTCAATCCTGTCTCCAAATTATAGATGTAAGAGAAGCTTCACTGTGAGAAGTTGTGATGTGAGCTCAATGGGAGAAAGTACTGTGACGTCCACATGGGCCTGGAGAGCCTAGGGGCATCATGTGTTTGCCATCTATACTCTGAATACCTCATATCCTTGCATTTAACTGACAATAGTGAGCTTAACAAGGGAGTTGGTTTAACCAAACTGGAATTTTTAAATAGTTTCTGAAATAAATAAAAAATTAAGAAAACTGGTAGAAAGGGCAAGATTGCAGTCCTGTGACCTGCACTCTCCCCACAGGAGATGCCCCCAATAATCTACTTGACAGCAATATCTGAAGAGCACTGTAGGGGCAGGAGCTGTGACACCTCTCCCCACCCACCATAAGTGGGTGAGCTGACACTTGGATAACAATAGACAAGTTAATAGAGGAAAGCAAGACCAATGTAGTTAACCAGTTTAACATGATATGGAAACTTTCAGTAATAAAAACTCTAAGACACGGGGAAACTGCCTATTATTGTGCTTAGGTTTGATGGACAATGGACATCTGTGAAGACAATGACTGGACAAAAGGGTCACAGACTGAGGGGTAACTCAGCAAGGCCTGTCTGTCCAGATTCTTAGCGGCCCCATTGGGCAGTATTCCTTCTTCTAGGGTATGGGAAGGACCCCTCTGAAATGAAGGTCCTCAGAAAAGAAGGAAGAAAGGTGATTGACCTTCCTTGGTTTTATGACTTCCTTTGGGGGTGAAGTGTTCTAGTTTCTATGACCCACTTTGAGGAAGAGGAATTCTGGTTTCTATGACTTATTTGAAGGGAGAAAGAGGCCAGAAGAGAGAAGGCTAGAGACTAGACTTTGGTTCTGAGGCCACTGGTAAGGCTTTCCAAGCTCTAGTTTAAAGTATTCAACATGCCAAAGTGCCTTACGTTAGTGTATTATTTTCTTTTGTGTTGTTGTTAAATATTTTTTTAATTGTAGATGGACACAATACCTTTATTTTTATTTATTTATTATTATGTGGTGCTGAAGATTGAACCCAGTGCCTCACATGTGCATGGCGAGCGCTCTGCCACTAAGCCACAATCCCAGCCCTGGTGTATCAATTTCTGAACCCTAAGATAGTCATTCAGACAATATTATTTCAACTAACTATACCAGTCTTGATTTCCACTTTAATTCTGCTACTAAGATATCACAAAAACAAACCTTATCTTTTGCCGAAATTCAGATGATCTAAATCTACTGTATTTTCTGGGCCTATAAGTCAGAACTCTATTAAGAGAGAATAGATAATATGACTTGACTTTGTAATGAATTCATGCTGGAGATTGGTGACAACTTCCTCTTCTAGTGGTTTCTAAACCATCTGTCTTATCTCCAATTAGCACTAAACCTATTTATGTGCATGTTCTTTGCATTCAAAGTTCCTAGATCAATGAAACAGATCTGCTTCTACTCTCAAACTCTCCTAGGATGTTACCCCAGGAGCCATGAGCACATGGGTATCCTCTGCATCTTCGAAAAGTTGATCCTGTGTCTTTAGTCAGATGATCAGTGTCAGGCACAGAGTACAGAATAAGAACCCCTTTCTCTGTCATAAATCAATGTTTCGACCAGACTGGGCCCTAGGCCAAAGCCAGTACTTCCTCATTTCAAATACAACTTTAGAACATTTGCTTTGCTTTTGTTTTTTTAATCTATAGCATTTTTTAAAGCCTCTACTCATGTGGGATTTAACCTTTTGAAAGCATTAGTATTTAACCTTCTTGATTCATATTTAGAAAATATTGTACAGTTGGAGGAACACTAACTGTATAATCACTCTATCTTCTTGCCTCATCTATAACTCTGCAGGAAAGATCATTTCAATAGGAAGTTCAAAATTATAATTTTGAAGATTCCAGAACTGTCAACTAAGACCTATCATTTTGTTTCTTGAAACTTTCAATATCTGTTTTCTTAAATCTATAGTTTCAGTAATAAGTAACATGATATGACTGCTTTTTCTAGCAGCTTCTTCATTGCTATCTGGTTAATTAATTGTTTAATGTTCAGAATTAAATAAAGTTCCCAAGCTCTCTGCATTAGGATTAATTAAAACTTCAACAAGGAAGTTAAAGAACTGTAATTAGATCTAAGCCTTCAGCAGGTATCAGGATGGCCACTTCCTGTTTTCTGATCTACACAGGTACCCATCTGCCATTTCTTTCCACCCACTAACTTGACCTATAACAAATGAATACAATTATGTTATCTTTGTTCCTCTTTCCAATGTGTTCTCTGGGCTTTTTCCTTCTGGTCATGAATTCCTGTAAAGATGTATCATATCTTCCTTTCACTCAGAGATCACTGTCTCTCCTGCTAAAAGGTCTTTCCTTTTACGTAAATACATAGTTTTTTAGTACTTGAGTCTGGTCCTACCAAGTTTCAGCAATATCTAACACACATACTAATCCTCCTCATTTTATTAGTCATATTCTACATATTTGTATAGGAACCTCTGAGTGATTAAGTAGTTTTTTTTTCATGGAAATTACTAGCCACTCCTTCCCTAGAGAAGTACTTCATCTCAGAGGTACTATCCTCCAACATCCAAATTCACTGTTTCACCTATCCTTTTTAGACCTCCTTCAGTAGTAAGTTTAAGCCCTATCATCCAGTCAGACTCTAGGAAAATGATATTCCCCTCTGACTTGTGTGGATGCCAAGACAGTTCTTATAATGACTTTCATTGACACCACCAAAAAACCAGTTGTTTCTTTCTAATCCCAATATTCAGCAATCTTGAGAGAAAGCTAAACAACATTTATCTATGCTCTCAAAGTCTTTCAATTTTCGCAAGGGTCATAACCCAAGACAGGATGTTTCACAAGCCTTATCTACACCATGAAAATAAAGAAGGAACTATGGTTGAAGGACAAACAAGTAAACCAAAACAAAACAAACCCAGGGTGAATGCACACTTGCTGTTATATAGAACAGTGCTTCTCATACTTGTAGTCCTCTGGGCATCTTGTTAAATGCAGATACTAATGCAGATCTGGGGGAGTGGTGGCTGAGATTCATAAGTCTAACAAGTTCTAGGTATGTTCCTGCTGCTTGCCAGGAGACAAAGATTCCAATACCCACGTAAACCAGACTTC
The DNA here is from genome assembly GCF_045843805.1 of Urocitellus parryii. NCBI lineage: Eukaryota > Metazoa > Chordata > Mammalia > Rodentia > Sciuridae > Urocitellus > Urocitellus parryii. The sequence goes on from NC_135537.1 coordinate 61,514,571, forward strand.
AACCATTCTAGAATCATTCTAAACTGGGAAACCATGAAAATAAGCACAGGCCTCATATTTAAAACAGAATATGTTACACTGGAAAAGGGGCTGACCTTAGATGAGAGAATATTAGTGCTGGCCTTAGCTCAGCCAGGACGTAGCTGTTTGACCTTGGTCAAATCACTTATGTAGGCCTTATGTTCCACAACATAAAACTGAGGGGAGATACAAACTAGATTCTCTACTTAACCAGCGAAACTATGGATTTGCTAAATAAACCTGAGCTTAACAAAGTCAGTAGGAATTTTATTTCAGGTAAGATAGCAGTTCAAATGTCTAAAGAAACAATCTCACTATAGATGTTCTGAAATTGCTAGAAAAATTATTATAAAAATCTTTTTGAATCCTTGGCTGAGCGGATGAACAAGTAAGGGAGAGTCCTGGAAGTACAAAATAAACTCAAGTAGATATCCTGTAAAGTCAGCTCACATTGGGAAAGTCTTTTTTTCACCTGGGGCTTTGCCTAACCCTTCAAGAAACAGCCTAAATTTATCAGAAGCAAATCCAAAGGGCACCGTAAAATAAAACCCAAGAGAAATGAATGGGCTCCCTCTCCCTTCCCAGACAAAAACACATGCAAACTTTCTGGAAAAAATACACTTTATACTTAGGCCTGGGAGACTTCTTGAGGAAATATTTCCAAGGAACAAAAAGCCACGATGAAAAATTATAAAACATATTACTAATTAAGAGTCAAGGAAGCAACAAATTACTTAATTAAACCTGTAAAGGCCACAAAATAGTCCATAATCTGCAGCTGGTTATTCTATAGTTATGTTTAAAAAGATAAAATAACCAGGCAGTTATTAAAATGAAAGAAAAAGAATTAGAAATTTAAAAGTAACTGAAATTAAAATTTTAAATAATGGGTTAAACACCAAATTAGGCAGTTTCAGAGAAAAATTAGTCAAATGTAAAATGGGTTTAAATAATCCATAATGCACAAAAGAAAAATAATGATGACAAATATTAAAGAGGCATATAGAACCATAAAAGAATAAAGGAAAAGCAATACTCCTAGAGGCCTAGCCCCCAATTTTCCAAAACTATTTCAGCTTTAGGAACCCTAAGCAATTATAAATAAAGAAATCTGTATCTAGACAAACAGCAAAACACTACAAAGATGAGATCTTAACAGTAGCTAGAGAAAAGACAGATTACTTAGAAAGAGCAGACTTGAGTAGTACTGTTGCAAGCTACTGTCCCAGAAGCAAAGGTGACCTCTTGAAAAGCTTCACTGAATCCTGATCCTGCTGTGGCTGTGGGTTTAAGGCAGTCACAAAACTTGGACCCTAGGGCCCTAATCATGCCAGGCAAAGTACCAGTTCTTCCCCACCAAACCATGAACACTGATGCCACAAATCGTGTTCCTACCCTGTGACATCATACTGACTTGGCCCCCAACAAGCTGGCGAGGGGACAAGGACAGCCCACAGTCACAAATGCAGAGCTGGTCAGTTGAACCAAGGCTTCCCCACAGTATAGCCCTACTGCTTCCTAGTCCTTGGCCTGTCCTGGAGTCTCTGAGAGCCTGAGATTGGCCCAGCCAGGTAGCTGTGTGCTGTCCCAGGAGGACACAAAACACGCTGCTGCTGAATTTGTTTTTAGTTTGTCCCTGATTCCTTTCTTTAAAACGCTGCTCCAGCAAGTCTGGGGCAATATTCTCTGGTCATTTGCCTTTACACTGTCTTCAAAATGCTGAGAAAATGATAAATCTAACAAAACTGATACAAAGAAGGGCAAAATAAGAATATGTTCAGACAGACAAAAACAGAAGCAGTTTACATCATAGGACCCTGATTTCAGGAACTTCTGAAAGATAGTCTTTAGGAAAGAATAAATAATTTCATAAGAAAGACATGACATATAAGAAGGAATGCTGAACAAAGAGAAGGGTAAATAAGTATGCAAAACTACAGAAGCATTAGCTGGACAATCAGAAAGCTTAATGTATAGATTTTAAGTAAAAATAAAAAATACCAAACATCAGTTTAAAATTTGGAACAGGAAAACAGAAATTAGGTACCCAAGATCCTTATACTGTTAGGAGGGTAAATTATCAGGTAAGCCCTAGAAAAACAGAAATACATGTTCCGAGAGCCTTATACTGTCAGGAAGAAAGCCCTAGACAACTAGAAATAAAATTTATACCTTCCATACTCTTCAGGGAAAAATGAAAGAGAGCAAGGGTACTTTATTTAATTCAAAGAAGAAAAAGGGGAAAAAAGATACAAGAGTAAAATTAAAAGCAGAAATGAGTCAAAATATATTTGTAATAATAATACATACAACTGGACTAATTTAAGATAAAATTATCAAAATTAGAAAAAAAATTATTGTCAAAATGTATTTTTTAAATAAAGTATTTTTATAATAAAATAATAAAAGGATCACTGTATTCAGGCATTACAGAAAAGCATGAAAATGCCAAACTGCATTCTGTAATTTCTTTTTCAATTCACACCGCCATCAGCAGTGAATGAGTGTCTTTCTTGTCAAAGCATTATTGACATTACACACTCTCACTTTGAACAATCTTTTCAGATTTGTTCTATAACAAATCCTATTTTATGATGGTAAATTGTCTCTCTCTGATTAGCAGTGAGGTTGGAAAATAAGTTTTTATATTAATAAGTGATAGTTTCTTTCCATTTCCTGTTTGTTGTTTTCTGCCATTTTTCTGTTGATGTCTTCATCTTTTTAAGTGATTTAGAAGAGTTCTTCATATATTGAATGTTATAACATTCTGGTATATTTGCTATATGCCTTTAAATTATCTTTATCTGAAAAGTTTTGCATTATAAAGTATATTAAAAATTTTAAAAGCTTCAAAAAAGAGTTTAAGTGTAAGCCATTTATTTTAAAAAAATGCCTAATTAAGGGCACAGAAATGTTAAAAAAACGGAAAATTCTATCTAATACAAATAACCTGCAAGAAACCTGACATAGATAGATTAATATAAGACAAAATAAAAAAATCATTAATTGATGCAAAGAGGTCATTGTATGTTCATAAAAGATTTATTTCACCAAGAAAATAACATTTCTAAGCTATTCATGAGATACAAGTTAAAAAAACACAAAGGCTAGGGGGTGTAGATCACTGGTAAGGAGTTTGCCTAGCATGCTGGAATTCGTGGGTTCTATCTCCTTTGCCATAATCAATCAATCATGCATAAGTAATAACCAAGAAATTTTTGAAATCTATGAGTTGGAAATTTTACGATGCATTTCTAAATATCTGACAGGTAAAAGATGAAATCACAATGGTATTTAGAAGAAACCAAGCACTGAATCCTTACATGGCCATTTATATATTTTTAAAGACATTTTTAAATGCAAATCATACAGCAAACACACTCAAAATCTATTTATGGGTCAATTCTTGTGCCTTCTCAATAATAGCCATTTTGGAAGAAGTTAATGTGGGAGAATAAAAAATAAGGGTATATAGCTAATATTCATTTGGGGTAAGGTTAATGGAAATTCTCAGTTACAATATATGTAATATTTATGTCTCTCCTGTGGTTTTTTTTTTAATGTGAGAAAAAAATGAACCCTATTTCTTTAAGTTAGGCAGATTTCTTAAAACTGATCAGCCTTCCTAACTAACCGTTGATTCTGCAATTTTCCTTTTCAATAGCTGTCATATCCCATGAAGAAATATTAAAGGACTGGGGTGACCCACCAGAAATGAAAGATTAAACAGGAGTATAATAAATCATTTTGTCTTTACAAGTGTTTTTATTTATTTATATTGCAGTATGGGGATTGAATCCAGGGCCTCAAACATACTAGGCAAATACTCTACCTCTGAGCTGCATTCCCAAACTTTTCTTTAGTTCTTTTGTTTGGAGTCAGGGTCTAGCCAAATTGCCAAGGCTGAACTAGAACTTGGTGATCCTTCTACCCCAGCCCTGCCCCCAGCAGCTGGAATTATAGGCCTGTGTGGCTACACCTGGCTCAACGTATTTGTAATATAATGAATACAGGCCCAATTGATTAAACAAACATGTTGAGTAAAAGAACTTAATATCAGCATAATCAAGATAATTATATACCCATGCAATGTCTAAAGCAAAGTCTTAGAAATGCCTGTAAAACTATGAATGTAATTACGTAGGTATCCAACAGAGAATTAAGATCACTAATGTTTTCTCCTAAAATGACTATATACAAACCACAACTAATTTATTCTGTAACATTATGGAGATAAAACTATGACTGTGTCTCAGAGGACTATACCCCAGTTACCTAAAATTCTGCATAACTTAATATGAAAATCAGTGTAGTCCCACCACCACAGCTAGACATGAAGACAAAAAAAAAAAAGAATTAATCTAATACTCAATCTTAAAATAGAAATATTTAAATAGTAGCATTTTCAAAATATCCTCATCTGCTAACCCAATGACCACATCTGCTATTCCTAACAATTCCAAAGAAATCATGTGAATTGTAATTTAATTTTTTTTCATTTATCTTCATCAACACTGTACAGGACATTTTAACAACTAGTAAACTAATATGGCTCCTGCCATCTAAACCTTAACCAGGATTCTAGTGCACTTAATATGAATGGCCAAGTGTCTTGTTTCCTAATTCAGAAAATTATCAAAGCATTTCTTTACAAACATCACTAACAAATGGCCCAATTGTGTAGTTATTCTCTTGAGAAGTCTAAGGGTGGGATTACCATGTTTAGCAAATAAAAATACACAATGCCCAGTTAAATTTGAATTTCAAATAAACAACATACTTACACAAAAAAAATTATAGTAAAATATTTTACTATACGTATATCCCAAATCTTGCATGGGATATATTTATACTAAAAAAATAATAAATAATTACATACCTGAAATATGATTTAGCTGAGTATCTTGTATTTTATCTAATATTCCTAACTGGGATTCTTCCTCTGTCATCTTTTAGATGCAATATACCACACTGAACCTGTCTATTCTACTTCCTATAAACATCCAGAATCATTCCAATATTCTCCATTCCTTCTGTTACCACCAATGAAAGAATCTCCAAAACAATCTCTCTGCTTCTGCTTTTATAAAAACTATCACCTCCTCTAAATTTGGCAGCATCAACGTAAGAAAAAAAAATACTAACTTTAAATTTCTTTTTTTGTTCAGGGTCATAATTTGTTAGCTGTAGAAATCTAAAATCCCTAACTTAGCATGAGATAAGCCAATGAGCTCATAAAGAAGAGATGAGGCCATTCATGGATAACCTCAAATTTCCCAGGGAAAGTAACAAGTATCCTAGATGTGCCCAAGCCAATGGTCTACATGAATCTTGCTAATGTGTGTTTACTGTTGCAAAAGAATAAGAAAAAACTTTGCAGAAATGGTAAATTTGGGGCTTCATAAATGTTTAAAATTCTCTTGCTTTTCAGATGAATTCAAGGACTTATAAAAGAGACTGCTTGATTCCAGTCTATACCTCATTATCAGCAGTTCCTATAGTTCAAATCAATATTCTATGAATAACACCCTACTCTGGAGTATATCCATCAGTCCAAGGATGCAAAGCCATTAAGCAGAGCTTTAAGAAATTTGAGTGGTAAGTAGAATCCAAATAAATATAAAACATGTTCCACAAAGTTTTCAAATTACTGACACTCAGGGATGGTTGATGCATCCTGATTGATAAATATTTTGGTTGTGAGAACTCTTAACTCCCAAGATTGCTAGCTGTAATGTTTTCTGATCACTGGACATCAACAAAACTGCCTATACATGGAAACAGCAAGTGCAGAAGATTTTTGTAAAACTGCAGAGCTGTATAAACTAACCAAAGTAAACAAATTATTTCCATCAAAATAAGAGGCAGAACTAAAGAAAACAAGTTTTCCTATATATCAAAGAAGCCATACAATTATTATATATGACCCTCAGGACATAAAACATGACAGTAATTCAAGTGTTTCCAAGTTCTGACAATGTTCATTTGGATTTTCATCTATTTAATACAGAGTACCAGCAAGTCTTGATATTGTTGATATTAACCTTTCTATAAGAAACAGGCCTTACAAATACAGAGTGTGAGTTATTTTAGTTATGGCCCAATTGTTATTTAACAGACAAATATTCTGTGACTAAAACCTCATCAACTCCCCCGCCCCCCCCCCAAAAAAAAAGCTTTTGAGAGCCAAATCCAGTGTTTTCTGTTTATCTTCTCCACAGGACAGAAATGAAATTTCACACTAAGTAATCTGGAGAGACCAACATTACAGATTAGAGAGGTACGAATATTTGGATGGAAGGGATGAGTCAACACCTACAGATGTACAGGTACAGATTCTACAAAAATTGTACATATTCAGCTGTACTTATACTTGCATGTATAATCTGCTTTCTTGGTATCCGCTCTGAGACAACTTGACAGACTGGCAGCACTAGGAGATAACTGTAATTCTCACAACCAAAACTGTGTTTGCAAAATGATTTACCAAGAGTTTCTTTTGGCACTTGGCTAGGACCACAGACCTGAGAAATCAGAAGAGCTGTTTTGGTCACCAGCAAGCATTAGGAAGAGCCAAAGTGAACTTTATTTTACTTTTTAAAATTAATTAATTAATTAGTTCTATCAGTTATACATGACAGTAGAAAGCTCTTGGATTCACTGTATACAATGGAGCAGAATTTTTCAATTCTCTGGTTGTGCATGAAGTAAAGTCACACCATTCCTGCAAACATACATGTACCTAGGGTAATGACGTCTGTCTCATTCCATCCTATCCCTTTGCCCCATCCAAATTTCCTCTACTTATCCCATGCACTGCCTTGCCCTCCCCATATGAACTAGCATCCACTTATCAGAGAAAACATTCATAAGCCATAATGTTATTCTCTTTTAATGCTGAGTAATATTCCATTGTGTATATATACCGCAGTTTCTTTATTCACTCATCTATTGAAGGGCATCTAGGTTGCTTCCACAGTTAAGCAATTGTGAATTGTGCTGCTATACACATTGATGTGGCTGCATTACTGTAGTATGTTGTTTTTAAGTCTTTAGGGTATAGACCAAGGAGTTGGGATAGCTGGGTCAAATGGTGGTTCCATTTCAAGTTTTCTCAAGATTTCCCATACTGCTTTCCATAGTAGTTGAACCAATTTGCAGTTCATACACACCAGCAATGTATGAGTGTGCCTTTTCCCCACATCCTTGCCAACACTTAACAGACATCTCTCAGAAGAACAAATAGAATCAATTAACAAATATGTGAAAAAATGTTCAACATCTCTAGTAATTACAGAAATGCAAATCAAATTACCCTAAGATTTCATCTCATTAAGTGAACTTTCTTCAAAGAGAGTTCTGTGGATGGGATAAGAAACTCAGAAACTGCACTGCTGTAATACCCTAAATCCTTAGGGGAACGCGGGTGAAAAGCACTCGGCCCGCGCTTGCGAACGGAGAGCCCCAGAACAACTAGCCCACTGCTGGGGAGAGGTCTGCGGAGCAGGCGGTGGCAGGGAGGACTCGGCTTTTCTCAGAATGAGGCCTTTCGGGCAGCCCTCCCTTCGGCTCACTATGGCAGGGAGCTGGGCTTGCATTTGTTTGGTTCGGGGAAACAGGAGCGGTGCCTTGGGAAGTCAGCGTCACCCCAGTGCAGGCGGGAACGGTCGCCAGGCTGCGAGGCGCCCAGTGCTCGCACCGGCTCCAGACAAGGACGTTTCGGGATATGAGGAAGAGGGGAAGTGAGCCCAGCCGGCTTAACTGCGCTCCCCGGCGAACGCCAGGCTCCCGGGATCGCGGAGGGACGCGCGCCGACTCAGCGCCGCCTTCCGGGTGAGCCGGCCCACGCTGCCCGGCCGGCTTCGCCCAGGACCGCTCTGGGCCCGGGCTCGGTTTCCCGCCCCGACACCCGGCAGGCGCCACCCCGACCAAGACTGGGGCCTAAGACACGCTCCTCGCCGGGCCTCTGCCCGGTCCCCACGCCGGCTCCCGTCCCCACGGCTCTGGCCGGCGCCCGCTCCCTACTCGGGCCTCTGGTCCCAGTGCCGGGCTCGGACACACTCCCGGTTTCCGCTCCGGCCACTCAGGTCCCCACTCCCGGTCCCGACCCGGCCCTCAGCCCAGCGCCCTCCCCGCAGCAGGCGGCCCGGCCCTCCCACCCAGGGCGCGCACCTCTCCTTGGAGTAGAGCTGCAGCTGCTGCTCCTGCTGCTTCTTCCGGATAAACGCCATGGAGGGCAGGCGCGGGCAGGCGCGGAGCGCACGGCAGGCCCCGCCGCCGCCCGCCGAGGAAGTCCCGAGCAGCCGCGGGGAAGGCGGACGGGGCGGCCGTCCTGAAGCGTGCAGCTGCGGGCCTGGCTTCCCGAGCGGCGCCGCTGGGCGGCCGAGAGCCCGACTCTGCGCCCCAGGGGCCCCGCGGCGTCCGGCCGCGCTCACCGCAGCATCCTCGCGTGGGGACTCCGGCGGCGCAGTGACTCAGGCCCGGAGGAGGGGCGCGCGGTGACCCGAGGCGTCCCACACTCGGGCCGTCCCAGGAGTCCGCCAAGGGCCTGAGGCCAGAAGAGGCTCGGTTCTTACACACGAAACGTTGCGCCACTTTACCAATCTTCACAGTGGGCCATTTAAATATTTTACGAATGAAAATGGATGCTTGCCCATAAACCACCAATTTGTTGGCTGTGGGGACTTGAAATAACAACGTTTTGGAGTTTTAGATCCCAAATTTCAATTGTTGAAATAATTGATCCTATGACTTTTGTCATTTTAATAACAACTTGATTGAGATATAACTGACATATCAAAGAATTCACCCGTTTAAAGTGTACCACTCAGTGGTTTTTAGTATATTCATAGACATGTACAATTATCCTCACAGTTTTAGAGCCTTTTCATCACCTCAGAGAAACCTATAGCCTTGACCTATCACTCCCCCAAACCACCCCTCCCAAAGCCTCTGACATAGCAAACACTAATCAGCTTTGTCTCCGAATTTGCCTGATGTGGACATTTCAAATAATGCAGCCATACAATATGTAGTCTATGCTGTAAAGATTTATCGGTGCTGTGGCACAAATCAGTACTTGATTTTTATTGCTGGAATGAGTTCCATTGTATGAATATACTATATTAATTTCTATATTCATCAATTGATGGACATATTGGTCCATCAATTGGTGATTAAGAATAATGCTGGCGTAAACATTCATGCATCAGTTTTTCTGTGAACTTGGGCCTTCCTTTGTGTTGGGTGAAACTGAAATCCAGGAGTGGAATTGCTGGGGCATATGTAACTCCATCTCCAAACTTTGAAAAATAACCAGACTGTTTTCTGAAGTGGCTACCCCCATGTAACACTCCCACCATTAGCAGTGTAGATGTGTTCTAATTTCTCCACATCTTCTCCAATACTTGTTATTATCTTTTTGATTAGGGCTATCCTAGTGGGTATGCCTGCTATTCCACAGTGGTTATGACTTCCTAAAATACTCTGAGTATCAACTTATGATTGTTTACCATTGAGGGATGCTTGAATAACATGCTTTTAAATTATATGATTACTCAAACACATCTAATATTAAGAACCAGTTTCTTCAGATTTAGATTTTAAAGTCTCAGAGTGAATGCATCTCAGCTCTCTGGTAAGTGGCAGGACTCTGGTGGGGAAGGCAGGAGAACCAAGAACAAAATCTGGGACTGGGCATTTTGAATTTAATTCCTCTCAACAACAGTGGACAAAATGCAATATATACAATGGACACACATTAATATTTTTTGGAAGAATTCAAAGTACCCGAGTTCTATGTGCTTTGATTCCCTTCTATTTATCCAAGTAGTACACAGAACCTATTACTGGTAAACAGATATCAGAGACCTTGGGTCATTATTTCTTAGTATATTGTGATCTTGTAGCCAAGATGAAAATACATGAACAGGTACATGATGAAATGAGACGATGAGATTTGCCAAGAGGTACCACATGAACCCATTTTCTATGTGAGAAGTACTGCAATAGATACTATGAATTCAGAGAAGAGAAATTAAGTAAGCTGGAAAAAAGGTGAGAAATAAAGCAACAAATCAGACTATAAGTTTTCTTCTTTTGGTTAAATATTAAATAAAGAAGTAAAACTGGTAGGTGGAGAGAGACAAAGATTCTCTATTTGATCAAAATCTAGCCAGTTTCCTCTGAACCCTCCTAATTAGGCCCTGACCATGGCCTATAAAAACTAGATTCAGCTCAGATAATTTTGTCTTCTTCCTCTTCCACTTTGAAAGAGTTAAACAAGCACTGACATAGTTTCTAATAGTTCCCTAAGATAACCCTAACCCCCTGAAAGTTACTGCTCAAGGCTGCCCAAAGAATTTACTGTTCATTCCAGTCTACAATTGACATAGGTCCCTTATCACTCTTTCTCACATTTGCTAAAATGGGCTTACATTTTTAATCACTAAAAAGAGTGATCATTCAAAAGTCCCTTTGAGATATGTGTGCCTCCTACAACTCAGAAGTATCTTTCTCAAGGCCCCAAAAGCTGTTCCTTTGAAATATAATCATCAGGAAGTATAGGGCCTCTATCTTTCAGTCTCCCTGAAAAGATAGGCTCCCTATTCAATAATTGCCAGCTAAGGGCTGGGGATGTACTTCAATGGTAGGATGCTTGTCTGGCATGCAGAAGGTCCTTGGTTCAATCACCAGCACTGAAAAAAGAAAAGATAATAATTGCCAACTAGCAGATATAGCTGTGTAATCACATTTACAAGGTCCTTTATAGTTCCTCATTGCCCTAACTCTACTGAGCCACCCATTGCCCTACTCCTTCCTTCCCCATTCACCCTTCAAATTTTCTAGTTCACCTCTGCACAAATCAAAGCTGAGTTCAGTTCATGCTGAGCCTACTTCCCTACTGCAAACATATATTACTGATTAAAAACTATCACTTTAACTAGCTTCTGGCTTTGTATATTAGAAAAAGGGAAAGAAACATTCAAAAGGATTTTCTTGAATAATAATTCAGAATAGAGATGCTTCTGCTGTAACAGAATCCATGAAGAATTAGGAGAGAACTGCAACAGGTACTTCTTCTTCTTCCCACCACCAAGTCTCCACCCCACTAGCTCTGTTCCCTTATGCTTTGTCTTTGTTCCTGCTAATTTAAGGTGTAGCTGTTTCTATCAAAGGCCAACTTCTCTTTTTATCCCAACAATTTAGCTTTTGAAATACCCTTTCTGTTTCTTTCTTGCTTTGTCTATTTCTCATTATTGAATCATCCCCATCTAAATATAAATAACAGTTTTCAAAAAACTTTCCCTTCATCCCACATCTCCCTCCAGCTCCTCTTAGGAGAACTTCCTAAAACATCTTCCTACGCGTGCTGCCTCAATTTTTTTCACAGTGCAACCTCTTCAGTGCATTTGGATTGAACTTCCATTTTCACCACTTCACTGCAGTGGTTCTTATCAAATCATCACATTCGTTGGTCACTTTTCTAGCTTCATCTTATCTGAACTCTCAACAGAACCCAGTGTGGCTGAACACAGCATTCAGTATGGCTCCTTATTGGAATACTTTTCTGCCTCTTAATTCCAAAGACCCAGTTTCCTTGCTTTTTTCTTACCCTTGTTTGATTTTTCCTCCTGCTAAACTTTTTTTTCTTTTTTCATTCAGTCACAGGGATCCAACCCAGGGCCTTGTGCATACTTGGCAAGCACTTCACCACTGGGCTATACCCCCAGCCCTCCTGCTTAATTTTAAGTTTGTTGTTGTTTTGGTACCAGGAGTTGAACCCAGAGTGCTTAACCACTGAGCCACATCCCCAGTCCTCTTATATTTGATTTTAAGACAGGATCTCCCTAAGTTGCTTAGGGCCTGGATAAGTTCCTGAGGCTTGCCTCAAACTTGTGATCCTCCTGCCTCAGTATCCCAAGCACTGGAATTACAGGTGTGCACTACAGCACCAGCTGTGCTTAAGTTCTCAATGTTGATTATCTCTACTCACTGACTTGGTAATTTCAACCAGTTTCATGTAAGAGGGGACAAAGGGCTGTGGAGGAAAGAAAGGTCTGATAGTTTTAAGTTGTTTGCATTTGGCTCAGGGTAAACATCTCATCAACTTTGTCATAGGTGAAGTCTTCTGTTTGGGAGTTAGTGTGTGTGTGTGTGTGTGTGTGTGTGTGTGTGTGTGTATTAAACTGATTTGCTTTACTTTCCAAAGTTCTACCATGTGGGTACCTACCAGTAAAGACAGGAAGAAAAGTCTCAAGATTTAAAGCAACGTAATAGTATTCAGTAGAGGATGAGTGAGAGATTAACTTTGAAATATATGTCCCTTAGGAAACAGGAGTTTTGTAGACAATATTGGACTTTCAATAAGGCTAAATAGAGGCTTAAACCAATCTTACCTTAATCTTTAATGGTTGACCTCTCTAGTTTGAGGCACTATTACCTCAAATGGTGGTGACTGCACATCTCAGGGGATGTGATGAACTCAGGGAGAGGATTCATTCACTTATCTTTTTTATTTTTATTATTTTTTTGGTAATGGAGATTGAACCTGGCCGCACTCTACTGCTGACCTATACTCTAGCCCTTTCTCTCTCTTTCTTTTCTTTTTTTTTTTTTTTTTTTAATTTTGAGACAGGGTCTTGCTTAGTTGCCCAGGTTGCCCTTGAACTTGTGTCCTTCTGCCTCAAGAGTTGCTGGGATGACAGGTGTGCATCAACCACACCCAGCTATTCCCGTCTCCTCACAGATCTCAGAGCTGTATTATTCTGAAACTGTTCTTATTCTGAGAGACTTTAAATTCATAAAACTCATCTTTGAGCTTTTTGTAATGTTTTGACTTCATAGGCTAAGCTCTAAAACCTTTTCTAAGAACCTTGCACATATTTTTAAAAATGACCATTGTAACTGGGCCTGATGCAGTCCCAGCCAGGAAGTTTGTTTAAGCCCAAGAATTCTAGGAGAGCCTAGGCAACATAGCAAGATGCATCTTTAAAAAACAAAATTGCACTTGGTTGCAGAAAAGAAGGATCTGTAAATTTATGTTGCTCTTATTTGCAAAGCGTTCATCATCAGAGTAAACACCAACATTATCTTTACCTTTATTTTGTTCATAAAACAACAATAACAGTCTTTCACTGGTGAATATTTCTGAAGAATGCCTAAGGAAGTTATTTTTTAAAATTTGTGAAGGCACAAACATTTAATAATCACCATTTTGAAGTTTAGAAGTAGTAGACATTTTTTACCTAAAGAAAATAAGTAATCAGCATTCCTTTATGTATGTTATGACTTCTTTTATGCCTTTAAACTTCTTTGTCTTTGCCTAAAATGACTTTCTATCTTTTTCCCACATTTCTCCAATATGCCCTTTAAGTTCTCAGTCAAGTTTTCCTTTTAGTCTTCTCTAACAAACCACAATGGAATTAATCTCATATTCACTCACTCAGCATACATATATTTCACACTAATATATATATATCAGGCATTGAGGTGTGCACTGGGTAGGTGCCTTCATGAAGTTCACAGTCAGAAGAAAATTCAAACAGTGATTTCATCCTACCTTACGTTAATCTACTTCTCTATTTAGGTTAGAAACTTCTCAGGGAGAGAAACTGTGACTTGGTCTTTATATCCACAACACAATGTCTTTCTTATTCTTAGTGGTTGCCCCAAAATATTTGTTGGATTGAAGACTACACTGTCTTTTGTCACCACTTGTGTCCTATTATGATTTGTCATACTGTAAGGAACAAAAAGCTCAGCCAACAATCAGAGTTCATTTTCTCATCACTGGCATAGATTGAACAACTCAATAGTGTTAAGTCTGGCATTTCTCTTAGTCCTGCAACCTTACAGTCATAAGATCACTGCTTCATCATGATGATCATACCTCACTTCTAAGCAGAATAAGGACAAAGAGCAGAGTCTGTCTTGTGTGTTCCTTTTACAAGGAAACAGAAAGGGTCGTACAATCTTTCACTGGCCTTTCCCTGTTGCATAGCAGCTGTGGAGGCTAGGAAAATATGTTCTAACTCATGAAACTCCAATCATGAAAAGCAACCAGGTAGAGAGAGGTTAGGGTGAGTCACCCAACCAGCAGGGGTACCCCATTACTAAAATGAAAACTAGACAAGAATATTCATGGATAGTTCTTAAGGAAGAAAGCTCCTGAGACTTTTAGTTTCTTCTTTTTATGTTCTTGATAAACAGTTATCACCTTTTATACCCCAGGAAGTGTTCTAGGTGCTAGAGACAGTGTCATGAATAAAAGTCCCTGCCCTTATGAACTTATATTTTGGAAAGACCAACAGATATAAAAAGTGAAAAATATAAATTTTGGCAGGGATAAGTACCATGAAGGAAAACAGAACATTGGGTAGAGTATTGTATGAATGGGGTAGAAACTCCTTTACATAAAGAGTTTTAAAAAGGCCCTCTGAGGGTTGATAGTTGAGCTGGTAACTACATGAAGTTCTTAAGAAAAAGCATTCCAAGCAGGAGGGACAGCAAATGCAGCAGCCCTGAGACAGACTTACTGGCACAGCACACTAGGATAAGGGGTGCTAAGGCAGCAGAGTCAAGAGGGTGCGAGGCCAGGGAGAGCACTTGCTTGTCATTAGCATTATTGTTGTTATTAATATGCAATGGAAGCCATTGCAGGTTTAAGAGCAGGCGCACGACATGACTGGATTTAAATTTTTAAGTCTGACCATTGTGTAACTAGCCTAATGGAAGCTTAGAACTTACACGAACAGCATAAAACATTAGAAAGGTAGGAAGAATGGCCCTTTCCTCTTTGCCTTTTGTTTAAATAAAAAAGAGAATTAGTTTGGTTTCTCTAGATTATGGATGATGTACATCCTATTAGTTACTCAGATATTATATACTAGACTATATATTAATATTATATGTTGGCTATTAAATATACATATATGTATATATGCATATATGTATATATAGACATTAATATTATATAATCAACCCGAGAAGGAGAGGAACAGCACTTACAATGCAGATAACAATACTAAAGGCCTAACAATTAGAGAAAAACTGTTGACTTTGAAGGAATTCTTTAGACACTGATTCAACAAACCCTGAAGCACCTTTTAACTCTGATTTCCAGGTAACTGAGCTAACAATTTCTGCAATGGCTGATTTTATGCATCAACTTTCCTGGGCCACAGGGTTACCAGATACTTGTTTAAACATTATTCTGTGTGTGTCTATGAGGGTGTTTCTGTTTAAGATTAACATTTAAGTTGGTAGACTTAATAAAGCAGATTGTTGTTCCCATTGTGGGTAAGCCTCATCCAATCTATTGGAGGCCTGCATAGATCAAAAGTGGAGTAAGAGAAAATTCTTTCTCTTTGGCTGTCTTTGTGCTGAGAAACTGGCTTTCTCCTGCTTTCAGATTCAAACTGAAACTGAAGCTTATTCACTTGTTCTCAAGTCCTCAGAAGCAGACTGGAATGAATGTGTGTGTGTGTGTGTGTGTGTGTGTGTGTGTGTATGCATACACATATACACATTTAAAATGTATATATACATATTTAAAGTGTGTATTTAAAATGCTCTTAAACCTGCAATGGCTATTATCACACATACATTTAAAATCCTGTTTCTAATGGAGATTTAATTACCTACAGAAATAACTAATATGTTTGTGAAAATCATGAAGTAATGTTTTATGTAACTCCAATATATTTAAAGGTACTAGAAAAATACAGTAAGTGTTCATAGTAGTTATCTTTGAATGAAGAGTATAAGGATGATTTTTTGTTTCTTCTCTATATTTCTATCAATGTTCTAAAGAATATATATTATTTCTGGAATTAGAAAGCAAACTGCATATATTACTCATTTTCTTTTTTTAAAATTTTTATTATTTATTTATTTATTTATTCTAGTTTTCAGCGGACACAACATCTTTGTTTGTATGTGGTGCTGAGGATCAAACCCAGGCCGCACGCATGCCAGACGAGTGCGCTACTGCTTGAGCCACATCCCCAGCCCTATTACTCATTTTCTTATGCAGAAAATAGCACATAAACAGAGAGAATCCAAAGTATTTTCTTTTTTTCATTTTTTTCTAGGCAATTTCTAAACTAGGAAAACACCAAAGTTGTGTTTTTAAAAATTTTTTACTTCTACTCAAGATTTCAAGTAATCCACTATAAAAGATCCACTCTTGGCCCAGAATCATTTCCCCAGCCCAGGCCTGTCCCTGGGTCTCTGATTGCTCTTTTTGCCATGGTCTTGACATTTCAGTTTGGATTCCTTTCTCCTGTGACTTCTATCATATACTGTAGCCCTTTGTTTTTCCTTAAGTTTGACCTTACAGAAAACCAAGTTCTTTTCTTTACCTACTTTCCTCCAAACACACTGATGTGTGTGTGTGTGTGTGTGTGTGTGTGTGTGTGTGTGTGTGTTTCTGTCAAAGCCTGGAGACTAGGAAGTTCAAGGGCAAGGCTTCAGCACCTGGCAGGGGCTTCATGCTGCATCATAACAGTGGAGGGAAGCAAGCATGGGAGAAAAAGAGAACTGGGCCAGACTCATCCCTTTTATCAGGAATCCGCTCCCATACAACTTAACGCCCCCATTAACCCATTACTGTGTAAAGGTCCCACCTTTAGTTTTAATAACTATTTAATAACTATTGAAATGGCAATTAATTAAATTTCAATCTAAGTTCTGGAGGGGACATTAACAGGAAGTGAATTACACATATTTGAAATGTATGTTAAGTGCTTGAGTAAAACGTGAGCCCCCAAGTTGTGTGTATTGATTGATACTAAAGTATCAACCAAAGGGCATGAAACTGCTCTTTTTGAGGTCTGGAAAGGAATTTGTTATTCTATTTTTTTTTTTAATATTTATTTTTTAGTTTTTCGGCGGACACAACATCTTTGTTTGTATGTGGTGCTGAGGATCGAACCTGGGCCATGCCAGGCGAGTGCGCTACCGCTTGAACTACATCCCCAGCCCCAGAATTTGTTATTCTAAAGTAGTATTTATTTTTTTCTTTTAAAAAGCTTTTTTTTTTCCTTTCTTTTTTTTTTTTTTTTTTTTGTGTGTGTGTGTATGCTGCTGGCAATCTAACCTAGGGCCTTGTGCATGCTAGGCAAGTGCTGTACAACTGAACTACAGTCCCAGCCCCAAAGTAATATTTCTAGCTTTTTTTTTTTAAGGAGAGAGAGAGAGAGAGAGAGAGAGAGAGAGAGAGAGAGAGAGAGAGAAAGTTTTTTTAATATTTATTTTTTAGTTCTTGGCGGACACAACATCTTTGTTTGTATGTGGTGCTGAGGATCGAACCCGGGTCGCATGCATGCCAGGCGAGCGCACTACTGCTTGAGCCACATCCCCAGCCCCTTTCTAGCTTTTTTTTTTCTTAGATGTTGATGAACCTTTGTTTTATTCATTTATTTATATACGGTGCTGAGAATCGAACTCAGTGCCTCACACGTGCCAGGCAAGTGCTCTGCCACTGAGCCACAACCCCAGCCCCAAAGTAGTATTTCTTAAAACTCAGTCTCAAGACCACCATGGACATTACCAGGGAGCTTTATAAAAATGCAGATCCTCAGATCCTACTTCAGAAGCAAATCAAAAACTCTGAGAGTGGCCCCAGAAATTTGTGTTTTTAACAAGTCTTCCAGATAACCTTGAGGCTCACTAAAGTTTGAGCTGCTCTTGACAAGAAAAGTAGAGGAGGTAAGGAAAGAGGAGAGAAGAGAAGAAAGTGTGAAGATGTGAGCCTGTACCCCTTATGGAAGGACAATGTGAGAAGAGAAGTCCTCAGTAGTAGACTTAAAATCCTAAGTGGGAGACTAAGGAATAGTTTATATATTTTTCTTTTATTTATTCATTCACTTTAGATATACATGACAGCAGAGTGTAACTTGTTCCAATTAGAATCCTACGATAGTGGTTGTATATGATACGGAGTTATCCTGGTAATATATTCATATATAAGGCTAGGAAAGATATATGTCAATTCATTGTACTGTCTTTTCTATTCCTTTCTTCCCTCCCTTCTCTTAAGTACCTTTTGTCCAGTCTAGTGAACATCTAATCTTCATCATTAACATAAACATATCAGAGAGAACAATCTGCCTTTGTGTGTGTGTGTGGGGGGGACCTGACTTATTTCACTTAGTATGTATTTTTTGACTATTTGAATTTTTTCTCTTCTGTGGAGTGCCTGTTCAGTTCTTTAGCCTACTTATTGATTGGGTTATTTGTGTGTGTGTGTGTCTCTGTGTGTTGTTTTTTGAGTTCTTTGTATATCCTGGAGGTTAATGTTCTATCTGAGGTGCTGGTAGTAAAAATTTTCTCCCATTCTGTAGGCTCTTATTCCCCTTCTTTTTTTGTTGTTGCTGTTAGAACAACTCAGCAAAATAAAATTCGAGTTTATTGCTGGGCAACATTATTTCATACATACATCAATAGGCCAAAAATAAATACATAAATAAACAGCAACATCATAGACAAAAAATCGGGGAGGGGAAGCCAGGCATGGTGGCACGTGCCTGTAATCCCAGAGGCTTGGGAGGCTGAGGCAGGAGGATTGCGAGTTCAAACCCAGCCTCAGCAAAAGTGATGTGCTAAGGAACTCAGCGCGAGACTCTGTCTCTAAAAAAAAAAAAAAAAAGAGAAAGAAAGAAAAAACTTTTTATCTTTGGCCTCCTACAAACCAACTACTTACAGCACAGCACAGCTGAAGCACATACACAAAAAAGTTACTGGAATGCTCAGAATAGGTTTTTTGTTGTTGTTGTTTTGCATTTTTTTAAACAAGTTTTTTTTTTTTCCTCCTTTGAGATTATAATGAACACTACAAGTAAATTCAAAAGTGGGACAGAGAATGCTCCCAAGGCTGGTTTGGTCATCTGAAATTATTAAAAATGGCTGACCTCTAACAATATGTACAAAAATATAAAATGTAAATAAAAAATACAAATTTTCCTTTTTTAAAGTACTTTCAAGAAAAAAAGCATGGTCTTAGAAGTTTCGGTTCTTTTTTTCCTCCCCTGTTGCAAATTCACCTTGTAGTTTTGGTTGGGTGGTGGAGAGCCCGTGTCATCTGAGGGTGGTACTGTCTGGGGTGGGCTGGTGGGTGGGCAGGTGGGTAGCCTCTTTACTGGAAGGTAACCACGAGACGGGAAGTGGAGGGTGAAGAGGTCACAACGGCCTTTTATTTTTAGTTTAACTTTTCCTTTTTGGATGTCTAGTCATTCTCATTGGTCTTTTGCTTCTTGGTATCAACATCATCCTCTTCATCTTCAGTTGCCTCCTCATCTTTATCTCCCTCCACTTCCTCACCATCACCTTCCTCCCCCACCCTCCTCCTCATCTACCTCATTGTCAGCTTCCTGCTTCCCATTTTCCTCATTAGCATTCCCAATAGCAGGGGTGTCTCTTACATTCTCTGCCTCCTCCACAACTTCCTTCTTCTCCTTTAAGTCCTTAGTGGTGGTGGTGATGTTGGAGCTAGTGTCCACAGCTGTGTCTGACATGCTGGGGAAGGCCCGTGATGGATGCAGTGGGTTAAAAAGGAAACTAGAGTTCAGGGACTCTGGAGATAAAGCTGTTGGAGTCCATGGTGGAGATGGTTGTGGGGAGAGCCGTGGAGAGCTGGACCCAGGAACAATGCAAAGATGGAATTTCAAAGCAGCCAGTGGAGCTCTGTTCACAGTCTTGATTGTTTCCTTTGCTGTGAAGAAGCTTTATAGTTTGATACAATCCCATTTATTGATTCTTGATTTTACTTCTTGCAGTTTAGGAGTCTTATTGAGGAAGCCAGTTCCTAAACCAACATGGTGGAGAGTTGAACCTACTTTTTCTTCTAGTAGGCACAGAATCTTTGGTCTAATGCATAGATCCTTGATCCACTTTGAGTTGAGTTTTGTACAGAGTGAGAGATAGGGGTTCAATTTCATTCTACTATATATATATTTCCAATTTTCCCAGCACCATTTGTTGAAGAGGCTGTCTTTTCTCCAATGCATGTTTATGGTACCTTTGTCTAGTGTGAGATAACTATATTTATGTGGGTGTGACTGTGTCTTCCTATTTTTTTTTTTAATTTTTTTATTGGTTGTTCACAACATTACAAAGCTCTTGACATATAATATTTCATACATTAGATTGAAGTGGGTTATGAACTCCCAATTTTACCCCAAATGCAGATTGCAGAATCACGTTGGTTACACATCCACAATTTTACATAATGCCCTATTAGTAATTGTTGTATTCTGCTACCTTTCCTATCCCCTACTATCCCCCCTCCCCTTCCCTCACATCTTCTCTCACTACCCCATCTACTGTAATTCATTTCTCTCCTTGTTTATTTTCCCATTCCCCTCACAACCTCTTATATGTAATTTTGTAGAGCAATGAGGGTCTCCCTTCATTTCCATGCAATTTCCCTTTTCTCTCCCTTTCCCTCCCATCTCATGTCTCTGTTTAATGTTAATCTTTTCGTCCTGCTCTTCCTCCCTGCTCTGTTCATAGTTGCTCTCATTATATCAAAGAAGACATTTGGTATTTGTTTTTTAGGGATTGGCTAGCTTCACTAAGCATAATCTGCTCTAGTGCCATCCATTTCCCTGCAAATTCCATGATTTTGTCATTTTTTAGTGCTTCGTAATACTCCATGGTGTATAAATGTCACATTTTTTTATCCATTCATCTATTGAAGGGCATCTGGGTTGGTTCCACAGTCTAGCTATTGTGAATTGTGCTGCTATGAACATCGATGTGGCAGTATCCCTGTAGCATGCTCTTTTAAGGTCTTCAGGGAATAGTCCGAGAAGGGCAATAGCAGGGTCAAATGGTGGTTCCATTCCCAGCTTTCCCAGGAATCTCCATACTGCTTTCCAAATTGGCCGCACCAATTTGCAGTCCCACCAGCAATGTACAAGTGTACCCTTTTCTCCACATCCTCGCCAGCACTTGTTGTTGTTTGACTTCATAGTGCCTCCCAATCTTACTGGAGTGAGATGGTATCTTAGGATGGTTTTGATTTGCATTTCTCTGACTGCTAGAGATGGTGAGCATTTTTTCATGTACTTGTTGATTGATTGTATATCCTCCTCTGAGAAGTGTCTGTTCAGGTCCTTGGCCCATTTGTTGATTGGGTTATTTGTTATCTTATTGTCTAATTTTTTTAGTTCTTTGTATACTCTGGATATTAGGGCTCTATCTGAAGTGTGAGGAGTAAAAATTTGTTCCCAGGATGTAGGCTCCCTATTTACCTCTCTTATTGTTTCTCTTGCTGAGAAAAAACTTTTTAGTTTAAGTAAGTCCCATTTGTTGATTCTTGTTATTAACTCTTGTGCTATGGGTGTCCTATTAAGGAATTTGGAGCCTGACCCCACAATATGTAGATCGGAGCCAACTTTTTCTTCTATCAGACGCAGAGTCTCTGATTTGATATCAAGCTCCTTGATCCATTTTGAGTTAACTTTTGTGCATGGCGAGAGAAAGGGATTCAGTTTCATTTTGTTGCATATGGATTTCCAGTTTTCCCAACACCATTTGTTGAAGATGCTATCCTTCCTCCATTGCATGCTTTTAGCCCCTTTATCAAATATAAGATAGTTGTAACTTTGTGGATTAGTCTCTGTGTCCTCTATTCTATACCATTGGTCCACCCGCCTGTTTTGGTACCAGTACCATGCTGTTTTTGTCACTATTAAAAATATGGAACGCTTCATGAATTTGCGTGTCATCCTTGCGCAGGGGCCATGCTAATCTTCTCTGTATCGTTCCAATTTTAGTATATGTGCTGCTGAAGCGAGCACTGTGTCTTCCTCTTTTGTTCCATTGATCTTCATGTCTGTTTTTGTGCCAATACCATGCTGTTTTTGTTACTATACCTCTGTGGTATAACTTAAGTTCTGGTATTTTGATGCCTCCTGCTTCACTTTTCTCACTGAGGATTGCTTTGGCTCTTCTAGGTCTCTTATTTTTCTGAATGAATTTCATGACTGCTTTTTCTATTTCTATGAAAAATGAGATTGGAACCTTAATAGCAACTGCATTAAATCTGTCTAGCACTTTCGGTAGTATGGCCATTTTGACAATGTTAGTTCTACCTATCCAGAAACAAGGGAGATCATTCCATATTCTAAGGTCTTCTTCAATTTCTTTTTTTAGTTTTCATTGTAGATGTGTTTCACCTCTTTTGTTAGATTCATTCCCAAATATTTGTTTTGTAGTTATTGTGAATGGGATAATTTTTCTGATTTCTCTTTCAGCTGATTTGTCATTGGTGAATAGGAATGCAACTGATTTATGGGTGTTAATTTTATCCTGCTGCTTTGCTGCATCCATTTATGAGTTCTAAAAACTTTCTGATGGAGTTTTTTTTTTTTGGGTCTTCTAAATATAGAATCATGTCACCAGCAAATAGTGATAGTTTGACTTCTTCTTTCCCTATTCATATCCCTTTAATTTCTTTCTTTTTTCTAATTACTGTGGCTAGGATTTCAAGGACTGTGTTAAAGAGGGGCGATGAAAGAGGGCATCCCTGTCTTGTTCTAGATTTAGAGAAAATGTTTTTAATTTTTCTCCATTTAGAATGATGTTGGCCTTGAGATTAGCATATAGAGCTTTTAAAGTGTTGAGGTGTGTTTCTACTATCCCTGGTTTTTCTATTGTTTTGATCATGAATGGATGCTGGATTTTGTTAAATGTTTTTTTCTGCATCTATTGAGATAATTATGAGATTCTTGTCTTTAAGTCTATTGATGTAATGAATTATATTTATTGATTTCCTTATGTTGAACCAGGTTTGCATTCCTGGAATGAACCCCACTAGATCCTGGTACACGAACTTTTTAGTATTTCTTTGTAAGTGATTTGCCAGGATTTATTGAGAATTTTTACATCTATGTTCATCAGGGTTATTGGTCCAAAGTTTTCTTTCCTTGTCTGGTTTTGGTAACAGGGTGATTCTAGCTTCATAGAATAAGTTTGGAAGAGTTCCCTCCTTTTCTATTTCATGGAATAAAGAGGAATATTGGTTTAAGTTCTTCTTTAAAATTCTGGTAGAACTTTGCTGAGAAACTATCTCTGGTTTGGGCTTTTCTTATTTGGTAGTTTTTTGATGTCATCTCCAATTTCATTGCTGGAAATTGATTTGTTTAAATTTTCTTGTCCTCCTGATTCAATTTGGGTAGGTCACATATCTCTAAAAATTTAATATTTTATATCAATGTATTCATGCTTTTCTATTTTATTAGAGTATAGATTTTTGAAGGTAGTTTCTGATTATCATCTGTATTTCAGTGTTGTCTGTGGTGATATTTTGTTAGATTCATTCCCAAATACTTTTTTTGTAGTTATTGTGAATGGGATAATTTTTCTGATTTATCTTTCTGATTTCTCTTTCTTCAAAGTGTCCTAGAAATTTTGATAAATTATGTCATGATTCTCCTTTGCCTCTAAGTATTTTTTTTATTTCATCACTGATTTGTTCTTCTCTATCCATTTGTCATTCAATAGTGTATTATTTAGTCTCCAGGTGTTAAGAGGTAGCTTCTGTTTTTATTTTATTGTTTTTTTTTCTTTTTCTCTTTAGAGAGAGAGAGAGAGAGAGAGAGAGAGAGAGAGAGAGAGAGAATTTTCAATATCTATCTTTTTATTTTCTTGGCGGACACAACATCTTTGTTGGTATGTGGTGCTGAGGATCGAACCCGGGCCACACGCATGCCAGGCAAGCGTGCTACCGCTTGAGCCACATCCCCAGCCCCCGATTTTATTGTTGATTTCTAATTTAATTCCTTCTTTGATCTGACAGAATGCAAAGTATTATCTCTATTTTTTTTTATATTTGCTAAGGGTTGCTTTTTGGCCTAAAATATTGTCTGTTTTAGAGAAGGAACTGTGTGCTTCTGAGAAGAAAGTGTGTTCAATCATTGATGGATGAAATATTCTATATATTTCTGGTAAGTCTAAATTATTAATTGTATCTTTTAATTCTGAAGCTTATTTAGTTTTTTGTTTCAAAGACCTATCAGGTGGTAAAAGAGTCATATTAAAGTCACTGGTGTTATTGTGTCGTGGTCTATTTGATTTGTGAATTTATGAAGGGTTTATTTGATGTATGTAGATGCTCCATTATTTGGGGCATGAATTTTTAATTGTTATGTCTTATTGATGTATAGTTCCCTTGAGCAGAATGAAATGGCCTTCTTTGTACCTTATGATTAATTTTGACTTGAAGTTCACTTTATCTGATAAGAGGATAGAAACCCCTACTTATTTATGAGATTCATGTAAATGATAATTTTTTCTCATCCCTTTACCTTCAGTTGTAGGTGTACTTGTCTTGGATACAGCATATTGTTGGGTCTTGCTTTTAAATTCAGTCTGTCAGTCTATGTCTTTTTATTGATGAGTTTAAGCCATTTACATTCAATGTTACTATTGAGAAATGATTTTTATTCCCTGTCATTTTGGTTTATTTCTGGTTTTTAATTTGAATTAGTTTTTCCTTTGATTGAGTATCCGTTTAGCATTATTCCTCTCTTTACTGGTTTTCTCTTTTATTTTTCATTTCTTCTTCATGGAATATTTTGCTGAGAATGTTCTGTACCACAGGCTTTCTAATTGTGAATTCTTTTAACTTTTGTTTATCATGGAAAGTTTTTATTTCATCATCAATTCTGAAGCTTAATTTTTCAGGTATAGTGTTCTTGGTTGACATCCATTTTCTTGCAGAGCTTGGAATATGTTATTTCATGACCTCCTAGCTTTAAGGCTCTGGTTTGAGAAATCAGCTGATATTCAAATTGGTTTCCATCTATTAGTAACCTGTCATTTTTTCTCTGGCAACCTTTTAAATTCTGTTCTTATACTGTATGTTAGGCATTTTCATGACAATGTGCCTTTGTGCAGGTCTCTTAAATTTTGTATATATGGGGTCCTATATATGCCTCCTGTATTTAATTTTCCATTTCTTTTTTTTAATATTTATTTTTTAGTTTTCAGCGGACACAACATCTTTGTTTGTATGTGGTGCTCAGCATCGAACCCGGGCCGCACGCATGCCAGGCGAGCATGCTACCGCTGGAGCCACATCCCCAGCCCCTTAATTTTCCATTTCATTCTTAAGGTTTGGAACATTTTCAGATATTGTTTCATTGAAAAGATTGTTCATTCTTTTGGTTTGTATCTCCAAGATTTTCTTTTTCCTAATAAATCTTAAGCTTGGTCTTTTCATGTTATCCCATATTTCTTGGAAGTTTTGTTCATTGTCTCTTAACATCTTTTCTCCATGGGTAACTTTATTCTCTAGATTGTATATTTTGTCTTCTTTGCCTAAAACATTGTTTTCCAATTGGTCTAGTCTGCTCGTGATGCCTTCCAATGAATTTTTAATTTAGTTTATTGATTCCTTCATTTAGAGGATTTCTGTTTCTTTCTTTCTTTTTTTCAGAATCTGTTTTTATTGAAATGATCTTTTGCTTCCAGTATTTTCTCCTTTATATCATCTTTTACCTCATGAATCAATTTCACCATGAACATTCTAAACTCCTTTGTCATTTTTTTCCACTGTGGTGTTGATGGATTCTGTTATTGAATTATATTATTTAGTTTATTTGAGGCAATTTGTTCCCTTGATTTTTTCATGTTGTTTGTGTGTCTGCCCATTTGAAAATATGGTTTTGAGGCACTAGAGATTCTACCCTGTGAACTTAGAGGTACTCTAAAGTTTTCCAGTACCTTATGGTTTAGGGGGCGACAGATAATAACAACTAATTTACAGCATCAAATCAAATAGCTCCTGCTTTGGCATCTACTATGTTAATTGTCACAATAAATAGAGATGATGTGATCAGTTGCCAATGGTCAAAATAGTAAGTTTACGTAAGGTTTTATAATTTTCAGTTTTGAGCAGGGATAGAAAAGAAGTAACATAGGATGTGTTGTTCGTGTGGGAAGAGGAGAGAAGTAGAAGTAGAAAATAGAGGATGAGTGATAGATTAATAAAGGTTGGCTGTTAGAGGAAAAGAGAGAATGAGAAACTGTGTGTCTGAATTTTTGGCTACGTGCCATGGAGTGACCAGGAAAGCAATCTTCTCTAACCCACCATTTTGAAGGGTCTCCTGTTATTGTTTTTAAAGCAGTTTTCACAGATGTTTCTCCATCCTGGGCCAGCTGTCTTGTGAAGACTGCAACACTGCAGGACTCGGAGGAGGTATACAAATAAAGGGCCAACATATGGTGAAAACACAGATCATATGTTAAAAAGTAGGACTAAAAGGACAGAAGAAGCTATGAAAATGGAAACCTTCAGAGAAATGAGGAACATTTGGAAAGGGCTTTGAATCATGTGCTTTACTGTCAATTTTATTTACAAGGCAGGGTGCTAGGGCAGAAGGCCCCAACTCACACATGTGTGTCTCCAGAAGGAATTCCAACTTTGTTGTTTGACACATGATGTCTTTTTTAGGGGGGGGGGTAGGGGGGATACTAGGAATTGAACTCAGGGGCACTCAACCACTGAGCCACATGTCCAGCCCTATATTGTATTTTATTTAGAGACAGGGTCTCACTAAATTGCTTAGTGCCTTGCTTTTTCTGAGTCTGGCTTTGAACTTGAGATCTGCCTGACTCAGCCACCTGAGCTGTTGGGATTAGAGGCACGTGCCACCATGCCTGGCGTGATGAGTCTTAATAGCCTTCCTTTGCTACTTTCCACACCTTATCTGTAAATATTTTCCCACACAAAGTTGGTTGTCCATTTATCATTAATTTAACATCTGTGAATAATGCTAAGATGTTGAGAGCCACAGCAGAAGGGGCCCCAGCAAACTTCCAGCTGCCAGAAAATTTCCAGCTGCCAGCAAACTTCCAGCTGCCAGTTGATGATTGGCTCACAGCGGCCCAGCAAACTTCTAGCTGCCAACTGATTGGCTCCTCTGCGGTGATGCTCATTGGGCTGTTTCCCTGCCCTTTCAGACCACGGAGCTGCTCATTGGGGGACTTTTTTTGGCTCTGCCCACGAGACCCAGCCAATCAGCCTCAAGAGCAGGAGGAGTGGGGGAGGTGGAGAGGCTTGTGGGAAGCTGGTGGTGGCAGTTGGGCTCTGAAGGTTTTTCCTGAGGAGCTGTTTTTTTTTGGCATGTGTGGTTCTAAAAATAAAGTTTGTTTCTGTTGACAAGTGGCTCCTGAATTGTGCCCAGCCAGACTGCGGCACTAAAAACTGGAAATAAGCATAAATAAGGCAGATATGGATCCAGTTCTTACAAATTTTCTAGTGGGCAAAACTGAGTATAATAAAATAAAATGATGATAATCATGATAAGTGCTAAGAAGAAATTAAATAACAACTGAGATGACATTAACAAACTGTGGTGCTATGGACTAACCTCTGCTGCAAATTCACAAATTAAAGCCCTAATCACCAATATGTTTGTATCTGTAGATAGACTCTTTAGGTGCTAATTATGACTAAATTCTGTCATGAGGGTAAACACTATTTTGTAGGACTGGGGTCTTAATGAAGAGAAAGTGATATTTCATTCTCTCACTCTCTTTCTGCTGTGTGAGAACATAGTAAGAAGGTGACCAAATGCAAATCAGGAAAAGACACCTTCTCAGAAACAAATCATCTGGCATCTTGATCTTGTGTTTCCTAGCCTCCAATACTGTGAGAAAATGAATTTATATTGTTTAAATCACTCCATCTATGGTATTTGGTTATGATACCCCAAGCTGACTAAGACGTGTCGTCAGAGGTGAGAAGGGTAAAGAACCAATAGGCCAGGATGTGGAATGGTCAGCCATATAGGTGTGAATGACTTCAAGGACAATGATGGGATCAAAAGGAGAGGAACTCAGTTAGCCAGAGCCAAAGCCTTTCCATTAATAAGGTGGATTTCCTAAGACGTCAATAGAGCATAAGAACAAACAAAAATATTAGATGATATAGCCTGCTGTCATGAACTTCTAAGGAAATCTGAGTTTTGAAGGAAGAAGAATGCAGCATAATGAATCAAAGAAGATATAATACTATAAAACTCTTAGAAAAGAAGTGGCCAAAACTTCATGACACTTATTTGGCAATGATTTCTTATAAATAATATGAGAGATACAGGCAACAAGAGAAAAAATAGGCACATTTGTCTTCATGAAAATTTGAAATTTTCTTGCATCAAAAAAACACTATCAATAGAATGAAAAGGCATACCATACATTAGAAGAAAATAGTTGTAAATCATATAAGGTGATAATATCCAGAATATATAAAGAACTCCTGAAAGTAAAAAGCAACAACAAAACAACCTGACTAAAAAATGTGCAAAGGTGGGGCTGGGGTTGTAGCTCCATGATAAAATGCTTGCCTGGCACTCATGAGGCACTGGGTTTGATCCTCAGCATCACATAAAATAAATAAATTAATTAAATAAAGGTATTAACAAAAAATGTGCAAAGATCTTGAGATTTATCTTTAAAAAGTTTGATAAATAACCAATAAGCTTATGAGAAAGTGTTCAATATCATTAATCATTAGGGAAATGCAAATTGAAACTACAGTGAGATACCACTCTATACCCAATTAAAATGTTGGTGAGGATGTGGAGAAATCGGAACCTTTTGCACTGTTGATGGGAATAAAAATGATGTAGCTACATCTGCAGTGGAATACAGGTAACAGTTCCTCAAAAATATCAAAATAAAATTACCATACAATCCAGCAATTCCACTTCTGGAAGCAGGGCCTTGAGGAAATATTTGTACACAGTAGTATTGTTCACAAAGGTAAATATGATAGTACTCATTGATGGATGAATAAATAAACAAAATGGGGTATATTCATATAATAGAATAGTATTCATCTTTAAAATGGAAGGAAATTCTGACATGCTGCAACATATAAAACTTGAGAAAAACCATGCTAAATAAATTAAACCAGTCACACAAGGACAAACATTGTGTGATTCTACATATGTAAGATATATAGAGTATCAAAATCATATAGGCAATTTGGGAGGCTGAGACAGGAGTTTCACAATTCAAAGTCAGCCTCAGTGATTTAGCAAGGCCCTAAGCAACTTCTTGAGACCCTGTCTCAAAATAGAAAATAAAAAGGACTTGGGATGTAGCCCAATGGTAGAGCACTCCAGCATTCAATCCCTAGCCCCCCGCCCCTACCAAATCATATAGACCAAAGATAGAGTGTTGTTACTAGGGGCTGAAGGGAGGGAAAGGTGGGAAGTTCTCTTTGAATGGGGTTTGAATTTAAATTTTAGTAGATGAAAAGAGTTCTAGAGATGGATGGTCATAAAGGTGGCACAAGATTATAAATGTATTTAATCGTACTGAATAAAGATGGTTAAGATGGTAAATTTTATAATGAGTATTTGACCCCCAACTAAAAAATGTTGGGGAAAAATGGTGTTTGTTTTATCCCATTTCTTAATCTGTTCACCAGTGTTTAAGATCAATTTGGAAAATGGACTTGAAACAGCCTTGGCTGCCACTGTGGGAGAAAGTTGAAAAATTCTCTGCATACATCTCAATATTCAAGAGATGTTAGTCACACAGTAAACTGGGTTTTTTTTTTTTTGATTACTGATGATAGCCATGTTTAAATGTGTTAATTTATTTAAAGGGTATTGACCAGTGACAGAGATATGTAATCTATTTCTAAATTTGTTAGGAGTGAAATTAGAACATAAGCCTTTAAATAATCATATTGAGGACAAAACAAAACATACAAATCTACTTCTGCTCTGATTCATGAATAATATAATCTAGTGAAGACTGTGCAAGCATTATTACTTTTTAAATTATACAAATTGCTTTTGAGAGTAGTGAAACTGGTTCAGAATAATTGTGCAGGGCAGAATAATAGCTCCTCAAAAAATGTCCACACCTGAATTCTCAAAGCCTGTGTTAACCTTACATGGACAAAAGACTTTGAAAGGAATTTGAAATTCTGAAATAACTGTATGTAACTGTATGTAACTATATGTGCTCAGTCAAATCATGCAGGTCCTCTCCTGGCTGTGGTCACAGGCAGACACCATTGTGGAGAGAGAAAGCAAGAGGGATGGTGGTGTGAAAAAGAATTTAATCTGCCTGTGTTGGCTTTGATGCCAGGGAAAAGAGGCCACGAGCCAAGGGATGCAGGCAGCCTCTGCAGCTGTATAAGGTGAAAAATCAGATTCCCACCTGGAGAGTCCAGGAAGGAAGGCAACCCCACCACCACCTTGCTCAGTGAGACCCTGAACCAGAGTGAAATTCTGAAATAACTGTATGTGCATTGTTTTAAGCCCCTGCGTTTAATGGTAATTTGATACAGAAGCCATTGGAAATCATTTCAGGACAGTATGAAAGAGGTAATGGAACTTCTTCCAAGAAAGAAAAATAAAAATGGAAACCTGGCTTAGAGTTGTAATCGAGATGGAAAATGTGAAAATGACACATGCATTATCTTTGATTATTCTGTTTCTGGGAAGGACTACTGACTACTTAAAAGAGAGAAAGAGAACACTGTATGCCTTAAAATGTTCAGTGTTACCTTTGTTATAGGATTATGGATTGTTCATTTATTATTTATTGTTTTTCTGATTTTTTGATGGTGAGCATATATCACTTTTATGTCATGAAAAATTTATGAAGAACTGAGAATGAGCAAAATAAGAAACAATTTATCTGTAGAAAGGTCTGGTTCAAAGGTCGTTTATACCAGGAATCAAGAATCAAAACCCAGGTAAATACTCTTTCTAAATGCTCTGAGGTAGCATTCTCTGAAAACACACACACACACACACACACACACACACACACACACACACACCACTTTAAGCAAAAATTAAAATTTTCAAAAAATCTGTATTTCATAATTGTGGGGTTATTTTTGACAGATTCCTAAAATAAAATAAAATATAAAGCCAGCCTCAGCAATTTAGTGAGCCCCTGTCTCAAAATAAAAAAATAAAAAATAAAAAGGGCTGGGTATGTAGCTCAGTGGTAGAACACCCCTGGGTCCAATCCCCAGTTCTAGAGGGGTGGGAGTGGAGGGTTAGTGTGTAGGTCTCCTGTAGCAAGGCCACAGAAGCAATAGCTTGGATACAGGTTGGGAGGAAAACAAAAAAAGTTCTAATACTATAGGGTCTAGTTTTAGAAAGTAGAAAGGATAAATTAAAGACAAGTAGGAAACTGAACTGCATCAGTATGATAATTTTTGGATATGTATGTATGTCTTATGAAACATGAAACATAACAGATTATATCAGTTGTTGAATATCTTTTATTTGTGGGTATAAATTGTTGAATGATACAAAACAAACTTTATGATACAAATGAATATTTCTAACAATAAAATGAGGTTAACTATTGAAAAAAAATCTGTATTTCTTATCATAAGCTTGCCAGTTTCCTACGGAAAACAATGTTGATGGGATTAATGGGATATTAGCAAGTGTGATTTTTGACATTGTTATAATAAAATCTGTCAACATTTAAAAGTTACAAAATCACACATGGATTAAAGATCCAATTAAAATCTGAAGGGGAGGGCTGGGGATATAGCTCAGTTGGTAGAGTGCTTGACTCACATGTAAAAGTCCCTGGGTTCAATTCCCAGCACCACACACAAATACAAAAAGTATGCTTACAATTTATTTATTAGGGGAGCTGAGATTGTGGCTCAGTGGTAGAGCACTTGCCTAGTATGTGTGAGGTCTAACTAGGTTTGATTCTCATTACCACATATAAATTAAAAAATAAATAAAGATCCATCAACAACTAAAAAGTTAAAAAAAAATGTGAAGGAGCCTGATGGATTTTAATGCAACCAAAGAAGGAAAATTCCCTGACACAATTCAGTTTCCCCACTGTAACCGCCATTTAAGAAGTTGCCACTGGCCGAGTTTCAATGTTGACCAAAGAACAGCCGATTGTGTAACAAGGTTAATAAATATTCTCCTTTCCTCTAACTATATATCCACATGAGCCTGGATTTTCTTCATAGACTTCAACCAAAATGATACATATCAGAAGCTGATTATGAAAACCCACCTTTCTTCTATTAAGCCAGTCACTTAAAAAAAATCCAAAATATAAAATAATGCTTGACATTCTCCTAATCCATTTTACTTTAGAAACATGTTTTTAACGTGAATGTTATTTATCTTAATCCATGACAGTTTTAGAAGAGATTAAATATTTAAAAAACATCTATTTATGATAACTATTAATAGATATAACCTATAAAGAGAAAAGTACTAGCTGGGTACTGTGGAGCATGCCTGTAATTTCAGTGGCTTGGGAGACTGGAGCAGGAGGATCTCAAGTTTGAGGCCAGCTTCAGCAACTTTGCAAAACCCTCAGCAACTTAGTGGGACCCTGTCTGTAAAAAGAACAAAACAAACAAATGAAAATGACTGGGGATGTAACTTAGTGGTAACAAAAACAGTAACAAAACCCCTGAGTTCAGTCCCCAGTACCAAGGGGGAGAAAGCAGGGTTGGAGAGGATAAAAAAGTTCACACTAAAATTTAGGACTGCCAGCAGCTTGGGAGGCAGGAGGATCACGAGTTCAAAGCCAGCCTCAGCAAAATCAAGGCACTAAAATCAAGGCACTAAACAATTCAGTGAGACCCTGTCTCTAAATAAAATACAAAATAGGGCTGGAGATGTGGCTCAGTGGTTGAGTGCCCCTGAGTTCAACCCCCATTACCTGTTTCCCCTCCACCCCCAGCAAAACTTAGGACTGTAATGGATTCAAGAGAGCAAAAGTTTGAAAATTGCTAAGTAAACAAAAAACCTGAGGAAGTTCTAGAATTCAGTAGCTTCAGATGAAGGGCTTTCAAAAAATATTAGTCTCTATGTCTCATTTGACTCACCTGTCAATTTAGGGTGGGCTAAAAATATCACAGTCCCTAAAACATTTCTAGCTATTCACATGACTGTTCAGATTCTTGGTTTATAGGACAACCTGAATTGGAAATGTGTTGCTTTAATAGAAAAGGTTTTTTTTTTTTTTCCCTCCCCTAAAAGTAATAAATGATGTAAAAGCACTAAAGACATTTTGGCCCTTTGCCAAAAGAGATAATGGTACCTCATAAAAAGAAGAAAGAAAAATGAGACAATAAAGAGTTTTGAAGACAACCTAGAGAACATGGCCACCTAGAAACTTGGTGATGAACGAGATTGTAGATCAAGGAAAGGCTGGACTGTCTACAACGCCTGAAGGGACGTTTGAAACAAGAGGAATAATATGGCAGCTAAAATAAACCTTTCACTTTAAGAAACATTCTTTCCTCCTGTTATTTTTATAAAATACACAACATAAATAACCAGGAATATATATTTTAAATCCATATGATTTTCAACTGCCACATCCAAACCAAGTGGGTCATAGGCATGACTGTGGTGACAAATAACAACTCTTGAATTGACAATTATCATGTAGATAGTTCACATATGGAGAATTGGAAATTTATTTTATCTAATTTGATTTTCCTTATCTACCCAGCAAGGAAAATGTCTCAGATATTTTGTGAGCTAAACGGTCATGTTCCCTAGTTATGACTTTAGAGGTACAGAATTTTAATGCTAGTTAATTGAGTCAATGCCTCTCTCAACACTAGGCTCCAGGAGCCAGACGCAGGGGCTAAATGGGCTGTAACACAGCACTGGCCCCAAAGGGCTGCTGCGGTTCTCTGTTGCTGTACACCATCCTGCCACAACAGTAAGGATTTGATGATGGTCCAGATGGATGGTGATGGCTTGATACCGCTGTACTCCTGGCCATTTGTTACACTATTTATTCACCAAGTCCTGTCATAGCACATGAGTGTCACATAAGTTAGTAGCTTAGGAGAAAAAAAGTTAATTTGTTGAATGAAGGGTCTATTGTCTGTGAGTGAGAGACTACAGATTAAAATAATATGATTCAGTAATGATTGCATTGTAAGAGTTGTTATATCATTGAGTTACAGTGGATTTTAGGACATGACTGGAGAGGATGCTGGTGGTTTTCTGACATCTCATCGTTTAATGCCTTTCTCATAAAATGCTAATTTCCTTTTGAGGACTGTTTGTATCTCTCGCTGGATTTAATCTGGTGGAACTGTTTCTTGGCCAAATATGCTTGCTTCAGCAAGCTGATGGCTGGACATATAACCCAAGGCCAGCCAACTGATGCTCCATGTAGTCAGCTTTTTGTTATTACAACACAACACTTGGCACAAGATAATTGTTGAGAAAAGAAGGTTTATTTAGTTGAAAGTTTTGTAGGTCTAAGGGAATGACGCCGCACTGGTTCAGTTTTGGTGAGGACTTCATATCAAATGACAGATGGCAGGGTGGGAGTTCATGTCAGGGCAATCTGTCACATCTCAAGCTAGAAAGAAGAGGGAGGTCAGGTGGGGCCAGGTTTGCTCCTTTTATAACAACCTTCTCATGAAAACTCAAGGGGTCACATGAGAACTTCCAAGAGGTTGTGTAAAAATTTTTGTGCAAATGACCTCATACCCCAATGAACTAAGTCCCTCCCATTGAGGCTGTGTTAGTCAGCTTTCTGTTACTGTGACACAATAGTTGATACAATCAACTGAAAAAAAGGAAAGTTTGGAGTGTATGGTGAGGCAGTATATAATGATAGGGCACTTGTGGCAAAGGAAGCTACTTACCCATGGCAACTGGGAAGCAAAGAAGGAGAGGCTGGGGTTCCAATATCCCCTTCAAGACATCCCCAATGACCTAACTTCTTTCCACTATGCTGTACCTACCAAAAGTTCCAGCAACTTCCAATAGTGCTACAGGCTAGGGACCAGGTCCTTAGCATCTGAGCTTTTGAAAGACATTTATGGTCCAAACTATAGCAAGGTACCACCTTCCAGAGCTTCCACCACTTCCCAATAGCACAGCCTTACAGTTCAAGCCTTCAAGCACAATGGAAACTTAGTGGACACTCAAACTCTACCTAAGCCGTAGCACATACTTTCCATGAAATTTACATTTTGACTGTAGTGACACAGATTCAGAATGGCTGCATTGATTTATTCTAGTGATTCTGCCCAGGCAAAGCTATTCTTGCTACCACATAATTCCTGCTATTCTTCTTCACTAATCCCTGTAGCCACCTTGATTGCTGCCTATTCAGACCCTGCTTCTGAACTTACTCAATGATTTTGTATACTCCTGATATCTTTCCAGGTAATTTCCTTTTTGCTTAAGTTATCCAGAGCCCAAATACCCAGTGTTGAGCTTGCAATCAAAGAACCCAATGTAAGCAAGTGTCTGTATATGTGTTATTATATTTACGCTTGCTAAAAGTCTTTGCAATTGTGTGTTAGGTAAAGAAAATTAGCTTTGACAGCATGCAAGAGAGTGGTTGCATAGTACCCCAAAGCTCCTTCCATTCAACACTGGAAGTATCTGAAACAAACTAATTAATCAAAAATCATGTGTCGATTCCTTAATCTGCACTCCATGTTGTGCTAAGCTTTATGTTGGACATTGGATATTTGAAGATAAGAATAAAATAGTTGCTTGCTTTTAAAGAACTTATAGACTTAATAGGTTATGCACACATATACAATTAAATATAAACCGTGTAATAAGTGCTACTTGGCCAAGGGTTGTGGAAACGCAGAAGCAGCAGCAACTTCATTCTCTCGAGTAGTCCCAGGAGTTAGTCCTTAAATTTCTCCAGCTTGGGACGGAAAAGAAGTTATCTTAGGTAGAGGGAACATAGAGAGATTAAAAAGGCAGATTCATGAAAGGCTGTGGCCTGTTTGGGAAAGAGTGAAAAATTTGTGGTAGTTTAACATAGAAAACAGGAGACTGGAGTGTGAGATGGACCTAACTGATCAGGACTTACTCATCCTGAGTTGCACCCTGTTCTCCCCTTTCTTATATAACATACACTCCAAACCAACATTTTCTGTCTCAAATCAAGCAGAGCCAGGTACCAGGCAACTATGGGCAGCCCCTGTGTCCTAGAACCTGCCAGAAGTATTCAAACGAACTAATCCTAAATTGGTTATTTTTTTATCTCCAATTTTGCCTTTATTTGTTTATTCTTATTAGTTATACATGACAGTAGAATGTATTTTGACATATTATACAAATATGGGGTATAACTTTCCATTTTTGGGTTGCACATAATGGGGAGTTACACTGGTTGTATAATCATATATGTACATAGAAAAGTAATATCTGATTCATTCTACTATCTCCCCAACTCCCATTCCCCAACCCTTCCTTCATTCCCCTTTGTATAATCCAAAGTACTTCTATATTCCCCCGACCCGCAGCCTATTGTGACTTAGCATCAGAGAGAGCATTCAGCCTTTTTTTGGGGGGGCGGGGAATTGGCTTAGTTCACTTAGATCAATAGTCTCCAGTTCTTTCCATTTACTTGCAAATGCCATAATTTCATTATTCTTTATGGCTGAGTTATATTCCATTATAAATATGTACCACATTTTCTTTACCTATTTATCAGTTGAAAGGCACCTGCTTGGTTCCATAACTTAGCTATAGTGAACTGAGCTGCTAAAAACATTGATGTGGCTGCATCAACTGAAGTATGTTGATTTTAAGTCCTGAGATACACAATTTCAAAGGAAGAAATGTCTATTTTGGCTCCCAGTTTCAGAGGTTTCAGACCATGGATGTTTGGCCCCCATTGCTTTGGGCCTGTGGTAGCACAGTACATCATGGGGGAAGAGCGTGGTGGAGAAAAGCTGCTCACCTCATGTCAGGAAGCAAAAAGAGACGTTGGGAGGGGCCAGGCTTTCCATATCCTCTTCAAGGGCAAACCCCCAATGACCTAACTTCCTCCCACTAGGCCCCACCTCCTAAAGGCTCGCCTCCTAGTAGTGCTGCAGGCCTTTAACAATTGGGCCTTTGTGGGTCATTCAAGAGTGAACAATTGCAGATACTAGATGACTTTGTTTAATGATGGAATTTCCAGAAGGTTTTGTGGATAAAACTTTACAGCAGCTGTTTTGATGGTGATATTTTCTTTCTCACTCTGTTCCTCATAACTGTCTGTTATTTTAATAAATGATCATGTGTGGATAACTATATATAACACAGATATATCAAACTTAGGGGTTTTGTGGAGATTATTTTTTAGTAAATGGAAGTAAATGTATCTTGACATTCACAGAAGAGAGTCTCAGAGGATGGAGGATGAAGTCCTGAACAGCAACATTTGCCTTAGATTCACCTCTTTATTGACTCAAGTATAATTTCTACGTGCACACAGTACTTCTGGGGAGAGAAGGATGAATAAGACAGAAGAGGTCCATATTGGTGGGTAGCCAATACTCTCCAGAAGAAGCAAGAATTTTTAAGTGACAAATTGCACAGTGAATTATTTACTTACATTTATGGTCACTCTACAGGGCATGACGAGATTGTGTTAGGTGTGGAAATAGTTTTTGTGTGTGACAAACTCAGATTCCTCCTCCCAGGGGAAATGATTGGGCATGAGTGGGGGTGGGGGAATCCTTCTCTAAGGAAATGAGGCTAGAATTGAGGCCTGAAAAGTTGAGTAATTGTCAGGTGTGATGAGGCAAGAGCCTGAGCAGGAAGGAGGCTGGCAAAGTGAAGAGAGAGAAAGCAGAAGTCTCCCCGGGCACTGATTGACTGGCTGTGAGCTGCTTAGGGATGTGGTGCAAAGGCCTGGCCTCAAGTTTGTCACAGCCTCAAACTTAGACTCTTTTTAAAAAAATCTCTTCTTTTTAATTATATATGACAACAGAATCCATTTTGATATAATTATGCAAGCACAGAATATATCTTTTTTTTTTTTCTGGTACTTGCGATCAAACTCAGGGGCACTCCACCACTGAGCCACATCCCCAGCCCAATTTTGTATTTTATTTAGAGACAGGGTCTCACTGAGTTGCTTAGCACCTTGCCATTGCTGAGGCTGGCTTTGAACTTTCGATCCTCCTGCCTCAACCTCCTGAGCCACTGGGATTACAGGCCTGTGTCACCATGCCTGGCAGCACAGAATATATCTTAATCCAGTTAGAGTCCCATTCTGTTTTTGTTTTTGCCATATAGTTTATCAGAAGAAAAAAATATTATGCAGGTAAAATGTGTGCTTTTTTTTTTAGTTCCATTCTTATGGATACACATGGTGGTGGGACTCATTGTGTTGTTTTCACACACACACAGACACACACACACACACACATATACACACAGGAAAACTATGTCATTCCACTCTCTTTCCTTTGCTTATTCCCCCTCCCTTCCCTCTATCCCCCATTCTCTTATCTACTGTTCTTCTATTCCTCACTACCACGCCCTTATTGTGGGTTAGTTTCCACCTATCAGAAAAAATTTCAACCTTTGGTTTTTAGGGACTGGCTTACTTCACTTAGCATGATAGTCCCCAGATCCATCCATTTGCTGGCATATAGCCAAAGGAGTTAAAACCAGCATACTACAGAGCTGCAGCGTCATTAATGTTTATAGCAGCCCAACTCACAATAGCTAAGCTATAGAACCAACCTAGATGTCCTTCAATAGATGAATAGATAAAGAAAATGTGTTACATAACACCATGAAATTACTCAGCCACGAAGAATGGTTTTATGACATTTGCAGGTAAATGGATGGATCTAGAAACGTAAGACTCCTGAGCTATCTCCAGCTGAGTCTGTACACAGAGAAGACCCACATTATCTGCAGAGGATATGCTCCAATCTCCCCCAGTGTATGCCTGTAGCCACAGATACCACTGAACCCTAGGCATACTATGATATTTCCCCTATGCATATACACCTATGATAAAGTTTAATTTATAAGCTAGGCATAGTAAGAGATTAACAATAGTTAATAATAAATAGAACAATTATAACAGCATGCTAAAAAAAAGTTATTCGAATACGGGTCTATCTCAAAACACTGTATTTTCTGTACTCTGCTATATTTTCAGTAACAAACCTCAAAATGAAGACAGAGGGGGCTGGGGTTATGGCTTGGCGGTAAGAGCACTCACCTAGCACATGCGAGGCCCTGAGTTCGATCCTCAGCACCACATAAAAACAAACAAATCAAATAAAGGTTGTGTCCAACTACAACTAAAAAATAAGTATTAAACAAAGAAAGAAAACAGAGAGAAGGGGGGACTTCTGTGTAGTTGAAGTATATGTGACTGTTTAAAGCATTGATCTATTAAACATTTAACCCCATACAATAGTTATTCATTTCCTGTTTTGGCATTTATGCATTAGCTAGTGTTCTGTGGGAGGCATCAGAAGTTGGATGCACTTCAGGACCCTCTCACCTGGAAAGGGTCTGCTGGTGAGAGACGGATCAGATCACACAGGGTCCTGTTGCCCACAAGGAAGATTTAGATGGCTGTCTCCAGGTGGAGGAGCCCTAGAAGGGCTCCAGTTCATATCTGAGAAACACTGTATCCATTTGTCCCCAGTAGTCACTTCCTTGGACTCTTGCCCCTGCCTGGTGAGGAAAATATTTTTAGCTGCATTTTACAAGTAGAGGAATCAAGGTGAAGAGTCTAAATAACTGCTGCAAGTGGTCAAGGTAGCATTTTAATACAGGGCAAATTCCCAGCTCAGACCTCCCCTACCTCCTCATAGCCACCTGTCTGCTCTGCAGAATTTTAAGGCATATGAAACAACAAGCCAGAAGAGGGGTGTTATGGGCTGATAGTTTCCCCCAAATGCGTGTCGAAACCCTAACCCACAGTACCTCAGAGTATGCCTGTATTTGAAGATGGGGTCTTTAGGAAGTAAGGTAAACTGAGGTTATTACAGTGGGCCCTAAGCCAATATAACTAGTGTTTTCATAAGAGATTAGGACACATACACACAACGGAAAAGAACACATGAAGACACAAGGAGAAGACAGCTGTCTACATGCCAAGGAGAAGGAACTCAGAAGAGATAACCCTGCTGACTCTTTATCATGGACTTCCAGCCTCCAGAACTGTGAGCAAGCACATTTCTGTTGTTTAAATCACTCAGTCTGTGGTATCTTGTTATGGTAGCCAGAGATACTAAGCACAGAATTGGTTATGTTCTTTTTGTGCTTTTTCATAGTTACTTTATGGTTGATGCTATTCTTCCATATGTGCCCACATCCCTGGCAGGTTCCCCAATACAGACAGTGCTTCATACACCTTGTCTCCTACTGCAACTAAACTTATCACCATTGGAATCCTCAAAGCCTTGCCTTCCTATTCTATGATGATGATGCATAGTAAAGGATTATGCCATTTAAACTAAATTTTCCTAATAATC
This sequence comes from Urocitellus parryii, assembly GCF_045843805.1. NCBI lineage: Eukaryota > Metazoa > Chordata > Mammalia > Rodentia > Sciuridae > Urocitellus > Urocitellus parryii. The sequence goes on from NC_135537.1 coordinate 61,554,856, forward strand.
AAGTCACTCACCCAGGCATTAACAATGTTAAGAGTGCCAAGTTAAGTGGAACATGCCTGTATTCTCAGCTCTTGGAGAGGTTGAGGCAGGAGATTGAAAGTTTCAGGCCAGCCTGGGCAACTGTCTCATTATAAAATAAAGGGGGGAAAAGAGGGGGAGGGGTTACAAATGTAGCTCAATGGTAAAAACACTTGCTTAGTATGTATAAGGCTCTGAGTTCAATCCCTAGTATCAGGGGAGAAAAATTAAGACACAATTAAAATTCTTAAGGTAGAATGTAAATCTTAAGAATTTCAGGTACCAGAAAGAAGCAGAGGAGAGATTTCATATTAAGGGAAACCTGGGGCATCTTTTGAATTATCCTCCAATGCTCAGGCACAGGGCTGCCTCCACTAGAAGGCATATTTTGGCAGATAGAAGGTCTGAGAAGCTCTGTGTAAATTCATTCTCATTTACAATCCCATGGTTTGTTTGGCTTTGCTAATTGAATCAATATTTCTTGTGTATTTTTTTCCCTTAAAAAAAATAAAAACAGCACTAACATAATGACTTTAGGCGTTTGTATTTTGTCTTTGGAAGACTTTTTAGTGTTATAATTCCCCTAGCCACTCTGTAATTCTTTATTAAGTTTTAATGTGGTTTAAACTCTCCATCTGTAGGCAATATATCACATTCCTGTCTCTGCCAGCCGGGCCAATACTTCCCCGTGGTCTGTTTTAGAGCTCCTTCTGGTGGTGTAAAACTATTATGACACATCCATCTGCAGCATCTGCATCCATTCAGTCTCAGAGTGATTGCAAAGACCTGGTCATCCAAGCAAAATAATAGTTGTGTTTGAAACACAAAACAAAAGAATGATGCTCAGCTTTACAAATTAAGAATAGTTACTCAACTTGTGTCTGTTAGAAAAGGGACAAGGGAATTCAGGGGAGGCAGATGATAATCATTCTAGTAGATGATTATTCTTCTGCCTGCAATATAAAGGATGGATTTTATATTTCTATTGTTGGATGATTTGAACTAATTATTAATATAAGAGTGAAGGTGGAGAAAGGTCTTTGGTTTTGTGTTACATTTTGCTTATATTAATATACTTTTTGAGAACAGGTATGATAGAGTAGGGCAATATGACTATTAGCTCCCTTGAAGGGTGTTGCTACCAAGTGATGAAATGTTCAAATTCTGGAGGTAGTAAGACAGCCATCCCACAAAATTTACCATCTTAGTCATTTTTACGTGTGTAGTTCAGTATCTGTGCCTTTCAAATTTTGCATCTTTTTATATCTATCCTACTGTGCCTTCCTCTTTGTCACATCATATAAATTACAAAGTAAAATTTAAGTACTTTTGAGTATGGTGGTGCATGTCCTTAATCCCAGTGATTCAGGAGTTTGAGGCAGGAAGAGTTCAAGTTCAAGACCAACCTGTGCAATCTAGTGAGACCTATCTCAAGAAAAAAAAAAAAGGTGGGGGGCTGTGGAAGTAGCTCAATACCCAGTACCACCCTCAAATAAATAAATAAACAAATAAAAACTTACTTGAGCTATAGTTGAAATATTTGTGTTCCCCAAAATTTGTATATTGAAACCCAATCCTGAAGGTGATTATATTAGGAGGTACAGTCTTTGAGAAGTGATTAGGTTTTGGGGGCAAAGCTCTCATGATGGGGCTTGTGTCCTCATAAAAGAAGGTGGAGAGAGTTATCTCTCTCTCCTATTAGATAAGGATACAGAAGGAAGGCACCATCTATGAATCTGAAAGAGTACCTTACCTGAATCTCCTGGTACCTTGACCTGGGACCTCCCAGCATCCAAAACCATTTGAAATAAATTTCAGTTGTTTATAGGCCACCCAGACTATGGCATTTTGTTGTAGCAACCTAAATGGACCAAGACTGTACAGATGTTGAAATGAAATAAAACATCACAGATTACAATCATGTGTTGCTCTGCACTAGAAAATGTGACCAGAAAACCATGTGAATATATTAAAAAGAAACTGAGATGAGTGTTTTCTATTTTAAAGTCACAACAATGGAAAATTAAACACTTAATAGAAAGATTTTTATCTAAAATTGTGCCTTTGCCTCCGGAGAATATAGACTAATTAGTTATACTAGTTGTGTGACAAAATAATCCATCTTCTAAAGTAGAATTGATTTTTTGGAGAGAGACAGGAAATACGGTTAATAAAACAGAGAAACAGTAATATATGCTTTGGGCCGACTACTAATTAATGAGATGTCTTTCCCTACATAATGAATAAATGAATTTTCCAGGTAACTCCAAAAGAATAAATGAAGAAATGTCATGGGAAATAGAAGCATTTTTTTGAAATAAAGAAAAAATAAAAACATATTTATTTGGAGGTTACAAAAAATTTCAACTTACATTGTCTCAACTTATTTCCAAAACAAACTAGGAGAATAGATGAAGTAGACATTGTTATTAACTATTGTTCCAGCAGATGAGTGAGAAAATAGAGAATTAGAGAATTGAGAAAGTATAGTGATTCCTTCAACAGCTGTTTTTGTTTATTTGTTTGTTTTTTGAGCAATAAATCTGGGCATAAGGCAGTAAATCCCATGTCCCTTCTGTTCAACCATAGCCCTTCAGTGAATAGCTGTTAGGGGAACATTCTTTGAGATATAGTCTGTGGCTTTTCTGTCTTCTAAAAAAAAATCAGATAGCTCTTGTCATAAGCCCATAAATCTTGTAATATTCAAAAATTAACTGACAGGAAGACACACTGGAAGAATATTTCCTTAAAAATGCTAAGTCAAACGGTTACATGATTTTATTTTCTTCTTAAAACAATGAGAGTACATTTATTGATAATCAGAGAAATTAATTGTCTGTAAAATACATTTTAAAAGACTTAATTGCTGGGTTCATAATTTGCATTTGATTAAATAAAATTTTAGAATATTAGGATTGAGTTTTTTACTTCAAGAGCTATAGGTATTATTCAGGACTTTTTAAGGTACTGGTAAATTCTTGAGAATGTATATTGTAAGTAATTATTTTTAACTTTTTAACAGAATAAGAAAGTGCCCCTTAAAGGGTCCATCCCCAATCACCCAATGTCCTTCCATGAGGCCCCACCTCCTATAGGTCTCACCACTGCCAATAGCAAAATAGGCTGGTTACCAAGTCTTTAGCATATGGGCTTTAAGGGAAATTTCAGATCCAAACCATAACAGTGGGGTTGAACTTTTTCAGGGGTCACTAATGTCTTTTAATTTTTTTTTTGGTAGGTGGACACAATACATTTATTTATTTATTTATTTATTTATTTATTTATTTATTTATTTATTTATATTCGATGCTGAGGATCAACGCAGTGCCTCATACATGCCAGGCAAGCACTTTACCACTGAGCTACAATCTCAGCCCCATTAGCATTTTTGAAGTGAAAACAACCACACCAACATATTGTGCTGAAGGAATATTATGCCAAACCAAAATTCTATAATTTTCAGACTTCTATGGTCTTAAAGGAACCTTAGTGTTTATAAAGTCTAGGGTCTCAACCCATAAAAAAATTCAACTCTTAGCAATTATAACATTAAATTTTAAGAATTCTTGTATTCTAGAATACCAACTTTTTTTGAAGTAATAGCTTTTTAAAAAACTATTTTTTTAGTTGTTCATACATCTTTATTTTATTTATTTATATGTGGTGCTGGGAATCGAACTCACTGCCTCACACATGCTAGGCAAGTACACTACTACCACTAAACCCCAGCCCCAGCCCAAATAATAGTTTTTTTTTTGAGATATAATTCATATACCATATAATTCTCCCGTTAAAAGTGTGCATTTCAGAGCTGGGACTGTATCTTAGTTGGCAGAGTAACAGCCTAGCACGTATGAGGCACTGGATTTGATCCTCAGCACCACATAAAAATAAAATAAAAGTATTGTGTTCATCTACTATAAAAATATTGAAAAAGTGTGCAATTCAATGGTTTTAGTATATTCACAGAGATGCACAACCATTGCAATCTAATTTTAGAATAAGTCTACCCTCAAAAGTAACCTACACCCTTCAACTATCATCTTCCAAATTTCCCATGATCACCAGTCCCAGGCAACTACTAATCTGCATTCTTTCTCAATGGATTTGCCTATGCTGAACCTTTTGAATAAATAGAATCATACAATATGTGGCTTTTGTGTTCTTTCACTTAAATCATTTTTTAAAGTCTCTATGTGTTCAGTGCAGATGCATTTTTTTTAGTTGTTGGTAGACTTTCATCTTTTTTTTCATTTTATTTATTTATTTATTTTTATGTGGTGCTGAGGATCGAACCCAGTGCCTCCACATGCAAAGCAAGTGCTCTACCACTGAGCTACAGCCCCAGTCCCCCAAGAGAAATGTATGTGCTTTCAAAATTTTACCTATAGTTTCAGAGTTATCTGACTGCCACCCACAGGCCATAAGTTACCTATTCTTTTCCTCTCAAAACTTTGTTTATTTAACTACAAAAGTTTATTTATGTTTTCATGTATTAGAGTTATAGCATCATAACTGGTGGGTTTAAAGCAATAAATTTTTTTATAACTACAAAATCTCCATATTAACATAAAAAGATTACTTAATAATTACTTAATCTTAATAATTACTTAATAATTACTTAATCTTTTTAAGTAATTTCCTGAATTTGCTAAGATGTTCTGAAGAAAAACTTACTCAATTTGTCTACTAAATATCCTCCCTTTTCTCTTCCCATGTCCCTTCCCTCTGTATCTTTTCAATAAAAGTTTAAGGCAGTTTAAAAGAAGTTCATTAGATAACACAAAGCAAAAGTAAAGATAATTAAGCAAAATTTGGGAAGAGAGAGGTTAACTATAAGGAAAATAAAATAAAATAATGTCTGCCTTGAGTGTATAGAAAAGGACCCCCTGAGACAATGCAGAGAAGGAAATGTGATATTTTAGGTGAGTCAATGAGGATAAGCACTAAAACATTCTTAGAAGAAGTACATTTTTTTCTGGTATTAAGTCCAGAGAAAATGTTTTTCTATAAGTTCTCATTAGTAGGGTAGACGGAAGGATTAAACAATGTCTCTATACCCAGACAGTAAATTTAACAGTGTGTTTCTTGGGGCTACTTCTTGTACTGTTGCTCAATAGGGATCTGTAGCATGATGCTTAACTACAGGCTGTGGGCTGGATGTGGATGGTTTAACTGTGTCCCTCAACAAGGTTAATGTGCTGGAACTTTGTTCTCAGTGTTACAATGTGAGCGGTTGTGACACCTTTAAAAAATGGGCTTAGTGGAAGATAATTAGGTCATTGGGAGTACTCCCCTCAGAGGGACTGATGATGATCTTGTAGAGTGAGTTAATTCTCAAGAAAGAGAATTATTAAAAGAGCGAGACTGGCCATTTCTTGCAATCTGCCTTCCTGTCTCACTATGTGGTCTCTTCCTCTTTCCTGTACTCCTGCCATGATGGCATCCATCATGAGGCCCTTACCAGAGGCCAAATCAATTGGATCACGGATCTTTGGCTTTCAATCTCCAAAACTGTAAGACAAATAAATCTCTTTTCTTTATTAAGTATTCAGATTCATTCATGTAGCTATAGCAATAGAAAATGCACTAATAAACTACAGTTAAATAAAAGCTACTTCCTGAGCAATATGGCCCTTGGATCAACACAAAGCTGGCTTTAGGTCAAGAAAACATAGAAAAAGGTTTAGCCTATATTTCCTTTAATCAATCTTTTACAAATATATTTTTTTCATGAATATTTTTTTAACGTTCAAGTAACACATGCATATGGCAAAGTATCAAAAAGCACAGAATGGCTTTGACACAACAAACATTCTTTTCTAGTCCTCACTCTCTAGACTCACTCATTGGAAGAAATAATTATGCTGTGCTTAGTTCTTTCTAGTGATTATTTCATAACACTAAGTAAAATGCTATTTCTTGATTTATAACTTTTAAATAACATCTAAATTTTAATTTTATTTAAAATTTAATTTCAGATTTAGCTGTTCCATTTCTATGATCAATAACACTTTAGTTATGCAATAAAATTCTTTCCTATTTCATCAGATATAATTCCTCTCTAAGCTGAAGATATTATCACATCTATATTTCCTCCCTGACCATTTTATAGCGATCTAACAGCATACCCAAGACTGAGCAATTTATAAAGAACAGAAATGTATTGGTTCTTGGTTCTAGAAGGGCAAAGAGGGGAGAGAGAGAGAGAGAGAGAGAGAGAGAGAGAGAGAGAGAAAGAGAGAGAGAGAGAGAGAAGAGAAGAGAAGAGAGAAGGGGAGGGGAGGGGAGGGGAGGAGAGAAGAGAGTTTGGTCCTCTTTTAATTTTTTAAGATTATAAAAACTCCTTTAATAAGTTTTTAATAAATAATTTTAGTTGTAGATGTGCATAATACTTTTATTTTGTTGACTTAGTTTTTTTTTTTTTTTATGTGGTGCTGGGGATCAAACCCAGTGCCTCATGTACGCTAGGCAAGTGCTCTACCTCTGAGCCACAATCCCAGACCTTTAATAAGTATTTTTAAAAAAATATTGCCCCTTATTTTTTATTTGTTCTAATCAGTTATACATGACAGCAGAATGCTCTTCAATTCATTTTACACAAATAGAACACAATTTTTCACTTCTCTGGACACAAAGTAAGGCCACACCATTCCTGCAATCACACACGAATGGGTAATGATGTCCATCTCATTCCACCATCTTTCCTACCCCCATACCCCCTACCCTCCACTCCCTCCCCTTTGCCCAATCAAAAGTTCCTCCACTCATCCCATGCACCCCCCATTATGGATTAGCATCCACTTATCAGAGGATGTTAATGGTCCTTTATAAGAAATCCACTCCTGCAATAAAAAACCCCACTCCTATGATAAGAGTATTAATCCATATTAATCTATTCACTTTCTGGCTTGCTCAACTCTCATTAGGTCTCACCTCCCAACACTGTTGCACTGAGGATTAAGTTTCCAATATATACCTTCAGGAGGACAGATTCAAACCATAGGGCTCTCCTTTTCTCCCTTCTTTTATAAATCACACTTTTTATTTGTACATTGCAAATATTGCTAAAGGTTGCTATCATTGTATTGAATTCTCCAAACTTACTTTTTTTGTATGATAACTTACTTGAATGTCTATAAGCATTTACCTTATTATGGTTATTGAATTTCCATTCACTTTCAGATCAAATAATATGCTAAGATTGTATTTTCTTCTCAGCAGGTCACCGACCATGAGTTGTTTCAGGGAAAATGCTCTCAACATCAAGTTCAACTATATTTCCAAGCACTTAAAAAGTCACAAAATATTTGAATTTGCTAAAATGGATCACGATTTTCCCTTAACAGCTTTTGATTTTTGTTGAGGGTTTGTAACTTTAAGTTCTTATTTATAAAATAATAGCATTAATTCTCCTCAACTTTTCACATTCTTGCAGTTGTGCTACCTGTTGCTTTGGGTTCTTTCATGTGGGGTCCTGTTTCCTAATGGGGAGGTCTCCCCATTCCTTGATCTTCTGCTGCCATCTGGCCCATGTGTCTTTAGAGTGAGCATACTGTTTCATTTCTGTATTTATCTTTATTGCTCAAGTTCTTGATGGTTTACTATGCCTTGTGTCTTTTTCTTTGATCTTCATGTGATGGTCCTAAGAAAGAGTATGAAGGGGTTAAAATTTATATGTGTTTGTGTGTATCTCAACTTATCTTTAGTCTGTTCTCACACTCGATTAGTATTGGTAATTAAGCTGAGTACAAAACTTTACATCAAACCACTAAAGTCTTGACTTCATTGTCCAGGGTTGTGAATAAGCCTGGCATCAGGCAATTCTTGACTTTCCATAGGTAACCTGTTCATGTTGTTTGGAAGGTTTACAATATTATCTTTTATGTGGAAGTATGTAGATATGTCCCCATTCATTCCATGTTATTTTCTATTGGTAAATCTTATTTGACTGTACCCATTATTCAGGCATTGGACCTGGAAAAGTGATTACTTATATTCTCTTATTTTCTGTTCTTTTTAAATTTCACTTTCTGGGATATTTCCTGAACTTTATCTTCCCACATCTATATTATAGTGGCCTTTTGTTCTTTCCCTCCTCATCTATGTTTTGTAAGTGTTATGGTTTAGATATGAGGTATCCTCCAAAAACTCATGTGTGAGACAATGCGAGCATGTTCAGAGGTGAAATGATCAGATTATGAGAGCTTTAACCTAATCAGTGGATTAATCTATTGATATGGATTAACTGGGAGGTATCTGTAAGCGGGTAGGATGTGGCTGGTTGCTAGGGCCATGAAATTGGGCTTTATATTTTGTCTTTGGTGAGCAGAGCTCACTCTGCTTCCTGGTTTCCAGGTTCTGAGCTGCACTTTTCCACCATGAAGCTCTGCCTCACTTTGGGTTCAGAGCAGTGGAACTGACCTATGGACTGAGCTCTCTGAAACAGCCCAAATAAAACTTTCCTCCATTGTTCTTGTCAGGTCTTTTGGTCACAGAAATGCAAAACTGGCTAAAACAGTAAGCTCTGCTTCTATTTTTAACTTTTACATTTTTCTTTCCTAAGTTCTTTTTCTTTGCTTTCTGATTATTCATTATCATAGCATACTTTTCTGTCTTTTGTAGTTGTAATATACAAAGTCTTCCTGAGCATGCCAGAAATATATTTAGAAATCCTTTTTTAAAGAATTTCTGTTTTCTCTTTCTTGGAATTTATCCTTTGTACTGCTATGTTTTCTCCTATTCCTTGTGATCTGTGATTGACATTCCTAATTTTTTTTAATTTATTCTAATTAGTTGTGATTTGGTACTTGTTAACCAACATACCTTTATCCCTCTAGTCTTCCCTCTCCACTTCCGTACTTTTCTCCATAAAGTTGTGATAATTTTTATTTCTACCAAGAGTGCATAAGACTTCCCTTTTTCCAACATAGTTTTCAGCATTTGTCATTGCTATGATTTGAATGTGAGGTGTCCCATAAAAGCTCACGTGTGAGACAATGCAAGAAAGTTCAGAGGAGAAATGATTGGGCTGTGAGAGTCTTAACCCAATCACTGAATTAATCTCCTGTTAGGTATTAGTTGAATGCTAACTGAAATGGTAGGGTGTGGCTGCAGGAGGTGGGAATTGGAGTTTGGCTTTGGGATATATATTTTGTATCTGGAGAATAGATTCTCTCTCTCTCTCTCTCTCTCTCTCTCTTCTGATCACCACGTGAACCACTTCCCTCTCCCTTTCTACCACGATGTTCTGCCTCACCTGCAGCCCTGAGGAATGGAGCTGGCCTTCTATGGACTAAAACTTCTGAAACCATGAGCCTCCAAAGAATCTTTTCCTCTTTTACAATTTGTTAGTTGGATTCTTTAGTCACAGCAGGGTAAAAGCTGACGGTCATATTTTGTCCTTTTGATCGTATCCATTCTAAATGAGGTAAGATAACCATCATGGTTTCTATTAGTATTTCCTTGATGGCTCATGATACTAGCAATCTTTTTTCCACATGTTTTTGACCATTTGTATTTCTTTTTTTGAAAAATATCTACCAAGATCATTCACCTATTTTTAATTGAACTATCTTGTTGATAAGCTTTTAAAACCCTCATGTATCCTGGATACTAATCCTTTGTTAAAGGAATACTTTGCAAATATTTTCTCCCATTCTGTAGGTTGTCTCTTTACTCTGCTATTTCCTTTACTGGCATAAAAGCAGCCAATGGAACAGAATAGAGATTCCAGAAATAAACCCACACATCTACAACAAACTGTTTCTTGACAAAAGCACCAAAATATACACTGGAGAAAGGACAGCCTTTTTAATAAATGATGCTGGGAAAACTGGATATCCACATGTAGGAGACTGAAACTTGACCTCCATCTCTTACTCTTCACAAAAGTCAACTTAAAATGGATCAAAGTCCTAAATGTAAGCTGTGAAACTACAAAACTGTGGAAGAAAACATCGGGAAACATTTCAAGGCATAGGTAGAGTCAATGATTTTTAGAAATTAATGGGCCCTAAAAGCACAGACAATAAAAGCAAAATGAGTCAAAAGGGATTATATCAAACTAAAAAGCTTAAGGATTATTTTTAAAAAATGTAATAGTTGGGGTTGGGGATGTGGCTCAAGCGGTAGCATGCTTGCCTGGCATGCGTGCGGCCCGGGTTCGATCCTCAGAACCACATACAAACAAAGATGTTGTGTCCACCGAGAACTAAAAAATAAATATTAAAATTCTCTCTCTCTCTCTTTAAAAAAATGTAATAGTAGAAAGAAATAATGATTCAATGGTAGAAATCTGTGCTTTTGGGTATCTTATAAAGTTTTTTTAAATAATAAAAAAAGAAAGAAAGAATGAATGGAGATATTAGTGTGCAGCGAGGCATTGGTGAAATTCCATTAATAATGTGAGGGATATCTTAAATATCAAAGCAGTCTATATTATTGTTTGACAATTATGTGGAAGATAGCTAGTAGAAGAATTATAACAGGAAACTTGTTATGATAACAGGAGTGTTTAAGCTATTAAAATTAAAATTTGTAATATGCAACGCTGGGATGACATTGCCATAAACATGATTCTCTAATGACTCCAAATTTAAATTTTGCCCCTGTTTTTTTTCTGGGAGGTATCCATTGTATGTATACACATGCCATTTAAAAAATGAAAATCTAAACCAAAAAAAAAAGATGAAGGCAAATTAAAACTTAATCTCAACAGGATGCATTTCTGGTGAATGGATAAACTCAGTATGTCATACTTGCACACTGGACTATTATTTGACCATAAAAAGGGAATGAAATACTTGTACAAGGTACAATGTGAATGAATCTTGAAAACCTAGAGAAGCCCCTTATGAAAGATCATGCATTGTATGATTCCATTCATATGAAATGTCTAGAACAGGGAACTCTATTAGAGAGAAAGTAGATTAATGATATCTATAACACATTGTAATCACTTTAAAATTTTTTTTGTAGGCAAATGTTTATTTATACTGGATGATGACAATTTGTTGAATAAAAAGGCAGTCTACAAAACAATAAGTGTGGTCCTATTTTTGCGTATATAGAAAAATTAAAAAATAAACATTAAACGTAGTCGTGTTGGTGGTGGGACTAAGGGTGTTTTAATTTTTCCCTTTCTACCTATCCATGTGGTTTGCAATAAATTGAGCCATTGATCTATTTACTTCATATTGAAAACAATATTTATAAATTATATTGCATAATCTAAAGAGTAATCAAAATCCAAAGAATATGATTATAGCACTTCATCTTGAAAATTCTTGAAGCAGTTTTAAACAAGCATCTACTATTTCATAAGGAAACAATTTCATCAAAAGACTCAGAGAATCCTTATCTTTGAACAACGTAATCTGGAATACTCTTCAAGATTAACTGGCTGGGAAATGTATATTCTGGTAAGTGGACTGGGAAGTCTAATAAATAGGTCAGTAAGGTTAAAGTCTATGAAATGTTAGGCAATATTTCTGAAAACAAAACGTGTTAAAATATTGAACATAGTGAACGCCAAACGGAAACAATAAGAACTTGGTATTTGTGTATGGGCACTTAGCTTTTCTCCTTTCTAAGTAAGAGTGTTACATAGAACAGTGGAGGAAGGAACGGTCACTTCATCTAAAATGCCAAAGCACTTTCAAACAAGCAAAAAAAAAAATACTGTATTTGTTACACCATAAGTAAAACTAAAATATATATGTAGGAATTGGGTGGTTGAAATACATATTTTTATATGATAAGATTTATTTATAATCTCTAAAACATGTATAGTTTCATTCAAATGCAGATATATTTGTCTAGAATATGGCTATGGCTTCCTAAAATTACCACTTGTATGTCAGTAATGTTTTCTTTTTTTTTTAACTGCCTATTCCAACCACAGAAAAATAGACCTTGTAACTAAAAGTGTTTTTTAAAAATTATATATGTGTGCTATTGTTCCCTTTCACTTCAATTGTGTCTGTAAGAATTTATATGGTCATTGCTATGGTGTGAAGGTTTGTGTCCTTCCTAAAATTTAAATGGGTGAACCTAATTATAAATGTGATGATATATGAAAGTGTCAGGAGGGTAGTAACCTCATGAATGGGATTAGGCATTAAAAGGAAATATGAGGAGGAGCTGCCTCACCCCTTTCACCTTGTGCAGACCTAGAGAAGGTGCCATCTATGAACCAGGAAGTAGGCTTTCACCAGCACTGAATCTCCTGGAACCCTATCTTGGGTTTCCTATCCTTCACAATTGTGAGGCATTTATGTTGTTCATAAGGTATCCTGTTCATGGCATTTTGTTATAGCAGCCTGAATAAATTAGGATAGTCAACCTACCTATAAGGGTATTATTTAGCGTCATATCATTTTATAGATTTCAAATGATTTTAGACATTTTTTAAAAGTGTACTCAATGTGGACCTTGTCAACACATGGAAATGTTAATGGGCGTACAGAGAATAGAAATCAAGAAGTTAACACAGAAGTCATAATGTTACAGTTAGCATTTATTAAACACCTCCCAAATATCAGGCACTATTAGTTACATTGCATGTATTATCTCTTAATCTACATGACAAGATAATGAAATAGGAATCTAAGGCTCAGAGAATTTCCATATGGTGGGTTGTTTTGTTTTGTTTGTTTGTTTTTTGGTATTAGAGATGGAACCTAGGGGTGCTCTACCACTGAGCTATACCCCCTGCCATTTTTATTTTTGAGTTTGAGACAGGGTCTCACTAACTTACCAAGACTGTCCTGGAACTGGTGATCCTTCTGAGTAGCTGGGATTACAGGCATGTGCCTCATATCTAGTTCTATATGGTGTTTAAAGTTATCAAATTAGTGACAGATTTAAACCAGGTGTGTCCATTTTCAAAAGTTAGGGGTTTTCCATACAACTCTACTGTTGAGAGCCATAGCCAAAGGGGCCCCAGCAAACTTCCAGCTGCCAGCAAACTTACAGCTGCCGGGCTGATAATTGGCTCACAGCGGCCCCAGCAACATCTAGCTGATTGGCTCCTCTGCGGTGATGCTCATTGGGCTGTATCCCTGCCCTTTCAGACCACGGAGCTGCTCATTGGGGGACTTCTTTGGCTCCGCCCACACGACCCAGCCAATCAGCCTCAAGAGCAGGAGGATTGTGGGAGGTGGAGAGGCTGGTGTTGGGGAGAGAGGCTTGTGGGAAGCCGGTGGTGACAGTTGGGCTCTGAGGGTTTTTTCCTGAGGAGCTGTTTTGTTTGGCGTTGTAGTTCTAAAAATAGTTAGTTTCTTTTGACAAGTGGCTCCTGAATTGTGCCCAGCCAGACTGCGGCACTCTACAATTATGAGTGATCTCTCTCTAATAACCTTGTAATGCTGGCTAACTTGTAGGCATAGACTTTGCAAGAATGTTGGACATTTAGTTAAGAACTTGACCTCTGACCAAATTATGTTTGGGGTATGTATGACTATGTAACAATGAAGGCCACAATTATGTATACTTATAATGTATCAATTAAAAACTTAATAAAAATGAATGGAAAAAAAGAATAATTTGGACTCTAGAGTCAAGTCTGAGTTTATAGTACTTGCTTACGTGCAATCTTGGCAATCATTTATGTATCCCCCCATTTCCTCACTTGGGAAGGAGTAGCAATACTATTGACCTCACAGGGTTGCTCTATCAGGTTCAGAGAACAGCCACATCCAGTGGGTCACTGGAACTTCCACTCTTAGTCATGATCTCCTTCTGCTGTCTCTCAGTTTGGTCTCACTCAGCTCTGCTTAGGGAGACTGAGGGAATTTTCTGTGCACATTTGGAAGCTGACGTGGCAGAACATGAGAGCAAGTGTGGTTGGTGGCAGGGTGAAGTTACCAAAAAGTAAGGAAAAAGGCATCAAGAATTATTGTTGAGAGTGATTCCAAAAATTCATAGATTTTTACCTTTGTTGCCCACATTGGAGGAAATCCACAGGTTTTTTTCCTCCACACAATACCACCATGAAAATTTGATATCATATGGATTTTAAAAATCAGCATCCATTGAGCACAATTTAGCATGGCAACATGGGTGAAAAATACACTTCTTTATCTTCAAATATGTACTAGAATGTATTTGAATAATACTGTTGAAGTTTAAGAATATTTATTTAAGGGTTCCAATTGTGAAACTCTCCTTTTTTTTTTAATACTGGAGAGTGAATCAAGGATCATTTCACCTCTGAGCTACATCTCCAACCCTCTTTGTTATTTTGCAAGAGGATATCAATAAGCTGTCCAGGCTGGACTCCAGCTTGCGACCCTCCTACCTCAGCTTCTGGAAGAGTTGGGATTATACCAATGCACCTGGCTGACACACATTTATTTTATGCACATATTTGAACTTTATTGAAGCTGGTAGCCAAGAGTTGCTTTGTCCTTGGTTGGTTTTCAGCCAACTTTGTTCATAATACTTTGTTCACAATACAGATCAAGTTAAAGTGAATCTGTTTTATATAGTGCCACTTAGAAACAAGGCATTGTTGAAATATATGGGACATAAACCTGACTGCTCGTTGCTGCTCTATGGAGGATATGCTTGTAGTGGTGAAGACAGATATATAAACCAGTTAAACCACATCAAGAAAAAATGCTTTAAGGTATTGGGAGTTATAAGTTTCTAGGATAAATAGAGGACTGTGGGCTGGTCCTAGTGACTTACTTCTAACAATAGAATACAGAAGAGTGATTCTCAACATCAATAGAATATTGAAAAAATAAGCCAGGGAAAGAAGATAGGTCTTAAAATAAATATTCAACTAATAAGTTTAAAAGAAAAGTTGGAAATAGAAAATTACGATTAGGCAAATACCATGACAATAAATGTTGTAGACAACATCTGTTGATAGATACTAAATGTGGTGGGCAAAAGTTTGAGGAGAAGCAAAGTTTTCTTATTTTCAAGTTATCTCCTCTATAATATTTATTCTCTTCAGAGAAAAAGATAGTAATTTTATAGTAGAGGAACCGAGTACACCACCTTAACCAAGCAATCAAGGTAAACCTAATAGGCAATAACATTTGTAGATGTCATGACCCCTTTGCCATAATACACTAAAAAGACCATTGTTTGTGGTATTCTTGCCCAGAATGCACAATCCTCCCCCAGTCATGAGAAACCAGTAGACAAATCCCAAATGAGGGTCATACTGCAAAACAACTGATCAGTGCTTTTCAAATAAAGATCACAAAAGACAAACATGGTCACAACAACAGTTACAGGATAGAAGAGACGAATAGGTAGTAAATACCAAGTGGAATGGAAAAACAGCATTAATGGGAAAACTGGTGAAATTCAAATAAGGTCTGTAGTTCAGTTAATAACATTGTACTAAAGTTAGTTTCCTGTTCTTGACAATCCATACTATGGTTATATGTTAACTTTAGAAGTGGAATTAAAGGATATAAGGAGTATTGTATCATTTTTCTAGCTTTTCTATCAGTCTAAAATTAATTCAAAATAGTGAAAATGTTTACTGGATAATAAACCAAATTCAACTACGTAGTCTTTACAAGACACATATCTAAAACCTCAAGCTTTAGAAAGTTTGAATGATTAAGGATGAAAACCTGTATAATAATAATAAAAATAGAAAGCTGGGATGGAGCCTTAATACAATTTTAAGGTAAGGAGTACATGGAGTTGTTTCATGATCTTAAAATGTTCATTTCATTAGGATGATAGAAGAATTCTAAATATTTATACTTTCACATTTATAAAAGTAAAATAATAAATGACAGTGATAAATAAACCCAGAATCATAAAATATCATAAAATCTCATCACAATGAGGTTTTAAACTCACCTTTCTCAGTAACTATTAGTGTAACTAACAAACAAACAAACAAACAAAAAGGAGAACAAAAAACCCCAGAAGGATTTTGAACATTTGAACTATGCAGTGAACAAATATTGGAACTGCACCCAACAATTGCAGAATACATAGAAACATTTTTAAATATCGACTACAGCCTGTGCTATCAAGAAAATCCCCCAAATATCAAAGGATTGAAATAATTCAGGGTGTATTCTTTTAATACAATAATGTTAGTGTTAGAAATAAAAATGAAAGTTTCCCTCCTCCCCAAAACCTTCAAAAGTTTAAAACTTTAAAATGTTCTTTTAAAGACTCACAAAGAAAAGAAAATAATTTAGAAAATACTTTGAATTGGATGATAAAACTACTATATGTCAAAACCTCTATAGCAAAATCAGTGCTTACAGTAATTTCCTTAGAGAAACAAAAGAATGAGATAATCATTTGTATTAAGGAATTAGTAAAAGGATGGCACAATATATCCAAAGAACATAAAAATAAGAAAATAACACAGATAAGAGCAGAAATTATTGATATAGAAAACAAATAAAATAGGAAGAACATCACCAAACCTGATAATTAAATCTTTAAAAACCTGAATAACATTGATAAATTCCTGACTATGTAGATAAGAAAAAATAAAATAAATAAAAAGTTATAATTCAAAACAAAAAAGGATATCTCAACAGATTCTACAAACGTTAAAAATAATTAGAGGTTATTATGAATAAGTGTAAACCTATAAACTTGGAAATTTTAGATGAAAAGGCTACTTTCTGAGAAAAACACAACATTCCAAAATTTTTAGAAGAACAGAAAGCAACCTTATAACTACTTTGAAAATTGAATATATATTCCAAAAGAGAAAATTACAGACTGAGTTGATTTTAAGTGGCTTCTAGCAAATATTTATGTAAGAAATAATCCTTTTTTAATTGATTTTTTAAAAAATAAATGACAGTGGAATGCATTACAATTCTTATTATACTTATACAGCACAATTTTTCATATCTCTGGTTGTATATAAAGTATGTTGACACCAATTCGTGTCTTCATACATGTACTTTGGATAATGATGTCCATTGCATTCCACCATCCTTGCTAATCCCCTGCCCCTCCTTTTCCCTCTCACCCCTCTACCCTATCTAGAGTTCATCTATTCCTCCCATGCTCCCCCTCTTTACTCCACCATGAATCAGCCTCCTGTAAGAAATAATTCTAATCTCATAAAAATCCTTCCAGAGATTAGAGAAAGCAAGTTCTCCAATTCAGGATGCTGCATAACTTTGATGCCCAAACCCCACAAGATTAGTAGAGGGAAGAAAAATTATGTCAATCTCACTCCGATTTATCTGCAAGCATTTTGATAAAAGATTTGGAAACTTTATCCATATAGATTCATGTATAAAAATGATAATACATCATAGTTATTTTAGTTTTATTTTGAGAATGCAAATTTTGGTTTAACATTAGATTATCAGTAATTTTTTAGCTACATGGACAGAATAAAGGAAAAAAATAGATAAACAACATGGTAAATACCAAATGGAAAGGAGGGGTGTGAGGTACGTGTGTGTGTATATGTGTGTGAGCGAGACAGAGAGAGAGAGAGAGAGAGAGAGAGAGAGAGAGAGAGAGATTGTGTGTGTGTGTATGTGTGTGTGTGTGTGTGTGTGTATGTGTGTGTGAGAGAGAGAGAGAGAGAGAGAGAGAGAGAGAGAGAGAGAGAGAGAGAACTACATTCTCCACAACCCCCTTCCTTTGAGGGAACACCCCCAAAGACCTGAAGACCTCTCAACAGGCTCTACCTCCTAAAGGTTTCACCACCTTCCTGCAGCACCAGAGTCTTTAACCCTTTAACACATGGACTTTTGAGGTACTTTTCATATACAAACAATAGCACTACAGGGAGAGACAGAGAGAAAACACAAAGGAACATAAAGATATAAATTAATATCTCATCTGCCAATAATATAATATTGTAGAAAAATCACTAGCATTAATTAATGAATCAAACATTTGTATATACTATTAAGATCTAAAAATGAAACATTTCTATTTTGCACCTACAAGCAGTAAGAAAATACAATAAAGTAAAAATTACCAAGTACCTAAGGAACAAAATGAATAAAAGATGTGTATTAGAACTCATTAGAGAAAGTCATAAAACTATAATAAGAGACTTTTAAAAACAATTAAACTAAGATATATTGTGTGAGTGAATTGGAAATTACTACAGCAAAGTTGGAAATTCTTTCCAAATTGTTCTATTGATTTAATGACATTCCAATCAAAATCTTAACTTTTTAGTGTGGAGGGGATGGCTAGATAATTATTTTTAGACTTTGTGGTGCTGGGGATCAAACCCGGGCTTCATGCATGCTAGGCAAGCACTTTACCACTGAGCTACATACACCTCCAGTCCTCTGACAAGCTGATTATAACATTTCTTTAAAAATGCAAAGAATGAAGATTAACCAAGACTCTCTTAGAAACGAATAAGATGGATGGCTTTGATCTACCAGATGTTAAGACAGTCTAAAGTTACCACAATAGAGATAGTGTGGTGTTGGTATAGGTCAGTTACATGGATTAATGGGATAAGACAAAGATTGTGGAAATAGATATTCTATTTGGCACTTCATAACAATGATGACTCTAAATGGCAGTGGGGGAAAAGGAACCTTGTTGATAAATTGAACATACAAACTAGAATATGGAATTAGACTCCCTACCTCACACTGAGAACTAAAATGAATTTCAGGCAGGTTGTTGTCTCAAATGTGAAAGATGACAATTAATAATAATTATACCATTAAAGAGTTTAGGAGATAATACATGAGAATATCTTCATGTCTATGTAATATCTTAAACAAGATATGAAATACTAATCATAAAGAAAAGTCTGACAAATTTGACCACAATAATACTATGAAGTCATATTCATCCAGATACCTTACAGAGTGAAAAGGCCAGGCCCAGAGTAGAAGATATTTTCATTTTGTGTAAATGACAAAGTTCATATCCAGACTGTATAAAGCACTCCTAAATCAGTATGAAACAGACAGCCCATTGAAAAATAAAAGACTTGAACAGGCTTGATTTACAAAAAAGAAAAATCAAAATGCCATCAAGCATATGAAAATATACTTAACCTCATTAATAATTGCAAATGCAAACTAAAATAAAAATGAATAACCATTACTGAGAAATGATTGTTTAAAATAAATTAAAAAGAAATCTAGCAATAATAACTCTGGTCAGGATTATGGCCTACCAGGTGTTTTCATATTGCTGGAGGGAAGCATCAATTTCCACAAATGTTCTAGAAAACCTGCTGGCATTAGTGAAGAAAATTGAAAATATGTATCCCCAACATCTACTTTTATGTGCATACATTTCATAATTGTTGATAATAAACACCAAATCACACATATGAACATGTTATCATAGCAGCATTACAATATCCTCAAATTGGTTGGGTGTTGTGGCACACACCTGTAACCCAGGGGCTCAGGGGGCTGGGACAGGAAGATTGAAAATTCAAAGCCAGCCTCAGGAACAGGGAGGCACTAAGCAATTCAGTGAGACCCTGTACAGCTCTAAATTATAAATAAATAAATAAATAAATAGGGCTGGGGATGTGACTCAGTGGTGAAGTTGAAAGCACCTAGGTATCAACCTACAATAGAATGAATAAATAATTCATGCAATGGAGTATTATATAGCAACAAAAACAAGATCAATAAAACACAATTCTCCAATGTTGTAGATGACTCTTAAAAATCTGTGGTTGAGTAGGAGAATCAGGCATGGGTACAAAAACACACATATACACACATAGAGAGAGAACTATTATGCTATTAGGATTTTACACTGTGATTCCATTTAGGCATTTTCTTAAGGATACTTAGTTTAAGGCAAAATTATAAATAAAGAGGGACAACTTGGGGTCTTTTCTGGTGCTGAGAATGTTCTATTTCATATCTTAATTGGAATATTATAATTTATTTTATAATAATTCATTAAATCGTATATTTACTTATGACAAAAAAAGAATATGACATCTATTCAGCCTTTTTGGGGAAAATCATAATTCCCTAACTCTAGAAAATATTTAATAAAGAATATAGTGTGCTTAATTAATATTTACAACCATGAACATTTAGACTTTTTCTGAACTTTGATAGTCATATTTGTTTTTTTACCGTAAGTGTTATAGACAGAAAGATTCTTAGTAGAATTTGTTGACAATGACAATCTGTTTCATAAAATTTTGCAGAAAATGTGGACCAATTTCTTTTTCTTATAACCATATGGAATGTGAAACTGAAAGTCAAGATTTTCCTTAGTTTACTCCATTTTCAGGAAATGCCTTCAGGCGTAAAAATGGGTCAAAATGCCCACAAGTTAGCAATAAAAGCATTCAGAAATGCAACTTCTCCAACTGCTCCACTTGATGGCACTAAACTAACATAGAATACAGGTTAATCCTCCATGGAAGTTTGATGCATTACTGTGTTTTCAAAGTGTTTCCATAATCTTAGAACTTGTGAATTCTAAAAGTCTTTTTTTTTTTTTTTTTTTTTTGGCTTCAAGCTTTGGATATATTCAGCCAGGGAAAAATGGATTAAGAATTTGTGAAGAATTGCAGCTGTTTTTACGAATTGAAAAAAAAAAGATATATTCAAACTCTCTAGAACAGACAAACAGAGCTTGTGGTGTCCTCTTGCCTCTTGCTTCTTCCACATCTCCAAATTATAAACCCTAGGGAACTAAGTAATTTTGTCTTTAATCTGTTAAAGGCTAGATAGAAATGTGTGAATCACACAATTTCAAATGGAATTATTTCATTGGAAGAATGGAATGGAGAAGATTTTTCCATCCTCCTTGTACTTCCCAGCAGATCAGGAAGAGGCAGAGTATTTGCATACTGGCAGCAAGAATGTGGTTTGGTAGGCTTACATTATGTAGGTTTAAGGAGGGATGCTGCTTTCCTCCTTGGAGAAGCATCCTTTCTTAAATCTTAAAACAGAATAAGGCTTTGTTGCTGTGGTTCTTCAGCTGTAAGCAATGGAAAGAAATTCTTAGTTGGCAAAGAGAAATGGTCGACTGAAGAATAAGTGAGGCTACCTTTGGATGCTTTTGCTGAAAATGGGTGCATCCAATGAAGTCTTGACTTCTAGTTTCACATTTCATATAGCCATAAAAAAAGAAGAAAGAAAAGAAATTGGGGGCTGGGATATCCTTTAATGGTAAAGTGCTTGCCTAGCATGTGAGAGACCCCTGGGTTCAGCTCCAGAGGGGCATGGGGGTCAGATGGCTGATAGGTTCTCTGTGGGAAATCATCTTTAAGTGTATCAAAATTTGGAATCGCGAAACGGTAGACAAACCTGTTAGTGCTATGTGGAATACTAACAATGTTCATAAAAGATACATGAATCTCAACTAACCTTAACATGCCTTTTTCCTGATTTGTACTCTAGTATAATATTTCATCTAAATTCTTAAATAAATCTTCTGAAGGCTTTCTATTTGTGCAAAAACTCGAAGGGTCTTATTTGTGTATCAGTGGTCTCTGCACGTGGCAGGCTCTGTTTGGGGGGGGGATAGGAAGATGTCCAGAAACAGAGATCATATCTTATTTGCATCTGTATTTTCATAGCAGAGAATCCAATGGCTCAGAGAGGTGAATACTCAATAAACATGAATATAATGACTGAATTGTCATTTTGTTCAATGGAAGGACTGACCTTGAATTTTATTTCTTTCTGTGAAGATTTGGTTGTATTGTATGTCCATAAATGAATTGAATCACAGCATCACATCTTCAAGGTAGAAAATTTGATAGAAAATTAAATAAACTGTGCACATGACTTTAAATCCAAATGCTATACTTTTTCATGTAAAACATTACCCTGTGCTTTCTTCTTCTTTGTCTTTGCTGTGAAAAACCATCAGTTTTGCCCAAAATACTTCAGATAGTCTTTATGTCCCTCAAGAATGGAAAAAACAAGCCAGGCACTGTGGCGCATGCCTATAATCCCAGCAACTCCTGAGGCTGAGGAGGATCTTGAGTTCAAACCCAGCCTCAACAACTTGTCGAGGGCTGGGGATGTGGCTCAAGCGGTAGCGCGCTCGCCTGGCATGCGTGCGGCCTGGTTCGATCCTCAGCACCACATACAAACGAAGATGTTGTGTCCGCCGAGAACTAAGAAAAAATAAATAAATGCTAAAATTCTCTCTCTCTCTGTCCCCCCCTCTCTCTCACTCTCTCTTTAAAAAAAAAAAAAAACAACAACAACTTGTCGAGTCCCTAAGTAACTCAGTGAGACTCTGTCTCTAATAAATATATAAAAACAGGCTGGGCTCTTGGTTTGGTTGTTAAGTGCACCTGGGTTCAATCCCTGGTACCAAAAAAAAAAAAAAAAAAAAAAAAAAAAGGAAAAATAATTAAGCAAGCACTCTTTCAGCATTGACAATCTTAAGCAATTTTAGTTGTCTGTTAAGTTCCAAATGTTATGCAAAAGAAACAAAAAAATAAACATATTATTCTATTAGGAATTTAAAAGCAAGTAGAAAGATTTTTGTTTAGACTTTAAAAATGTATATCTATACATGCTTTTTATGAATATTTAAAATAAAAAACAATTTTATTAGATTAGAGTAGAGAAGAATTGCTGAGATTTAATGATTCATATGGGCCTTTCTATTTAGGTTTAAAGAGGAAAAAACATTCTCTTACTTTGAAATGTTCTTTCTCTATTTTTACACTTAAAAAATATTTTTAATGCACAGAGGAGAAAAGTTACCCATTGGCTAAGTCTATTCACTAACAAATATATGAATTTCTGGGCCAAAATTAAAACATAGAATAAGTTGTCAACTAAATTGTCTTTTTGCTTCCTGCCATGTTTTTTCTTATTTATTTTCTCCCATACAACTTTGGATTTTTTTTCCCCCAAAGCCAAATTAGATTACAAAAGCAGCAACTGTTTACCAATCTCTAGTCTGTACCACACATTTTATATCATGCATCATATAATTAAATTCTTGAAATAACACGAAAAGAAGGCATTATTGTTTTTGCTTTTAGAGAGGAATATATCACAAGGCAAAGAGAGATTAAGTGGCTTGGCCAAGGTCGGTTTAGCTACGTAGAATACCCTCAAATGATAGCACACCACTTAACGAATGATCTCAGTTTTCCTGAGACTGTCTTGATTTACTTCTGGAACTGGTGTCAAAGGAAATCATTCAATTCTGGGTAAACTGGATCAGTTGGTGACCATAAGTCTAATACAAGGACGACAATCATTTACAGCCATGTCTGCATAACAATGTCTTGGTTAACAAGGATTATATATGTATAATGGTGGGCTCATAAGATTATATTGCCTTGTGGTGGTGGTGTGCACATCATGGTTTGTGTGAGCACATGATAAAATGTTCACACCATGAAGAAGACACCTAATGACCTATTTCTCAGAATGCACATTGCCATTAAGCAATGCATGACTTTTCTGTCATGTTTCCCCTTCCGACTTTCATGCTATTTTTTCAGACATTTTATTTTGCCATGTGTTATCAATTTCATGCTATGTTATTTTTTAAAGTCAGTTTTTCTTAAAAGAGAATTAAATAATTTTTAAGATTTTTTTTTGTATTTTCCATGTTTTTAGAGTAATGTCCTATAGTTTTATCCAGGTTTGCAAATGACAGAATTTCCATGGTTTTCTTGGGAATCTTGGATTTGTAGGTTCATAATTTTCATCAACAGTAGAAAAAATTTTAAACATTGTTTTTTGAATATTTTCTCTGTACCAACCTCCCATCCTCAACGTTGTCTCCCAGCTTACTGATGCTCTTTTCAATTTTTAAAATCCTCTTCTCTCTGGGCTTCATTTTGGGTGGTTTTGATTGTTGACTTCAAGTTCATGATGTTTTCTTCTGTAACAGTTAATATGCTGTTAATTGTTCATCACATCCAATGTAATTTTCACATCAAAAATATTGTAACTGTTATTTCTAGAAGCTATATATGGATATTTAAAAAATATATTCCATGTCTCTACTTAACTTTTTGAGCATGGAGGATGCAGTTATAAGGGTTATTTAATATTGTCCCTGCTAATTCTAATATTTCTATCTACCCTGGGTTTATTTTGATTGATTTTTTTCTTTCCTTATTATGATTTATATTTTATCATTTTTTTTTGCATTTTTTCCAGGATTAAGAACACAGTGAAGTTATATAGAAACATTCTGATTCTTTCAGGCCTAGATTTTAATGTTTATTGGACAAGATTGGAGCTGTGCTCATTCTAGTGATAATTTTTACCTAATATTGTGGTAAGGCGCTTCTGGTTACTTTACCATGTTCCATGAATCATGAGATTTTCCAGTCTGATTGGTGGGAATGGACACTATTCTCAGCCTGTTAAAAGCTCTGAGTGCTGCTACATCTAATTCTACATGGTTCTGATGGTGTCATTATTCGTACCACATGACCTGAACTATGCTCACTACTGTGGGAGACCCTCTACAGATCTCTCTGTGCAGATTTCTCTTCTCTAGTATTCTGTCATATGAACACTAATGGTATTGGTCTTTCTGGATCTTCAACTTAATCTCCTTAAACGGCAATTCTTCTAGGACCCTCTGTTTCCCTTTCATCTGTCCTTATACCTAGAAATCATTTCAAAGCCCTAAGCTAGAAAAATTGTAGGGCTGACCGCATTTTTTCCTGTTTCCTATGGATTACTGTCCTCTATTGCCTGTATAGACAGTGTCTTGTGAGCACTTCATAATTTGCTATTGTTCTCTTTGGGCTATTTCAAGTGGAAGATGAGTCCAGTCTTTTTGCTGTACTTTATCAGTAAGTGTAAGTCCAAAATGTGTTGAATAAACAACCATAAAATATTTTCTCTATCCTTCATATTGCCTAACATATTAATGCCTCACACTTTAGTGTGACTGTTTACATGTTTCCCAACTTAATTAAGTTTTTTCATTTAGTCAAGTTGTCACACTTATGTTTGTATTTTTTTTAAAGAGAGAGAGAGAATTTTTTTAATATTTATTTTTTAGTTATAGGTGGACACAACATCTTTATTTTATTTTATGTGGTGCTGAGGATCAAACCCAGCGCCCTGCGCATGCCAGGCGAGCGCACTACCACTTAAGCCACATCCCCAGCCCTTATGTTTGTATTTATGAAGACATGATATCAATAAAAAATTGAAAATGAAATGATTAACTACACATATTACCTACGTTACAGGATTGAGAAAAATAGGACAGTTCCAGGTTTGCTTATATATGTCCACCCTATCAGTTGCTTCATTGGCATTTTGAAATCTATCATTACATCTATTGTGATGAATCATGAATTTTGTCTTTCCTTCTGTTAATATGCTGAATCACATATTATATGGAATCAATTGAAGTATCCATTCACTGGTGAATGAATAAAGAAAATGTATAAACAATGGAATACCATTCAGCCTTTAAAAAGAAGGAAATTCTGTCATTTGCAAACCTGGATAAAACTATAGGCCATTACTCTAAGTGAAATTAGCCAAGCACAAAAAGACAAGTGTAACATGATTTTACTTATGTGTCAAACTCAAAGTCAAAACTCAAAGAAGTAGGGAGTAGAAGTGGGGTTGGCAGAGTCTGGTAAGTGGGGATGAGAGTTAAGGAAGATATCTGGTCAAAGGATACAAAGTTTCAATCAGAAGGAAGTGATTTTGGGTCAATTGCACATCCAGGCAACTGCAATTAAAAATAATGTATTGCATTTGTCAAAACTGCTAACAGATTTTAAATTTTCTCACCACAAAAATCGATAAGTATATGAGGCGATTGATATGTTCATTATCTTGATTTAATCTTTGCACATTGTATACATATATCATAACATCACACTGTACCTCATAATATTCTATAATTAGATACAATTTTTATTTGTCAATTAAAGATAAAAAAAAAGAAGTCCCACTGAACCAGTGAAGAGGAACAGAATGTGAAGCTTCTGTGTTTTGAGTGGGACTGTGGCAGAGGTGACATGTGACCAGGATCTGGCTATTTCAATCCTCATTGGATTTTGGAAGGGCGGCAGTCACTTTGGTGGCCCCAGAAGGCAGTGTTGTGTTGGGAATTATTCCCAGGAGGTCAGTCTGCAATCTGCTTTTCAGCCCTCCCAATAATTTTTTGAGCCACATATAGCTCCTTACTCAATTTCCTTTGAGTTGCTGAGGCGGTCCTTGAATTTACAACCCTCCTGCCTCAGCCTCCTGAGCTGCTGGGATTACAGGTGTGCACCACTATTCTGGGCTAAATTCTCTTTGAATAACTGGCTAAGTGGGCTCCATGCATGCATTTGGCAACCCTGGTTGATACAACCTGTGAGACACAACTCAGATGCTCAAAGACCTGCAGCATCAGTGGAGCAGATCAGAATCATTTTGCTCTGGGATTATAGGATTACACTTTGTATAGCCATTAATACTTTTGAAAGCACTTTAAAAGCACCTTGCCATTATGAGGTGTAGGAGGCTCCTGGGATACGCAAGAAGGAATATTAAAGGAAATCATTTGGGCAGAAGAAAAGGAATACTGGAGAGAAATCTATATCTACACTAATGTCTGAAGAGCATCAAAAATATGCAAGATGTTTTTATTGTGTTCTTTTGCCACAGGAGGAAATTGAGACGGGTGGAAAGTTAAATGGGAAAAACATAAAGTAGTGATCATCAAGACTAGAATTCAGGTCTTATAACTAACTCCTAATCTAGTGGTCTTTCTTATGAGTGACCATTTGGAGAATGGGCCATTCCTTAGGGAACCCTACTGGTATTAGGCCTTTGAATTACTGAGAAACACCCGGGCCTTCCTAAGTGTGTTGCCGGACCACTGAATACAGGTGAAAGGCTTTGTGGCCCATTACTTACCCCTAGACCCATCTCCTCTCACTCTAATAGCATGTTTAATGGAAACCCATAAGATAAATGAGAAGCATGTCAACCATTACTATCAATTCCTTCACTACCTTCCTAGAGATAATTATGTGGCTCCATAATTGTAATGGAAACATTTATATTGACAAAGAAAAATGGAAAGTAGCTCTAAAAGTTCAAACAAATTCTTAATGTATGTTTGATGAGCATATACAAA
Organism: Urocitellus parryii; assembly: GCF_045843805.1. Classification (NCBI taxonomy): domain Eukaryota; kingdom Metazoa; phylum Chordata; class Mammalia; order Rodentia; family Sciuridae; genus Urocitellus; species Urocitellus parryii. The sequence continues at coordinate 61,581,901 of NC_135537.1, forward strand.
AGCTGTGGTAATAAAGTTTCTAATTGCACCCTATCCCTATGCAAATTTTCAAGGAAAAGAATGGCTCCATTTTTCATATTGTGTTTTGCTTCTTCCACAAAGAGATATTAAATGTTTTTCCTACAATTGCTAGGGATGTTTCAGATAGCTATAATAAATGTTGACAATTGGAAAAAGATGTGAGATCCATGAAATGAGAATACACAGAATGACACCCTCTGAATTCAGTGGACAAATCTGGGGTTCCACCAGCGAACTGCTTTTGCCTGTTCTGACAGTGGGAATAGCAGAGAGATGACTTTTAGTTTCAAGGTAAACATGCTCTTTACTTGAATGAGCGCTTCCTGTTTAGAAGGCAGATAAGGAAGATTGGTAACTGCCTTCCCCTTTGGGGGTATTTTCTTCTTTACTTCCTTCCCCTATTTGGTCTTCCTCTACTTCTTTCTCTGTATATGTATCAGATTTGTGACACATGAATTTAGAGGAATTCTTGCTCAGGGCAGGTTAGGAATACTACTGACACTCTCTAATAGTTACACATACAGATCAAACATCCCTAACTGATAACCTGAAGTTGGAAATGCTCCCAAATCTGAAACATTTTGAGCACTAATGTGATGTCACAAGTGAAAACCTGCACACCATGAAACTTTGTTTGGTTTGCAAAATTATTAAAATATTGTGTAAAATCTCTTCCAGATTATATGTATAAGGTGTATGTGAAACATAAATAAACTTTGTGATTGTGTTTGGGTCCCTTCTCCAAGATATTTCATTATTTATATATAAGTATTTCAAAGCCCAAAAAAGAAAAAAAAAGTAAAACATGTTTGGTCCCAATCATTTCAGATAAAAGATATTCAATCTGTAGATGAAAACATGAGAAAAGAAGGCAATATAAAATAAAAAAAAACATTTAAAAAAAGAAGGCAATGTAATTTGGGTGCACAGATTAACTACATATCTACAGGTTTCTGTGTCTTCTGACCTGTGTTACAAGAAATATTTTTGGCTGTGGTGGGGTGGTGACAGAAAGGGTAGAAATGGCTGACATGTTGAGACATCTCAGGCACCATGCTAAGGATGCATTTTATCATCAGATTTCACAGTATCTTCTAAGATAGTTATTATTATTATTACTATTATTTTCACTCAAGAAGGCTTGATACCTCGATTGTAGTTTAAAGTTAGAGGGGAGGGCTCCATAGTGTCTGGGTCTATATTCTTCACCACAAGGTTATATTTAGAAGATTAAGGCTTACCAACAACTTGGCTTCAATTAATTCCTTACTAAACTGTTATAGTTACCACTGGGGAGGACTCAAAGAGACAAGGTGTGCATGATTTGAAAATTGTAAAGCTCCTGTTCATATATTCCTTTATCAAGTGTTACTTACTAAATGCCCATGTCATATATTTGTAAGAGAAAATACATAGTTTCTACAGTTAGGGAATTAGGAACCTTGGGAGGAGATGCGCTTGTGAACAAAAAGTTGTAATAAGAGCACCACTATGCAAGAATTGCATTAAATGCAACAAGAGAATTATAGGTGCACGTCAAAGAAAGGATTTCAAAGACATGGCAGCATTTGTAGAAGAAATGAAAGATCTGAAAGAAGAATGTTGTCAGTGGAACACAACAGGAGAGCACATGGAATGTTCAGGGAACCACAATTACTTTAGCTTTGCTGGGGGTCAGAGATAGTTGTTCAGCAGTGGTTAAGTAGGTAATTAGGGGCTAGATCACAAAAAGTCTTGTAAGACATATAAAGAAGTATATATTTTAACCTCCTCCATGGAAGTATATATTTTAATCTCAAATCTCAAACTGTGACCAGAGCAGAACTATGATTAGACTCCTATTTTTCAGGAATGATGGTGGCAGGGATGATGGTGGATGAATTGGAGGAAGATTTGGGATCTTGGAGAGGAATGCAGTGGATATCCATCTGAAATAAGAAAGGAGAAAAATATGACTGATCTGAGAATTATTTAAGCTGAAATTTGCAGGATTGGGTATATAATTGATAAAGGACAGAGAGAGGAATCTAGGATGATTCTGTGGGTTCTAATTCAGACAAATGGGTATATCATATGTTGGTGTTATCATCAAAGATAGGCAAAAGAAGAAGGAGAGTGGGCACATGGGGTGAGTTATCGCTAAATATTTGGTGTGAACCATGTGACTCAGTTATAACACTTCTCCATATTTATAGTGATACATACATATCCATGTTTTATAGTCCCACAATTCACAATAGCCAAGCTATAGATCCAACCTGCGTGTTTATTAATGGATAATGGATAAAGAAAATGTGGTATATATACACAATGGAATTTTATTCAGCCATGAAGAAAAATAAAATTGTGCCATTTGCAGGAAAAAATAGATGGAACTAGAGACCATCATGTTAAATGAAATAAGTCAAATTCAGAAAGTAAGTTTTCTCTCATAAGTGAAAGCTAGAGAGGAAAATGGGGGAATAAAAGGTGGCAGTGAATCTCCTAAAAAATCCAAGGGACATCAGCAGAGGAAAGGGACCTAGAGGTGGGAGTCAGGAAGGGACGAGGAATGCTGGGGAGTGATATTGGCCAAATTATATTGTTATATGGTACATATGTGCAAATACGTAACAATAAATCCCATCACTATGTACAACTATAAATGCACCAATAAAAATGAGTAAATAAAAAAAACATATTGGGTATGAAGATTAGTGGGACACCCAGAAGAAGAAATGCTCAGGCCCAGTTAGAAATCTCTAATGTACACTTTACTTAATGGCCCCTTTACTTATGTATTGTGTGAATATGGAAGGCTCTAAGATGACGGCGAAGACTGTCTTGTTAACTGCTGTAAATGTAAAACCTATTAAACATCTAATAAACAATGGATGTTAAATCTTTCTTTGTTGTTGTTGGATAAATATATGAATCTGAAGACCAGAATGAAGTTTAAGAGGGGTATGGAGCACTGAGAGTCAGTAAGTGGACTGCTTTGTCTGTGTGAGGGTCAAGGCAAGAAACAGAAGGATTTAAGATCATCTAATGGAGGCGTCAGGTGCAGAGGTTTGGACGTGCATGGGCGAGAGAGCTGAGCTGAGACGACAGCTGCTCAGACACCTGAGGCCTGAGGGGCAAAGGGAAGTGACGGTTTCAACAGAGTTTCCAAGAGCTGGAGCCATGGAAGAGGGGCAGTCTCAAAGTACATGGAGTTCTAAAGGAAACAGCCCCTGGCAGGAATGGGGCACTGAAACAGGGAGAGGGGACGAGAGAGAACTACCCCTGAAGCTATTTTCTCGTGCCCTCTGATCTTTTGGAGCCTCTTACTAGCCAAATGCATTGGAGGGCAGAGGAGACAGTGCATGGGGTCACTGTGTCCTTGGAGCATGCTCAAAGTCAGGTCCAGGAACAGACCCATAGATAAAACATGTAGCATGTTGATTAAACATGCAACAGTGCAGGCTACTTGTCCATGGTGAGACCCTGCTTAGTTCCCAAAGAAGATGATGGCTCATTTGATGACTTAGGATTCCAGTATCCAGAAAGCTTCTGCAGTCACACTTCCATTGTGAAACTTTCTCTTTTTGACCATAGGAAACTCCTTCTGGAGTTTGCAGAGTTGTCCCTTTCTTGTCCTCTCTCTGACCCTGCTGGATATGAGCCAAGATCAGCACACCCTGCTTAGATGTTTGCCCACCTGGAAGACAAGTTCTTCTTTTTTAGAACCAATTTTCCCTCCCAGAGGTCAATTCTGATTTCCTTCCTCCTGTGCTAGATAAACCTTGAGCCAAAGAGCCAGGATTTATCTACCATAAGGCCAGGACAAAGGGAAGGACCAGACCCAGTTGCCACAGTCCGGCTGCAGCAAAATAACCGGGGGGTGGGGTGGGGGGGGGTGACGAACAACTTGTGTACATTGATACAGCAGGAGTGGGAGCCATTTATTGTAGGACAGGAGGGGTATATATACATTCCACACAGCTTATCTTAATTAACATAAACTAGATACAGCAGTCAACCAATAAGGAATCTCCACACTTAATGGCATTAACATAAACTAGATACAGCAGTCAACCAATAAGGAATATCCACACTTAATGGCTCGCTGGCGTTACTTCACAAACCACTCCCTCTGGCAAAATGCCAGGTGCCATCTTGACTTGTTTACAGACCCTAACACCCAGTGATGGCCACTAAATCTGTCTACTCAGGAATGGGGGAGGAATACCTTTAGAACACTTTTTAATGTCCCCTCATTTTTTTCTAATTTTTTAAAAACTCTGGATGGAAACAAGGATTTGAAATCAGGACATCACACCATGTTCGATTTTTGGCTGACTGTTGACTTGATCTGAGTATGGATCAAGATAGAGACAGTAGATGTTAGGTATTATCCTCTTCTTACACAGCAACCAATCTTGGGAAGAAGACTTTCTTCCCATTGGGCTTCTTTCCCTTTTAAATTGTTCAGTTTCTGACATTTCTCTGAGAACAATCACAGAGTCTCTCCGAAGTAAGGCAGATTTTGGGAGGGTGATTATACCAGATTAGACCAGCCACCTCTCACTCTAATTGTGTAATTATTCAACACCAAAGGGAAATTTCTTGATCCTCTTCCCCACTGATTGATCATGGCATAATTAAGAGAGAATATAGGATAACCAACTTATCCAATTTATATGATTAATTTTATCTAAACTACATATCTGCAAGGGTAAAGTAAAAGAGAGGATGAAAGAATTCATATATTAGTATAAGTGGATAGATTTAGCCATATATATTATTTTGTTTTTAGTGAATGCACATAATTCATAAATATATACTCAAGATACAATTGTGATTCCTAAAATTCACATATATAGGTTGCTATGGAAGTATACCCAAAATAAAAAATAATAATTTGGGTCACCTGTCTTGAGGTTTAACTCTTAAGAGTCTATCTCACAAAACAGGATGGGCTGTGGAATTCAATCACACTGAGTAAGTCTCCTTACTCTCTCTCCATACTGGGTTTCGATACTGTTTGATTGACTACCTGTCCTGTGCAGGAAAGATGCCATTAGATTTCTCTCCCCTCTGAAGATATGGTCTTTCTTTATCACCAACTTCAAGGTTCACTTTTTACTATGACTTCCGGAGCAATAGCAGGATGTCACCATCAACCTTGATGGCTGCTCTGTAGGAGTGCAATGTGACAAAGAAGATGAACCAGATCTCGCCCCACATCCACCGTTGACCTAGTTGTAGATAACAAAATTAAATAGCAATGGGAGAAGGATTCATCAAGTTGTTTACCTAAAAATCCCTTTAAGCCAAGGAAAGAAGAGTCGCTGGTCTTCTACCTTTTATTTTATGTTCACACATGGCCTTCTCCAGAGGATTGTGACTTTGTGCTGACCCAGCCTACCTCAGGGACATTGTGAGTTGTTGTCAATATCTCTTTCTGGGTAAGTTCTCTCATTCTTCTGCTATACCTCCAGTGATGGTGGTAAGTATGTGTGGGAAATTTTGAATAAACTTAAAAAACAATCCAATATTTCAGTTCTGGGGAATGCTAGAATGATGTAGAACAGTCCCAAGACTTTTTTTTTTTTTTTAAAGTTAGTGTCCCTGTAAACAAGAAACTATTTACACTGAGAAGAGCTATCCTTAGCCAGAAAAATTACCTAGGAAATATGTTTAATTGATTTTACTACTGAAAGTTGGGAATCCAGAGCAAAAGATAACCAGTAACAGTCACAACTCTGAGGTTGATGAGTTTTAGTAATGCTTCTGATTCCTTAGTATGACTTGCAGAATGAGAATGAGAATGTCTACATCTCCACAACTTCTTAGTTCGATCATTTTCAGAAGAATTGGAGCAGAATTGTTTATATTAATACCCAAGTTGCCAATTCCAATTATCAAAATAATTGGGCCAAATGTAGTTTACCCAGGTAACTTCAGTATTCACATCAAATTGACAGTTTACTAGTGCGTTGAATACTTTATGATCAGTTTCTAGGCAACCAAAAAAAAATGTAACCAACCAATGGATTCAGTTGAACCTTATAGGTATTAGGGCAATATTACTAGGGTTTAGATAAGCGTCCCCCAAGGCCCACGTATTCAAGCCTTTGTCATAATCTGTGGTGCTATTAGAGGTGGCAGAATTTTTAAAAGGTGGGGCCCTAGTAAAAGGAAGTTAGGCCAGTAAGGGTGTGTCCTTGAAGGGGATATTATGACTTGGGACCCTTCTTGTCTCTATTTTTTGCTTTCTGGTCACCATGAGGTGAGCAGTTCTGCTTCACCACACTCTCCCCACAATGATGTCTGCCTCACAAAAAGTCCAAAGACAAGAAGTCAAGCAACTGTGGATTGAAACCCCTGAAACTTTGAGCCCAAATAAGCCTTCCCTCCTTATAAGTTGATTATCTCAGGTATTTTGTGACAGCTACAGAAAGCTGACAAACACACACATGTTGTCCAAACTGTCTATTTGCAGTTGCAAATGTTGGCAGTTGTTCATATTAACCCCACTCAAGTACAGACAATTACATAGTTTTCTTCAAAATTATTAAGACTGCTCTTTCTTAATTAAAATAAACTCTGAATCAAGTCATATTCACATTAGCTGTCTTTCTTTGTCTTTTAATAAAGTCAGGTTTTCATCATCTAAATTTCCCCCAAATGCTCTCTAATGGGTTTTAATTTTACTTTGCTCTTCAAAATTCAGGTATAAAATCCATTAGCATCAATAATAGTTTTTCAAAGGATGTATTTTGGTTCATTTTAAATGGCTATACATTTTCTCTCCAAATTTGCTGTGTATCTGCATTGTCACAGAGGCCCAATAAAATTGGTATGTGAATGCACTACCACAGCTGCTCACAACTTCACTACCACCATCACCATCACCAAACTGTTTACCATGCATTACTCATCAGTAAAAAATCTTCCTAGTAAAGGGAAAGAGCTTCTAACACAAAAGAGAAGCATACTTACAGCCTAAATTTATATGCTATTTAAAAATCAAATATATGAGTTCCTATTAAAATTCTGCCTTCCTGCAAAACTGCCTAAAAGCTGATCTTACCAACAAGGCATTCATAAGAATAAGACAATCTTCTCACGTAGGATACTAAGTTTGCTTATGTTATGATGACTTTTTGCTGAAGAACAAGAGCCTATGAAATTTCAAACAACATGTGTTCTGGATATTCTACTACTGGGTATATATACAAAGAAAAGGAAATCTGTATATCAAAAAGATACCTACATCCCTACGTTTACTAAAGCACTATTCACAATAGCCAAGCTATGGAATCAGACCAAGATGTCCATCAATGAATGAGCAGATAAAATGTGATATATAAAAAATGTATATATGTGTATAAACATACTTATATATGTAAATATGTTTATACACACACACACACACACATACACACACACACACACATATATATATATATATATATATATATATATACATAGACACAGGAATATTATTCAGATTGCATAATTCATTCAAGTTTTATTCCTCTGTTTCTAAACTTCCCACGTGAAGTATAACATTGTGAGAAGCAAATTCCCTAGTTCTGTTCCAGCACTAATATTTCCTTTAAGATATAGAATATAAAAGAGTTTTGATATCTCTTAGGGACAGTACACACCATGAATAATGAACTAATTTTTGGTTTTGGAAGGGTAAGTGTTTATTTCTAGTTCTAGGGTGCAGCATATTCTCTTTTCCTTGTAAAAGGTGAAATAGGGTAAAGAATTAAAAATATAGGAGCAGGAACATGGAAAATTCTTAGCATTATCTTCTGTAGTATTCCACTAACTCAACATCTCTCAGAAATTTTATGTCTGTCAGCATTTTGACAACTAAGGACACATTTAACTTCCCAACTTTTGATATTTTAATATTTTCCTTATCAGATTCTCAATTTACGTCCTCCCAAGTAAGCAAACTATGCTCCACAAATATACCAACTCTGATCCTGATTGAAGTGGATCCTTTATTCTCTGCCACGATGACATTAACATTATTTTAATCAGTTCCCCCAAATGTGGCATGAAATCTGCAAATGTAGAGGAAGAAGAAGGGGTGCTATTTCTTTATGAGGTCAAATTATAGAATTTCCTGTTTATAGAGATTACCAGCGTGACAAGGTGGTTATGTGACTTCTAATCTGAGCCCATAGAGGTAAGATAGAACCTGCTTAATATATACCTGCAAGGTAGTTTGGTCTTGGGGATAGAAAATTTAAGCACTATCTCAAGGCTGGACAATATATTCTAAGTGTGTGCATTTTTGGAATTTGTAAATTATCGTTTGGTTGTAATTATGAAATCCTCAACACCACAGAAGTGATGGGGATTTTAAAGGAACTGATTGGCCTCACTGAAAGTGGGAGGCTGGTTACTCACAAGGAGAGGGTCTTTGCTCCTTGGTGTCTGGAAGGGATTGGTTCCTGGATCCCAAAGATAGCAAACTTGCACATGTTCACATCCCTGATATCAAATGGCATCCTGTTTACATGTAGAGTAAATACATCCTCTTGTATTTTTTTTGAATCATCTCCAGATGACTTTTAATACCTAAGGCAATGTAAATGCTACATAAAAAGTTGTTATACTGTATAGCTTATGGAACCATGACAAGGAAAAAGCCTGTGCATGTTCAGTACAAATGCAATTTTTCTGAATATTTTCAATCCATAAATTGGTTAAATCCGTGGATATGGAACCCACAGATATGGAGGGCCGACTACAGAAATTAGAGGACCATGGTATTCTAGAGTCATAGCACACAGCAGTGTCTCTGAGTTTCCCGCGAGGCAGCCAAGCCAAAGGGCAAATAGCAAGGGGAGGGACAATTCCCTGCTTAGCTAAGCCACTGATTTTTCACATGATATACCAGGCAAACTTGGTACAGCTTTTTGGGAACATCAACAGTGGTTTCCAGAAAGTATTATTACCACAGATGTTACTGCAAGATAATCAAAAGAACACATCTAATTTGGGGATATAGAGTACTTGTTTCTGTGGCTGATTCTATCATTTGCAGCTTTCAGAGCTGAAGGCTTTCATGATTAAGCACATGTTATTCTCCTGGAAGATATTTCTTTTTTGGCAGATAAGATAATGGAACAGATCCACTGTTTGTCAAGAGGAGTTACTATGTCATTAAAAAGCCTTTAACACAATGTTTTTCTCTTTTCCATGCTGGTTGAAAAGATTTGAATGCAGAAGCATTGATATAACAATAACAGTACAAAACCTAAATTGTCCATGGAAAAGCTTAAACCAAGTTAAAATTTTCCATTTGCCAAATGCTCTTCAGGCAATTTCAATGTAATTCAAAACAGGCATTCAGTAGCCACAGATGTGTGTTGCCTCAAAATGGTCTTTGTCTTGGTTGCACATGTCCAACTTATTTCTGAAGGTGTTTTAAAAATTGCCTCTATTACTGCTGAAGAAAAAAAGATACAATTTCAATTATAAAATTTATATGATTAAAAGTTTCTAATTTTAATTGCCCTGGGAAAGTACTATCATTTGACTAAAAAAAAAAGTTTTTAGTTATACTGTTCTTGAAAACTTGAGAACAATTTTAGAAGGACTTTTTGTACTATTATGTGAGTTTGTTATGATCTGAAGAGCCACTCACTTTAGGAATAGACACAGAGGAGCCTCTGTTTTTGCTCATTTGTACCATGTGGACTGCAGGACATTTTTTGTCCACTGGAGAACAAAAACATCCCTACATATTTGTGTAACGATAATATGGATAGGTGCTGCCCCAGGATGTCTGTTCCCTCAAGTGCTGTAGAAAAAGTGATGCCTCCATTAATGTAGAGTTTGGGAGACATAAGGACAGAGGAAGTTATGAAAGATTTCCGAGGATTTTTTTTGAGGTTAATAAAGTTTCCTGATTGTCACAGACCAAAATGGGTGCTCTCAGCCCTTTATTTGTTACCTTTGTTCTGAGTCCACATTGGCATGATGTGCTATGGTTTTTCTTAACCCGAATTCCCTCCAGACCAGTGTATTGGAGAAGTGGAATACTTCCCTATCCATAGAACCATCTAGAAAGGCAACCTGTTCCTTGAGGAGGATTCTCTCTTATAGCTTCTGAATACACAGGAGAGGACTACTGAATTTCTGAGCCACCTCATTCTACCCTAACTGGCAGAAGATGGTAGTAGACCTTCCAGATTTGATTTAGACTGGCTGGAGAGAATTTCCTCAGGTAACTGGTGAATGAAACTTCTTTAAGTCTCAGCTCTTCCTTGTATGAGCAAAATTACTTATGAGCATAATTACTTATATTAAAAATTACTTATGAGAATAATTACTTATATTAGAGTGGTATAAGATTAATAGTACTCATCTCATAGGGCACTGAGAATTCAATGAGACTTTATATGTAAATACTCTGCACAGTACTTGCCAAAGTGTAGCACAACAGATAGTGGGAAGTGGTAGCAGCAAGCATATTCATGTTGACAGTGTACCTTCTAAGCTATGGAAGGGAATGCATGAAAGAGAATTTGGCTTTGGAAAATGTTTAGAAAAATACCTACAAAATGTGACAATATATTGTTTCTTCTCTCTCTTAACTTCCATGCAAGTACTTGGTGGATTCAATTTAAATTGTCAAGGTCAACACTGGGCAGAAATCATCAAGTCCATTCTAAAGCTCTCTGGTGTCCTCCTAGCTCCCTTCTAGAGCTGGTTTCACATGGAGTAATGGGAAGTTAATTGACAAAGCAGCAGGTTTACAATCCATTCACTTCCTATAGGAGCTCTTGTAATCTTTCTATAAACACATTAATGGCTGGGCTGGCAAACAGCTAAATGGTTTTTATGATGTGACTGTTCGTGTAGGATTGCTTGTGGTAAACAAACCTGGAATCTATGGATACATGGGGCATCACCTTCTAGAATATGTCACATAAACCATGTGACCTTCTGAGCATAACATGGAAAAACTTTCTGCCTGAGATGGCTCTCATCTGAGCAAGTGATATGAACTGCATACAGAGTTAGAGACCAGGCATGCTAATGTCTTTAGAGCATGTCCATATGAACTTGGCAGGAGAGGCCACAGAGAGCTACACTGAGGGTTACAGACCTCTTCTCGCTTCTGTGGCTCACAATGACCTCTGTCCTGAAATTATTAAAGCTTGATGTTGGTTGAGACCTCTGATTCTCTGGTGTCTTCATTGACAACATGAGCTTGCATGTTATGTGAGGTGGCAAGGGGAGTGCTGTGAACACGTCCATTCTTAAGTACTCTGAGCTCTACAAAGGAAGTAAAGCACCTAGCATAAAAAAAAAAGTTTCCCAAAATATTTGTTGAATAAATGAATCAAAGGCCTAAGAGAATAAGTTGACAAATGAAGGAGTGGATTAATGGGGATTTCTTCTTCCTATCATCATTTAGAACTCATATGAAGATATTAATAGAAATAAAACACCATGCAGTGACTCTTTGATAGTGGATTTCCAGGTATGGTGATTTGCAAAAAGAGAGAAAAGGGGTTCGAAGGTCCTGAAACTCTTCAGATCTAGAACCCTATGTGCTATGAGTTGGTTTTGTATGGAGGTGTTTTGTTGTTGTGTGTATGTGGGGGGGACTGCTAGTTTAAAGGACAGACCAAAATGAATGGGCTAGATTTAAGTCAAGTAATGGTTTGTCCTGAGTATATAGTCATGCATCAATTAACAACAGAGATACATTCTGACCAAAGTGTTGTTAGGTGAGTCTGTCATTGTACAATCCTCATAGAGTGTACTGTACAAGCCTCTACGTTATAGCCTGCTACACATCTGGGCTATTTGGTATAGACCATTGCTCCAAATCTACAAACCTGCACTGAATGCTGAAGGCAACTGCACACAATGATAAGTATTTGTGCTTCTAAACACAGGAAAGGCACAGTGCACATAGCAGATTGGAGATGTAGCTCAGTGGTAAAGCAATTGCCAAGCATGTGAAGAATCCATGGGTTATACCCAGAGCACTGCAAAACAAACAAATCAATAAATACCAATAATAAAAAGGGGAAAAAATGAACCAAATGGTATATATATATTTTAATGGTATACATTTATAGGGAACTAACTATGAATGAGCTTGCAGGACTGGAAGTTGCTCTGGGTGAGTGAATGGTGAGAAAATGTGAAGGCCCAGGACAAGACTCTACACTACTGTAGACTTGGAAAATATGCACACTTAGGCTATGCTAAACTTATCAAAAAGTAGGTTTCTTTCTTCATTAATAAACTAAGCTTACTGCAGTTTTTTTTTTACTTTATAAACTTTTTTCAATTTTTAAAAACCTTTTGACACTTTTTTAATAATATTTGGCTTAAAACACAGAAACATCATGGAGCTGAAAAAAAAAATGTCTTTCTTTACAGCCTGAATCTGTAAGATGTTTTTTCTTTTTCTAAGTCATTTTACTTTATTTTATTGTCCACTTTTATGCTTTTTTGTTAAAAATCTAAGACACAAACACACACATGAGCTTAGACTTATGCGGGGTCAGGATCGTTAACATCATTCTCCTCCCTGTTCCGTGTTCTAATTGAACGTCATCAGGGGTGGTAACACACGTGGTACTATCATCTTCTGTGACAATAGTGCCTTCTTCTGGAATCCTTCTGGAAGGACCTGCCTGAGGCTGCTGTACAGTTAACTTTTAATTTTTTGCTAAGTAGGGGTATACTCAAAAATAACAAGAAAAGTCTAGTAGATACATAAACCAGCAACACATCATTATCAAGTGTTCCCTAGCACACATAATTCTATGGACATTCTATGTTTGTGGACATCTGCATGGTGGTCACAATCACTGGAGTAATGTGCTATGCTACATTGTTAGTATGGCTATAGCATCACTAGGCCATAGGGATTTTTAGCTCCATTATAACCTTATAGAACCACTGTCATATGTGTGATCTGTCTTTGGCCAAAACATGGTTTTGCTGTACATGACTCTCCTTAAGCCCAAATCTGTAGGACATTTACTAATTGTCCTGACAACAACCAATTTTAAAGGAACGTAATGTGGAACAAATCAACTTATTGCAGAGATACACCAAGGGAACTCCTAACAAGAAATTTTAGGACTTAAAATGACATGAATTGGCCAAGACCTATTGAATGTATCTTGGAATTAAGGATTTGTGGCTTTTTATAGTAACTTAAATCTTTACACACTGATATTTCTAAGTTCAATGGGATTCTTCATTGAATGCAAATGAAGGCCAGCCTAAATAACTGTGATCCTGTCTATCTTATTGAAATACATTTGGGGAAAAATAGAATGGCACTTTTTGTGGTACTGGGGATTAGTTAGGATCTTAAATATGGTAGGAAAACATCCTACCACCAAGCTATATCTCCAGCCCCACGGAGAAGACTTTTCCGGCATTTGTATCTTCTACCTGAAAGAGTAGGACATGCACGGTACCTTCAAGGTTTTAGGCTGTAAGAGAGAGAGATGTTCACCAAGGACCTCACCGAGGATATTCAAGTTCAAGATGTGATATTTGGCACCACAAGGAAACCACAGCTAAATTGATAAGGTTCTTTAGAAACTAGATGTAAGCAAAGAAAGTAAAAAAACCCCTAAACAAGAAAACAACTTCACTGTATGTTCTGATCACATCTGTTTTATTCATAGTTGTATTGTACTCTGATTGTTTAATGGTACTTGATAGATGGTTAGGACTAGATATGTGTTCAATTAATGTACAGATTAATCAACCCATTTTTTCCTCTACCACATGACACTTCAAAATGTTAATGTGACCATCAGATACCTGCTACATCACTAATTCCTTCTATTCTCCAGCCCAATTATTTGAGAACACAAGTAAGAAGCTATGTTTGTTTACTACTAAGTCTGTATTTATGGCAAGTTTCTAGAGAGTATGCAGGATTCGGGGCTGCTTGAGGCGCCTCAGTTTAGCTAACATTAGGGTAAGGTTTAAGGAAAGTAATACTGTACTTATGTTAACAAAGATTTGTAAATATAAAAAAGAGTCACAGATCGTCAAAGCATTTTTAAGAAGAGACATATTTTTGATTTGTTCCACATTGAACAACTAAAATAAACAAGAAAATTCCTGACTTTTGTCATGTGTCAGACATTATATTCTCTAGAAGAAGAGCAACTTCTTTGGAAAACACATCTGGTTTCTGAGCCCAGTCCTGTCCATCAATAAAACAGATGGGTTTGAAAAAGACCAGGAGATGGGGCCAGGCATTGAGCTACAGGCATTTTTCCAACCAGAATTTCCTTCTTGGTAATTTGAGATATTCCACAAATACTAAAACTATCTCATGAGTTTATAATGTGGTATAGGATATTAAAATTTAAAAGTATGAGTGACTATAGGGACATAGGATTTGTTGCTCATATTCAGGTTGCATTATCGCTAATAACAACTGTATGCTAGAATCTAAGGAAAAGTGTCACAAAAACTGAATAGGTCAAAAATTACACTATGAATTCCATGTTTGGATAAATAGCTTAACCCTGGTTTTAGTATCCTCACCTCTAAAATAAAAGGCCAGGAAGATGATTATCCAAGTTGCTAGTAGCACTAGAATTCTAGGACTCACACACACTGATGACATTCTAAAGCCATCCAAACTTTCTGAAGGACCATACAGGTTGAATATCCATTATCAGAAATCTTTGCACCTAGATGTGTTTTGGATTTTTGGAATAGTTTGGGATATTTGTATATACATTTTGGAATATTTGTATATACATCCTGAAGTATCTTGGGGATCCGACCCAATCTTAAACACAAAACGCATTTATGTTCCATATACACATATAACCTGAAGGTAATTTTATATGATATTTTTGGTGTATCTGTGTTTTGATTTCAATCTAGTACATGAAATTAGATGTGGAATTTTCCACTTGTGGAATCATGACAGCACGCAAAAGTTTTGAGTAAGGAGTATTTTGGATTTTGTATGTTCATTCAGACCAGGGATGCTCGACTTCTATATTGAATATTTAAGAAATCCTAAAAGTGAACATTTTTGAATCAACACTTCCACTCTCAGAAATCTATATTAAACAAACAGATGGACATGTGTGCAAATATGTAGAAGAGTGTTTATTAAAGAATATAATAACAAAAATAGTCATCTATAGATGAGGAGTGCATAAATACATGATGGTATAACTAGACACTTGCAAAAACAGAAGATTTTCTATGTCAGCCTCAGCAACATTTCCTTTTTACTGGCCAAAACAAACAAACAAATAAAAGAAAAAACAAACCAAAACTATTTCAGAAAATAAATTTTAGGGAAATGAAATTCATGGTGAGCACCTTTGACTATATTTTGTTTTGAGGCTCTTGGAAGTCCTCTACACCTGGGAGTCTAGCAACAATCCATCGAGGTGGACCCTGCTCTAGTGTACTTTGAGATTCAATAGTGAAGGAGGAAAACGAGAAAGGGATTAGGCACTGGACACTCATGCCACTGGAGCTTGGGAGTAATCTGGTTAGGCAGCCATAGTATCCAAAGAGTTCACTATAATGTCGCAGTTTCTTGTGATGAGCAAGAACCGACGGATCTAGATGTATCTCTTCAGGTAGGCAGGTATCCAGGAAGAGAAAAAACTACAGAAGTATGAAAATTGGTGGTAGACGTCAATGATGGGGTGGAATTCAGGCAAAGGGAAGAAATTGACAGGGGATGGGTAGAGAAAGATGGGTGGTTGTATCATTACCTGAGAATATAGGCATAGGGTAGGCAGGTAGAAACTTAACCTGGGAAATAAAAAATAAAAGCCAACTTCCCAGATCAGCAAAGGGAGAAGTGAGCAGCAATTCAGACTCAGAAACCTCATTAGCTGGATCCACAGCACTAAGCTGTTTTAAATGGGAGGGACTCAACAAGATATATCCCTAATAGAAGGTCTCCTGTGTGGGGAAAACGTGTGTTATTTTTTGGATATGAGGTGTTCCCCCCAAATCCTGTGTTAATGCAAGAATGTTTGGAGGTAAAATGATTTTTGGATTGTGAGAGCTGTAACCTAATCAGTCCATCCTAATTTAAAAGGACTGACTGGGTGGTAACTGCAGGAGCGTGGGGTATGGCTGGAGGAAGTGGGTCACTGGGGGCAAGCCCTGGAAAGACATATCTTTCCTGTGCCTCCTTCCCCCTCTCTTTCTGCTTCCTGATCCCACCATGTGCTGAGCAGCTTTCCTTGTCTGGACTCTTGCACCTTGATGTGCTATCTCACGTTGGTCTCAGAGTAATAGAGTCGGCCATCTATGAATTAAGACCTCTGAAACTATGGGCCCCCAATAAACCTTTTCCTCCTCTAAGTTGTGTTCAGAGTGATTATAAGCTAAATAAAACACCTGGTAAGCCAGGAGTGGAGAGATGAGAAGTGGGGAACACCACAATCCTGCTATGTGGTTCTGTGGTCTTTGCAGCTGCCATCCTGGGGAGCGGCTTGACTCTGCAGCCTTGGTTCAATTTGTGTCCATCAATCTGGGCATAAACCAATTCAAGGACACAAGTAGAGCTAGCCAAAGCTGGTGGGATGAAGCATATTGACCATTCATTTTAAAAGCTACCACGTTTGAATTGCATGAAGTTTTTCAATTCACAGCCCTTTGGGGGCCATCGTGTAGCATTAGTGGATCCTCAGACACCTACCACATGCTTTCCTCTGTTTAGTCAAATGGTGCACTTAATCATTTAAAATAACGTCAAAGTAAAAGCAATAATACAATAATAATAGCAACACAATTATATTGTAAAATAATATTAAAAAGTAATACATAATATATAAAACAACAATAACAAAAATAAATTCAAAAGCAGGTATATCTTGAATAGCCCACCTTGTACCATGGGCTCTACAACACTAGGATGATTGTAAATTCCAAGGGAGCAGTATGTTATTCAGCTTTTGTTACCGTGACAAAATACCTGATATAAATCAGCTTAAAAGAGGGATGGTTTATTTTGGCTCACAGTTTCAGAATTATCAGTCCATGGTTAGCTCACTTCATTGTTTTGGGGCCTGTGGTGAAAGGGTAGATCATGGTGGAAGAGGGTGGTAGAGCAAAACTGCTCTCTTCATGCCAGTCAGAATGCAGAGAGTCACAGAGAGAGGAAGAGAGAGGAAGGGGCCAGGGTCCCAATATACCCTTCAAGAGCAGACTCCAATGACAGCTTCTTTCAACCAGATCCCACCTACTAAAATTTCCACTGACTCCCAGTAGCACCACTAGCTGGGGAGCAAGCCTTCAATGCACGAGACTTTGTAGGACACTCCAGATCCAAACTGTCACAGTAGAAATTTTTCCCCTTGGGATTCCCACATGCTATACACTGAGCAATCTATTGATCCCATATTTCAGGTCATCTACCACTTCTCACGCTCACTGATGCAGACTTAACAGACTTGGCCCAGTACTGTAATAAAAGCTAAGGATTACATAGCACTTATGATAGGGTGTACTCTTCCCTAAGATGTTATGTTGTTCAATCATAACAACTCAGTGAAAAAGTACTTTTACTATTCCTGCATTATACGGAGTCAAGAAATTTACTTCACAGCCACTGTGTAGGTTGCTGGGATTTGAGCCCAGACAGTCTGTTTCAGAGTACAGGTGCTTAACAGTTATGCTTTGTCTTAATTGAGGCTGGTAACAGAAGAGTATAGTCTCTACCACTGAGAAATTTGTGATCTGCTTCTGGAAGATAAAGCTAAACTGCTGAGAACAACGGTGGATGATGGGGCATGTCATGTAGTCATGAAGAGAGTAAGTTCAACAGTAGAGAAAGGCTTATTGAGTGTGTTTTGAAAATCTAATGGGTTTTGGGAGATAGAAATTCAAGGGGGAATGCTTGGGGGGCAGGAGGGAGTGAAGTTTGTTAGGAGCACACTGAGCTGAGCACCCTCTCATGGCCACTGCTGTACCAGGCGTTGGGTCCTGGAGGAGGGTGCACCCTTGAGGACAAAAAGGTTTCTGGCTAACATCTTTTATTCATGAAGCACTATTTCCAAAAAACTCAAAGTAACCTACAGGGCTTTATCAATTTTACAAAAAGCAAACGTTTTCTGCAGATTTTTCAAAAGCTGGTAGGACTACTAAAAATTCTAAATATTTGCTCTATTTTTTTAAAAAAATTGCAATCCATAATGTACTGAATATTTTTCTTTTTTCTTCCTGAATCTGTAGGAAACTATTCAAGACAAAAGTGATTATATACTTGGGATTATACATTATTAAAAATATCTAAACCTGATCTCTCCTTTATTTTAAACATAGAGACACTTAGCAGTTGAGCAAAAGGAATATAAAGTCTGTCGCGATGATGCCAAAGTATTCAATCAATTTGACTCACTGAGCGGGGAAAATAGGCCAAAGCTAGTATTACAGTATTAACACACACACACACACACACACACACACACACACACACACACACTTCAAACCAAACAAACAAAGTAACATTTCAAACCAAACAAACAAAGTAACATTTATAAAATACTTCCCACATGCTGGGATTTCTATTAGTCTTTCATGCACCAGTCTACTTTCTTAATCACAAAACTTCTGTGAGAAGGTATTTGTATTCCTATTTTACAGGTGAAAAAATCAAGGTATTTGAAAAATTCTTTTCTAAATCCACAGGTAGTAATGTCAGAGCACAGATATGAATCCGAATTTTCTGATTCATTTCCCCATGTTCTTAATTACCACACCTAGCTGGGTTCCCAAATGCAATCTTGGAGGAACTTTTCCAGGTCAACTCTAAGATTATTGGATCTAGATTCTTTCTAGTACCTCCTTCTTATGTGCAAGTATGAGTGTATTTGGGCAGTAAGGGAAGCCTGTGGTGATGTTTGGATCAACTATCTGGCAGACGGGCACATCATTTCCAGTACTACCCTCGGATTCTTGTTATCATACCAGAAAATTTAGTATCTTAGGGTTAAGAAAGAATATCCAGGTCTTCTTTTTCTGGAGCTAGAGCTTTATACCAGCTACTGGACTTTTCCACTAGATCAAAGTAAAGTTACTTTTAAGGTGTGGCCTACAGATAATTGGGACCAACGGAAACAACAACTCCAATTTCTAAGATTTCCATAATGAGACAGGTGATGCCCATAGCTATTAAGGGTGAGAGGGAAAGAAGCAGCCCCTTGGTTGATTGTGCCATGTTTCCATGGCCCTCTGTAAGGCTGCACAAAAGTCCTCTCTCAGTCACAGCACTCTGCAAACTTGGAGTTCCTGGAAATTATCCTGTGTTTTGTAAGGATAAATGCAGCATGTGCTGTATTACAATGTTTCAGTCAATCACAGTGGTCTCTCATAGGACTTCAGTGGAGCTGAAAAATTCTTATAGCTTAGTCCTAATGTCTTAGTACAAGGCATTGCATAATTGTGGTGGTGCTGGTGTAAAACTTACTGCACTGCAGTTGTACAAAAATAGAGCATATACAATTATGGACAGTTACAGTATTTGACTATGATAGTAAGCCACTATGTTACTGGCTTATGTACTTGCTGTACTATAATTTTCACTGATACTTTAGAGTGAAGTGAAGATACTTTTTAGTAGTGTACCCCTACTTAAAAGAAAAAAAGTGTACTGTGACACAGTATGCCTTGTTATGCCAGCAGTAGCCTCATCCCTCCTGTAGTTATAGTGTCTCTTGATGGCATCAAGACTCCACGTGAAGTGATTGATCCAGCCAGTCTGGGTTTGAGTTAAGTGCACAATGGGCACAATGACAGGTTTGCCTGATGGCACATTTCTCAGAATGCATATCACCATTGTTCAATGACACATGACTGTATTTTGATACATTGGAGAAAATGTTTAAGACATCCCAGACATGAGAAATTGGGAAAATTGATGGCAAGAGAAAAGAGTAAATTGGGATAGTTGTTAGAATTTCAAAATGCAAGATAAGCCACACTGGAGATGTTTTTAGCACTTCTTTCAAAGGGAACTTCTACTCCTGATGAGACTTTGTTTGTTGGTCTGTTTTGTGACTTTAGTCAACCCATACTTCTATTCCCCAGGGGACATATTGCAAATTGGAACTGTGATGGTTGGCCTTCCAGAGTTTAGATCTTGGTGCTTCCTTTTTTTTAGTACAAAATAGAAATTTTTAAAGATCAAAAAAATTGGGCTGGGGGAGCTGGGGCTGTAAACTCAGTGGCAGAGTGCTTATCTAGCATGTGTGAAGCACTGGGTTCTATTCTCAGCACCACATAAAAATAAGCAAATAAAATAAAGACATGCTGTCCATCTACAACTACAAAAAATAAAAAAAAAATTGGGCTGGGATTGTGGTCAGTGGCAGAATGCTTGCCTTGCAAGTATAAGGCACTGGATTCAATCCTCAGCACCACATGAAAATAAATAAATAAAATAAAGGTATGTGTCCAACTACAACTAAAATAATATTTTTAAAAAATCAAAAAAATAACAGATGCCCCCTCCTAGTTACTTACTTTTACTAATTATCAGTTTCTTCAGCTGTAAAATGGAAACAATAATAGTTCTAGCCTCATATGTCTTTTTTTAATTAAATGAAACAATCCATATTAAAGGTGTTTTACACATTTCCTTATTGCTTATCATATAGTAAGAACACATAATAATTGAAGCTCTTGCTATTAATGACATTATATTCAATGAAACCATTAAAAATTGGATGTAAAGTATTGCAACACCTTTAATTTAAACAAAACAAAACAAAAACAAGCTGGGTGTGGAGGTGCACACCTGTAATCCCAGGGGCTCAGAAGACTGAGGCAAGAGGATCATGAGTTCAAAGTCAGCCTCAGCAAATGGGAGGTTCTAAGCAACTCAGTGAGACCCTATCTCTAAATAAAATACAAAATAGGGCTGGGGATGTGGTTTAGGGTCAAGTGACCCTGATTTAATCTCTGGTACCCCCCTTCAAAAAAAATCTAAAAGAAAAAGAAAAAACAAACATCTGGTTGTTGAACCTGGAATAGCTGTTATTCTGGCATGGCCCTTGCATTTGGGAACCAGGCTGGACAATCCAGAGGTGTGAGGCTGTGTCCACTATGATTCTTCTGGTAGCTAGTATCCTTTGGCTATGTTTCAAAGCATACAAATTTCATATGACAAGTGTAGGCCATCCAATTTGGTATTCACAGACAATGAGTCTAGTTTTAAAATCTTTTCTTTTGTGACCATCTGTGACTTGATTTTGCTCTAACTAAGTTCACCCACTATTTTAGATCAGATTGGAATAATTTGGTTTCAATAAAATCATTAGTGCTAAGTAGTCTATGTTTTTATGTATGATATGCTTACCCTTGGGGAACTGAACTGATCATAGATTTTGGGCTTATGTTTGCTTTTCCCATATGGTGTCAACTTAATCATAAAAAAACCCCAGAACAAACAAACAAACCCAAAGCACCCAACAACCCAATACCACCCCCTCAAACCGAAACCCACCCTTTTCACAGGGAAATGGCAGATGCTCATTGAAAAGATTTATCTTCTTTTAACTATGGTCCAGGAGAGTAGCTTTTCTACTTTATCACAGATCTAATATCACATGAAATGGAAAATTCATGCATGCATATATTGTTTATGAATATGGACAACTCTAGATGCATTTTTTATGAACAGGGAACATTTGGCTTTGCATCTGGTAGCACGGAGAATAACAAAATCCAGCTCTGCACCCTGGATCTGGATCTGCATCCAGATTACTTTATTATTCCAATGGTTTCAATAACTTTTCAGACACCTGGATATTCATGAGAGGCTCAAACCTCAATGATAACATTTTATTCACACAACGTCTTGAAATTAGAGATCGTTTGAGCTAGCTAGATTTGCAAAAGCACCTGAGAAATAAATGCAAGTAGAGGGTTAGATACCAAATTTGTTGGTGCTTTATTTCATGGTGGCTCCTGTTTTTAAAAGGCAGGTCAAATCTTGAAAGCTCATGATGGTTGCCATGAAATCTAAGACTTCCCTCTGGAATACTTCACTGGCCCACTTCCTATAGGTCTCAGGTCATCCTCTCAATTTCTCCTGGGATTAATGTAATTCCTCAATAGAAATTAATACATAAATTGGCTTACCTAAATTAGTCCTTTATATTTTTTTGTAAGGTGCTCATCATTTTGATATCTAACATTGATATATTCTAAGTATCTTAGAAATCTCCTGTCTGCTTTGAGTCTTCCCCTGGAGCTCTATTGTTTGAAAGGATTTGGATGGAAAAAGATGATTTGGCGTTTGGTTCCAAAACAGTGAGAGAGCCTTGGGAAGTTCATTTGTGCACTTGTATCTTTTGACACTCACTCAGTAGGTGAACTTACACAGAGGAGAGCCGTGTCTAATAAGACTGTCTGATTCCATTTATTTTTTTGTTACCATCTTGCAGTGCTATTTTTTGGCATGCAGTTATTTAAGTCATCAGTCAAAAAAAAAAAAACAACCCAAAAAAGTGTAATTCTGTGCAGATCATTTCAAATTTGCACTGAACACTTAAACATTGACATTTTCTGTGCTATTTTTTTTTTTTGTCTTCGATAACAAGTAGAGAGTTAAGGGAGATATTTCTTGTCTATAGGTTAATTCTTAGAGATTAATTTAAATATACTTAGCTTTCATTTGGTTTTTATTACTGTATATTCAACTTCTATTCCTCTTCCAAAAAATGAATTTTGAAATTTTAATTTTAGGTTTTAGTATGTTTTAATATGTACAAGCCAAATGATAATATTTTTATAAGGGTTGTTGTTGTTGTTAAGAACTGTGGATTCTAGACTCTGTTTTCTGGAATTCCAAAATACTCCTCTTAAAACAGCTGTTTCCAAGCTTGTGTTCAGTCTTATATCTTTATTTGTAAAATATTTAAGCCCACTTCAACATGCATTTACAGATTTATCATATTATAGTTTCCAAGTTGGCTCGGGGTCTTCCCAGGGCCCCCAAGTTGAACATGTTCTGGCCACTGCTTCTGCTCCAATTTCCTTGCTGAGTGAGTGATTCATACATCTGCCACTGTCACAGTACAGTGTTTATATTATTTATCAGAAGCAAACATTAAAAGATGAAGTAACTCCAAGAGATATCACTTTACACTGATTAGGATGGCAGTAATAATAATAATAATACCACCTAGAAAATAGCCAAGTGTTGACAAGGATGTGGAGAAGTCAGAGAACCCTTATGTACTACTGGTAGCAATGTAAAATGGTGCAGCCACTATGGAAAACTGGATGAATAGTCTTAAAAAAACTAAAATAGAATTACCATACGATCTAGCATTTTCCACTTTTGAGTGAATACTCAGAAGAATTACTAACAACGTCAAGAAGAGATGTTTATACACTTATGTTCATAGTAGCATGATTCACCATGGACAAAAGGTGAGAAAAACCCAAATGTCCATTGATGGATGAATGGCCTAGGGCATGAATATATATATATATATATATATATATATATATATATATATATATATATATAAAATTTATATATAATTTCATACAGTTAACACTACTGAACTTTACTCTTAGAAATGCATAAGATGGTAAATATAATGTGTATATTTCCAAAATTTAAAAAAGGAATTAAGAAATCAATGCAAATTCTTAATATTTTTTCCTGCCTCCTGTGGATCACTTTTAGTCACCTGACTCTAGAGACTTTTGGTATTAAGGGTGTCAACAAGCAGACAGTGATAGATACAGAGTGGACTGAGGGAGTCTGCTCAGCAGACAGTCCCTCTGTCAGTCACTCCAGGATCCTCAGCTGCAAACAGCCCGATTGTTGAAATGATGCTCTTCCAGGGCAGGCAGCACCAGTGACCAAGAGTCAAGCTGGGCTTGGTGACATATGCTTGTAAATCCCAGTGATTTGGGAGGTGAGGCAGGATGAGCAAAGGTTCAAAACCAGCTTCAGCAACTTAGCGAGACCTTAAGCAATTAGTGAGACCTGTTTCAAAATAAAAAATAAGAAGGGCTGGGGTGTGACTCAGTGGTTAGAAGCTCTTGGGTTCAATCCCTAGTACCAAAAACAAAGCAAAAAAAAAAAAAAAAAAAAAGAATCAAGTAGACCTAAAAGTCCAGCCTTCATAAGCAAATGTTCAGCCAGACTGACCACTGTTCCAGATGTTCTCTTGGGATGACCAATGTTTCATCCGGCTTGCATTGCAGTTCTCCTTTTTATCTGCCCAAATCCACTTTAGCCTTTTTCCTTCCTTTTGAATGAGTTCCTAACAAAGATTTTGTACCCAAACTCCCATCTCAGCATTTGAGTCTAGGAAATGGAACTTGTTACATAAATCTAGACATTATCAAGATTAATACATCACAGTCTTTAATTTCTAAGGAAGAGGGAGCTAATTTTTAAATTACTTAATGAGATGATGTGTGACATTCCATCTGAAGCATAAAAGCAGTCAGAGCTCTAAGTAGGCAAATTAAGGCTTTTTCTGATTAAGAACCACACACATACACAGAAGAATCAAACCAACATTAAAAATTATGTCCCACAATGGGTAAAAACTTCTTTTATAGTTGGAGTGTTTTTAACTCAGGAAAACTTATTTTATTTAAAGCAGATGTGTTCAGACATTAATATTTATGTGCTTCCTTCAGGAGAATCCTCCTGCATTGGAACTGTAGACCATGACCAATAGGCCTGAAAGAAAAAGACAATTAGTTATCCTATTATCATACCATTTCATACTTATGGGAAAGAGAAGAAAACATGGAAAAAATGGCCCTAAAATGTCAAAATGGGAGCTGCTATTACAGAGCTGGGGCCTTCTGAGAAACTGAGACAACACAAAGACCTCCTCTACACCCCAGTTCTTGGGAACAAGTCAGAAAGATCTCAGACACATTGCTCAGAATAACAGGAAAGAGCTTATTGAAGGGACAGGGAAAGGGGACATTCTCAAGGGAGGGAGTGGGTCTTCTCAGAGAGGAGGACACTGTGCCTATCCTCCACTCCAGTTTTATTTGGGAACGCAGAGAAGGATCTAGAGAGTCCCTCCCAGGTTCCACCTTTTGACTTTTAACTGACAGTAGGGTGACATCCGACTTTCATGTCCCCACTGCCATGATAGCTCTATGTCACTTTGGCCCATGCCGAATGGTTCTCATAGGATTCTTAGCCATAACTTCTTACAGATTTTATGGTTAGGAGGAACTATCCTTATCTTTCAGAATCTGATCTGTGAAAAGTGTCACAAAAATCTCTCCCTCCAAAGTAACTTGTGTTCCTCTTATCAATGTTATTTCTTGCCTGCATTTCCTTGAAGATAGCAGGTAGTTTGTTGAGGAATGTGACATATCCTGTCCACTTAGGCCAGGTGGGGCTGCAGGCAAATCGCTTTTTGGCAAAGAAAGCAGGTAGGGGTCAGCACAGTGGGCCCATTATATAGAATTATGCTCTTAACCTTGTATTCTCACCATCCTCATCTATCTGTCCCCTAACACTACCAAGTAATTGAGTAGTTTCCTTGTAAGTAGAGCTATACCTTTTTAAGGAATTATAGTCCTATCTCTTATTCTTCTGCCTGCCACTGTGAATTCCCTTAGAATGTTAGAATTTCTAGGAGAAATCTCAGAAACCTGAGGAATCTTTTCAAACTTGGTCTCTGCTAAATAAAAATTATTTTCTGATAATATGAAAAAAAAAATAGCCAATGAATTTTGAGGTCATGTTTACACCCAAAAACAGAATTAAAGGAATTATAAATAAGTAATTTAATTCCTGCCTTATTTGGCTTTAATTATATGGATATTATAGGCCTTCCCACATGTTGAATACCCATAAATGTAAATATGTTTAAAATAACCAAAACACAGTCAGAAATTAAATGTTTTTATCCTAGAAGAAAAAAAAATATGAAAGTGAAATAATTTGTAAAGTCAAATTAATTTATTTCCATTTGGGTTTTGAATGAGATACAAAATACCTCCCCCAGGTTTTTTCATACTGTGATAATGATAGCTAGAATTTATTGAATATACTTAATATATAACATGTGCTTTCCAGGATTATCTCAGTGTTTCCCTCAAAACTACTTCCAAAGAAAGAACTATTATAATAACCATTTCACAACACAGAAAGACAGCTTTGAGGAGTTAAACCACTTGTCTAGAGTTACTACGGAAAAACATGAAAGAGACAGGATGTTCCAGGTAGCTTTCAGCAGAGTAGGAGCTTATAAAGACCCTGCCTGCTGCACATGAATGTAACTAGCCAATTTAACAAATAACTTGCTTAATTTTTGTTTACATTTTATGAATAGATGGTTTAATTAAATGATTTGAGTCACAAAATTATGTTATTCCGTATGGACAGATTTTTAATTTAGAAAATAAGACACTTAAATCCACTTTTTAGCTTTTTTTCTTCTAAAAATATATTTTATGACTGAAGGTGTAGGTTAGTGGTAGAGCACATGCAAAGTATGTCTGAGGCCCTGGGATCAATCCCCAGCACCATAAGGAAACAAAACTAATAACCATACATATGGTTATCAGGGAAGAGTCATTACCAATTTTATATATATATATACAATGTATATATATATATATATATATATATATATACTTTATATATAATATATATATTATATATAATATATATGCATATATATCCATGAGTGTTATTATCATTTCATCATTTTAACTATTCAGTTATCTAATAAGGATCCATAAAAAGGTGAGAGAATAACTCTCTACCTAAAACCTCTGTTATGCACGCACATTCGAGCACACTTGTTAGTCTTATTTAAGAAAGAAAACATCCAGTCCAGTGAGAATCAATGAATAATTTGTTCGTTGGCTCAACTAAAGGGGAAAATAGTGGAATAGCAAATGAACTGATACTCAAATTTAATTTACTAAGGAGATGATTGTTCTAATTTTCCTGAACTTTGAAATTTGCCCAACTTGAAGTTCCATTGTGGATCAAAAGCATGAGGAATACATCTGTCTTGCCAGTCCTCTCCCTGTGATTGTGGTAGACAGTACTAATAGATCATAGCGTTCCTAGAGTCCAGATGTGGTCAGGAATACATTTCCATACAAACCAGGAGGCAGCCATCACCAAACAACGAGAGGAAAACTAGGAGTGGAACATTTTTGTAGTTCTCTGAAAACAACTTGCTGAGTAGAAGGGGAGTTCAAGTGACGACTCTGTGCCCAGGAAGGCTTTTTAATGGGTGACTTTCTTGAACACCCCTGAATAGTCTCAGGTTACTCTTCAATTTTGCTCAAAATTGTGTCATAAGGGAAAAGAGGATTTAGGAAGAGAGCTATTCTCTTGCTTTCTTTATTTTGGTTCTATACTGGGTAACTGGATAGTGAAAATGATAGTACAAGCTCATTAAGATTGCTGAGAGCTCCTTGTCTTGGTCTTCTCACTAATAAATTTCTAATACTAAAGGATTTCCCCCCTTTCAGATAGGGCAAACATCTGTGTGACAGATGTGTGTTGGTGATTTTAGAACCATTGTCTCTGGGAAATATAGGAATTTCCCATTTGGTTATTTCATATACCTCCATGGGCTAAAGAGGACAGTTATTTGGGAACAAATCTTTTGGCAAATCCCAGATAACAAGTCATGTGAGTGCCTTTTGCTTGTGAGTAAGAATGAACCTGTAGCTTATGACTAAATACAAATAAATGTTCTCAGCAGGGAAGAGTCATTACCAATTTAATGAACCAGAGTTCTGTTTACAGCTCTGTGAAGGATCATAACATGTAAATTTAAATAAAACACTATGGCTTTGGTTTTAAGTGTTCATATGTGAAATATTGATTTAGTCTGTTCCTAACTTCAAAAGCAAGATGTACAAAATCGGAACGTATCTATAAGTTCACTACAGGCAATACACAATTAGAGGCTGCAATAGAAATCCAGACAAGACTCTAAATAATCACATTTCAGGGATCTGGGGTGCACACTGCTCAGTTATATTTCATCCATTATAGGGCTGATGGCTTTAATTACGAAGTATATTGAAACATATGTTCATATATACACTTGAATGAATTATATCTTTTTAAATTACAAACAAAAAGCAATGAAAATATCCCTTGATGTTTATCAAAAGGTCTCTTCCCATAGTTCCTTCTATAGGACTCAGGTTCCATCAATATTTTTTATTTATGTCCATTGATGATAAACTAGCACTTACAGACATATCTGCTTTGTTCACTGTTGGCTTCTCAGTGTCTACCTAGTGCAATGCCTGGTCCATATTTTGGAGCTCAAGAAATATTTGTTAAATAAATGAATGAATTTTTGAAAAGTATTGCAAATGGACAAAAGCTCTTGTGTTACAATGCCCTTTCCACAACCAATTAGCTTTAGTTCTTGAACAACCAGTTTTGATGTTTTCTAATTAGTAAATTCATTTTCATGATTGTCATAAGAGCTCTATTTTAGGTAAAACACATCAGTTGTCCTCACAGTGGGTACTTTTGGAGATGTACCAAAAAGTACATCAGGTGTCCTTAGACAAAAAGACTTCAAGGGATTCAGTGTTTGGATCTCCAGTTTCCATGTTTACTCTTTACTAAAATATATATGCCTGATAATGCACATGCAAATCACCTTCACTACCATTAATCATATTTTTACACTTTACAAAAGAAGGGCATGCTTTTCACACATGGTGGTTATTGCTGCAGTGTGTTACCTATAGTGTAGAAACACAGATGGCTATAAAATCTACCATCCAAACAGGGGCACTTTTGAGACTAAACCTGGGATAATACATATTGACAAAGATATTACAATTCTCTTTGCTTTCTATGTGTGCTGGGTTAAAGGTGCCTCTAAGTGGGAGAAGAGCAGGCATATGAATGATTACTTGCTAAATGTTGATAAAGTTGTAAAACTATTCTTCCCAGAATTGATAAAGTGAATAATCAAATCAACTAGCGATTCCTAAAATTTCATTTAAAAAAGGCAAAGTAAACCCAGAGAAAGAAAATCTTATTGAGATATCTGTCAGTTGATAAATCAAAATATATATAAAAATATTTAAAGAAACATTATTCATAATAGTCCCCCAAAGTAATTATCCAAAATGTCCATCATCACGCATGGAATAGATAAATACATTGCAGCATATTCATGAAATGAAATCCTACATAGAAATGAAAAAAAACTATTATTATAAACAATAACATGGATTACTTTTATAGAAACAATCTCAGCAATTCTGTACTGTATGATTCCATTTGTATAACACTCTTCAACAGACAAAACTGATTTATGGTGTTAGGGATTGAAATAATGGTTTTAGCCTAGAAGAGGATGAAAGAGAGACTTGAGAGAAATTAAACAAATTTTACTTTTTTTTTTTTTTTGGTATAGGGGATTGAACCTAGTGGTACTTAAGCACTGAGCCACATCGCCAGCCATTTTCATTTTGAGACAGGGCCTTGCTAAATTGCTTAGGGCCTCACTAAGTTGCAGAGACTGGCTTTGAACTCTCAATCCTCCTGCCTTAGGCTCCTGAGCCACTGGGATTACAGGCATGTGCCTCTGTACTCACCCAGCAGATCTTGTACATGTTGATCTAGGTAGTGGTTAATGGGCTTACTGCATTTAAAACTTATTCTAGCTGTTCACTTAAGATTTGTCATTTTCACATTAATAAGGAAAAAAATAAATAAATTTGATTTATTAAATCAACATGGGGATGCAAAATGTTGAATGTAATGATGAATAAGGTTTTAAAAACTTGTAGATAGGAAAACTATCTCCTGATTAAGTTGTTTTAGGTATAATGATTAACACCCACTTGCATTCCCCGAAGTATCCTAGTTTCTGTGATAAATTATGTATGTAACAAATCACTCTCAAAGCTTAGTGGCTTAAAGCAACCATTTTAACATAGCTCATGATAGTATAGGTCAGGCACTTAGGCAGAGCTCATCTGGGAAATCTACTTCTATTGGCCTTGAATGATACAGTTACTTGCTGGTACCCCATCAGCAGGTGGGATGGTCTGGAGGGCTCAGGATGGCTCCAATGGGAACTCCAGGGCTTTGGCAAGGATAGCAGAAGACTGGGTTCAGCAGGGACAGTCAACAGGGGTGGCTCCAAATGGCCTCTTCAGTGTGAGGTCTCAGGGTAGTAACATTTGTACTACCTGGCCAGGCCAGGTAGAGCTGCTTGAACTTAGGATCTGGCCTTGGAAGTCACAAGTATCTCTCCTGCTTCACTCTTTTGGTTGAAGCAGCACAATTCCCTCCTGTGAGGTGACATAAACCCTATCCAGAGAGAAGTCTGTCAAAGAATTTATAGCCAACTTTAACAAATCACAATGCCCTACTTGAACCAATTCAAAAGAAGTTTTTGCCAATTATCTGTTTTCAATGTCCTTTGTTTCCTTTTTTTTCTCTTAGTCCTTAGCATAACAATCTCACAATGTCTCATCTGTACTGTTAATTAATATTCTTAATCCTCTACCCTGTTCTTTATTTTGTCTTACCAGTTGTTACTTGCTGCCCCAATCTATTTTTATTAGCCTTTTGCTAAAAAAAAAAAAAAAAATCCTAATGGACTCTTCTTTTATTAAGATCCAAATCCTTTTGCCTGCCATTCAAAGCTCTTTATCACCCATTTCTAACCTAGCTTTCCAAATTTATCTTCCATAGTCCATTCAGCAAATGTTTATCACAGGGTTATTTCTTCTGCTCTCCCTTAGGCTCTGAATTCCAGGGGAAAGTTTCCTTCCTCACTCTTGGAAGGAACTTGTTCTTTGATCATTCATGAAATTTGATGGTTCCTTTCTTATGTGAATTTTAGACCCTGAAATTGCATGACCTGGAGAAAGTTTTTGCCCTTCTTTTTAACTCAGCTTTCTTGTCTGTTAACTGGATTAATAATAGTACCTATTACAGGCGCCATGAGGTTCAAACATGTTTTTGAATCTAAAACACTTAGGATAAGAACTTGGTAAACCATAAGAACTAAATTAGTGTTGGTAATTATTATCATTATTATTTCCATTAGCACAGAGTTTGGTAAATAGTAAGCACTAAATAAGTGAGTAATTATTGTCATTATTATTACCATGATTCTCAGTTTTCTCAGTTACGCATACCTCCGCTCACACACACACACATTAGAACATAAACTTGCTTTTTTAGGCAAGGTAACATATCTCATCTAGGGTATTGGGATGAATGGTAGCTTTTAAGACAGGTGAAACTGCTTAAAGCCAGCTCAGTAATTCATTAACTGTGGAACATTGGCCAAGCCGCTTTTCTGGACCTTTCACTTTTTCATATTGAAAGTCTTCATAACAATAGCTAACACAGGGCTGCCTAGGGACTTAATGAGGTCTGTTTGTAAATGGCCTAGTTTAGCATCTGATACATGGTATATTCCCCCAAATGATGATGATAATGATGCTGATGAGCATAATGATGATGTTGAAATGAAAACCCTGACAATTCCTAGAATTCCCTCTACTTACTATGGTACATACTTTAGTAAGTATCCTTTTGGATATTTTAATGCTATTATAAGTGTAGTTTTCCCTAATTAGGATTATGTTATGTTTAATTAATTCCTTTTTATCACTGATTGTAAATAGTTGATGTCTTTAAATTCCAACCCATTTAAGTTTGCTTCATCTTTTAAAAATAATTGCTTGGTGCTTCTTTGTATATGTATGCCATCACTTATTTAGTGGGTTCCTTATAAATGAATATACCAAAATTTCCCATTATGCACCATGCAAGGGAATGACATGTATGCCTTCCAAGCTTGTCTCATTGTTTTTTAAGACAAATGGTTAGAAGTAAAATTGCTTAGACAAAGGAAATACTCTCACCAGCTGTTGAATCTTCCAGGGCCTCCCTTCAGACTTTTAACCTTCAAAACCATGAGAAAAAAAGTTCTGTTGTTTATAAGCCCTGTAGTTTACAGATTTTGTTATAAGAGCTCAAATGGACTAAGATGCCTGCCAATAGGGACCATCTCTATTCTAAACATCTTTGCTGATACTAGTCCTTGGTCAATTCCTAATATCTTTGTCAATTTTTTTTCTCTTCAACTCTCCTTGTAATACCTGTCAATATATTCCTAGTAACATGGGCTTTTTTTTTCTATGCATGTTATATTTTACCTGGAGACCATGGACTTATTGAGGAAAACATCCTCCTTTCATCTAGTGGAGTTCACTAGTCAGTGATTCGTTTCACAGGAGTCTACAGCAAACATTTCTGTCCTCAATAATTCTGAACAGACTTAAAGCAGATCAATGCCTTCCGTAAGGTCACCTATTTATTTGTTAAAAGAGTGGTTGGAAGGGACATGGTTTCAAGTGATGGGAAATTAAAGTTTACATTTAGAAATTCCTTTTAGATTTCAAATATATCTCCTTTATTTTTTTTTCTCCTGTTGGTATTTCCAGTGCACAACAGATTCAGAGTTTCTGAACCATGCCCCACATCTGAAGGAAAAAAAGGAGGATAATTCAAGAAGTTGCTAGGCAGACTCAGAGGTGACTCTGGCATGGTGTCCAACTCTGCCTCTTTCTGTTTCATCCCACTTCTTCCACCAGCCAGATGTAGATACCTCCACCCCATCAGATTAGGAATTAAACTTGTTATGTTTGAGCCATTATGTAGGATAGTGTTCATCTGCTGCAAGAGTTAGCTGACCCTAAATCATATGCTCCATAACAAAGGTCATGAAGCCTCTAGGGTGGCATGACTCACTTCCTGTTATCTTGGATACCCCTAATATGTTGCCCATTTCCATTTCCTGCTAGGTTTTCTTTGGTGTATTAAAATTTGAGACTTTCCATATGGGTCTGCCATACAGTTTACTAGGCAGACCCACCATCATTATTTCTTGAACCTTTCAATAACTTCATTAATTATTATCAAACTGAATATGAAATGTGCCCCCAAAGACTCATGTATTGAAGGCCGAGTCTCCAATGCAGCAATGTTCAGAGGTGGGACTTTTGGGTATCAGGAGGGCTCTGATCTCATCTATGATAGCTGAATGGACTACTGGGAGGTGGTACAGGCTGTGGGAAATGGGGCCTCATTGAAAGAATGGGTGCTTGAGGGCATGCCTTTGGGGGACTGTATCTTTTCTCTGGTCTTCCCTCTCACAACCCCTCTCTCTTTGATAGAAGCTGAGCAGCTTTCCTTTGCCATGTCCTTCCACCATGATGTTCTCAGGCCCAAAGTAATGGAGCCAGCTGACCATGGACTGAAACCTCTGACACCATGAGCCACAGTAAATCTTTCCTCCTTTAAATTGGTTACTGTCAGGCACTTGGTCATAGTGATGAAAAACTAACAACAATACCATATTTATTTTTCTGTAAGTTCAGTTCCATTTGAGTACATAGTTGTTGAGCACCTACCACAGACCAGGCACTGTGCTGGGCCCAGGAGATGTCAAGAAGAGACACAGGTGAAACTTAGAAAGGTTTTGACTTCTGCAATACAGCAAGGTCACAGGCTCCTACAAGAAATGGCTGAAGTGATTGTGTATCTACCAAGAGTAATCTCTGTGAAGTTGTAGTGATCTGGAATAATGTCAGGATATAAGACATAGTCAAAAGTTTGAATTTCAAAAGGAAAAGAAGATGGCTTCCTGAAACTATAAGAATAATGTTGATACTGTGAGAAAGTCTTGACGTCATTATTTAACAAAGTTTTATGATCACTTAGAAAAGAGGGGAATCAGCCCTGGAAAGTCAAAATTGCTTTATTAAGAGGAAATCTTTCTAAAAATATTTTACCCACTTTTTGGTTAGCTTTTTATTTTGTGAGCTATGGAAGATGTTATGAAGAGGGTTGTCTTATTCTGCTTCAGTTGCCATAACAAAATACTATATATAGACTTTGTGGCCTAAACAATAGACATTTGTTTTCTTACTGTTCTGGAAGCTGGAAGTTTGAGATCAAGGGGTCAGTATGATCTGGTTCTGGTGAGGGCTCTCTTCAAGACTTGCTGATGGTCACCTCTCACCTCTCCCATGAACTCTCCTTGGTTTTGGTGCATGAAAGAGTTTTCTCTCCTCTAGTTCTTTCTCCCCCTCTCTTCCTTCTGCTCCCTCCTTATCTCTTTCCCTTGCTCCCTCCATTTCTTCCTTCCTTTTTTTTTCTTCATAGTCTATGTTGCCCAGGATGATGTTGAACTCCTGGCCCAAGCATTTCTCCTGCCTTAGCCTCCTGAGTACCCTTACTGAGGGTATAGGCATCTTTTCCTCTTATAATAAGACCACCAGGCCTATGGGATTTATACTCCATCTTTGTGACATCATTTAACCATAAATACTTTGCTTAAATGCTCTCTCTGCAGATATAGTCACATTGGGAGTAAGGGCTTTAATATCTGAAGTCAGGGCTTGGGGATTCCTTTCATAGCAGTAATACTTCTTTTTATGGTTTAGATGTGGTATCCCCCAAAATCTCACATGTGAGGCCATGCTAAAGGGTTCAGAGGGGAAATGATAAGGTTGAGAGACCCTTAAACTAATCTTGAATTGATACCTGATGGTATTAATTGAGTGGTAACTGGAAGCAGGTGGGGTGTGGCTGGAGGAGGTAGGGCATTTGGGGTATAGCTTTGGGATATACATTGTATCTGGCAAGTGGTGTTTCTCTCTGTGCTTTCTGATCATCCTATGAGCTGCTTCCCTCTGCCACTCTCTTCCACCATGATGTTCTGCCTCACCTTGAGCCTAGAGGAATGGAGCCTGCTGTCTATGGATTGAGACATCTGAAACCATGAGTCTCTAAATAAACTTCTCCTCCTCCACAATTGTTCTGATCAGGTTCTTTTAGTCACAGCAGCGAAAAAGCTGACTAAAACACTCTTAATTTTGACAAAGTATCAGAAAAATATTTTTATGATGTCACTATAGAACAATTAAAAACATATCCTAGAAAATGATAAATTTAGATGGATGCAGATATTTTTGAAGTCAAATGATATGTATTAGTGGCTAATTGCCAAACTTGAGAAAGGTTCTTATTGGCAATGCCCCAGGTTAACATTATTATTAAGAATATAATTAAAAACATAAAAAATATGTTCACTGAGTATGTCACACATATACAGGATCAAGATTCTCTCAGAAGGCTAGATTTTTAAGTTTAATGAATTACTATCCAAGAGGATAAATTTATATTATTTTACTGAGGGTAAGCAATATTGTAGAGCCAGGAATGGTGGTGTGCTCCATGGTTCCAACTACTTGGGAGGCTGAGCAGGGAGGAACACTTGAGCCCAGGACTTTGAGACCACCCTGGGCAAAATAGACCACATCTAAAGAAAGAAAGAAGCAAATGGTTGTGATAAAGGATGAGGTTGGGAAAGAGTCTGGGGAAGGAAGTCACTGAACCCAAGCTGTGTTCTTAGAAGTCTAGTGTTAAGGTCAAGGTGAATTTCCCAGTACTCTTTGTACTCACCATTCTATGTTGTATCCAGCTCTAGAAGATATATTGAAGGAGGAGGGTTATTGATAAAGTGGAAAGGATCCAGAAAGATAACCAGGATGACTCAGCAACTAGTTCAACTCAATTGTTATTTACTAGAGTTTAGATCTGGTGTGTTACCTAAAGACCTGTGGATTAAAGGCTTGTTCCCCAGAGGGCACTATTGGACTTAGTGGGAGGTCTTACATCATTGGGGATATATATGCCTTCAAAGGAGATTTCTGGACTTCAGTCTCTTCCTTTCTTTTGGTCCACACCAAGCTATGAGGTGAAAGGGCCTCTTCTACCACAAGCTTCCACCATGATGACCTGTCACATGCCCATGTCACATGTCACATGCCCTGTCACATGTCACCTGCCACAGCCCCAAAACAATGAGACCAACTGGTCATGGACTACAACCTCAAAAACTGTGAACAAAAATAAATCTTTGCTTTTTCTAAGTTTATTTATCTCAGGGATTTTTTTACAGCAATGGAATGCTGCCTAACACACTATTGTTCTTCATGTTGTTGGCTCAAAGGTCTGGTGAGAATTAACTTAGAGGTATTAAAAAAATGTCTTCAACTATAAGAAACGTTGTCATAAAATGCCTTTGGTTGTATTGTTGTGGTTGGATTAAATAATAGTTTTGTTTTCTTTTTTAATCTTTTTATATAATTTAAAAAAATCTATCCTATCTAGACTGCACACAATGATGCTGGACGCTATGTCAAGCACCTTACAAATGTTACCTCTCTTTTTCCTTAGAACATCTTGGCATGTCTTATCCTTGTATGAGTGAAGGGAAAACTGAGGCCCAGGGAGAGCAAGTGATTTTTCCATGTTCACACAGTTGGTAAGGGCACTACAATTTAGTGATTCCTATTTTCTACAAAGAGAAACTTTACATGGATATCCAGGGATAACATTTTTAAAAGGAAACAAGTAGCAAGGCAGAAAGGCAGAATGAGGACCATGGATGAAGGCAATTGGATTTAGGTCTGTACCTGCAAAAACTGTCTACAGGATGATGCACCTCTTTTAGTGTTCACATGGATTGAGGGTGCTGGGTGGTGATGTGTGGAGGTGATGGAGATGAGGAGAGCATCAGGGAGGTTCTGAATAATAACATCTGGAGGCAAGGGGAGTCAGAGAGAGACTGAGGCTCTAAGACTCCACTGCATGCTTCATTGTCTCATGGGGCTACACTTACAAAACCCAGATTTAAAAAATAAAATTATGAATTTCATGACAGTGACATTGGGCATTAAACTTCAGGTATAGGCCTTGAGAGCAGGAGTCCTCCAGAACAACGAAGTCACTTGCCCATAAAGCTGGCCCTGTCTGCACCAGTATAATTCTGCCCAGCCCTTGTAACTACCATGACTGCTTATTATGGTATCTTCCCACTAGAAATGAGCTCCATTGGAGTGGGGACTTTGTTCTGTTCCTTATGTGTCCTTAGTGCCTAAGGATAATATCGATAATCCTCAACAAGCTGAGGGGATGGATAAACTAAATGGTGACTTCAGTTAAACTCAAGAATACTAAGAATAGCTCCCTTTATCAATGGGGATATCTTCCAAGACTTCCAGTGGGTACCTGAACTCACAGATAGTACTGAACACTGTGTATATTGTGTTTTTCCTATATATACACACACATATATGTGTATATATTTTATATATATTTATAATGAAGCTTAATTTATAAATTAGGAAGAGATGAACAATAATAACTAATAATAAAATAGAATAACTGTAACAAAAGTTATGTGAATATAGTGTCTCCCTGTCTCTCAATAGCCAGGAGTGAGTAGCATATATATTGTGGGCCCAGGCCCACCAAAGCCGAATGCCGTGAGATTTTACCATGCTACAGAGAACAGTCCACAAGTTAAAATTTATGAATTGTATGTTCTGAAATATTCCATTAATATTTTTAGTGGTAATTGACTGTGTGTAACTGAAACAGTGGGAAGTGAAATGATGAAATGACTGCTGTACATAAAACTTTAGAAAACGTTGCTTCAGATCCAATGAAAGGGTATGTGCACTGATAACTTCAATCAAAGGATATGGAGGAATTCCAGGAAGGTAGGAGAGGTCGACAGTATAGACAAGTTCAAGGAGGATTTAGGTAATTCCACGAAGGATCTATCTATGCTACTCAAATTTTTAAGCCAAGTAGGAATGTTAAGGGGCTTTAAACAACAGATTCTCAACAGAATAGAGTCTTGAAAGAGTCACAGGTCACTCTGAAGGCTGGTGGCTTTCTTTTTTGCTTTTTTCCCTTGTGTTTTACTTTAGAGCATGGCTTAGCACCCTAAGCCAGGAGCTCTGGGGACATACCCAGAAATATAAAACATGAATGCCATCCATATTAACTTTCAACATGTAACTTATAATTGATGCCAACCATTAATTGTCTATCAATCTCTAAGGAGATGAACTTATTCAAGGGAGGTAATTTGTGCTGAAGTATCAGATGGTAGGTTTGTAGAGAAGTTGAAGCGGGGCCAGAATTACAAAACCAATCCTGTGTTCCAGAAAGAAGTGATGAAAGCCTTCCATTATAAGGAGCAATGAGGGCCCAGTGCTAATAGACAGGAGAAGCCTGTGGAAGTCTCTATGGAGGTCTCCTTGGAGTAGGGCAGGTGTCCCTGCAATATGACTTACCACATGATTTGGCATGCAATCTGAGTCTGTAGCAAATAAACCTTATTAAACATGAAGCATGAAAAAAAAGAAAAACCAGTGCCTAGTATTTAGTTTTACTTAGTGTTCCTAAAAGTTCCCAGCCATCATGGAAGAATTAAAACAACATATTACAATGGAGCAAACAACAATGACTCTTTCCCCTCTCAATAATTTATGTGAGCACTGTTGCTAGAATAAATTTTTAAATGGAAGTGAAAAGTCCAGGCATCTTTCTCGTATAAAATCTGACTTGTTTCTACTGTAAGAAGATTTGTACAGATGCTCCTGCATTTAAGATAGGGTTATGTATCCATAAACTCATTGTAAGTTCAAAATATCATAAGCTGAAATGCATTTAATAAGTGTACCTACCAAGTATCGGAATCTAGCAACACCATCCCTTGTGGAGTGTCAGTTTTTTCTTTATGATCACATGACTCACTAGGAGCTGAGGTTTGTTGCCACTGCCCAGCATCGTGAGAGATTTTATCACATATCACTGACCATGGGAAAGATCCAAATTCAAAATTCAAGGAACAATTTTCACTGAATTAATATTGGCTTCACATCATCCTAAAATTGAAATTGTAAGTTGAACCATTATAAGTCAGGCATTATCTGTTTATTATCGGTTCTCAAATCTGGGGATTCTAACTCGAATATGCAAAGGAATTGGGAATGTATAGACATTATCTCCAGGATTTTCTGGTGATTTAGTTCTGGAATTTCTGATGTGATCCATCCACTTTATAGACAGGGGTTCCAAAGGACTCAGAGAGCTCGAAATGGTATTTCTACTTTTGGTGGTTTTTGTAAGGGGACAGGCATGTGACAGTCATACTCTATCCACTGTTCATACTCTATCCATTGTTTTCAGTTAGCAATGAGCAAAAGATCAAGAGTTGGTGTTAGAAAGATCAAGAAACAGAGTTCTTTTATAATAACACCAGTGCCACCAATATGATATGTCCATCCAATAGCCCATTTGGACATACCTATTCATGTCCATTCACTCTGTTATTTTTCAGGAAATTAGTTCAACCAAATAGACAAGTCAACAGCTTTCAGCCATCTTAGTATTGATTGATTTAAACAATTTGGATGCTTTCATTCAGATTCATTGTCATTTCCTTGCTAGGGTCTCCTATTTTTATAACATTTTGAGAAAATTGGAAAGAACTTAGATCAATGCTAATTAGCAGATACGTGGGAATGTTTCATAAATGTCAATTTCCTGGAGCTTCTGTGACTACATCTTCTTAGAATATAACATATTCTATGTATTTAATATATTAATTTTCTACTATATTCCAGAAAAGGATTAGGAAGCTACTTTATTTCAGTTTTTACTTTTGATGGTGAAGGGAAAGCGAGGAACAGGAGACAGGTAAGTGAGAAATGAAAGACGGAGACCAGGCAGAGATACACATGAGAGTTTATTTGTCAGAACTGACAAATAAAGGCCATCTCTCTACAGGAGAGAGGCAAAACAGGCTTGAGTTTGGGGACTTTTATGGGGGAGGCTCAGGAATCCGAGCTGGGTGGGTCCTAATGCTGTGGTTAGGGGTTGGGTTGGTATGAGGGAGTGGTGAGCCTTTCTCAGAAACGCCCTTGGGTGGGAAAGCCAAACTTTTTCCTTAAAATGGTGGCTGTCACGTAAGATAGCCATCCAGATGCTAAGAAAGGGCCTTACAGATGGTGTTCTAAACAATAAATTCACTTTTGTACTAGATTCTTAGATTCCATATTTTCATTATAAATCTATATATTTTTACCCATTCATTTCATACCAAGTTAAAAAAATAAAAAGAGCACCAGACACCAGGAAAAAACACTAATGCCAACCAGAAAAATTTTATATAGAAAACTAAAAGAAATCATTCCTTAATACAACAGGGAAACAAAATGTATGTTGTAGAAAAAAAACACACACACACAGAGGAAACTTTCCAGAATGGGTAAGCAGCTCTAGTCTGCCAACATATCTGAAAAATTAATTTAGACATAAAATCAAATTTCTTACCTCAGTCCTATTGTAATAATCAGTTACTCCAGGGAGAGCTTAGCATTACTCTGGATAATCACTCACAAAGTGCTCCGTGTAGTTGGAGCATATAAACCAGGTGAGGAATTAATGAGCCAGAAAACATGTTGGTTCTACAGATTCTGTCTTTTGGATTCAGGGGGCCTTGGATTTGTGCCTTTAGGGGTGTGTTAGGGTTCTCCAGAGAAACAGAACCAACAGGATCTGTGAATATGTTTGTGTGTGTGTCTGTGTATGTGTCTCTGTGTGTGCATGCTTGGATAGAGAGTAAAAGGAAGAGAGGGAGTGGAGTTGGAGAAAGGAAAGAGATTTACTTCAGAGAGCTGGCTGATTAGATTGTGGAGGTTGGAAGATCCAAATCAGAATCTACAGGACAGGCCAGTAGGCTAGAGATCCAGGGAACAATCAATGCTGTATTCTGGAGTCTTTGGCTGTCTGAGGACCACATAGGTTTTTGTCTGGGAGACCTCAGTCTTTTCTATGAAAGTCTTTACCTGATGAGATGAAGCCTATTCATGTTATAGAGAATAATCTGCTTTCCTCAGTATTTACTGACTTGAATGTAAATCACATCAACAAATACCTTTATAACATTATCCACACCAGTGTTTGACCTAAAACTAGGTATCACATCTTAGTCAAATTGACATATACAATTAACTAGTGCCAGGGGTATAATTTTCCTTCAAGCAGGCGGTTGTCAAGGATTATATTTTAGATATTAGGTGTCCCCCAAAAGCTCATATGTGAAACAATTCAAGAAGGTTTAGGGATGAAATCATTGGATTATAAAAGGTTTAGCCTAATCAGTGTATTAATCCACTGATAGGGATTAACTTGGTGGAAATTGTAGACAGGTAGGGTGTGTCTGGAAGAGGTGGGTCCCTAGGGATGTGCCTTTGGAATATTTACTTTGTCCTTATGGAGCAGAGAGGGCTCTCTCTGCTCCTGTGCCATGCTCCTAGCTGCTTTCCTTTGCCACACACTTCTGCCATGATTTTCTGTCTCACCTTAGGCTCCTGGGTATGGAGTTGGACGTCAGTGGACTGAGACCTCTGAAACCGTGAGCCCTCAAATAAACTTTTCTTCCTCTCACTGTTCTTTGTCAGGTCTTCTTGGTTGAAGGAGCCAAAAAGTGAACATGGAAAGTCCTGGTGCACTCAGGGTAGACTAGGAAGCACAGAGGTCACCTCTGCTGAATGAGGGAGCAGTGGCTTTTGGAATATGGGGCAGTTGTCAGTACACCATGGCACTGGAGAACAGCTGTGTAAGAGAGGCATTTTGGGGTCAGTAAGTTCAACTCTTTGTCTAATAAGAGGAAACTGAACTCTAGAGTTGCAGCTCATCGGGCTTTGTGTCCCTCCTGGTACATACCAGGGCTCCTTCTGCCTTGCCATTGGTTTTCACTCACATGGCAGAGCTGGAGGAGTAGATTTATTCTGAAATTAGGCTGGACCTGTTTCCTTCCCACACCATGAATTAGTTTGTTAAGACTGGAAGATCTCTCAGTGCTCCTTGTCAGGGCAATCTTTTCATTCCTGAGGACATGATTAGACTAATTATTATTATGTAAGTTGAAATTAAGTCTTCTGTTGCATTAACTTCATACCACGATAGTGACTCATCCTAATTGAAGAAGTTAATAAGGTAAAATAAAATAGGTAGGTGTCTTCCACATAAATTCTTTCTGTTCAAATTACTATTGCCCAAGGTTGCTAACATGCAAGCTTATTGATGTCAGTTACCTTGTTAATGCATCTGAAAATAAATTTCATGTCACATCATGTGTCATCTGAGAAGTATGAAACAAACTATGTGTGTCCTTTTATCATTAAAGACCATTCTGAGAAGCCACTGCCATCCCTGGAAGACTTTTCTTGTCCTGGATAGTATCACATATCCATTCCCAACCCATTACCAGTGGGAAGAAGGGAAGATGGGTTTCATGAGCTGCATGGCTATATGAAAGCCAGTGGAATTTCCTCCCAGTTGGAGTTCTAATGGAAAAAGAAAAGTTGAAGAGATCAGTGTTATGGAGGCAGCCATCAATTCCATCACACTTTTGGACCAGTTAAGAGAAATAGTTAGGATCTGAGTGCTAGATAATTATTAGACAAATTGTATTTTCACAGCTC
This sequence comes from Urocitellus parryii, assembly GCF_045843805.1. Lineage (NCBI taxonomy): Eukaryota > Metazoa > Chordata > Mammalia > Rodentia > Sciuridae > Urocitellus > Urocitellus parryii. The sequence continues at coordinate 61,624,294 of NC_135537.1, forward strand.
CGTAGAACATGAATTATAGTATCAAAATTTGAGCAAGATGCTCTGGGGCAAAGATGAAGACACTGTACATCCCAAAAGAGAAGAAAGGTCACTGGAAATGAACATTAAAGAACTTCATCATTGTAATAAGTCAAAGTTGCTGATAGCTATATGGCTAGGAACAGACACAATTTATGGTGAGTCAAGCAGGATCAGTGATTTTCTTCTATCTCCAAGCTATATGTTATAGCGAAGCCATTTGCTTTAAAACATGAGCACACATATGTACACACACGTACACACACACACACACAGAGTAAAACGTTAGAAATTTTAGTAAATTATGTACTTTCCATCAGAGGAAATAAGCATAATTGTGGCACAATGCCCATCTTTTTCAGAAACTAAAATATTTCCCTATAAGGGCAATGCTTTGAACGAGATGCCAATGCCAAGTGAGCTACTAATGATTAAATGTGAATTGAGCATGAGGGAACATGATTCTTGCTTTCTCTAGTCTCATGAAAATAGGGAAGCTCTTTGTTAAAAAATAAATAAATAAAATCATCCACCAATAGGAAGAAGGCTGTCCTTCTATGCTGAGAGCCACAGCCGAGTCTGTATGGCCCCTGGCATTTTGCCAACAGTATTGATTGACAGGCAAGGCGTTATATCCGCCTCTGCCGCTACTTTTGAGTTCTAGCGCTATTTTTGAGTTCTCTCGCTATTTTTAGTTCTCACGGGATTCCCTAGGAGTTCCCATTGGTTGGCGAAGTGCAGGAGGAGGGATTTCCCGGGGAGATATTTCCGGCTGAGGGTTCCTGCAGGAGCCTCCTGGCTTTTGGGAGGATTCCCCAGGAGTGTGTGTGAGGTTTTTTCTTGCAGTAAAAAAATAAAGTTTGTTCCTGCTTCAGTGGCTCGTGATTTGTGCCCAGCCAGACTGCGGCACTTCTAGGAGGAGAATTTCTACTTGCTTGTGCCTTCCCAGTAGGGTGACTTAAAAGTGGCAGCATTATGAAAGCTTTAACTCCACCAGAATGAAGCAGCTGCCTCATGTTTGAACTCTTCACATAAGTTAGATAAAGCCAAGGAAACGGGATATGTATTTTAGAATGGAGTTACTCTAAGAATTGTGGAATAATGAATTGCCATGAATAGTTTCCCATTTAGAAAAAGAAATTAAATATACCTCTATTTTCTATCTGAATTCTCTTAGGTCTACATGGATATTTTTGGTTCTGGTGTGCATAGGCTGTTATTTGTTTTCATGGTTATAATGGTGCTAGGGTTGTGATCCAAAATGTCCCCCCAACGCCTGTGCTAAAGACTTGGCCACCAACCTACGCACTATTAGAAGGTGGTGGAAACTTGAGGAGGTGGGTCACCCTGGAGCATTTTCTTGAAGTGTACATCTTGTACCCACCTCTTTCTCTTTTTCTCTCCTTTTTTGCTTCCTAGATGTCATGTGGTAAGTAGCTCCACTCCGTCACCCTTTCCCTGCCATGATGTTCTGCCTCTCCATAAGTCCACAACAATAAAGCCAAGTGACTGTGGACTGAAAACTCTGAAACTGTAAGCCAGCATAAATCTTTCCTCCTTTAAGTTGTTTTTCTTAAGTATTTTGTCATAACAACAGAGGACTGACAGACAAAAACGGTCTTGGAACCTCTTAAAGACATTGGATTCAGTGATTCCTCATTGATAAAAAGATAATAATTTGATTCAAGCTAAAATATGTATAAAAGTATAAATATTAATTGTGCCATGAAAACATGCCTCATTGCTGGAGAAACACCTTGACAGTAGAAGGAAACATCAGAAAGTTTTCATTTTATGATGGTTGCCTCTGCCTGATGGTATCTCTGGTAACATTTCAGAACTTTGGTTTACAAAGAAAGTTCTCAAAATACAATCTAGGGAATGGAAGCCATGTGAGAAAAGGGAGGAATGGAATTATCAATTGCTGAAATGCCAATGTTAATTCCTATTCCTTCTTTTATTCCTTGATCAGAGGATCTGGATAAAAGATGGTCCAGAAATGTAGGGAAAATAAAAACAAAGCAATGCTTAGAGAATTATAGAAGGAACAACAGTCAACTGATGTAAACGCTGCAGAAACTATGAGGAGGATGAAGATCAGCATTCACTTAACCTTTGTTTTATGAGAGCATATTAAATGTGGGGCACAGGGCTATATGCTGAGAATACTGAGTGGAAAAAGAGAGAGGGAGAGGGAGGGAGAGAGAGCTCTTCGGAAATTCACAATATGGTTTGGGAGAGACATGTAAATAGTTTAGGTACATGAAGTAAATGATCTATATAATCATATGCCATCATAGAAGAGAGCAAGGGTGAGAGAATATATCTTGGAGAAGGTAACATTGAACTATGTGTTGATGAAGAAATTCCACGTGGAAAGGGGAGGTGTTGACATTGTAGACTACTGAAGAATGTGGGTAAAGGAGTCGAACTTAAGAAATTAAAGAATATTTAATTTCTTTTTCTATATATGTCCAGTTAAATATGTCCAAGCACAGATCACAAAGGGTCATGCATATGTGCTACCTAGAGTTTGAATTTCACCTGCAACAATTAAAGTGCCATTGAAAGACTTTTAAGTGGGGATTTGAATAGTCCGTTTCCTATTTTATAAACATCACTTAGGTGACACAAAAGAATGGATCAGAGTGAAGGAATAGCAAATAGGAAGACCATTTGCCTACTGCAAAGGTCCAGATGAGGATAAAATTAGATCTAGAACTAGGCAACAACAGTGGGATGAAGGGAAAGCATTAGATGAAGGAAGTCTTTTGAAGGATATAATGTTAGATTTTAGTGACTATTTCATGTTGGAGATAAAAAGAGGTAAGTGTTGTTTGTTGAGGGTGACCTCCTTGATTGGTTTGATATTAACAAGAAGAGGGTGGAGGATATGGTCATGTTGTTCATTGAGTTGGGGCCCTATGGGAAAACAATAGATTTAGGGAGGGTGGACATGATGAATTCAGTTTTGTCTATGTAACAAAAAATAGCACCGTTAGATTTGTTCATTGGTAAATTCTTTGGTGATGAGAAAAAACAGAGATGAAAGACCAAATATGAAAAAATCAGAGGAGTTGTAAGAATGAAAACAGAGAAAATAGGAAAATTTGGAAGGAAGAGGATGTCTTTCTGTGGTTTATTACATATTTCCAACATTTAAGATAATCCCTTCCTCGTTGTAACTACCCAATTAATCTTGAATTGAACTGAGATAGGAAAAGTTTAGGACAGTGGCAATTTTAAAACCTAATTAGGAAGTGGGTTCAATCTTACCAGAAATATTTGCCTACAATTAAATATAATCAAAAAGAAGTCCACAGGGTCACCATGGTATAAACCACTCTAAAGAAATAAAAATCACAGAATTGCAATCTGGAGAATTAAAGGAATGAACATCTGGCCACTATTTTAGCCCAATGTTAGTATTTTAAAAGCACAATGAATAATTTTGTTGTTGTTGTTTTTAATAAATGAAGGCTTGGTACAGATTCATTGCCTGAAAGCCCACAGAAGCCACTTGTGAACAGCTTTGTCTTGGAACTGATATACTCAGAATTTGGCCTTCATTTAATGTGAAAATAACTCAATTCTTCAAACTCAGATATACTTGTAATTGTTCTTGGAATAATTTCTAGGATTGAAAAATCTTCTATGAGAAGCAGATGTTCTTAATGAAACATTTTTGTGTCCCTACAAAACTTCTTATCCTCCATTGCAGGGATTTTTATCTATATAAGTTGAATACAGAAAAATAGAAAAAAAAAACAAGCCAAAAAACCCCCATAGGTACCCATATCATCTGAGTTATTGTTATATTTTAGAAACCCTAGAGAAGGTAGGCATATAAAACGTCATCTGCTGTAGTGGAGTAAACAGACTGCTTTTGATGGAAATTTCCTTAGGGTTCTCTATGATTATTTTGCCTTAATGACTCTCACCAGATATTATCCAAGAAAGACATGGCTACTTAATTGTTTCCTAAGAAGTCAATGAATTTCGTGACTGCTTTCTATTTTCTTGGAATGGGTTAACCGCAGGAATTTCAGATAGACCTCTGAAACATGGCACCCAGGGTGTAGACTGTAGCATCAGGTGTTAAAGGGCAGGTCAAACACTTTCTGGTTCAAACAGAAAAAAAAAGAAACAAAAACAAACAGACAAAAACAGGAAGCAGGGGTTGTGAGCTGTGCTCTTTGCTCTGTTACTCTTGTTTTGCCATATCTCAGGCAAAGGATTCCAGCTGAGTGGAAGGATGACAGTTACTAAAGAGAAGCCTGTACTGTTTGGTTTGTGTGTCTCTAGTCAGTTCACTCAGTGAGACAGGAATCAGACCTTCAGCTCACATGTCCAGTGCCTGGTTCAGGGAGGAGACAGGGGTAGCATACCAAGGGGAGAGAGGTCTTGGAGGGGAAAATGGCAGACAGCTTTCTACTTCCATGTGGGCTTAAGGTAAAGTACATTGACATTACTGGGATCGCTGAGGAGATGTATTATGAAGTGCTCATTGTGTAAGGGGTCTTAGATTCCTCTAGCCCCAAACCTTCCAGAAATGAATGGGAATCAGAAAATAAGTTTAAAACTTTTTTTTTCCCCAATTTCACCCTGACATTGTTTTGTTTTTTGTTTGTGTGTTTTAATTCAAGGAAATTCTTTCAAATTCCAAAGTCCATCTTTCTGTGTTTGTCCTCCTTATCAAAGAAGCTAATCAAGTTGGTTGAAAGCACCAGGGTAGGAGTCCAATAATTAATCATCCCTCCAGGTCGCTTTGGATTGGATGGGTGTTTCATTGATGTTGGACATAAGGAAGGGCATGTGGTATGTAGATAAACACTTCTGGGTGATAAGAGCCTCACAATTAAGCCCATGAGTGATGGGGAACAGATGTTTCCCTCAGGCAACTGCTTTTTTCCAGAATGATAACTTGGATTGACTGTATCCAGGCACAGTTTGCCCGTCACCTTGGCAGCACCTGGTAGCAAATGGTCACATGTGACCTACCTGCACTGACAGAAGCCCCATCTGGCACTTTCTAGTCTTTCTTTTGGTGGGTTAGCCTGCTGCTTTGGTAATCTTCATTTTTTGGTTGCTGAGTAGTTCGATCTGAACCACCTCATGAACCTTGCTGGTCAGCAATTGGCTCCTTTTTCTTCTAATAGATGATACTCCTTCCGGTCTTCCTTTTCATCCCCGAGACAGGCACATCATAGGGCATTCTTTTTATTCTTATAGTTGTCCATGTCACTCATCTTATTTAGCCATGATCCTAAAAATGGTGGAAGCAACTGATTCTCCTCGACTTGTAACTTTTCTACGTCTCTGCTTGTCACGTGACTCTTGGGCTCCATTCTCTAACCAGTCAAAGGATCTGTTGGATTTCCATTGCCCCAGTACATTTCAGCACACAGATATTTTGTGTGCAAGAACAGATGATTGATACTTGAGATTCATCTTAAGAAACACAGAACTACCTCCTGCTATCATTTTCCTTGTTCCACTTCTAATTTCTAGTCATAAATTTTAGGCAGTTCTGAAACAAGAATGGTCCCTGGAGCAATAAGAATTTTGTTGCACTCAACTGGTTGAGAACCATATAGACTGATTGCCATCAGCTTCAAAAACTTAATAATTTCTCTCTGATTTATGAAGGAGAAAGAAAGACAGATTTTGGATTTTTCTCATCCTTAAAATGACATACTCAGGCTCCCTAAGGCATGCAAACCCTTGTGTTTCCTCTGGACTTCTTTAGTGAGGGTGGGATCATGTTAGTCTAAAGCTTCTTCCCATGCCTCATCAGTACCCACCAAGGCTCCCATGATAGGAATCTGAGTAGTGGGGTGTAGAGCTCTCGTCTGGCATAAAACATTCACTATTTATGGGGAACTGTCTCCCCTTATTCTCATTTCTTTTTCTTTTTTTTCTTTCTCTTTGCAACACAAGAATTGTGAGTGTATTGGGACAAAGATGTCACCTTAACTCCAAGTCATAGTTTAAAATAAAACATAAGTTAGAAATGACTTGTGGGCTGTGTAATTTATGTTGGACAGAGATTGCAAAAACATTCCTTTTCTGAATATTGAATGGAGTCCTGATTATCCTGCTGCTGAAGGTATAGTATCGTGCAAAGACCATTCTCCAAAGCAGAGCTTCCATGTGGCTGGAATCACTCCTTTGTTGACTTCATTTTATTTATTTATTTATTTATTTATTTATTTATTTATTTATTCGGATGGCGGCTGTTTAAATTTACTCCCTCCAAGAGATTTACCCTAGTTACATTACAAAGTCTTGGCTGATCTTTTAGGAGCTACCACCTTGGCTGTATGGTGCAACTGAGAAACTCAGTGAAAAGCTTATGTAAGCACCCTTTAGGCTTTCTCTTTCTGAAATTTGTGAAGGGTGTCTACCTGTCAATTGGGTTAAAAAAAATTAGTTTTGCTTATAATGGGATGTCACTGAAGTCATTAGAATGGCATACAGGTGAATAGGAGAAGTTCACATGATTCTTTTAAATTTTTTGATTGATAACTCCCTCTACCTTCCCCATTTTGGGTTCATTTTTGAGACTTAGGATTCAAGCGGACATTAAATAGCAAAAGGAAAAGGGATATTCAACAAAGCCCAAGAGCCTTTAAGCCAGAATTCTGACAATCCTTCAAAAATAGGAGGAAAATTTGTCTCCACATTGCTAAAAAAAAAAAAAAGGCACCTGAAAATGAGCTGCCTGTACCTATCCAAGCATGGCTGAGAGGTGGAGTAGCCTTGCTCTGCAAGGAGGCACCCTGGTCAGGCACGGTGGTCTGGGTATTTAGTGTTTGTGAGCATCGAGGTCCTTTCTTAGCAGTCTGCACATAAATATATTGATATCGATTTTCATGTTGCACTTGTGGTGCTGTTTGTCCTACAGTGAAATGAAATCATGGATGGGAACATTTTGAAAAAGTTCAAGCCATTTTGGAAATAGAAAGTTGTAATATAAACAAAGGCTAATAAGAGTGGGATTCCCATTTTCTGCTGTTTGATATTCTGGAAATTGTCTTACTGTTCCTTGACAGAGTCGACTACTATACCTGACTCCTGTTGTATTGATCTCTCAGTAGAGAATGTTCTGCCTATTTTCACTGCCTTGGCAGGCCAGGTGGGACCTGGTCATAGACTTTGATTCTTGATGTATAGCCAAGGAATCTACCTGATTTCTGAATGAATGCTCCCTAGGGCTCTTGGCTGATTCATCGATTCTGTTTCTCAAAAGACACCTGTCCCTTCAACAGTGGGGAAATTTACGAAGCCACACATGTATACAGAGAGGAAACCATACCCCCAGTTGAAGGCTTCTGCCAATGGCCACTTTGACTTTTTTCATTTCTGACATTTCAGGTTTCTCTGGGATATCATTTCCAAAAGCTGTTCCTGAACATAGTGAAGCAGGTGGCATCACTATGCCAGACCTTGAACTATACTACAGAGCAATAGTAATAAAGACAGCATGGTATTAGCACCCAAACAGACTGGTAGACCAATGGTACAGAATAGAGAACACAGAGACTAACCCACAAAATTACAATTGTCTTATATTAGACAAAGGTGCTAAAAACATGCATTAGAGAAAAGATAGCATCTTCAACAAATGGTGCTGGGAAAACTGGAAATCCATATGCAACAAAATGAAATTAACCCCCTATCTCTCGCCATGCACAAAACTTAACTCAAAATGGATCAAGGACTTAGAAATACAACTAGAGACTCTGTGTCTAATAGAAGAAAAAGTAGGCCCTAATCTCTATCATGTGGGATTAGGCCCCATCTTCCTTAATCAGACTCCCATAGCACAAGAATTAAAACCAAGAATCAATAAATGGGAGGGATTCATAATAAAAAGCTTCTTCTCAGCAAAAGAAATAATCAGTGAGGTGAATAGAGAGCCTACATCTTGGGAGCAAATTTTTACCCCTCACACATCAGCTAGAGAACTAAACTCTAGGGTATAAAAAGAACTCAAAAAGCTAAACACCAAAAAAAAACAAACAAACAAACAAACAAAAAACCACACACACACAAAAAAAAAACCCCAAATAACCCAATCAATGAGTGGGCCAAGGGCATGACCATATCCCTAAATTATAGACCATGAGGTGTATGAATACGTGGATTTAGGGATATGTTATAGCATGCAAGTGAACTTTGATTTTTCTTTTTCCATATTGCTTCTCTTGGAGGTTAGTTTGTATTCCTGCCATTATTCAAATATGAACATTAAATACTACAGGACAAAATGAGTATATTTCCTATGCCATTCTTGTAGAGAGGCTAGAAATACTGAGTCCCCCTGAAGCTAAAGAAAAGGACTGGTAGTCACCTTTGAAACACAGTTCTACAACTCATTGTCAGGTTCGATGAAACTGACCTGTGAGTATCAGAGGTGGATTTTATATCTACAGAGGCAAGATCATGGGGGTCCATGCAAATGTCACACCTATTTAGCTCATTTTCATATTCCCTTTAGATATTCACCATAGACAGGATCCTGTGTAGCAAATTCTAAGTAATAATTTCTGGTTCCTTGAATTTCATTCACCTAGTTTCAATTTCGCCACTAATGTACTATGGTTCATAATTTAAAAGGAAGGATTTATGTGCATATAGTAATTTCAAAAGGTGACTCAGTATCTATTATTCTACAGTATCTTTCTGCCCTTGAGCTCACGGGACTTCGTAGATGATAAGAAACCACATCTTAAAGGTTATTTTTTTTTTTTTAACTTGTCTGGAGGACCACCTTTCTGACTAATCGGCTTTAGAGATTCTTATTGTCAAACTGTTAAACTTTTGTCCAATGAGCAGCCTGAGGGAAATCCTCAAGTAAGATTCTTTATACCAATCTGTACAGAAAGATGAGAGGTCAAATATGAGGGGAATTCCCTTCCTGGCAGTACATGGACAAGAACTGGGCTAGGAGAAACTCTCCAGCAGAGAAATACATTGAGAATTAGGGTCCAGGAACACAGAACTAATCATTTGATGTTTGCATCACCAAAATCCGAGGGATTTTGTCTTGTGCTTCTGTCAGACCCCACAGAGGGACCTTGCTACCCTGGAACCATCTGAGTCTAGGTTGGTTCCCCAAATAAGCAGGTGGAAGATAATAACTATATAGATTTTTTTGATGTGTTTTTCCCTGTAAATGATTAATGCCGTGTGAATTATTTGGAAACTAGGCAATTTTATGCATATAAAATGTATTTTTCAAAAAGTTTTTATTAAAATAACATATGTGTATATTTCTTATTAGTACTTCCTTTATCTTCCAAAAAACCAAGAAGAGTAGCAGTACTTTTCTTAGGTTACCTAGAAAACACTCTGGAATGGACATATGTGTGTAAGAATATTATTAGATAGTACTCCAGGGATGGTCGCTGATGGAGATGAGGGTAGAGGAAAGGACAGAAGGATGATCTCAAAAACAAAAAAACAAAACAAAACCAAGGACAATCTCATGCAGTAACCACAGGGGTTGCATCAGGAGAACTTGGGCTGTGGCCCAGCAGAAGCAAGGAGGATGGGCCTTATTCTAACCATGTGTGTTCAGTGCTGGGTGTGGGCTGTCCCTGAGGAGTGGGCATGACCTTTGGGCAAGGTAGCTTTCTTGGGTTAGGAGAATTCCCAGAGGGGATCGTGGCTGAGGGGCTGGTAGCTAGCACTTGGAATGGCTGGGGAATGAATGTCTTAGTGCTGAAGGAAGCCATCAGGGTGTCATGCAGAGGGACCCAATGCACATTTATGTGGCTTAGCACTTTCTGTTTCTCCTGAGATTCAGTGTTTCCTATTTCTATCCTTAGGATAAGTGTCCCCTAAAGGTCCATGGGTTAAATAGGGTGGCACTATTGGGAAGTCATGGAAACTTTAGGATGCAGGACCTAATGGGAGGTTCTTAGGTCATGGAGGTTTGCCATCTAAGAGGATTGGGGGAGCCTGGCCCCCTTCCTCATTCCTCTTAACTTTCTGGCTTACAACGTGATCCTATTTGCTTTGCCACACACTTGGCCTTGAAGTGCTGCCTCGACAGGTCCTACACAATGGGAACTCTTGATCGTGGACTAGAGCCTTTAGATCATGAGCCAAAATAAACCATCTTGTGGATTTCTCTAATGTCTTAAAAATGGTCTTAGAAAGTCAGAGCTTTCCTATGTCATCTAGCACAGACCCTTCCTCACCAAGCAGTGTCATAGCCTCTGCCCACAGGTCTGCCCACTGCCATCCAGTTTCCTCCACACATTGGCTTGGAGAAACCAGAATTGATTACATTTTTTTTTTTTACCAAGGTACATTTTTGCCAGGATTTTTTTCTCAAACATATTATTTAAAAAATCTGGCCCCAAAGGAACACTGATGTAAGACAGAAAAGTAAGGTTTTATTAGGTTAAGGGATACTTTTTGAATTTTTTTTTTTTTTTTTTAGACTCAGAGCTCTTGGGCCTGCTGGGATTTTATAACAGAGTTACACTTTCTAGTGAGTGGATTAGAAGTTTAGATTCTGAACATCATCTTCAACCCTGTGCCCAATGAGACTGTTCTTTTCTTAGGATGTGAAAGTGTGAATTTAGCTCTTCATAAGAAGAACTCATATTGCTCTTCTGGTGTGGGTTTGTTGGCACCTCCTGATGGTGGCATTAGGTGTGAAGTTGGCATTTGGAGAGTGTGTGAACAGTGAGAAATGCATTAGCATCAGCTGCATCCTGTACCAGCTGCCCAGGAAGACAGATCACAACAGTCAAATCATCACCATCTCAAAAATCACCTCTGATCCCAAGTGAGCACAAGGGCTTTCAACCCCTTTTGGTTAGATAGTTATAAAAGCAATGATGGAGCATGTTTTGGGGAAAAAATTATCATGTTAATTTAATATGACATACTTCAAAGCAATTATTTGAGTGGCTCAACTTTCAGAAGTCTATTCAGAGTGGCAATTAGAACACCCTCCCTCAGACATCACTTTGGAGACATCAGGCTCACCTTCACAGTAAGCACTGATTTCGTTTTTCTTAAAAATGGCATTGCCCTCATTCTCTGTTAATGGTATAAACAAAGTAGTTTTCTGGTTATTATTTAGTTTGGAATAATTTTGGTAACGTTAAAACACCATTGATTTCTAAAAACAATCTTAAATCATGCTACCCACTAGCTGCTTCGTCTTATGATTGAAGCAGGAAAGAGTCATTTTTCAAAGTGACTTTTTTTAAACTTACTGGGTATGAGGTGGGTGGAGAAGAGAAAAGGAGGGAAGAGGGAGAGGAAGGAAGACAGGAGAAGGAGGAAGAGGGAGACAGAGAGAGAGACAGGAAAACTGAGATCTATATGGGAAAACAACAAAGTGTCTTTTGAGCTTTCATTTTTATTAACATACGCAGCTGAATTAGAGAACTAGAAAGCTCCAAGTGAAAACCTAACAAATATACCAAAACCCAAATCCAAAGGCCAGGAAAGTCTTCCCGACATACCAGCCGGTAACTCTCCTGGCTGTGGTTCAGAAATGAAGAGCAATTACCACTCTTCTATAAAAACAATTGGTATCATTTTGGTTTTCAACAAATGTTTTCCTGCACAGTTATAGCTGCATCAGATAGAATTCCCAATTAAATAAATAACTGGCAGAAGAAGTAAAAGCATTGGAAAAGAAAGAAAAGAAGAAGGGAATTAATGAGCTGTGGCTGTTCTTCTCCTGAAATACCTGGCAGATTTGAAGAAGAGAGAAGTCTCAGGTTGAGCCTGGTATAGAGAGTCATAGATACAGTCTCTCATGAGGGGACTTCTGATCTGAATTACTCAGGGTTAAGTAAACCTAAAATAACTCAGTTACCACAATTTCCCCATCTCACTTTTAGTCATTTTCTGTTTTCAGTGGCACATTCAGGACTTCTTTTTTCCCCCTCTCTCTTTCCTCTTCTTATACTCACAGTCACCCAGCATGTGTGGGTGTGTGATTCCGAGATGTGGTATATTGGAAGAATTCAGCTTGATGAAGCCATTTTGAAAGAGAGAGATTTTTATAGGACTTAAAGAACAAACTGTCAACCTTCAAGCTCTTAATAGGACCGGATAACACGTGAATTGATGTTTTCACCTAATTGACTTCATTTTGCATCCCAACCTTGGGTTTGGGGAAAGACTCAGGATGGAGTGAATATGCCTATAGGGTGCCTGAGTTGGTGTAGGAGTCCATTTTCATTACTATAACAAAATTCTTCAGGATGAGTCCTTGTAAAGGACAGGGGTTCATTTAGCTCACAGTTTTGGAGGCTAAAGGGTGTGACACCAGCTCTAGGAAGGACCTTGTGTAAAATGGCATCACAAATACCCGTCAAGAACAACTTAAAAAAGGAAAGGTTTATTTGGGCTCATAATTTCAGAGGCAGGCTGACCCATTGCTCTTGGGCACCAGGTGAGGCAGAACTTTGGGGTGGAAGCAATTAATTGGTGGAGGAAATCTGTTCATTTAAAGGCAGTCTGGAAGGGCAGAGAGGATGGGAAGGGATTGGAACAAGCTCATGCCCTCAGTGACCTACTTCCTCCAGCTTACTTATTGTTTTCGTCACCTTCTGATAGTCCCTTCAAATTATGAATGCACCAAATTGATTAATCCATGGGAGAGGTCCGAGCCCACACGATCCACTCTTTTCACCTATGAACATTGCTTCAGCACTTAACATTGGTGCTTTCGGGGAACATTCCAGATCCAAACCATAATAGTACTTGTGAGAGGGAATGATCATGTCCCCAGACAGGAATCCAGAGCAAGATTCATGGAGGGATTCTTCTTTTCTACCCATGAGAACTAAGGAAGCACCCCCAAGAACAACCCATAAACCCAACTCCTAAGGGTCCCACACTGCCTGCCGACACCACCTTACTGTTGATCAAGATTCCCATTCATGAACTTTGTGGGACACACCATATCCAAACCTTAGCAGTTGTGCCAAAGATTTGTCTTTGCATTTTCAATCACCTATTTCAATATTACTGTGTAAAATTATCTCTATCCAAATTTCTGGCTTTGAAACAAGTCAGTTCAGAGATAAAAGGTTAATATATCCAAGAAACTGGAGTGTCCAAAGTTCCAAACTTGTTGTTAGAGGCCGTCCCACCTGTTGGTGTGGGTTCCTTCAGGTGTATTATTGTAAAGATGAGCCTTTATCCCATTCAGGATGCTATAAAGTACCTGCCAAGGACTCCTGAAGTCAGAATATAACTTTTCTTGAGACAGAGAAATAAAAATCTAGAAAATTGCCTGTTATTTTTTGCTTTAGCTCAGCCACAGTAGTAAGAGGGAGAAATAATCACACATGAGATTGTCTCAGAATAGAAGGGAAAAAAAGGGGAAAAAAAAAGAAATCTCTGATTATCAAAGCCATAATTAAATGTTTATCCAAAGACTTGGGAGATTGCTCCTTCTTATGAATTATATGTTTACATCTTCTGAAATCTTATTGTTTCTGAAGGACTGGTGAGAGCTGATAAAGGCCTTTTTTCCATATCCAATGGAAATTCAAAGCTTTTTCCTTGCTTCTTGTGAATTTTTGGACAGTAGGTGAGAAAATAGTCCTTATACCTCTTGGGATCCTTGTGTTTGGACTTCAATCTGCTGAATTGGGGTAGTTTATTATTATTATTATCTTGTCAATTTATGCAAATTGTTTCTCCTTCTCATTGCACTGACCCAGATGTGTAACTTAGCTCCTTCCCATGATTGTACAGAACTTACACTAACAAATTTTTGTGGGTATAAAAGAGGTTTTCATGAAACTGCATGGGAATAGTAGTGGTGGTAGCAGTTGGGAGAGAAATAAGGTTTTAATCTCAAAATGGATATTATTTCAGATGTAATATTCTTGTTCTTAAATGTCCTTAGGTTATATACTACTGGGGATAAAAATTGAGAAAATTCAACTTTTGGAATATTTTAAACCCACAGACAGTAATGAGTAATAATCAAATGAAGACCAATGTACCCTATTGAATCTTGACATTAGGTCATACTTTTTTGGAAGCATCTTTTTAAAGAAACAAAACATTATAGGTATAACTGATGTTCCTGTGCAAAACTCTCTGATGTTTTTTCTCTCCCTCCCCTATAGAGAAAGCTGCTCTCAGAAATTTAGCCCTTATTATCCACATATCTGATTTTATATTTGTTTTACACATATATGTAGCCATAATCAGTATTCTATAATGTATTACATGTTTTTTGACTTTGATTAATTGATATAAGCTGTAAATAACATTCTTTAAGTTACTTTTGGTCAACATTTTTGCATGTATCTCTGTCATTTCTTAACAGCAATATAGTATTCTATTGCATGAATATTTCACAATATATTCATTTTCTTAATTATATTTTTTACTTTTTTATTTATACATGACACCGGAATGCATTACAATTCTTATTACACATGTAAAGCACAATTTTTCATATCTCTGGTTGTATACAAAGTATATTCACACCAATTTGTGTCTTCATACATGTACTTTGGATAATAATGTCCATCACATTCCACCATCATTTCTAAACCCATGCCCCCTCGCTTCCCTCCCAACCTCTCTACCTGATCTAGAGTTTGTCTATTCCTCCCATGCTCCCTATCCCTATCCTACTATGAATCAGCTTCCTTATAACAAAAAAAAAAAAAAAAACATTTGGCATTCGATTATTTGGGATTGGCTAATTTCACTTAGCATTATCTTCTCTAACTCCATCCATATACCTGCAAATGCCATGATTTTATTCTCTTTTATTGCTGATTAATATTCCACACAATTATTCATTTTTTTGGTAATGAACATTTAGTTTGTTTTTAGTCATAGCTATTACATACTATGCTAAAATGTTCATTCTTTTTATTTTTCCTCAAACACATTGTGATAGTGTCTATAAGAAACAGACCGAAAAAAACCACTAATGGCTCCTTTACATCTTTCTCCTAGAGCCCTAGATTCATGTTACTTTCTATACCCACTAAATCCCTTTTTCATTTAGCTCCCTTACTCCTTTCTGTGTAAAGTACCTTCTGCCACCCCAAATTAGCAGCACTTTTTAAAAATTATGTTTTGGTTGCACAACTCAGGTTTTTCTAGCCCTTAAACTCAGTTCCTGGTTCATCTTTGCACATGCAATTTTATCATGGTATTCTGTAGAACAAAAAGCAAGCAAACAATAAAACCAAAACTTTTTTTTTAATAGGACCTAGTTCCTTTAGGCAGTTGTGATTATAAGTCTGCTATCTCCATTATTTTTAGGCAACAACTTCATAGGATGATAATTTCCTATAACTCTTGGTCTGGAGGATCATCATGTGCTTGTGAGATTTCATTTGAAAGAATAAAATACACTATTCATTCATTTAACACTTATATATTACACACATTTTTACCTGGCACTGCACTTATAGGTAGTGAAATGTTCACAAAGCTAAACGTGATCAAAGAACTCTCAATCTAGTCAGGAAAATAAACAAAGATGCAAATACTCACAATGTGTTTTAAAACGTTCTTCTAAGAGTGGAGCAGAGCACTTTCGAAATTTTGAAAATGGAAAGTTCAATTTGTTTAGAAGGAGAGAAGTCCTTAGAAAAAGAGAAGGAAGTGGAAAGAGTAATTGCAAGATGCAGAGCCTAATAGTCTAGTGTGTTTGGTATTGGCAAGGAATTTGGTTGCCAAATTTTAGAATCTGGAGAAGGAAAATTGAGAAACAGTAGCAAGTAAAGTAGATTGGTGCCAGATTTTGCATGGCTGCCTACATTGGGCTCAGCTGTTGGAATTTTAGTCTATAAGCAAGGCAGGAGCCACAGGAGTTTAACAATGAAGCCATTGTAATATTAAGTATGGGTTATAAAAAAAAAAAAAAAACAACTAATGGCTGTCTGTAAACTTGGAATCCACTTAAGTCACTGTTGTGTTGTTCCAAGGGGAGACTACAGGAAGATAGAACTAAGCTTCTGGAGAGGAATGGATGGCTAGTAATTTAGGAAATTTGAATACTAATCAGGATTTAACATTGTCAAAATGTTGTTCTCCTTTCTGAGGGGTGAAAGGAAGATGCGTTAAGGATATGAAGAAATGTGGTTTGGGAGACTAGGTAAGTCAGGATACTGTTTTCCAAGAGAAGGGGTTTAGGAGGATTGAGTCTTAATTGGAAGGTCATGAGTTTCTTTGGGGCAACTCTTAATGCCTCTGAGGCATGGAATAGAGTTGCCCATCCATGGTCAGTGGAACTATGGTTTAGTATTTTGGAGAGGTCAGACTGAAGGGATAGATTTAGGAGAGAGTTTCAATATTGTCAAACACAGCAGAGAACTCAAGGAAAATGAATCGAAAATTTAAGTCTTATGAAACCAGCAATCAGGGATCACTATGGATATTTTTCAAGATCAGTGTCAAAGCCAGGCATGGTGCTGCATGCCTGTAATCCTAGCAGCTTGGGAGGATGAGCAGGAGGATCACAAATTCAAAGCCAGCCTCAGCAACTTAGCAAGGCGCTAAGCAACTTAGTGAGACCGTGTCTCAAAATAAAAAATTAAAAAAGGCTGGGGAAGTGGGGAAGTGGTTAAGTGCCCCTGAGTCCAATGCGT
Organism: Urocitellus parryii; assembly: GCF_045843805.1. Lineage (NCBI taxonomy): Eukaryota > Metazoa > Chordata > Mammalia > Rodentia > Sciuridae > Urocitellus > Urocitellus parryii. The sequence goes on from NC_135537.1 coordinate 61,640,931, forward strand.
GGTTTTAAAAAAAAAAATCAATGTCAGTAAGGGTGCAGTAGAAGAGGCTCCCGTTGAGTGCATGGAAGTTGGTGTGGTGAACGCTGCTGATCTTATTGCAAATGTTGGTTCTCCCTGTCTCCCTGGCCAATAGAACACTGGGTTTATTAAGAGGGCAATGAGCAGTGCAGGATGACTGCTTGAGGTCAGTGACACAGAAGAAGAAGTCTTTTGGGGATTTCTGGAAATGTTTATGGTTTCTTGACAGGCACTGCTCCTTCTCATTTTCCCTTTTTGCTCTTTCTCGTTTCCAAGAATATTAGAGGAAACCAGAAGGATGAATTTGAGCACCTACATGTTGAGGATCACAAGGAAAATGGTGACATCCAGCCCGATGCAGTTCTAGCCTACCCACCTTGAGTTCCTGTTGTGTAAGATAAACCATTTAAGAGCTTTAATCAGAAAATCTTTCAGTATTAAGTAACTGAAGGGGAAATAATGGGAGAGTGTGTTGTGAGTGTTTTTGTCTCCTTCAGTACCTAGCCTACTAGTACACATGATTCCTCTGTGGAAAATCAAATCAGAAATATTCCTATAGAGGTAAAGGAGATGAAGGAAGAGGGAACGGAATTGGAAATCAAGTTGGATAGTTTTAAGAAACCAGTAACATTTTCACACCACTATATCGTTTTCACTGTGTAACAGACTAGAGTTGATTATTATGTATTTCCACCTGCAATTTTAGTCTTTAAGTAACCTAGAAGATTTCTTTTTCTTTTTCTGCTACCACAGAAACTAAGACAAAGGTAACATTGAATAAGCAGTTTACACCATCTCTGTACAACCACCAGAAGTGGGTAAAGTTTTGACTTGTTTATTTGCAGTTTCTCTCTCTCTCTCTCTCTCTCTCTCTCTCTCTCTTTTTTTTTTTTTTTGGTATGTTGTCCAAATGGAAATGGTCTCTAAAGTTATGACTTCAAGAAAAAACCAAGATAAAGAGCTGGCATCATTATGTTTGACAGAGCATAGACGGTGCTTATGCAGAAATTGAAATGATCAAAACTAACCTCATGGAAAAATGCAAACATTCCAATGTTGTATGAAAATATACATGAATCAAATTTCTCGGCAATTCTGATGTTATTTTTTATTTTTTTTTAAGTTTATTCCCTCTTAGAAGACTCATCAGCTCCACTGTCATCCAAAAGCTTGTTGGGTGGCGGGAATGATTAAAGTCTGAGACATCAGAAAAACTCCTTTACATCCGAAAAAATGTGAAAACAAACCTTTAGGCAAAAAGCTAAAAATAGGCACATTTTGGTGAAATGAAGCTGTTTGAATAAATGAAACTAATAGTTTTTATCTAAACCATCTGTGGTGTGAAATGGGAAGTCATATAGAAAAGTCCTTGGAGACTTCTGATCGCTCCACATTAGAAAGGGGAGGGAGAGGAGAGAAAAATGGGCAAATGGGCTCTCTCTCCATTTATCTGGGAATTAACAAAATGATCAGCAAAGGGAAGGCTGGAGGCCAACTGGAGCTGCAGGAAATCCTATTCCTCCAATTATGGATGCCTTGAAGGTGAATGTTCTGAGAATGCAAGACCAGAGTTATTTCAGGAAACTGATAGGTCATATAAAATGGCAGATTTCCTCTCTTGTTAGGAAAGAAGAAAAGAAAGGAAGAAGGGAGGGAGGGAGAGAGAGGGAGAGAGAGGGAAAGGGGAAAGAAAATAAAGTGAAAGAAAATAAAAGCTAATCTAAAACAACCCCCATGGACTTAGTGCTGTAAAAGGTTGTCTCTTCTATTATGTTGGTCTGCTCAAACCACATCATGAAACCAGGTGTCAAAAACGACCCAGCTCAACAGCTAGAACAGCTTTGTAGGTATGTGTATTTTGTAATATTACACAGAAATTGCAAGTTTCACTTAGATATGCCATTCTTTCTTTCTTCCTGTATGAAACTCTTACCAAGGCCAGATTTAGGTTTTTGTGGAGCTACTTGATTAAAAACAAAACAAAACAAAAAAAAAGCGACTATGCCACAAAATTACAAAATTGGTTATAATTTATATAGAGCTGAATTTGAGAATTTTCCTTATGCTGGGGAAATTGGATAGTCCTTGAAAAGATAAATCTAGCAGTATAGGCTACTTTTATTTGGGGGCTATTTCTCCATGTTTGAGCATTACACCAAGACTGTTGTGTTTACGGTATAATAGACCACAAGCAATGGGGATAACTACCTTGCGTTTTGTGTAACCAGAGTGGGACCCCCTCTGGGTTCATTGGCTTTATCTGACCCACTCTTGAAAATAGAAAATCCCTTCACCTCCTTATCTGAATAATCCAAGAATTACAGGTCATTGGGAGACAACCAAATATATAAAGAAGCTATGAAGAAAATCTTTGTTAAATGCTGTCCTGGAAAGCATGCTAATAATACATGTGAGTGATTTCCCCTGCCCCTACACTGGTCTTTCTTTGACTATTATTAAAAGCAGTATTTTTATTTCTTTTTAGAATACAGGGTCGATGCTATATTTCTTAATTCAATTAGCAACAGGATGTGTTCAGTCCAACAATGGAACTCTTGCATTGGTCTAAGTTTCAAAGTACCTTTGGATTTAAGTGTGAGGGTTCTTTTCTGCACAATTCAACACTTGACCTAATTTTTCAGAGTGGCCAGGCCTCTGTAAAAATGGCTCTTTTCCTAGAAAATGACCATAGTGCCCATAAACATACTATTTTGGAACTTAGCACACTGTGACTTATGATCCTACACTTACTTTGATGTGAATTTTGCACTTTGACTTTCCTTTGTCTGTATCTTGGACTTTAGGCTTATGACTTTTGATGTTAGACCAACGTCACATCTTGCTTTTGTGCCTAGCCACCTCATTTCTCTAATTGTTAAGTGCTGAGTTAGTATTATTTCTCACACGATTACTATCCCCCTGCGTGCGTACAAATGATATGTGAAAAGGACTAGGGAGACAGAGCTCTTGGGTGTTCATGGCAGATAGGCACATACCAAGAGCCAAGCAATATGGTCCATTTGTCTATACCATGGAATCTGGGTGGATTTGATCCTAATCCAAATGTCAGGTATCCAAGTGAAGAAAAAGCAAAAATTTCAAGGCAGAATTATAGAGCGTTAAATTTTGGCAAGCACCTGCTTGAAATGTCCTTCTAGAAAGCTTAGCTCCTAGCTCTAGCCCAACAATACATCCTCCTCACACATCCCAGAATGTAATGGCAAGTCATGACAGTGTGCTTCTGCATCTGCTTTCACAGCTTATTCTAGCCTGATGTAATATGAAAAGGTTGAGATTAACCCCTACCATCAGTGTATTGGAAAGACTGATGTGACTTGCACCACAACACTGAGTCCTTTGTAGTCTGATGTTTAACTATGTTGGAATGTTATTCTTTCCGTTGCCTTTATGACAGCACTTGGATTTGAAACCACTGGCTCTTACTCCAGTACAAAACTCCATCTACCCTTTCTTTTATAGACTTCCAAATAGTCAAACTTGTTTTCTTCTACAGATTTCCACTGAATAAGAGCAAGGTGAATGTTTTACCAAGTGACTAGCTCTCTTTCAGACTAGTTCCAGGGGGAAGCCCCAGCTCCCATGCTGAAGACTAAAGACCACTCCTGAACTTTGCCTCAACTTCCTAGTGTGGGGTCTCTTTTTAGTGATGTGGCAGACAGGGGATGGTGCCAGGCCTGGGGAAGTAAGACATTTGTTTTGGAATTCCATAGACTCTAAACATTGGACCACCACCTTCTAACTGTCTTTAAAACCTTTTGCCTATAACACTTGCAAGCTGTGGTTTTTCTGTCTGTGTGAGGTGACTAACAGTGCTGCCGTGTGGGGAATGTATTAACCTTGCACCCAAACCACCCACTGGCTTCCGGTACCTCTTATCAGCTAAGCCATCAGCTATGAGCTGACATTTCAGCATTGAGAAGCTCCCCACCCCCACCAAAAGAAAAAAAAAAGTGACAGGAGGAGAAAAAGGCTCATTTGGCAATAGTTTGCTCTTGCTGTTTGGCCTGGAGAAAGACATTCAAAGTGGTAGAAGATTGTTTAGTAACAGCTGGCGAGCACCAGGGTGTGAGGCTGATTTTCAGATATGACAGCCACTTACAGGAATGCTGCCAGATACAGCTGTTTAAAAGCCTTAATAAACAGCAAGTCAATACTAATCTTTGCCAAATTAATCTTTTCCCTGACAGCCCATCAGAGCAATTATGTTTGGGCTTATTGTAAACACACAATTGTCAAACAGGGACGCTCCAGACTTAAAAAAAAATTACTGTAGTTTGGTTCATAGTCTCTTTTGAATGGTATTTTCATTTTCTCTCTACCATTGTCTTTCTACCTTACTTTTTGGTCACTGCATATCATTTTCTTCTGGACTTATGTCAGTGTGAATGAAATTTCACTTTCAAATGTCTTTGCTAGCACAGGAAGTTAATAAAATGTGAAATGATTCGTGCGGGTGGTCTTCTTTAATTAGCCACAGTTCTGATGGAGTTCCAATATTACACAGAGATGCTCTCAGTTGTCTCCCATCCGGTACCAAGGACTTTGCTTCTTCGGAATCTACTGTGGTGCAGTCTGGTGCTGGATACAAAATGACAAGATGTTTGGCTAAATATGAGATGAGAAGGCAGAGTCGAATCTCTTGGTACATACTAGACTGCCAAGAGCATCCAATTCAGTTCTATATGACTCAGCTCTATAGTTTCCTCCTCCTGCAGTTTCTAGTCTTGCTCCTTTATGGTTGATGAGATTTGGAGGATTCCACATTCCCTTTCTCTAAGTAATAGTCTTGTCCAAGGATGTGAAGACTTTTTTGTTAGGAAAGTTTTTCCCATACTGACAAATGGGGCCAAATGAAAGTATGGAAATCTCCTTTGAGCATCTTGACAAAGAGAACCACTTCATGTGATCCTGGGGTTGTTTAGAAAGACCCCAAGGAAAATAAGAGTCTGCTCCTTGCTTCACCAAGTCATACTCACACTCAGTTGTTAGAAAACAAAAAACAAAAAAACATAGTGTCCTGTTCATCAGTGTTTTAATTTAGCATTCCATAAAACTAGTCTCCTGAAATTTCTCGTGTTCAAAACTCCTACATGTCTAGCACCTTCTTTCTCCCTTGCTTCTTACACTCTTGATGGGATGAGTGTGTATTAAATCTTTTACTTTTGTCACAACTAGAAAAAACTCTTGTTCAATTTCGTGGGCCAAAATAATATGGTAGAACTCATTTTGAAATTCTTTCAATCTTTTTGTAAACTTAGGTTTCTTAGAAAAATATTTCCATCTTCTTCACCCTCTAATGCTTGTCTGTAGGCACGTATGTAATTCCCTTTTTATTTAAAAGCTTGTAAATCATCAAGAAAACATGGAATTCCCATGGAGGAAAATTTGTGAGTTTGCATTGATTATGATCACATTTCTTTGGTACCTACTATGTACTATGATATTCCAAGTTTTTTAGGAGCCAAAGAAATTATTCAATTTCAAGTAGTCAAAAAGAGATTAGTACTGTGGGGTGTCTCACACGAGGCATTAACTGGAAATGACTCAGAGTAATGTGTATTTAGGGGTTAAACTCGTGAATCAATCTTTTACCTTAACTTGCCACTATTTCAGTGTTTAATCATCAGCCACTGAGATGAATTTTCTGTTTCTATCTTTACTTTAAAATGAGAATCATGAGTAGAATAAGAAAATGCAGGTCAAATCCCCATTAAACAAATAAATATGAGACCATCCATGTCTAACAAACATTTTCATGTTCCATCAGGTAACCTATTTATTACAAATTTCCACATAAACAATCTCATATAATAAAGAAATAATGATGGTTACCGGGACTGAATCTGAAATTTAAAATATTCTTTGTTTAATATGACATAGTCATCTAGGATGAATTCTAAATGGAGTAACTTATAAATAAGCATGACCAATTACTTTGAGTCTTTCACTTAGGACTTTGTAAAGTACTTCTAATTCCATTCGAAATTATATCTTAAGTTGTAGCTAAAAACTCTGTTGTCCCTAGTTCCCCAAAACATCTGGTGAAACCATAAGAGATTACCATTGATGTAGATAAAGGCTCAAACACTGGCATTTTCATATGGATCAATCTAGTGACCTTTCAATGAGTGAGGCAATCTTTTGCAAAGTGCAACAGGCCCGCGGAAAATGGCGATTGGCTACTGATGTGCTAATTCTAAATTCTGCCCTCCTAAATTTTTAAAAGTTTCTTAGCAATGAAATCTGAGAAAGGATACTCTACTTTTGTTAAACACGGCTTTCTATGGACAGCTCATGTCCCACGAAGAGGGTGCTCTTTGCATTTTAGACAACCAATAAAAATAATTACAGAGAACAACTTTATCCTTAGTTATATATGTGAACTTGTTCAACTGGAAGTCATTATTTGACTCATTTTTTTTGTCAGCTCATTACCATTTAGATGGGATTTTTAGACTGTTCTTTCTTGATTTAAAAAAATACATATATATATTTTAGTTGTAGCGGGACACAATACCTTTATTTTATTTATTTATTTTTATGTGGGGTTGAAGTTCGAACCCAGGACCTCAAAAGTGCTAGGCGAGTGCTCTATGGCCGAGCCACAACCCCAGCCTTTCTTAATCATGTTAGAGATTCAACTTACTCCTACTCACTGTCATGTTATTTTATCAAATTTTTGTGCTTAGCTATAATTCTGATTGGGGACATGTTGGTGAAGATATTTTCTGATCAGTATTATTCCTGAATTTCTTAGAATGAGTTGATTTATGGTTCAGAAATCCTTTGATGTACTTCAGCAGAGAATTCTGTGTATACCACTACTGTTCCTCTGAATAATAAACTATGGCTACCTTGATGGCTGCTGTGCCCTGAACTGGCTTTGGGCCTCTGGCTTCCTCAAAGACAGTGGACTTAAAGATGGAGCACTTCAGGCAGACTTAAAGATGGTGGGTTTAAAGATGGCAGATTTCTCAGGCAATGACTCAATGTTGGAGGGCCTCAGACTGGTGAGAGGGCACTTTCAGAGTTTCAGGAAAGAAGACAGGAGGCCATGGCAGCTGCTAATCCCTACTATGCCAATTCGCTTCTGCCCTGAGATTTATTTGGGATTTCTCATTTGGGCCTGTCTTTTAGAGACTGATGGATCACCAAAGAGAATACGGTCACGCATGGTAAGAGTTTTTATTGATGATGTATTTTCTTTTATTTACATTTGTTTTTACTGTATTTGGTATTAAATTTCAACACTCTCTCTACCCTGGTTGCACACCTGCTCTGGAGAAGCTGTAAACAACATCGCACTTCCCTGTACAAACCGCCTGTCGAAGTCAAAAGCTGCTTATTCTCATCCCGGTAATTACCTTCTCAGTTTAGACTTAATGCAAGAGAAATTTTTACTTTATCATAATATAATCAATAAAAGACATTAGTTAATTAGTAGTGCTGGTATATTTCTAAAATACTAAACAGACAAACAATAAACTGTGAACTTAATCACATGAGTTCTTATACAGTTTCAAGACAGGAAAATTAGAGCTCTCAGCTACAGTCATTTTAATAATCACATTGGATCTGCATTATTTATTAGTTATTACATGCTCAAGTGACTCAAGGTTGTACAATGCCTAAAATCATTCCAAAGCAAGCATACCTTTTGTCTTTTTAATTCTGACTGGGTTACATAATGCATATATTTGTATTTCGTTAAACTGCTGGATTCATTTTGCACATTCCATGAAAGAGACATTAACCATTCTTTGGATTTTCAACCAGGTTAACTTAGCTGATAGTCTCGTGTAAGGGAATAATTTTCTAGCTCTCTCTCTCTCTCTCTTTTTTTTGGTGTAAAATCTATGCAAATCCTCATCCAGATTTTCAAAATTTTTGGTCCCCCTAGCAAATCTCTCAGAATTCTTTTTGGGAAGAGAAGTTGCTTCTAGAGACACAAGAGACAGCAAGAATGTCAGTTCCATAAAAACAGCTTTCAAATTTGGAATGCGTTTCTTTTCTCTTTTGCTGTCTGATTACTCACCTTTCATTTCTAGGTTTATTCCTAACAGGATGCTTCCCTTTGGTTCCTTCCTTTGCATGGATCTGTTCTTACATGTTTGGGAGACTTTGTGAGAAGCATGCAGCTTGAGTTTTAGGTGACTGGACTTGAATTTTATGGTGTGTGTGTGTGTGTGTGTGTGTGTGATTTTCAGAATTGACTAAAATCAGCTGAGAACCCAAAAGCAACTCTTTTTAGGTAGAGGATGTGTGTGTTTAGTCTTGGAGCTGTGTGACTTTGGGGGCAATTTTCCTTTATATTGAAGAAGAAAGAAAGTTCTTAAGGAGAATAGTTCTTCATTTGCATCAACCAAAGAAATGCAGAAATAAGGACTGGTTACTTTAATTTGCTGCTAAATGAAAAGCAGGTTTGGCTTTATTCATGTCACTGTAAAAACTAAATAATAAAGTATTCACACCAAGCGTGAATTTTTTTTTGCCAGCAAAAGTTAAAACATCAAAGAAACCTCTTTCAAATACTAACAAATTTACTTACAAACACCTATATTTATTATTTCATAAATAGGCGCAACAGGTTCCATAAAAAAAGATTAAATACAGACACAGTATGAAGAAACAATAATACAGAGCCATATGTAAAGGTTATAATTTAGCTGTTTCCAATCTGTTTCTGCATCTAGTAAGATACCAGGTAAGCATTTGGCAGTTTTATACATAAAAGGACTTAAATGACATTTACTAACCATTACACAAAAAGTGATACAAAAAAGCAATTTTTCTGCAGTACAAAATAAATGGGTTTGCGCTTCCCTTAACACTAGTTTCTTTTTGTCTGATCAATGAGACAAAGCCAATTTGTTTTTAAATTAAAATCATTTGGGAATACTTTTTTTCAAATATTTTGAAAATATAGAACTATTAGTTGTTTTAAAAATGAAGTAAAAATATGAATGTTTGCCAATTTAACCCCTATCGTGAAATCAATAAACTGGGATGAGCCAGTTTCAAATTACAATTTAGCTACAAAAACATTCACATTTTATACTCTAGGAGAGTGTAACATAGATGCTATTTACAAACTTGCTATGACTGCTACATCAAGCCATTTAAAAAGTCTTTAGTAGTTTCATATAAACACCCATTATGAAAACCAATGGAAAATCCAGGACTGTTATCCGAGACATCTACAGTTGCTAAGGCAGTTACTAGGGCGCAGCACTTCACAGCAAAAAACCAACATAAAATCTGAATGGTCCATATTTCCTTCGGGGAAGGAGGAAAAACAATGTCCATAAAGGATTAAAAAAATAATAAAGAAGCATGACTATTTCTTCCAGAGTGGGTGACCCACAAGCTCAAATGGTCCTAAGTGCTTAGCAACTTGTATTTTCTAATAAAATGGAGAACTGCCTTGGCTGTACAAAGCAATCCATGGTGAAAAGACTTCCCTGAATTCCTCAGTGGAAAGAAGAGGTGTTCAGATTTTCAGGTAAGGTACAGTGCTTTGTCCCTCTGCATGCCCCTGTGTGGAGAGAAAACAGACAATTTCTTGTTACAAGACAATCTGCTCCAGGGGACAGCCGGGGTCAATGGCTTTGAGTTATTTGCTCTAGCTCGAGGGATGGAGTTATGTACTGGGAAAGGGCATGGGTAGTTAACCTACATTTAAAGCGAACAGTGATCTAAAGGTATTCATTCTTGGAAGATCTAGAAGATGGCTTAAATTGTTTCTGGAGAGATGTCTTTGTCTTTCCTGAATGAACAACCATCCCAGATAGCAGTTTTGAAAGCCGGAGTAAAACAAGGATCCACTAGGACGCATGCTATGAATGCTGTTTACCACCAGGTGGCGACTGCTGGCTGCTTACCCACTACTGCAGTAGTCGTTATTCCAGTCCACAGGCTGTGGGGGAGGATTTCTGCACCCCGAACGCACATACTCCATTGCTTGAGTGACAACTTGTGCGGCTGTGGATGTAGGATTGATAATAGTCTGATAGTCAGGTTGAAGAGTAAATCCCTGAAGGGGAAAAAATGCAAGTCCACAAATAAGGATCAAAGTGCCTTTTAAAGAAAAATGCAACTAAATATTTATTAATTCTTTGCAAACACCCCAGACCTTGCTCCTGTCACTGTCAGGGCAAGCCTTTGGGAAGGGCCCAGAGAACTTAAAACAAATGCAGAAAAGAAATGCCCCAAACTCGGGTCTACTTACCTTTCCTTCATCTAGCCATGTGTCAGAAAACCTTTAATTATACTCTTGAGCAGATAAATTGACTTGAGAAACAATTTAAAACATAGAGAAGCTAACTCAATCAAAACAAAGGGAGAAAAAAGCTTAAACCCCTCAAAGTTTGTTTTCTATCAAACCTAAGGATACATTAATAGTTAATCCCCAGAATATGAAACAGAATCTTTTTTGAAGGATTCAGGCAGCAGGTGGCTGAGTGTCTTATTAGACTACACCTATTCACATATTGTTCTCAAACCCCTTTTTCTTCATTCAATCACAAAGAGACCATCTGCTTCTTCTTTTATTTGTATTTCTTTCTCAGCTAAAAAATTTCAACCAAAGCTTTTTAACAGTTGTTGGACTAATATAGGGAAAGAGATGCAAAACAACTTGCCATTCGAAAACAGAGAGGGAAAAGTGTAAGACAGAGAAAATATTTTTTTAATTGAAAAGTCTATTAACCAGCAAACAATAATCGGACTTCAGGAAGATTCCTTGAATTCACTAGTATGGTGAAGTGTTGACTTTTAATCCTAGCAAAGCTATTAAAAATTCAAGGACAGAATCTCTGAAGTATATAGCTATATCTGGCACACAAAAAGCATTATATGCAAAGATTTATTTTTAGCTTATGTGGTGAATTCAAGAGCAGCATAAGCAAGCTTTGCTGCAAGTGACTGAAAAAAGCAACTTAATTAATCTTGTGGTTGTCTTGCAGCAGATTCCATCCATGAGTTTTAACCACTGAGAAATCAAGAGATTTCAGAATCATTCCCTATTTACTTGGAGGAAGTTTTTGATGACCTAATATTGTTGAATTTTTACTTTTCTTAAACTCAGCAGGATACTCAGAGGATTGATTTTTTTTTAAACTAAGGATATTTCCTTAGACTTTAGTTTATGTTTGGATGTCCCCAGTGTAATGACTCCAAGACAATACCTACTAGCAACTGTCTTCAACTCTCAATATAGGATTTAAGATATTGATTTAGTTTCCATTCAAATGATAGACTTGGAACCAATGTCTACCCTCACTCCCACCCAAGCTATAGAGAAAGATAAAATTCTGGATATTGGGAAACAGTCATTGAAGAGTGGAGAATTCATCCAGACTGGGTGTTTGACCTTATATAGACTAAAAATTTCCTAAGTTAACAACTGATTTGTGGGAAATAAGTTTGTCTGTGTACACACCACCTCTAGCTCAAACTGTGAATGTCTTCTAAATGAGAAAGTGAAAAGAGGTCTAACTGGTAATTTGGGAGTCCTGTCCTTTCCAGGCGAAATCCTCTTTCTCTAGACTTGCCCAGATTTCCAACATGGTGAGAGTCTTACTTAATGAAATGTCTTCATTTCCTTAGAGTCCTGTTATCTTGTCCAGCATTCTTGACTTCCTTCCCTAGTGTCTAGTGTGTTCCTGGGCAAAGGGCAGGAGAGAGCTTTGAGGGAGCATTGTGTTGACTTCCTTTATTAAGTCCCCCTTGTAAGGCTGCCTTAGGGGACCCTGAGATCTGACGGTATTTACAGTGCTTACTCGATATTCTCAGGGCCTAGCCCATAGTAGTGGCTCAATAAATTATATCTTTCAATAAATAAAGTTTAGTACAGATTACTCGATGCTACTGTTAGAAAGCATCAGGGTGGATAAACGTGTAAATGCCAGGGTTTTCCTATCTTTTTAATGTAAAGTTCTCCATATTGGATTGTTACACAATGGACAAAATAGAACCTAAAAGCAAACAAGTATCAAAACAAAGAGTAATTGAAAATATCTTGAGTTGAAGGTATGGAAACATGAAAAAGCAACACACACACACACACACACACACACACACACATGCACACCCTAAACCATCTTTTTCCCCCCCATTCTGTGAAAAGAGATCCTTAAGTTTGGTGAGAGAATATCAGGCAAATATTAATTTTTAGATTATTAGTTAAAATTAAATGGATGACTTCAGTTTATAAACCTAAATTGTATTCTAGCTAGAAAGTTCAAAGATTAAAAATTTAGCTAAAATTTAGTATAAATTTAAGGAAATCACTAATATCAAAACATGCAAGAACCAAGAAATATACAGGCAAAGGCTGACGTAACATTATTTAACACTATTTTACTTTCAAGTTGGAAAATGAAACATGTTTCTGAACATTATTATAAAGAGATGCTGAGGTCAAACTTAGAGCTAAGTACATTTTTATAACTGATGTAAATTGAAAAAAAACAATGATATACACTTTTTGGAAAATGTTTGCTTAGCAGTCTAATTAACCAAGACTGAATATTTTGCATTTTAATGCTCAGGAGAAAAATCACCAACTGTTTTGTAGCATGCCTGGAATTTTAAATTTCATTTTCTGGTGCCAGATTGAAATAAAAATAGGAAACATGATAAAGATTAATTTGATGTCAGAAGGGACATTTACTCTTTAATTAGATTTCTGTAGCCCTAGCAGTTTTGTTGTGCCACCATAGCAAGTCCGAAAAAGCCTACAGCACCACCAAACAGTGATCCTCATATCCACACTTTACTGGAAACTAATTTCATTTCCTGCCTGTCTGAAGAGGTATTTTCAACAGGGCGTCAATGTTTTTTGTCTTCACGACTGATTTATTCATCAATCTCAATGTGATTTTTTTTAAACCTTTAAATTACACCCAAATCCTAAAGCAGCTGTTTATTACACAAGGAAATTGAAAATCTGTCCATGTGATATCATACAAAGATTTTTTTTCTTAAGGTTATAAAGGAAGTTGACAGATATTAATGATTTCTTCTCTTGACCTCATTCGACAATACAGTGAGCAGAAAAATAGGCGTAAAACTGGATCCCCCCAAAAAAGAGGTTCATGGGTTCCGTGTATAAAATATTATTCTAGAAAAAAAGTGAAACTATTACTCCTGGTGGACTATACAACCATTTTGTAGGATACATTCATTTTCAAAAGGGTAATAAAATAGCTAAAGTAATACTGAAATATGAGACATTCTTTTAAAAATACAGTAGTCATTTACTTTCTTTTTTCTCTCTCCTTTGGGGTGTGTGTGCGTGCTCGCACATGTGTGCACGCACACACATGGAAACACAATCCACATACTAGTAAGCAAACATCTTTGGACAAAGGTGTTTTGGATGATGAATCAGACAGGTCAAATTTTATCTGCGACTTGGGTTGCACACACAACAAAACCATCACTTTTTCCCCCCCATTTTATGAAAATAGGTCCTTAAGTTGGGTGAGAGAATATCATGCAAACATTTTTTATTTATTAGCTAAGATTAAATGGGCGACTTCAGTTTATAAACACCAAATTATGTGCTACCTAGAAAGTTCAAAGATTGAAAATTTAGTTAACTTCAGCATCTAAATTTAAGCAAATCATAAATACCAGAAGAATCACAGACCAAGAAATCTACAGGCAAAGCCTGAAGTAACATTATTTTACTTTTAAGCTATAAAAATGAAACATACTTCATTTTCCTGGTAGACTGGGACAACAGGTACAGGCTGAAGTCTCACTGATGACCTGAATGTTGTTCCCAACAACTCTTGTGATTGTAGCAGATTAAGACATTCAGGGTTGATGGACTTTTTGATCTCAATTTTAGTATGATTGACCTATGGGGTCTGTCAGTCTCCTCAATCTGCAGGCTCCTGCTCCAGTGACCTGTGGATGACTCTTACCCTGTCCCCACCTCTTTCTCCTCATTCACTTGCTACCCATTTGGCCTTTCCATCTCTCAGGCAAGACAACTTTATAGTAACCTTGGCTAAGGGAGACTTCCATAAGGAAATGGATCCCTTTGCTTGCCATAAAAATTTTGATTTCAGAACTAACTGGGATTTACAGACCCTCTAAATTCTTGGAAGAAACAAGTTTTCTAATACAAAGGTTGCTATTCTACAAGAGCAACTGATAGCAAGGGGCAACAAGCCTAGCATTAAGAATTCAGGTTCTGCGTACATTTTGGGATCAAATTTTTGACACACACACGTCAGTTAGTGCACTAATCGCCAGGATATATGAAGAACTCAAAAAACTTCACACCAAAAAACCAACAACCCAATCAATAAAGGGGCTAAGGAGCTGAACAGATACTTCTCAGAAGAAGATATACACTCAATCAACAAATATAAAAAAAATTTTCAATATCTCTAGTAATTAGAGAAATGCAAATCAAAACTACTCTAAGATTTCATCTCATGCCAGTCAGAATGGCAGTTATCCAGAATACAAACAACAATAAGTGTTGGCGAGGATGTGGGGCAAAGGTACACTCATACATTGCTGGTGGGACTGCAAATTGGTGCAGCCAATCTGGAAAGCAGTACGGAGATTCATTAGAAATCTGGGAATGGAACCATCATTTGACCCAGCTATCCCACTCCTTGGTCTATACCCAAAGGACTTCAAAACAGCATACTATAGTGATGCAGCCACTTCAGTGTTTATAGCAGCACAATTCACAATTGCTAAACTGTGGAACCAACCTAGGTGTCCTTCAACAGATGAATGGATAAAGAAACTGTGATACATGTACACAATGGGATATTACTCAGCATTAAAAGAGAAAAAAATTATGGCATTTGCAGGTAAATGGATGGAGTTGGAGAACATCATGCTAAGCAAAATAAGCCACCCCCCCCACCCCCGGGGCCCAATCCAGGTGCTGAATGTTTTCTCTGATAAGTGGATGCGAATCCATAATGTGGGGAGGTGCATAGGATGAGTGGAGAAACTTTGGATGGGGCAAAGGGGAGTGGGGGGAGGGGAAAAGGAGTAGAAAAGATAGTGGAATGAGAAGGACATCATTACCCTAGGTACATGTATATTGCACAAATGGTGTGACTCTACTTTGTGTACAACCAGAGAAGTGAAAAATTCTGCTCCATTTGTGCACAATGAATCAAAGCGCTTTGTACTGTCATGTATAACTGATTAGAACTGATGAAAAATAATAAAAACATACCTAATTATTTTGGTTTTGGTGTCTAAATGCCTAAAATAAAACCTAATTTTAAATATATATATATATATATATATATATATATATATATATGAATTCAAGCTCTGATTTCTGAACAGATTCAGGTTTGAATACCAGCTCTGACTTTATGAGTACATTATTTAACTCTGCCAAGCCTCAATGTCCTCATCTGTAAAATGAAGATGATGCTGGTATCTGAACTGTAAATGTTCTGAGAAGATGAGCTAAAAGTATTAAGGTCTACTAATACCTGTTAATAATAATAATGATGATGACGATGATGATTATGAATTTGGGACTACATATATTTGATTTTTCTTTCTGCCTCTTCTCTCACCAAATTTAAGCCTGAAATTTCATAGATGGCTAGATACTAATTCTATAGGAGAACTGTGTTTACATATTTACATAAAGATCTGAGGACAAAGAGTAATTTGACTATAAAAGTGACAGCTGAATTTGCTACAGTTTTTAGGTTTTCCCCTTCTTTAAAGACAAGTTTTTAGTATTTTTGAATACTGTATGGTCAACTGAGTTTACATGGTTTGCTCCTAATTTCCAAATTTTGAAATAACATCAAAATCCAAGTTAAGCTAAGATTTCCCACAAATGACTTCAATAATCGAGAAATGAGTAAGGAGGTTCTCAGACGGCCAGATTTTCCAGTTTATGCAGAGGTGAGCTCCCCTTATTTCTTTCTTTATATTTTTTTTATGATGCTAGAGATCAAACTCAGGGCTCGGTGTATGCCAGGCAGGTGCTCTACCTCTGAGCCCCAGATATCCATTTTTAAATAAAACTCTGGTTAGAATGTTTAGTTCTTAAAATTTTCAGGGTTCCACCAAATTTGCTATTGAACCTGATTTTATTTTAGAGCATTTATTGGACTTAACTGGCAGACCAGTCAAGATGTTCTCATCTACAAGCAATATTTAAAAACATATATAGAATTTTCTATCATAAAAAGATCAATGGCAGTATGTGACATCTCAAAATAATAAATATACTCTACTCGAGAAACAGAACAAAAAGGGGATTAGAAAGATAAAGCAAAATGGATATCTTGGGGAAGAAACCAGTGATTATGAAAAGCAACTATCAACTGCTAGGATGATATCATGTTCCACAAACCCATCCCTTGTCAATTACATTATTTTTTTCATCAACAGATATTTGTAGAATATTTTTGATTCTTTTTCTCCATTTAAATAGAAGAAGAGAAAACACATGTCCCCCAGCCTCCACTGGATGAACAGATCCCTCTCCCAGCCCTTCAGAAGAGGGGTACTGATTCTAAGTCTGGAGCTATGGTGCTTACTTGCTGCATGGTGGGTGAATGTAAGGCAGACTGGACCTGCATGGGGAGCTGGTTCCCAAGGGGCTGCTGCATGGTGAGTGGCTGGTGCTGCTGCATGCTGAGATGCTGGTGGAGAGGTGGGCTGATCTGGAGGGGAGGAGGGGGAGACACAGCCATGTTTGCTATAGAGACAGTCACTGGCATTTGGTTATTCGGCTTGGGTGCGATGTTCCTGGGGAGACTAGAATGCATGGCAGTTAGGTGAGGATTCATTCCAGGTTGTTGGTGATAGTGCGAACTTAGGTACAGAGCTGAGTGGGCCTGGCTGGGCCCATGGAATACTGACGGCTTGGAACTGATCAGCTGAGGAGCTTGAGATGTCTTAACATCGACAGGTTCACTGTAGCTCTGTGGAAGAAACAAATGAGAGAAGAATTAGAAGCAGGATCCATAGAACACGGATTTGATGAACAAGATGCTCTGTGAGCTTATGCACGAACTTTCGTGAGAATCAACACCCATGGCTATTCTTGACTCTCTTATCTAAGAATTCCTCCATCGTTATTTTTAACATAACTTATACAAGGCTGAGTTTAATTCTATCTCTTTTATGAAATCTAAAACAATCTGCAGTGACATTTTATTCCTTTGCTTAAATGCTAAGCTCTAACTTGTGGACTCTTCTCCTCATCCAAAAATAAAAAGATGGGCGGGGGGGGGGGTAGGAAGGATGCCATCATCAGTCTAATGGAAAACACAATATAGCTCACTTTCAAAGTAATTCAGTTCTGCAGTTCTCATATTGATTAGGTGTTTAGCCCCCCCCTCCCCTTATAGTCTCACGGAGCCTTGGCCTAGATATTTGCACAAAGAAAACAAAACTGGTTGTTGGAAATGGCTATGGAAGAAAAAGTTCTAAAATACCTTTCTGAAGTCATATAAAATTACATTAATATGGCTTCAAAGTAACCACGAAACTCATCTTGATTTTTTTTTTTAAGTTGATGATGAATTATCCTCCTTAATGAAGTGGATAAAAATAATCTCTCTTAGAAATTTTAGAATCCATCATAAATTAATATAATTTTGCCCTAATTTTTTTCTACACCTTCATAGGGTCATTTCCTAATAATCTTTTAATTGACTTCAAAACTCGACATTTCACTGGAAGCTGAAAAGAATCAAAAATTACCTCTTGGACACTTTTTCTCCTACTTTTGCTGAGAGAAAGAGACTGACCTAACAAATGGGGAAAGGTAAAATCAATGAGAAGAAAAAATGCTAAGATGTTGTTCTGGAGAAAGTCACATTGTCAAAAGAAGGTCTGGTGCATGCAAGTATGCCCTTACTCTGCAACTTTAATGTCACTCTTAACACTTTCAGACGTCAGTTAATGTCTTGTTGCTTTTAGCACTGTGGGGACTGCTGGCACTGTGAGGGTCTTCCCTGTCCCTCCGGCTCAGGGTCCCACTACCCTGGCATTTGAAGAAACTCAAGCCAGTTAGCTGAATTATAACAGGTCAGCCTGCAGAACTGGTAGCCACCTGGTTAATCTGTCCTCAATAATGCGAACAAATTAAATTAAAACAATGATGCTGCATGTGTGCTCACTCTCGAGGTGGTTCTGGTCTGCCAGTAGTGGGTGAACTGTTAACCCCATAACCTGTCTTCCATAGCAAGGAGACATCAGATGCTTGTTAAAACACACCAAGCCATGGAAATATGGATTTCCATGATGATCCCCTGCAGAAATATGATAAGGTATACTCAAAGAATCCACGCTCCCCCAAATGTCTCATTAGGACATTTTTCTGTGTGTCAATGTTGATGCAGCCTTCTGAAATAGGAATAAATGTTTAGCCTTCCCATCTCCTGCATTAACATTAAAAATATAAAAAAAACCATTTACCAAAAATTTTAAAGACAGACTTTAGACTAAAGAACCTTATTAAAGGTAGTACCCAAAAGGTACTTTTAATTTAAAAACGTTTTTAGTTTAAAAATTATTTTAAAACTTTCATTTAAAAATTTTTATCATTGATGTGTAAAATAGTTAACAATTCACTTGAAAAGTCAAATGCGTTAATTGAGGTTGGGTAAACAGTGACTCCTTCTAAATCAGAAAAACATGTACTGCAATTGATAATGTCTCAAAAATTATTCCATATGTGTCAAGATCATGTTTATTGTGTGTCTCCGTGTGGAAGTCATCTGGTAAAGTGTTTTTGTTGTGTTTGGATTGTGTCTCTTCTAGCTTATTACAAAAGGGCAAACTTCATATTTATTCATGGACTACATCAACTTCATACTGGAAAGAAAGGTATCTAATTCAAATTAATACATGTTGGTGCATTTTAATTTTTTGCTTTATCATTGTTTTTAATTTACAAAGAATAAAAATAATTGACATTTCCTATACAACCCAAACTAGGAAATGTATTTCATCATAAAATGTTTTCCTTTTTAGTTTCTATGTATACCTTCTTACTAGGTGATAAGGTGATTATTGGCTACAGAAATAAAAATGTTGAATTTAAAAGAAATGGTGAATCCAATTTTTCTGAATTTTCCTTTTTAAATAATAGCATGTAGTCTACCCTATAGCATCTCAATAATAAATAGATAGATGAGAGCTAGATAAATAGAAAAATACACATCTGTATTCATAGAAATAAATAGCATTCTAAGTTGAGATACTTTATTGTCAACCTTGTAAAGGCTCTCTTTGCTTATGGATGATTAAACACAATTTCTGTATTCAGACATTTGTCATTTACCTTCTTTATACCAAAGCATATAAAGACCAGTTGCCCCAAACCTATATTGAAATGATGGTAACTTTGAATCATCATTAGGACTATTATAACCTCAAATAGATTCCAAAAATAATGATTCAGATAACACTTGGAATATAATTTTTAACAAGAGGGAGGAAAAGTTATATTTTTTCTCCTTTACTTTCTAAATCATTGAATGTGACATGCTATACATCATGTTGAGCCACATCCCTATCCACGGTAGGCACTCCAATATGAGTTCTTGCTCTCTGTGTGTGTGGTTTTTTTTTTTTTTTTGGAAATGTGAAGAAATGATTTTTCTTCTTACAGAATGAGGTAAACATAGAAACAGGGATGTTATGAATCCAGGAAGCAATTTTTAAAAAAAAAATGGTGGGGACTTGAATCTGTAGTACATGCATACAGCATAGTGTAAAGTACATAGAGGACCTACACACATGTTTGTTGAATGAGCGAAGGACAATTTTGGGGCAGTACTGTATGTAGATACTGTTGTCTTTGCTGAGACTTCTCACTTAGTCATGACTCGGAAAACGTACAGAATATTGGATTGATGTGCCCCATTCTCTACTCTTCTTTTAGCATGAACCACACACTTCCTGAAGTGTTGAGAAAATAAAGCCCTCAGTGTTGTCCTCTGACTAGGTACTCTGCACTTTGGGCCTCACTGGCTCCAGGCAGGACGACATCAGTGGAGGAGCATACTGTGTTCCACCCACACTTTGAGAATGTGTGTCTTTATATAAAAGTCACTCATTTAGTTGGGGAAAAAGCTTCCTTCTACCTTCACTTCTGATTAATTATTAATCAGACTAATACAATAGGCCATCTATTAATTACATAGCTATTTCAATGTTTTAGAAGACAGAACAAGTTCATTTTCAATAGCAAACAGCTATGAATCCATAATCTGATTAAATGGAAATATGAAGAAATCATAAACTTAATATACTCTCACTGCCAGTTCCTTCCAATTAAATTCTGAAAGCAAGGCTATAGTTTTGCAAATCAATTATACTGCATTTGAAGATCTCCAGACCTACCATTCAGAAATTAGAACTATTTTCTTATACATAGTAAACAATTTAAATTTGTTTCTACTTTTAAATAGATTAATCACTTTTACTTCACAATGAGTGTCTTGTGTTGGTCACCCGACAAATGTGATTTTTACCAGCATAAATTGAAAATTAACCTGTGAATCTGACATTTTTTTTTTTTTTTTTTTTTAGGGAAAAGTGTGTTCTTGCTCTTCATTTCTAAGTATTTCCTTTTTTCTATTTGCCTTTGGGCCACAGATTCTGGAAGACATCAGCTATAAGCAAAAATGCAAGATAGGAGCAACAGAGATCATTGGGGTCTTATCTGCGGAGACTTCTTTTGTTGTGAGTGAAATGCATAAAAGATACACCTCCATAAGCCCTAAGATATTCTTATTAACCAAGTTGATGTTATCCAAGATAATTTCAATCCCATTTACTTCCTATAATGAAGATAATACTGCACAGTGTATAAATGTCCCCATTCTGGGACAACCTGTGTTATAAAAATGAAAGATTGACAAAGTAATTGTTATTTAAAATAGCAAAGTATAAACACAAGACATAAAACTCAGTGGAAGCAACAATATAGGAGTTGCTGAACCAAATCAAATTAATAGCCCATCTAATTTGATTCTTGTTTTCAGCACTGACCAATACTTGACACATTGGAAATTAAACAAAATTTATGCACCTACTCAATTGTGCATTGTTACTTCTGGAAGGAAAATTCGTCCTGGTCCTTGCAGGTGATTAACTTATACCCTGAAGCATGAGATTTTATTGTCTTTAAATCACTATCTAGGCTTACAGAGCTGCAAATTTTATGTTAACAGTCATAAAATGATCCATTCCATTTGCAAATTCAGACTCTGTGTTTGTCTCAACAGCTCTCCCTGGCATGAATTCTATGTTTACCTCATTCTGTAAGAAGAAAAATCATTTCTTCACGTTTCCAATTCACTCTCCTTTAATGCAATCTGAGGGATTAAGTTTCTTTACTATCAATCATAGAAATAGAGAACTTCTTAATTTAATTAATATTGTTTTGTATTGTATATACATATAAAATATGTATATTTTTATATGTATATAATATACATATATGTACATAATATATTATATACATGTATGTGTATATAATATATAATATACATATAAAATGTATATTGTATATACATATATATAGTATGCATATATATGGTATTTTTTTTTTAAGATTTTGTTATTTTGGTAGTTAATGAACTACTCCTTAAGGCAGAAACAAAAATCTCAATTTGATGTGTGACCTTAAAGTAAATGAATCCTATTGCTTTTACTTAACATACCAGAATACAACCATCCAAATTCTGTCTCCTCCTGGGTTGGCACTCATGAGAAGCTGTACTCTTATTTCAATAATGCTGCCTTTTTTTGGGATATTTGGGAACTTCCCTACTGGAATTCTCTTCAGAGCCTGTGGGACACAGTTTTACATATCCTCAGACAACTCTTTGTCTTTTGATGGCAAATTTGATTTTTGGAAACAGCTAATAGTCAGTGGAAGCCAAGGCTGTGGGTTCCATGTAGGTGATGTTTGGGGAAAAGAATGAGATGTGAAAACTATGTAACAAGATTGATTTTCTTGTGTGGCTCATAAACTTTTCCTGACTGCAATCCTAAAAGAGGAGTTTCAAAAAATTTTGTGAACTCTGGGAGCAATAATAAAATGGGTTTGTAACCTCCCCTGGTGACTACTTTGAATGCAATACTCATTTGGGGAATTATAAATTCTGGTCTATGTGGTAAAATGAAAGTAGTTCCATGGCTTTAAAGTTATACATTATTTTCAGCATAATAATTCAGACTCATGTCTAAGAATTTCTTTGTCTATGGAAAAACTATATTTCCTTAGGCTTTACTTAACAGCTCAACTGAATGTGACCTGCAATAATGTGTAAAAATTGCCTAAGTCAGGAATCCCCACCCTTGTAATCACATATAGGGTTCAAAAGACCATTTCAATTAAGAAACCCTTAGAGATGAATATATTTCTGTTTACATTTAGATAATTTCTTATTTTTATAAAGAGATGAAAGGATGATGTAAAAATTATTTTTAATGTTAGCTTTTAAATTTCTTTATATCAAAGTAGTTTTAGTTTAGTTTTTTTTTTTTTTTTGAGGTGGGGTACTGGGGATTGAACTCAGGGGCACGCAACAAATGAGCCACATCCCCAGCCCTATTTTGTATTTTATTTAGAGACAGGGTCTCATTGAGTTGCTTAGCACCTCACTTTTGCTGAGGTTGGCTTTGAACTCTCAAATCAAATCCTCCTGCCTCAGCCTCCAGAGCCACTGGGAATACAGTTGTGTTCCACTGAGCCCAGCTATACAAAGTAGTTTTGAAGCCAAATTAAAAATACGACCCAGCTAAATTTTCAATGATACACAAATCTTTTCCTACTCCTTTGCACACCTATAATGCTAAAAATAAAATTAACAAGAATTGCTTACATTTATTAAGCGCTTCCTGTGTTCAAAATCCTGAACTACAGAGTTCATCATTAAATATTTAAAATTTTATTTTATTGTGGTAAGAATACTTAACATGAGATCTATCCTCTTAAATTTTTAGGTGGGCAAAAATTGATTGTTTACTAGGATACAAGAGATCTCTAGAGCTAATTCATCTGGATTAGATGAGACTTTAGGCCTTTTGATTAGCAGCACCCCATTTCCACCCCAGCCTAGTGCAACCACCATTCCACTTTTTGAATTTCTACATTTGATTATTTTAGATACATCACAGAAGTGGAATTGTGTAGCACTTGTCTTTGTGCAAATGACTTATTTCATTTAGTGCAACGTCCTCAAGTGAACCATGTAGTTTATATAGATTTTCTTATTTTATCCTCCTGGAAATTCTATGACATCGATGGTGCCTTCTCTGTTTAACACTTGAGCAAGTTGAGTCATGGAACATCTAAGCAACCCAATGAAAACATGGAGTTAGAAAGTAGAAAACCTGGAATTTGAACCCAGATTCCTTCATCCCTAGTGGCTCCAGACTTTTCTGTCTTCTGAGCACTCTCCCAGTTTGACAGTGGTGGTTCTTTTTGAGGTCCTCTAATATGGCTCCCTTAAACCCATACAGCCAAACTCTAGATAGGGCAGAAGGGTGGGAGGGGAAGGGAGGGGGCAGGGGGTTAGCAAGGATGGTGGAATGTGATGGACATCATTATCCAAAGTACATGTATGAAGACACGAATTGATGTCAACCTACTTCATATATAACCAGAGATACGAAAAATTGTGCTGTATATGTGTACAAAGAATTGTAATACATTCTGCTGTATTTTTTAAAAAAAACCATACAGAAATGTGGAGCTTGAGGGTACCTCAGAGACCTTCAACTCTCATTTATAAGCTTCTGCTTTTATATTTTTTAAGGAAAGAAATTTTTTAGTACAACAATTCCAGATTTCAGCAATGCCCCGATCTGATTAATGCTTCTAGTTTGAAATGGAACCTACAGCGAGAAAATGGACTTCGAGTCATCTCTGTCTTATGTCTAATTTCCACTGCTGGTTTGAGCACCCTCTCTATTTTGCGGGTTTAATAAACTTGAATTCTCTCTTCTCTGCTACTACCTTTTCATCTTTGATATTTTAGCAATTATTTTCCCTTTCTCACCTCTCCCTTTACTAACTTACAGAGTGTAAAATTGGGTAAGTTATTCTGGGGTCCACCTAACTCTGTTTGCAAGACTCCATGCTCCTGTTGATGGGTAATTGCAGCATGCTGGAACAGTGGGGAGTAGCCCAACTGGGCATTTCTGTCACTGGTTCCACATGACCAGGTGAAGCAGCCACTCTTCTGGGACAAGGTGGTACAAAGTAGTGGCTTCCAAACCCTTTGCAGGGCCAGATTCCCTGAAGGTCTCTGGTTAGTCTCTAGATGCAGTGATGTGGTGTGACAGCTACGAGTACACAGCCTGCTGGGGACCGGGGCCTTGTTTAAGCCAGGGTGGTTATACTCTAAACTATTCATATGTAAAAGGAGGCACAGAATTTTATCAGAGAGAATAAGAGACACCAGTTCTAAGGATGCAAATATTTGACAATTGCTCAGGTAGAGAAAAGCCTAGAACCTTTGGACCAGGACACTGAGGAGTCTGAGTCCTCATCCTACCACTAGTGTTCTTTCCTCACCATGGGCAAGCTATTTAGTCTCTACCCAGAGAGAGCAGGGCTCTATCCTACTGAGCAGGACAGTTGTGGTGGAAACCGAATCTACACAAAAAGCCTAGCACAGTGTAGGGCCCTGAGAGGCTCCCCAGTAGCAGGATGCCATTTGTATTTGTGATCTTACGGTGAAAAAAATTTCAATCCAACAATTTGCTGATGATATGTATGAATGTGTCACTTGAAAGTACAAAGATGAGAATATTCATTTATTTTTTGGAGGGGAGAGGGAGGTAGATTTCAAGTTTACTCAAGCCTGGGGTCATGTTAATGAATATGCTGTATTAGATGGCATATCATACAAGTAAACTAAAGAATTAATGACTGAAAGGGGCGGAGAGCATTGTTAATCCCATGACAGCTTCAGGTTCTGGAAGAAGCAGCTAATTTTAGAGTACAGCTTCAAACTTCTAAGTATCAAGAAACATTCCACTAGAATCTCTCCTACCCATCTATGTCTCTCAGCACCTAGCCATCAGCCTGACATGGAACAGGTGTTGAGCACCCTGTGCTGGATGCAAAGCACATCCCAGAGAGGAAGCAGCAGACCCTGATGTGACTGCAAATGACCAAGATCTACTGGCCTAGGAATGAAAAGTCTTATTTGGCAAAATGAATGCATTGCAGAGAAAACAGATTCCAAAATATGCAACTCTGGAGGGGTAAACCAAAGTTGCTGGGAAGAACCTTCAAAAACAAACACAGCATTCTAGTTAAAACAGTTTTTCATGGGCAAGAATGACCTTTGAAGAGAGAATGATTTTGGGGAAATGGGGTTTGGCAGATGTAGCAGGGCCCATCAGAAAGACCAAGAATAGGACTTGGGTCACACCTCTGGGGCGCCCCCCCCCCCGACAAAAAGAAAAGGAAGAAGGGCCAAGGAGTGGTTTAGATCAATGCCAACTTCATCACTGTGTCTCTGTTTACCTGAGTGCTACTCTTCCTCTTTAGTGAAATGTTGGGAATCAAACCTACTTCAAGGAGTAAGGCAAGAGTATTAAGGGAACTCCTGCACATAAAGTGATCCTTTAAAAATGTCCACCTGTTCATGCCATTCCCTACTGAAATCCACTCAGTGGCTTCCCTTCCAAGTGAGAATAAACTCTGGTTCCTTTTACCATCCTGCAAGACCTTTGTGAAGGGCTCTTGTCCACCTTCCCAGGTTCATCTCTATCCATGCTTCTGATCACTTAGCTCTGGAAATACTGATCTCCTCTTAACTCAGAGAGATGTTTTGCACCCCAAGTCTTTGCACTTGCTGAAGAGCTGCCTGTTTTACTTTCCCCTTAGTCTCTCTTTTTCTGCAAACTCCTGTCCTCCTTGGATCCCCAATTTCAATGTTACCTCTTCCAAGAAACTATTGCAAACCCCGCCCAGCAGATCCTTTGCTTTATGCCCTTAGGTTCTAAAATACCTTGATTATTTATTAGTTTAAATTTTCACTATTGGTCTCTCAATATAACCAAAAGTTTTTAATGTCTAGGGAATGAATTTGCTGGTTCACCATTGCATCTTCTGAACCTGGCAAAGATCACATGCCCAGAAAAAAATTTACCAAATAAATAATGAATTAGTTGACAAATTTTTTAAAAAAAATTAACAGAGAGCCTGGCTGTCACATGTGATTCCTTAGAATTTTAACTATTATATTACGAAGAATTTTCTCTTTGCTGCTTGCTTTAAGACTTTTGGAATAGGGAAATAATTTAAAACATGGTTAAAAAACCTATAATGTAGAAAAATATATGTTTAGATATGAATGGCTATTATTTTTGCCTAGTCACAACTAAAATGGAAAAGAAATGAATTTTTATATATGTACCATATGCTTTGGGAGGGTAGCTTGGTACATTTTCTGTAGATGTGTAGAAGGTTATACAGCAAATACCTGCTCACATACAGCATCAAGAGAGTCATTTTTTCCCAACCTGGAAAAGTGATTGTAACTTTCCTTCAATTTGTATACCATAATAGATAGTTGTACATAAATAGAGATTCAACAGCTCTAGCAAAATCCCCACTGCCAAAGAGAAGAAAAATGTCAGAGTAAGCTGTAAAAAAAGTGCTTGGTTTCTTAAATGTAGAAACGGCAATTCGCAGCATTTATATAAATTGCCATATACTGGGGGTTGCAGCTCTGAGGCTGAATAGTGAGAAAAGTTGCAGCTAAGAGCAAATCTGAGGACACTTGTTTTGGAAGTAAGGCTTAGTCAGTACTATAGCATTCTGGCAATCTGCATGTCATTAACCAGAGTGCTTTGTATTGGGACTGGAACTTCCTGTATTGATTTTCTCATGTGTTAACATGCTCTGAAACTCTATTTAAAATGTTCAAAAAGAAACTTATCTTGGATGAGATAGAGAGAATTCATTTTTTTCCAAGTCTCCTTTATATTTGGTCCATCGATCTGTAGCAATATCAATATGAGTAATGACTGGAAGGATCCAACATTTGCTTATTTTTTGTTATAATTTTATGTGCATTCCGTGTATTATATTTATGTATATTTATCCACCAAATTTTGTTATGAGTTTATGTACGTTCTGTGAATTATATATGTATATTTATATGTACATACATATACATCTATATGTATGTGTATATATATGTATATACACACACACATATTTTGGTGTGTACACACACACATACACACACACACACACACACCAAAATGTGAAATGGTATCAGTAGAAAATATAAACAGCTTCAAAAAGAGTTAGATGAATTAGCAATGGTGAGCTCTAGCCTGAGACAATGCAAGAGAGTTAGAAGGTTAAATCATGAATACTAAGTTTTCTCACAGTGTCATATTTTAAAAGTGGAATAGGCAGTAGAATTAGACCAACACTACTGAAATTCCTTATTTGTATTTTGCCCTCTTTCGTATTTTTTCTGCATCAATCAATTCAGCATATATTTTCCTTAAAAAGAAGCTACTTTATATAATTATTTTAGAGTTGTTAGAATGGGAATGGATATTTGTGGATGAAAAAAAGGAAGTATTTCATGCGTGAATGAGATGAAGTCCAGAGCCCCAGGGTCACAACGAACAAATTAACAGCCAAGTCCAGACTTGAGCTGACACAGTGCCAAATCCTTCTAGACTCAACCCAGTCTTTCTGTGGTCACTTCCTTGAGGATTCTTCGAGGGGAAAATGCACTTTTAATAACACGAGACCAAACTGAGCTGAATTCTTGAGTATTTCCAAGAGCAGGATTCGGTGTGTAAGATATTCTGAAGGACAAAACATTTTTAAGTGATGTTTTTATTTTCAAACAAAATGATGTGATTTATTTCTTTCCCTCATGGCCAGCTTTTTTTCTTTAATCATGATGCAATGAGGCTGGAACTTAAAATAGTTGGCATCTCCTCAGTAAAGGCCAATGGGAAGGAGGGAGGTGATTTAAGAGTTGGGTATGGAGAAATGGAAAGTTGGTTCAGGATTAAGAATGTATCACGATTACTCTACCAAACCAAAAGTTCATGCGTGGACAGCTTTTTATGAAAAGCCAAGAGGGTGATGCTCTGATCTTTTAGTGATGAACAAATATTTCCATAACTTATAGCTTTGTTTAGGATGGTATTTTTTTCCCAACAAAGAAGACTGTGCAGAATGCTAGAGTGATCTTTTATATTTTTAAATGACTATCAAAGTCTGCACGGAGATGGCCACAATCCGTCACAATACCACACAATTGCACGTTACCTTGGATACAAGGCTGGCTCTGTATGCTGCAAGTTGCTTCAGATACTCCTTCTTTGCAGCCTCGGTTTTCTTTTTATAGACCTGTGACAACAACAAAGAGTCTTAAATTAGAAAGTGCATCTGCTTTTGTTTTCAGAGACATACAATACAGAATGATAATTGCACACACATACATATAATTATATAATAATATATATCTCCCTGAAGATAGTGTTTTCCCATGGAAACAAATTTGAAAGATCAGAAGTAGACAAGATAAGAAGATTAACAATGTTAAAATTTTACATTTTACATAATGCACATGAAAGGACTTTATCTGGGTTACTTTGAGAACAGAAGTAGTTGGCTTCGATAGATAATATTGATGAAGGTTCCCAAGGAAACCACACCTGAATAAATAATGTATTCATATTTATATGATGGGCAGACAATTCCACAGTGCTGTCATATCCTAATATTTATGTTCCATGCTAAATACAAAAACAAAGAGAAATAAAAAATGACATATCATGTTCAATAAGCCAATCAAAGGACATGCAATAGAGTTTGCAGTTGCATCATTAGTTTAAGATTTTTAGCATTGAGGTTCTATTTTCAAAGACTCCAGGAGTCAGGGGTCACAGTCAAGAACACATGTGGGAGTGGAAGGGGACCCCCAGTAGCTGAGGACCACATGTATGCCAGGCTTGCATAGGTCATATCCCTTTCAACAAAACCGCTGGAAGACAAGGATCTGTGGACACCTCATTCTGAAAAGACAACAATAGTCTAAAATGAATTTCCGTTTACACGAGTTTTCAGTTTTGAGAGGAAATCATCTTGAAAATAAAAGTAAAATCATCCAAAATTGGGCCAAAGAATGGAAAAAGGATTTGCTTGCATGCTAACGGTCACATTGCTAAATTAAACAGAGAGGGCTCGTTAGATTGCAGAGTGAAAGATGGGCCCAGTGAACACACGTGGTCATCTGCCATTAAGCTTGATTTTTTCAAGGTTTTAGACTCTATGTTTGGCCATCTTTTGAAATGAGCCCCCCAAAGAACAAAAAATTTTTCAACATTGGCTGTGGAAACGAAAATGTGCTTTCCTTGATATGACCATTTTAAATTTCCCACATCTTGAATTTTACAGCAGGGCACAAGACTTTCATACTGCTCAGCTCAAAACCAGACACTGGTTCGTATTGAAAAGTGGCTTTAGAATTCCTCAGAGTATTTTAAATATAAATTATGTCTAGAGACCAAATATCTGCTAGCTGGCAGGAGAGGTCAATTTCTGGTTTCTAATGATGACTGTGGGTTGCTGAGCCCAGTCTCCAACTGCAAAATTCAAAATGTGAGAAAAATTATTTACTCACGAATATTTTAATTACAGCAGATCATTTTATTTAAGGTAAACAAATGACTAACCTTGTCAACAGAATTATAATGAGACTCTATGAAATGAATGTGCTAATTATTCTCCTGTAGGTAGGCCTTTAGGCTTGACTTTTACACTTGGCATTTTGGGGTAATAAAGCCAATTTTAAAAAGCCTCAAGAATTAGTGCAATATTAATCATATGATCATTTGCCCTCACTACTAAATAGGAAGCAAAAGAAGAAACTTTAAAAATTCTATTTAAGAGTTTTGAATTTTTTAAAGTGAAAAGGCAATAAATCTTTTGAGTCCAGTACAGAAGTATTTCAAAATTACAAGAATATTCTAAATTATTGAACTGACTTATTGGAATTCTCATTCAAATCCCTTTTTGAAAATTTACCCAAGAAAACAGAGAAATGCTAGGGTGGAGCAAATGGTTTGAACCATACTCCATATCTCTTTCATTTGTTGTTTTTAAACAAAAAATAGTAGAAATCTTGAGAGACTTCTGTTTATAATTTTTCCTTAAACCTCTTTCCCAGACACAATTTATAATTAATGACCTCAAACTGACAAAGTTTACATTTAGTTTTAAAACCTTAAAACTGTTCTGAGAGGGTTTTCCTCCCACACAGATAGAAATACTATTGAGGACCTGGAAGGAAATATTTAGTAAATATATCTTTGATGGTAATACACATTTGTGTACCTTACAGAGTTGTATCATGTTTTTATTAATAGGCTATACCAGGTGACCCCATCAGTTAATTGGGGTTTAGCTTCCAAAGGTAAACAGAACACACTTTGGTTGTCAGCAGCGCCCAAAGTGTCATTTCTTAGTAGCAGCAGATAAGATGATATTGCCAGATGGCCTGATTCTAGCATCTCTCATCTTTCTTTCATTGAGTTTCTATTGAAACAGCAACAGTGTTTCTACGATGCTATCCTTTCATGGGGCTCCTGGCAGTTAACATTTCACAAAGTGTTAACTTTCCTGAAATTTGTTGATTAACAACCAGGGGAGAAAGGTGGTAACTCCATGCTTTTCAGGCTGAACATGTGCCCTGCTTTCACTCCAGGATCGATGTTGTTATGGGATACCTGACTAGCATTCAGAGTTCTCTGTTTTCTATAAATGGCTCCCTATTGGCTATTGATGATTGGCTATGTTGGGATCATCGTGTAAGTGCCTAAATGCCACTTTAGAAAAGAGTAAACTCATCACGTCACATTACATTGGATTAATGGATCCACTCTTTCCTGAATAGCTGCAGATGTTCAGAGGGAGAATTCAAAGGGGGGTCATTTCAGGAGGTATATTTCTGTAATTGTGTTTAAAGGGGAGTAGTCCAGATCAGAATTGAAATCCGAGGTGGTCTACACCACAATAATCAGAACCTCCACCTTTGAGAACTACCTAATGACTCCAATATACTACTCACTGTGTATCTCTCCTGATGTTACCTTTTAAAATTGGACAAGGATGTTGTTTGAATTTTATATTTAATGGAATTGTTCAAAGAGCTCAAATATAAGAGAATGATACTAGTATGTAAGAGTTACAGACACACAAGCTAAGTGGGGGAAATTCTTATTTTAGAACATATTTAAAAATTTTTTTCAGTAAAATGTTCCCCCCAAATGTTTCAAATCTCCCAAATGGAGAAAGTGCTCTATTTGAAGACACCACTAAGCTTGCAGGATTGCATTTGGCAATGAATGACCACTGCAATGATCAAGTGCACAAACCTAACCTATGAGGATGGGTTTGATTTATGTCAAAGTTAAGTTTCAGAAAGAAACAGTCTCTCTCTCTCAGGGAAAGACAAATATTTTAAAGGTATGTGATTCATACAGTAAATATTAGTACTCAGTTGAGCTACAAAATGGCTTCCAAATGGTCCACAGCTGTTTGAAATAAAGTGCAAAGTTGGCCAGATGAGGATTTAAAAATCATAATACATCATTTATCATTTTCCCCCAGCTCATCCAAACACTTTTGAATTCATCCTGCCCTAACTTAGTTATACGCTGTGGTTTGTTATTCCAAGAAAGCAACCATATCCTATTTAAGGATTGCATCTCAGTGGTTAAACTAAAACATATATAATGGCTAAACTAAAACATACGTAGATACACATCAAATGGCAACTTTAGAGAATCTAAATCCTGTTCGAGTGACCCAGTGATTCACCAAGTCATTTTTAAAATGCACTAAATACCAGCATGCACATGTTTTTATAGGCTGACGATCTCTAATTAAAATCAGCAGTTCCTCATTGATGAGGAAAACAGACTTAAACAGAAAAAAAAATATTATACAATTTGTCCTTTCATTATTTCACTTCCTTCTCCTTCCCCAAACAAACAATCCATCCAACTCATACAAAAAAGCAACATCTTACAAATACCATTGAATTCTTTTTTACTTCTTTTCTGTTCTGGCTCTTAATCTCTACTAGTGGTTTATTTCGACAGTTATTATAGTCATAAGCAAAAAAGTGTAAAATTCTTCCAATTCTGGATTCTGTTCAAACACTGTAGAAAAACCTATTTTTTTTTTCAGTTTGGTTAAATTCTAATGTGATTTTCACAACAATTACCTATTTTAAAGGAAATGATTAGCAACATTGTTAAGTATAAAGAGGGATAATTTAATCACAATTCCCTGCTATGCTTTGGAAATTTAGAGTATATACCTTTGGCTAAGGCTGTTATTGTTTAGGTCAGCTGCAACAAGTACATCTGTGTTGATATAGTGCTTAGCCCTTCACTGTGGTTAAATTTCCACCTTATGTTATTTGCTTGGCATTTTCTTAAAGACTCCAAATCAAGAATTTTTGCAAAGTTGCATTCAGAGGATAGGAAACAGGTAGTGTTTAAAAATGGGTTAAAAAAAATCTTGCCATTGATCACTTTTGAGGACTTTTAATCCTAAAGGGTCTCAATAATATTGGTATGATCTGTTTCTGGGATGGTAGGAAACAGAAGCATGCTCCTAGCCTTAAAAAATGACTATAATTCATATCTGCTGATTTATTAAATGAGGATGACTAGGTAGGTATGACGTTGTTTAATTAATTTTAGCCAGTGGATTGAGTATCTGTTATGTTCCTACTATGTTGCAAGGTACTGAAGCTATGGAATAAAAAATGTATTTAAAAATTGTCTTGACTGCATTTTTTTGTGTGTATGTGTCAGCCACTATATATGTACACACACACATGTATAATCTTCAATTCTCTCAATAACAATGTTGCATTGGTTGGGCACAATGGTGTACACTTATAATCCCAGCAACTTGGGAGGCTGAGGCAGGAGGATCACAAGTTCCAGATCAGCCTCAGCAATTTAGTGAGGAACCTCAGTAACTCAGCAAAAGGCCCTGTCTCAAAATAAAATAAATGAATAAATAAAAAGGAGTGGGGATGTAATTCAGTGGTAAAGCACCCCTGGATTCAATCCTCAGTTCCCCATCTACCCCCACAAATGAATGATGTTACATTGGTATTATCATGCCCATTTTACAGATAAGAAAGCTCATACTAGAATGAATAACCAATTTACCCAATATCTTAAAGCCTGTATGTGGCAGGCAATACCATGGTGGGAATCCAAGAAATCTGGCAAAAATACACATCCATCTTTGTTTGCTCAGTGGCTCTGCCTACTGGTGAGAACTCTCTTTGATGCCTCTGTCAGGTACACAATCACAGGGTCCTGTATCTTGTTTACTGCTGAAGCCCCAGCATGCAAGGACGTCTTTGGTTCATAATAGGTGCTCATGAAATGTAGTCATGCAACACTAAACAACAAGGTATGGTCTAAGAAATGGACCATTGGGTGATATTTTAGTATGGGGACATTATGGAATGCACTTAAACAAACTAAGACAACAATATCTCTAGGCAATATAATTTTATGGGACCATCGTCAATTATGCAGTGCATGACTATTTATTGAGTGTATAATCCCTTGAAAAGGATTTTTCTGTTTTGAATCAGCATTAGCATGAGCGCCAAGGACAAATTGCTAAATTGCATCTTCTAAGAGAAGATACATCCATGGAAATAAGAGGTTTGATGGACTGATATATAACCCACCCCAAACATTGTTGCACATAATACATAAATCACAACAGACTTGAATGAGAATCATGTTGGAGTTATCTCCCTTCATTTGAAATTCATGTAAACTCTCAAAGGAAATATCTATTCCAGCAGTGTATATGGAGTAGTGGCTCAGTGGTAGACCACTTGTCTGGCATGCATGAGGCACTGGGTTCAATTCTCAGTACCGCACAGAAATAAAATAAAGGTCCATTGACAACTAAAAAATATTTTTAAAAAGGCACTAAATATGTTTGTACCCATAATGGTAAACAATAACCACAATGATGTACCAATACTTATGTATAGGTGATTATCTGAATTTAAGAAATAAAATATGCTCACCATGTCATGTTATACACTTTAATTTTTGAGTTTCAAATTGATGAAGATGAACGTCACTTACATGCTACAATTTTTCAATGAACAATTGTTTTACCTATCCTTTCCTCCTAGCCTTAAAAGAATGGAGAAACTAAATGTGTGTGAACCGTCTAGTGCAACAGGATTTTCCTTAACCTTAAGTATTGTTGACATAAAATCCAAATTTTATCATAAGATAAGGGGGGAAAAAACCCAGCAGCATTTATGTAGTGGGTGTTTGAGCACCAGTGAGGAGTAAATGATTTGATTCTGTGGGCTCAGAGGATTTGTCAGCTGCCTCCTAAGTATAATTCTGGCTCTTCATATTCCTGCTGCTTCTAATTTAGCAGGACAGGCTCATAATTGAAGCAAATTAACTATTTACACTTGCCACTTCTACTAGGAAAGAGGACGCAGCGGCAGGGAAGAATGAGTAGGAAATTACATTCTTCCCACTTGTGTCAGATCTGCCCTTATATAAACACATTAACAGTAATTTCATGAGGCGTCAAACATAGGAATAAATACTGAGAGATAAAATAATGAGGTGCTGCTATTGAGCTGAACTGCTGTGGCTAATATCCTTGGATATGAATTATGCATCCTGAAAGAAGGCATATGTTATAGCACTCAGAAGGTTCCACCGCAAGTGATATCTGCTCATTAGGCTCTGCATCTCCAGGTAGATCCACTCCCTTCTTTTAGGATAGGACCAGCATTTACAGAAATACCTTCTCTCAGTCCCTGTGGGCTTGGTGTTCCCCAAAGCACCACACTCTGAATAGGCTTTCCACTCCGTTTTTAGCTTAACAGCATGTTTATTTAGCTCTTTGGCTGCAGCTTTAAAGCCATTTAATGTAATGTAAACAAGAACATTTTGTTTGTAATTTGCTAAATGTCTCACAGCCCAACTGTGTCTCCAATTAGGAACTTAAGGTTCATTTAGTAATTTACATCTGGTTCTGATTTAAGATGACTTTCTGGGGCTAGAAAGGACTCAGGAACCCTTGATTGCTCTTTGGACCAAAACTGTTCTGCTTCCAGGATGAACTGCCTTTTTAATTTTGTCAGGTTTGATTTGTGCTATATTGTCACCGTGGAACCCAGGTCCTAGCCTAGTATGACCAGAATCTGAAAACTCAGAAGCCACAGAGGTATATAAGAAATTTAGCTGGAATATCATTAAAAAAAATATGCTAAGGGTGGCTGAAACTCCAAGAAGCCTAAATACAAAGGGCGTGATATTGTTAACTTATTCTTTTTCTTTCTCTGTAGGTTCCAGTCAGTGGAAGATAAGTAGCAAAGACCAACATCACAGCATTATTTGTGTTTTATTCCCCTTTCTCCATCTGGTGCCTTTTAAACAACTTGGTATGCTTCTGAAATGGGCTCCTCATTGTCTTAGGAGTCATTAGCATTTAAAACCCCCGGTTGGAATCCCAAACACAATTCTCTTTCCATTCCAGATTCAGCACCATCTTCCAAAGTATTAAAATGGAGAGATCTCTGATATGTAGAGTTTGTTCAGTGGCTTTGGTAGGAATGATTCATGAGGGAGGTTTTGTGTTCCTGGAGGATTTTTATCGCTTCTTTCAGCTTCCTTTTGATTTCTCTTCTTTTGAAAGATTCTTTGCAGAAACCAAAGTACATATAGTTTCTCACCCGAATTGGATTCTGAAAAATCAAGATCTGCAGCGGCTTATTCCTGCCTATCCTCCACAACGAGGAGGAGAGGGTGCTGGGAACACATGGCCTCTCTATTAGTCATGTTCCCTCTGGCTGTCAAAAAAACATTCAGTTGTAATCCCACTAATAACTGTTTTTCCTTAAATATTGTAATTTCCTGAGCCCCCCTCCCCCCAAAAAAAGTCATCAATAATTTTTTTCCCTTTTGCCCGGTTTGTGTTTATATTTGTAGCTATTCGTAATTGAGGGCTATTATGACAACAGGATTTTCAAACAATTGTGGCACGTGAGATCTTAGCCTTCTACCCCAGCCAGCTGCCTACACAATGATGAAAACACCATGTGGGTTTGTTCTGTAACATGCATGTTTGTCCAAAATTATGAGGTTTAATACTAAGCCTCTAATCTTCTCTAAGAATATTCCTTTAAAAATACATAGCAGTGTGCATGCTCCCCGATTTGAATATTAAATGAGAATAAAACACAATTAATTTAAGTCTGAAACAGATATTATGGTATGTTGGCACCATGAGTCAACATAAAAGGAGAGAACAGGTGGTAATAGAGCATAATAACACTTTGGGATGTTTTGCTGAAATTTCCTGGTTGCCCAAATGTGCCTTTGAGGGAGGCTTGTTTGCTTTGCTGGCAACTCTTGCAGACTGTTGGGGACTGCTGCAGAGAGGTGGCCGGTCTGATGCAACATGCTCTCTTTTGTAAGCAGCGTCAGATTTCATGCAGTTGACCCTCCTTTGCTTGTCCCTGGGATGGGCCTGTATCTTGTGTGTGTCATAAACCAAACCTTTTAGCATAATCTGCAGTCTTTCTTCTTTATTAAGCAAGATCATCTTTTATGAGGAAGGAACAGGCTATGTCAAATCCCTATTAAGTCAAAGGAGCATCAGGCTTGGGGATAAACCATCTTAGGGTGACCCAAATTGCTCCCAATACCTTTTTTTTGGTAACTCTCAAATAAGTATTCAAATTTTAAAACATTTACTTTTTATATGAAACAAAACA
Organism: Urocitellus parryii; assembly: GCF_045843805.1. Classification (NCBI taxonomy): domain Eukaryota; kingdom Metazoa; phylum Chordata; class Mammalia; order Rodentia; family Sciuridae; genus Urocitellus; species Urocitellus parryii. The sequence goes on from NC_135537.1 coordinate 61,677,818, forward strand.
TGGAGTTATTGCTTTCAAAGTATGTTCCCAAACAATCTTGGTTGAACTTTTGTTAGCAATTGGATTTTGATTCTGAGATTGTTTTATAATACTTAATGAATTATATAGGTCACCTATATGCAATTTCATCCTTCATCTATAAAAATGAATTCTCCCCCAACTATTTACATGAAGAGAGATCCCAAAGGTAGACTGATTGTGAGTTACCTTACTAATTTAGAAAAAAAATATAAGAGAAAAAAGGGAAAACATTTGTCATTATATATATGCCATTAAAAATCATAATTGTGATCCTGTCTACGTTAGAAAGGCTTGGCCTCAATTTTGAAAACTAGAATAGGAGAATGAGAATAATTTCTCTTTTTAACATCACAGTTGTTCTTTGGGTCAATCTCATGTTCTTTGGGTCTGTAAACACCTTATATGGTCAGACAGAAAGGATGTGGGATATGATCTTAATGTTCTCCTCTTTCTATCTTAGCTATTTTTATTTATTTTTTGTGGTACTAGGGATTGAACTCAGGACTTTGCTTTTCTAGGCAAATGCTCTACCGAGGAGCCTCCTTCTTGCTATATAAAAAACAAAAAGCCATATTACAATGGACTTGGTGGGAAGAAATCCACTGATTTATGTAAACTGCATTAAGGAACTATCTGCTTTTTATCATATGAACATTATTCTTTTCCACCAGAAACAACAGGTACTTCTTTTTTAATATCAGTAATATAAAGGACCAATCCTAGACTAGTCAAGACCTTCACCAATCTTCCTCTTTGAAAACCACTGATCCTGAATGTGGGAAATAATTAGAAAGACTGGGATCAGAAAGCTAGAAGTAAGATGAATGTTAGTAGAGGTGACTGACATTCCTTAAAAGAAGGCTTCTGACAAAAGTAGAAGCTAATGTAGCACCAAGGAGCCTGGGAACAATATTCCTCATTCAGTCACCAAATCTTGGGTAGGAAAGAGGGGATGAGCAGGAAATCATGCCTATCTTTTCATGAACAAGAGTTGCTGCATGCAGTCCTTAGGGAGGGAAGTTGCTTTCTGGAAGCTTCTTTCAGGAAATTCAATCTCAAAAAGGAAAAAAAAAAAGTTTAAGTGTACTGAAGCTGAGTGCATATCCAAGAATACACAGAGGGGTTACTGGAGCAGAGAGAGAGGTGTGTCCTTACACATGACTTCATGGGTAAGACAGGGAGGCACTAATGTGGAATGATTCAAGAGGGACAGAGTTGGGATTCCGGGTTCCCATGCACTTAGTTTATCATTCAGCAATGCTCTACTAAAGGAGGACTGAAGTCTCTCTGTACAATTCCTCCTTGATTCAAGTCCAAAAGCCACTGGGAACCATATCTCAGAATTTGGGAGCAGAAAAGCAAATTGATCTGAGTTAGAATAGAAACCAGCTCTAAAATCCTGAAACAACTATATTAGGTTTTAATTAGAATCACACAACACAATATCAACTATCCTATTAACAGGGAGATGGATATTTTAATTCAGTACACAGAAAGTTTCAGTGGTGTGTTCTCCATCCTTGAAGATGGCTCTTACAGCACAGTGCTCCTAGGGCAGGGGCCTGTACTCTCCAATGAAGGCATCCCTTCAGACTGGTAGTCTTGGAACAAACAGAAGACAGAAGATAGCTTTGACACAGGAGAAGGAAGCCAAAGGACCAGGTTGTATGTTTCCTTAGCAACTGGTTTAATCATTATGATTATTATTGATTACAAAGAGTTCATCAGGAAAAGAACTGAAAGTTAAGTGACAAGTTCTAGTCATAGTAATTTCATGTATCACTCATGTAATCTTACACAAAATTTCAATACAATAGGACTTGTTCTCTGCCATATCTCCTGTGTCTAAAATAATGCCTGGAAAATAAGTGCTCAGCAAATATGTCTTCATAAACCAATGCATTTAATTTACTGGGCTCCATTTCATAGTCTGCAAAATTTGAATACCCATGAGTATTGAAGAGAGCAAATGAGATAATGAATAAAAGGGCTTAATAAAACCCTAAATATTATAGATAGTGATTCTTCTAGATGCATAAATAGGTTTGACATTTTCTAGTTTTTTTTTTTTACCTACTTTTCAGGACATGGTGAAGAGAGTTAAGTGTCTCTATCAATAACCAAATATGATCATTAATGCAACTCAGTATTTTGCAATGCACAAAGTACATCTGCATAGTCATTCCAAAGACTTATTTTAATGATCATGCTTATTTAGTGTTTTCTTTTTGACAATAAGTGTCCACATAGTGATAATGCACATCTAGTTCCTGGTTTTGATGTAGAGTATCAAAATGGCTTATTTGTTAGTGTGGCTATATCTGTTCACTGAACTCTCATTCTGTCTCTATGATCCTGCATCCACTTTAAGTTCTTTTGAGCTACTTGTGCTGTTGCCACCATGTGTCATTTGGTCCTCAGTTACACTATGACAATCCACAAGAGAAGGAAAAGGCTGGCATCTGGTCCCAGTTAACACAACCTAGAAATGTGGTATAAATAAATATGGGGGGTTGAATAACACCATAGAGGTCTTTAGGAAATGACTATGGGTAAGAACCCTTCAATTTGAGGTTCATTTTTGCAAAGAGCAAAGAGAGTTTTGATGGCAAAAGGATAAACAATAAGTGCTGAAGAGAGGTGTGGACAGTTCTCAAAATACTTTAAGGACTTTTTTAGTCTTTATGATCACATTGGCAACATTGAGGAATGAGGTAATCCTGGCTGGGATATGCAGAAGTCCTTCCAAAAGTAACTACGCTACATAAACTTTGAGACTAAGCAACTAACATGCTGTTTATAGAGGAATGATAAAATTTATATGAACATCTCTTAAAGTCTGGTTCTGACGGAGCACATTCTCAGCCACAGAAGAATTTACCCAAAGCCCTCAGAAACCATCTCTTGAAGAGTGAATACATTGTCTCAAATCACGTTGATTACTTCTCCATTTTGAATCCCTTCTTACCTGTTTTTGCTCTTCTCCTAAACCATCCCACATCGAAGCCACAATTTTAGAGACTTCTCCAAAGGTAGCATTTGGATTTTGGCCCTTGATGGCAGCTTGAGTATCACGAAAGAATAACGCATAGGCAGACACAGGCTTCTGGGGCTCATTAGGGTCCTTCTTCTTCTTCTTTTTGGGGGTTTTGGGTTTTTTCCCTATATCAGAGGCAGGCCGCTTCTCTCCTCCATTGATCTGAAACAAAAATCAACACAGAATTGTAGAGGAACAGAAAAATTGTGGCCAAAGTTGTTGTCTCAGCTAAAACTTCATATTTGAGGCTGGGGATATAGTTCAGTGGTAGAGTGCTGACCTACTATGTAAGAACTGGATTCAATCACTAGCACTGGGGAAACACACGCACATGCACACACATGCACACACACAAACACACACACGCACAAAGAAATAATCCTTTTGTATTTCATAGTCTTCATATTCATATTCATCCTTCTCCATATTTATATTCATATCTTCATATTCATTCTTCTCCCAGCTCAATTTACATAGTTCTAAAAAACTTTAATGATGAATGTGAAGGCACATCCCTGTAATTCCATCTATTCCAAAAACTGAGGCAGGAGGATGGCAAATTCAAGGCCAAACTTGGCAACTTAGTGAGACCCTGTCTCAAAATAAAACAAATGGCTAGGGGTATAGGTCAGTTTTAACTAGCATGTGATAAGACCTAAGTTCAATCCTTGGTACTGTAAAATAATAATAATAATAATAATAATAATAATAATAATAATATTTTTTACAATATTGCTCCACAATTAAGTATTATACCTAACTCTTTTTCTTCTTCTCTTTCACTGTAACAGTGGCAGTAGCAAATTTCTTTTGTAGTGATGTGATTGCATGAGCAATCTAACTTGCTTCTGGAGAGTTCATTCTTATCTTCATCATTATTTTAAAACCATAACGGCAACATGTCAAGTAAGTAAAGTCAAATGGTTTTTCACTTTACACTTAGGTCTATGGAATGCTGCTGGGAAAACCTAGCAATGCTCATAGTGTAAAGAATGGCATAATTTTGACCCTAGATCCATGCAATTATGGAGAAGTTCTATAATCTGCATTATCCTATGCAATAGACACAAGCCATAGGAAGCCAACGAACGCTTAAAATATGGCTTCAGGAAATATGGAACTAAATTTTAGCCTTATTCAAATTCAAATAGCTAATGGCTACCATATTGAAGAATGTACCTCTAAAAACAAGATTTCAGAGATTTATAGGACAACTTTTTACTCCATTTAAAAATAGATTCCATGTTCTCCCCATTGTTTCAAGTATGACTATTTGGATAATTTTAATTGCTATTCTGATAAAATGGTGGTGGTGGGGAACCACTCTTGATGTGTTTAAGACACTTATGTCTGAATATCATCTTTTTTTACTTGACTATATGTGATCTCATTTCAACCAATTCTATGAAATCACGAATTCAGGCTATGATTTCTTTCCATTGATAAAATTATATGAGTCAATAGAGTACATACTAGTCCTGTAAATGAAGAATCCTTTTCCACATGCCACTTCCACCAATGTAAGTCCCATGTGCACTATTTCCTGACTGAGTGGCCATTGTCATGGCGGATAACTCCATTGTCCACTGTTGTGGTAGTTTTCACTTTTCTCCTCTTTGCAGACATAATGTAATATATATTTGATCCACATAACTTGGTGGGTGGGGCATTTGTATAAAATAATTGCCACCATTGCATAGGAATGATCTACTGAGAAACCTGTGGCTACATCAGCAGATCTAGCTTCACGCCCTCCTTTTACTTATTATTTTTAGCTGTGTTCTTTTCATTAAGTTAGTTGTTCTGGGCCCTGTTTCTTCTTCTGTAAAATAGCAGCAGTACCATTTTATGATCATGAGGTAGCATCTAGTTATATATTTTAAAAAATGTTAAAGACATTCAAATATTAATTATGATACCTTAGAAGATTTAAAAATAATTCACTGAATGGAAAGAGATGACCCCCATGTTGCATACCTTATGTTCAGTTTGAAAGATATGCCCAAATTCAAACAGAGATAGGAAGGAAGCTAAATGAGTTCTCTGTCTTTATGGAGAAATATATTTAAAAGATTAATATTCTGAAATTATCCACTGAAGCAGATCAAAGAGCCCCTTGGGGACAGGATGCTCTGAACCGAGTTGACAAGCTAATGTAGATTAACTCTAGATGATAGATTCCCCAGGATGGATCTGAGAGGTGGTCCTGTGAAATTGTTGGCACTCATGGAAGCCTATCAGAGGACTAGAATGATAGGGCTGAGCTGATATAGGACAAATGGGTGTGCTGGCTCTAAATTAAACACACAGACCTATGTGACACAGAATGGAGATTCTCAAGTATATCTGCACACTGAAATCACCTAGAAAGCTTTTGATAAATACCCAATGCCCAGGTCTTAACTTTATATGGGTAATCAGATGTCAAAGGGTTGGAGACTAGTCTCACACACTCTCAACTGTTCTTCTTCACTCTCCTAATTGACATTTAACTACCTTGAGAGAAAAAAAACAAACAAATAAACAAGAAAACTTTCCCTGTGCCCCAAGGTTACATATAGTCATATCTTTCTCCTCAAGTAAACTCCCCCAAGTGGTAGCCTGTGTTGGCTGTATGCAGCCTCTGCTGATTGCTTGAGTGTGCTTCCCGCCACATTGCTAAATCCAAAGGACTTTTTAGCACCAACCTTACCTGATTCTCACCGGAAAGACCCTGTCTTCCAAGAGTTCCATAATACCACCCTCCATGGGTTTCACTCCTATTTTGCTGGCCTTGTTTGGTTAAGAATCATGTTTTTTTTTTTTTTTTTGGCTCATTTTTCTCCAAGTGGCCATTATATAGTAGTATTGCTGATTGTTTTTTTTTTTCCTGTAAATTCCCTTCTTCTATGAGTTTGTACTGAAGTAATCTCATAAGTATGATGGGTTTACACTGCCATTTGTGACTGGATAATTGTTAAGTTCATGTTTTCCCTGAGTTTTACATGCATAGAAACAGTGATTGTTGGGCATGTGTATTCACAAATCTCAAAGATATCTCAAATTCAAGTTGAGCTCTTATTCACTCAGTTAGTTCTATATAGTTCTATTCATAGTATGTATCAAACGTATACAATAATCTGTGTGTGGCTGTTAGATGATCTTCTTCCCCTGCACTATGAAGTCAAGATCCAGGTCTAGTTTTGCTCACTGACCTTATAATCATTCCTAAAATGCAGAAACTGTTTAACATGTACTATAATAATAGCAAATATAAAATCACAAAATCATAGCATAATTGGAAGAATGAATGAATGAAAGCACAAATGGTTTCTGTTACAGGAGATTAAACTTCTCAAATTTATTTGAGCACTTGAGGGCAATAAGCAATATGCAGTGAAAGAGAAAACATGCATAGATTTAAAAAGTATTTGACATAATTATAGTAATTTCCTTGGTTATAGGATGTGTCTTTGTAATTTTTCTCTAATTTTTAAATAATTTTCCAATTTTTTAAACCTGGCGGTTTTACATTCATAATCACTTACTGAAAAGAAAAATAAGTCAGCAAGGTCCACAGTGAAGAATATTAAACATGGAGTGGTTGAAGGGTACAAACTTTCAGTTAGTTACAAGATGATTAACTTCTGAGGATTTAGCAGCATCAGGACTATAGTTAACAATACTGTATTGTATACTTGACAAGTAAACTGGTGGACCTTAAGCATTGTTAATAAAAAGAAAAAATAGGGCTGGGGATATGGCTCAGTTGGTAGAGTGCTTGCCTCATATGCACAAGGCCTGGGTTCAATTCCTAGCAACACACACACACACACACACACACACACACACAAACAAAAAACCAACCAACCAAACAAACAAAAAACAACTAATAGAAAACAACCAAAAAGGTGACCATGTGAGGGGGTAGATGAGGTAATTAACTTAATTGTGATCATTTCACAATGTACATGTGTATCAAATCATCATGTTGTATTCTTTAATTATACACAATTTTATTTGTCAATTATACCTCAGTAAGTGATCATGAAATTAGAGGGCATATTTCATCAAAGATCAGGGATAGTTAGGAAAAGGGAATAAAAGTGCAGAGATAAGTGAATTCTTATCCATGTTGAAAATTACCTAGACTCATTTTAAACTTTAATTAAAAAAATTAATGATCAGACACATTGAAATCTCCATGACTGAAGTTTATATCAATCTTTTTGCAAAATAATCAAATATGAATCACAGAGATAAATCTCCTAACATGCACTGTAAATGTTATCATTAAAGGATTTCCCCAAATTATTTTTCCCTCCTCTATTATCTAAAATTGTGTTTGGACCACAGGTATTAATGCTCATTTCCTCATTAAACTGGTATTCAAACAGTTATCCTCTTGTGTTTGACACAGGGCTCTACTTTGTAGGCAAAACCTGATGAAGCAGGAGAACTTGTTACTGCCAGTAAGAAATTCAAATATTAAGTGTGTCAAAATCACAAATTATCATTTTGAGGCAATGTATAGCAACCCTATAGAAAACTCTAAATTTAACTTCATGCAACCAACCTATTTGGTCAGCTGTCTGGAAGGTTTTCCTAGAATTTCCTGGCTTGTCTTGTAGGGTTAGCAGGGTACAGTTTTTCTCAGTCTCAGAGCTTTGTTTAATAGAAGTCATGACTTCTGCCTCCACATTTTGAAGGCTCAGAAAACATCATTTATGTATTATGGGATGTAACTCTGAAGTTTCAATTGTCTATCTGATTGGGTATTTGAGAGGCACTAAGCTGTAGAGCAGGCTGTCACCTCCATTAAAGCCAGACTACCCAACAGTTTCATAACAACACATCATCTTTGTCTTTGCCATGGGTAAAAGCATATGGATCTGCTTTCAGTTGACAACATACTATGCTTTGCCTATATATATATATATGCATAGTAACCTTGGTCTAAATTATAAATTATGGAACAGAATTGGCATCTGGAAAGATCAATCTAAAGGACAGACCTAATATATTCCAGATTCATTATTCCAGACTCATTGTTTTTCCTTCAATAATTAAAGTAGATTATCAAAGCTATATTTTTGGATCATAATATTCTGACCACTCATAGAATTGAACTTAATAGAACCCACCTATGATTTATTTAAGATAATGCCCAATTTCCACAGAAAACTTAGATAAGCTAGGAAAAAAGCTATGTATGAAAGATCTCTCTTTTCATAAAAATAAAATGTGCTTTGGAGAGAATTATTCATTATATTGCTCGATGTTCTTCTATCAAGGCTTACTGGGCATGCACAATAGCTTTGCTTTTTAGGATATAATAAATGGAATGGAAATTCACTCTGTGGTTTGATGTCTTTGATATCTGAATACAAGGATAGTGCTTGCTAATTCTTTTTGCCCCTTGATCTGTTTTTTTTTTTTTTTTAATTTTTACACTTTTATTGCATCGGAAAGGAGCAGAAATGATCTGCCACTTTAGATTCTATGTAACAAGCTGGGAGTTTATAAAACCTACTTTCTGGAGGTAGTTTTGTTAATTATGTGAAAAGAACATGGTCATTGCTCATATGCAAAGCTTTCTTGAAAAAAGAAATGTTGCTATAATTTGGATGCACTCATATGCCAGTAATGGATTGCATTTTGAAAAATACCTGGCTCTTTTGACCATAGATTATTTGGGATGAACACAATGATGATGAATATGATTGTGGTAGAAAAACTAGCTAAATGGATTTATAATATATCTCTGGACCTGAAGTTTGAGTACTATCTGGATCCTAAATTCTCGCACTGATGGATACAAGCTCACAATTTTATCTCAAGTTTCTAAGAAGTTCTGATTTCCATAGTGCAGAATAGCAATGTCTCAGAGAACTTTCTGGAATTACAGAATTGTTCTCTACACTGTCCAAAAGGGTAACCACTAGCCATATGTGGGTATAGACCACTTATAATGTGGTTAGCGCAATTGAGGAATCAAAATTTTAGAACTGAATTGTAACGAATTAAATTTAAATGCAAGCATTTATAGACAACTAGTGACTTATGTATTGCACAGTACAACACTGTATACAAGGCAGTTCTAGAGTACAATATTTTTAAAGTTACTGGGCTTTTATGACCGGAGAGTCAATTTCAACATCATGATCTTTAGAATATAGGAGAAACCTTATAAAAAAAAATAAAATCTCCTCACGAGGGGAAGCACAAAGTAAGTCTTAATCATTGCTGCATCCTTCATGGAAATAGTACAATGCTGTAATATAGTGGATCATCATATATTTTTGCTCTTGTAATTTTTAGCACTGAGCAAAAGCTTAGAATTACAAGGCAAAGAAAATGTGAAATGCATACAAAAACTGTATAAAAGTCATAGCAACAACTGGGCTGGGGATGTGGCTCAAGCGGTGGTGCGCTCGCCTGGCATGCGTGCGGCCCAGGTTAGATCCTCAGCACCACATACAAAGATGTTGTGTCCACCGAAAACTAAAAAATAAATGTTAAAATTCTCTCTCTCTCTCTCTCTTAAAAAAAAAGTCATAGCTACTAAAACATGGCTGATCTAAAGCCCTAAATGTTGTTCTGATTACCCACAGACTTATTTCCCATTCAGTTAAAGCACTAATGAATAAATAAATGCTTACACAAATACAAAACTAATACTTATAGATGAAATCATGCATAAACTTTCCCCAGATGCATATGCTTCATGTAACTTGCTCAAAGACCTTGATATGTCTCTCAAATACCTAGAGGTATCCTTAGGCTTCTGGTAATTCACCTCCTGTCATGTCTTATTGCTGAATTAAAGGGATACATTTAACTTATATATCACAAGGAAATGATAATATTTTTAAAAAGTATATACTAACAGTATTGCTTAAATAATACTTCTTAAGAATTCAGAGCACATGATCTTAATATTATCAAGGAAACGGGGCTGTGTAGCTCAGTGGTTGAGCACTTGTCTAGCATGCACAAAGCCCTGGGTTTGATCCCCAGTACCCCAAAAATATTATTAAGGAAAGAGAATCACTGATTCTAAAACGTCCCTGGAGAAGTTAGAAACGTCTATAAGCATATTTAAAATAAACTGCCATGGTCCCAAAGCCTTTAATGGAGCTGGGAGAGCTGTTTAATGCACACTATCTTGCAGTAATCGCTGTAGTTTAAAATAGATTTTAATCAAGCACCATCTGCATAATAGGCTGAACAAACAACATAGAACTCCACTTATAACTCTTATCATATAAAGTAAATATTATAAAATCTTCTCCATAGAAACAGGGCACATCACAGCACTTTTTGGTGATGGTACTGTTTCTCTAAGTGAAAATTTTGCTGCTTAAATTCATTCTTTTCTTTCTGAACTGTGCTATCTAAAATCCCCTTATGAGAATGAATTCAAATAAGCACGGAAAGAAGTCATCTAGTTACTGTGAAATCAGCAAGGCTGTAGCACTTCTTTCATTTTACAATTGGGTTTATTAGTACCATTAATAATAACAGAACATTCAATGACTCAAAACATCAAACACACATGAAGGGCTTTACTTTTGAAATGAGTCACAACTGTGGCGCGTTGTGTTAGTATCAGAGTTTGTAACACAAATTCATTTTTAAGGATCCTTGGTTCTGCCATACACAGCTTAGTATTATTTTTGGACAGGTTTAGCAAAGGCACTCAGTTGGCCTCATGTGGAATAGAAAGTTTGGGCTACTGTCCAGAGAAATCATTTTAAAATGAGAAAAAAAAAAAGGTTAGTTGTAATTATATACACCTACTAGTTATATTTGTCAATTTTATTGGAGCCACTTGATCTTTTTAAAATTTGTCTGAGTAGGGTGATATGTTTATTTTTTTCCTATTTTGGATTGAGGGTTTCTCCTGCTTTATAAAGAATGCAAGCTGTTGAGGTAGGGTCCTACTGAATTAAATGCCAGGTGGCTAAGTCTCACTTTCTTTTTATTCCATGAATTAATCAAATATGCTCAGTCATCTAAGACATGCCTAAGAATACATGCTCCCTGAAAATACTCTATCCTAGCATAATTTCAATTATTTAAATAGATCTTAGTAAAAATAATTTGGAATCAGATATTGGCTGTTTGAATTTTATCATTTTTTCCTGAATGAATTTGTTAGGCTCAGGTCTAACAAATGGGATACTTTTTCTTTTGTAGGGTAAATGACAGCCAGGGGTGGGGGTAAATATATGTAACCCCAGCGACCGAGGAGGATGAGGCAGAGGGATTGCAAGTATGAGGCTAGCCTCAGCAATTTAACGTGACTCTGTCTCAAGATAAAATTTAAAAAGGGGTATGTGCTAGGGATGCAGCTCAGAGGTAGAGCACCCTGCATTCAATTCCTAGTACAGACAAACAATCAAAAAAGAGGAACATCTGTTTGCTGGAGTCTAAGGAATTCTTTAAAAATATCATATATATTACATCATTTGAGGTATTGAACAATTGTATAATAAATACAGTTTGATGTAGAAAATACTAGGCTTTCAAGTACCAATTTTAAGTATTTTGTGCCATCACTAAATAAAGTGACAGGACATTTGGTTTTAAAACAGCTTCATTTCCTTGATGATTATAGAAAACTATCATTTTTACTTTACTACAGGAGTCTTCTTGACAGTGGAACAGTAGTAAATACCTGTTATTTACCAATAAAGGCTTATTTAATTTCTGCTGCAGTGATTTGTCTTATTTGCTTTGAGAATAAAAACTTTTTGTTTCTGTCTAGTTTGTCAGAGCACATACACGGATAAATTAAGAAATCAGTAAGACTCTTGAAGGCAAAAAAAATTGGTGAAAGAAGAAACCCAGAGAAGTAAGTAGAATACTGACGTCAGCTCTCATCCTGAAGATTTTTATGGAACCAGCTGCAATGGATTAAAGGGTACAGCCGATAGAAGACAAAGTCCATGGTTCACCAAGGTAGTATGTTTATAAGAGGGTTCTATTAAAGTCAGGATGTAAAAGAGACTCTCAATGCAAGGATAGAGGAATGTAATTTTCCATGGAAGGGTCATCTTAGGACCTATAAGGATGATTGTCCTAGAATCCTGATACTAAGAGGTGGAAAAATCTCTTGCTAAAATTCAAAAACAAAAGCATTACCATGTGGGTCATCCGAAAATCTAAAGTGTGGTTCTAGATTATAATGGTCCAAGATTTCAGGCAAAAACAACTACAAATCATCTTTGAAGATAATGAAAGAATTCATTTTTGAGAGTCTGTTGGGAATGTTTACCTTAAAAAGTACTTTTGCTGGGTATACAATTTCTAGATTCAATTATTATTCTCCATCAGCATTTTGAAGATGCTGGCTTCAAGCCAGATCTAAAAGAATTCTTTTAAAGTTTAAATAAATATCAGCTTTCATTCCACAAGCAAATTATTATTATTTTTTTTAAGAGAGAGAGAGAGAGTTTTTTAATATTTATTTTTTAGTTTTTCGGTGCACACAACATCTTTATTTTATTTTTATGTGGTGCTGAGGATCGAACCCAGCGCCCCACGCATGCCAGGCGAGCGAGTTACAGCTTGAGCCACATCCCCAGCCCTATTATTATTATTATTATTGTTATTACTATTGATTATAAATAAAGAATAAAAAGAAAAATGAAACAAAATAGGCTATTAAAATACAATCAGTCCACAAAAGATTTCATGTACTGGAATTAGCAAAGAGAGGGTATACAACAAATGTATTTAACTTGTTTGTATGAATAAAAGAGTTAAAATCTGAGTAAAGAACAAGCAACTATAAAAACATCCAGATTTGAGAATATATTTGAGATATATATTTGAAATTTGAATATTAATAGATAATTTTGAATTTCATTTTGATTAGATACAGCTGAAAAAAGACATGAAAGTATGATCTGATAAAGAAATATAAATGAATTAGAATATAACACAGCAGACAAGAAAGTAGCAAATGTAGAAGAGAATAATTGTGAAGGATAAGGTGAGAAATTCTAACAGTGATCCTTTCAGTGATGTCAGGTGAAAAAATATGTATTTAAGTCTGGAGGATAAAAGAGCACATAAAATAACTTAAATGTTTTATGGAGTTTATTAAATTAGAGGACACAACCAAATTACCTTGAAAATGAACAAGTTTTTCCAATATAAATAGGAAAGAAGATGTTTGGAGTAAATCTAAGGAAGTGGGTAAAGATATTGATCAATTTTAGACTTTTCCATGATTGTATGTTAGGGAAAGCTACTGAAAGAGAAAAGGAAGTAAAAAAAAAATCAATCCTATAAGAAAAAAATAATGGAATGAAGAAAATAAGAACAAAGAAAAAGAAATTGAACAGTTTGGGAGAAAATCAAAAGTATCACACTTAGATGGATAGATAAACCCCAATATTTTAGTACTTATATTAATAAAAATGCTGCAAATGCTTCATGTGAAAGCAAAAGATCATCTCATTATAAGCTACTTACATGAGACACATATAAGACATAAGGATAATTTCAACAGAAAAACTGAAAGTAAAAGGATAAAAAATATATATATACTGTGACTCTTAGCCCATAAATTCCTTAAAGGAAAACTGCCAAAAATATTCTTGTAATGCCAGATACTTTTAAGTGTCTTAAAGTGTCTGTTAAATTACAAGTACTGGATTACAGGCTTAGAACCACAAGCTGCCTAAGTTTATATTGCTTTGATGCTTTCCTGTATGTCTCATTTATGACTTAAAGCTGCCAACACAGCTTCAGAGTAATCAAAACCATGGGTAGTGTTTATAAGGTGATAATTAATTCTACTGGTGTATTTACAATATTTCTCCCTGTCAAAACAGACTTATTTCGTTTAATTGTTCAATTAGATAAACTGGAATCAATATGTAATTGCTTAAAGAGAGCACAAAGTGTTAAGAGGGAAGCTTTAAAAGCTGCTTTTTTTTTTTTCTGATGTGGAACTCAATATTCCTTTTTGGTTTGCTTGTTTGAAATGATTTAAATGATCTTTTTGACTTAATGCTGTTTTAAATCTAACTGGAGCCGTTGCAATACAACATTCCACATAAATTCTACCTATATACAAAGGAAAATTCACTTTAATCCTTAATTGTGATAAAAAAAAGGCTTGAGCATTTTCATCAAAGAATTTTTCTAGCAATTTAATAAATATAAATTGAATAAATGGGTAGAAGGATTTTGAATGGAAGGGAAAGTGAAGAAGATTGCATACAGCTGGAAAGGGGTGGTGACTTTTCTTGAGATAGAAAATATACTTAAACTAGACAGGACCTTACGCATGTCTGTGTAGACAAAAATCTGTTTCTAACAGGTACAATCTCTAGAATCCATCCTTAAACCTGAACAAATCCATCTCTAGATCTGCACCTATAGCATATGAATTATATTGTACAATCACCAATAAAGAAATATGCATTATTTTGAGATGTGGATATTTAGCAATTGAGTAGGTACTCTACTGGAAAAATTTCACACCAGCTTGGAAACTTATAAAGTATAAATTCATGCCTTAACAAAAGTATGGAATGTGGATATAAGGGGTTAATAGCAAATGGCAGAATCTGAGAACATAAATTCTATGAATCTCAGGTTTCTACTCATTCATGGACTCCTATAAATTGAAGGGTGTGGAAAAGGCTCTTGTAATTAAGAACAATTAGGAATAAACTTTACCTTCAGAAGAGCTACTGATTTTACATTTAATTTCCCGGAATATCAGCAAGGAATACTGATAAAGATACAATCCAGATGCACAAATTGATCCTTACTATGAGCAGAACATTATTTTTTTTTCCTTATAATACACAACATGCCACCTTTGTTTAAGAAATTGACTTGAATCATTGATGCATAACCCAATATTTACAACACTGGCCACAAATTCTTGATATTATTTACTTTTAGGTTCAAGGATTCACATTAGAATAATCCATATTTTCTGAAGAAAATGATTTTGCCTTCTAAAGGGTCAGCTAAAGTCTAGGCTTCCACTAACCCATACATTATTATTAATAGCAACTGGCCTTCTGTCTTTTCACCGTAGTCATGAGTGACTGTCCCACTGACAAAAGGGAGAGTCCCAGAGTGAGGGGGCAATTGACATTGGCAACACATGGTTGTACAGCTGTTCTCGTATTCATCCTGGGATGTGTTTGAATCAGGTATGGGAAGATGGCAAAACAGAACTGATAGTCATGAAGAAAGAAGTTTAGACTCATAGATCACTCTGAATGAGGAGACGGCCTGCTACACAGGGCCACGCGGGGAAGCACTCAGGGCAATCAGGAGGTAGAAAGGAGACCAGGGCAGAGCATGGTCCAGAAAATCTGTTGGCAATTTTGTGGGAAGGAATAGGGAAGCAGGACAGGAGTGCTGAGTAAGTTTAGGATTGATAGCTTGAATAGTTTGGGCAGGTTCTGAGCTGGAGGGATGGTCCCCAGTTGTCAGATGCCTGACCCTGGGGTGACAGAGAGCAGGGGTAATACAGACTTGTGAGAGTGTGTTAAAGAAGATGGTAAGAAAGTGGGCTCTAGGTAGGTTGCTCTGTATAACAAAAGGGGGCTTCCCGGGGTGTCATCTGCTACCTCCAGGAATTAGCTAGCCATGCAAGGGGTAGTCTCCCCAGGATTAAGTCCTAAATGCCAGAGTACCAAGAAAACAGAACACAAGAAAATACAGTCATTATTGCAGTCTTGTCATCAGGCTAAAGAAATCTATGAATTGTGATTCACCTGGACCTTTAAAAGATTAGTGTAGCTATTAGAAATTAACCATATATCTCAGAGTCCCATAAGGTTACCTTTGGCATCAGGTTGACAGTTTCATTTACCAAAAATAAAATTCTCACAAAGGTGAAAAGAGAATAGAGAGGCTGACACTAATGACTATTAGTAAGATTTCTAAGGAAACAAAGAGGAGGAACACACAATGCTTATTTAATAGTGTTTTTTTTTTTCACAGTAACTAGGCACAAAAGTCCTTCTCATGGGGGTGAATTTGGGATGCTTGTCTGATGATTAAGGCAATAAAAATATTATTTTGGTGTTTTCAGGTGAAAACATGTTTTCATGCAGTCATTCAAAAAAGTTGCCTATAGTATTTTAGAGAACTAATTACCTTCTGCACCTAAGGTCTTAACCCATTTTCCTATCTAGATAACTATCTAGAGAACTAATTACCTTCTGCACCTATGGTCTTAACCCATTTTCCTATCTAGATAACTTGAAAAGAATGATACCACTGATGTTGGACATACAGAGGTAACCATATTGGAATGCGGATTACAAAAGATATAGCACAAAATGTTCAGGCATCTCTTTTTAAAAGAACCCATCTCTTACACCTGGCCCTTTCTTTCCTTGTCCTCAATATGAAATGGTTGGGTCAGGTGATCTTAAGGGTTTCAACTAACCATATTATAATACACACACACACACACACACACACACACACACACACTCACAGTCACATAGCCTTTTTTACCCCTGCAGGGCTGTTGCCTTCTTAAGATAAAATAGTTATGTTGAAATAGATGCTACTGAACAAGTATAAATTAGGCTTGAATTTGGAAGTTGAGTCCTGTAAGACTTATTCTGCCTTATTATGCAGACTAGTGCTTTTCATGGGTGGGAGCGACTTTTATGCTTAATACATCTGTATTGAAAGGGTAATTAGGAACCTGCAAGTGTAATTGGCCAGGCACATAGTTTAAGCCATTTGGTTTGAAACCTCATGCTTCATTAACCAAGTATATGTCTCCACCAAAATTTCTCATTTAAAGGATAGAGACTTGTGCCACCCAGAGGTCAAAGAAGATGACAAAATGGGTACTAAAAGTAACCATGGACCTTAAAAATAACCTGTTCATACCTTAGAGGTCTCATCGCCTTCATCTTCATGCACTGAACTGGATGGTGAAGGAGTGGCAGATTTGCTCCCTGGTGGAGAGGGTGAGTTGTGGGGAACATTGCTTCCTCCCATGTTCAAACCAAGCTGAGCACTCAGTTGGGATTGGTTGATGGTAGTCAACTGACCATGCTGCATCATTCCTGCCTGCTGCCTGATGTCTGCCGGCTGACCCCTGGGTCTCATGGCTGCCATCTGAGGATGGGAGCTATACTGAGTTCCTTCTGGGTTCCGAATATCTTGCATCTAAAATAAATAAATAAATAAATAAATAAATAAATAAATAAATAAATAAATAAATAAATAAATAAATTTCAGAATTATGTTTATGGCCCCTTCTCCCCAAAATAAATAGATAAATTCTGTAGATTCCAGGATGTCCTGTTGATCTATACACACATTAATTGTCTTTGTGGCACAATAATCTTGACAATATGTGACCTTAAAGAACATGAGGTTGGGGAAAGTGCTTGCCTAGTGTGCACAAGGCTCCACACCACAGAAAACAAATAAGCCAGATAAGAATCTGATAATTCAGTCAACATTACTTTTATTAGACTTTACAATCTTTTTGCATTAATGCCATGTAAACACATATCATTAATATGTGTATATGATTACAATTTAAGTTTCAGGATGTTGGAGCTTATGAGAATGTCTGTCCAAATTATACAATTGTTACTGATTATGGCATCACAGCAATTCACTCAATGCTATTTGAAAAATTCTGATCACTGGAGAAAGGTTTTGAGAGTTAATAAGCATACCATTGTTTTCAGTTTAATTCTTTATAGAATAACACTGACCAAAATGGTCTCCTAACTACCAGACTTAGAATGCCTACTGACTGGTATTAAGCAATTGATTAATTGACTATTGAAATGATTTGACTGCACAGTCAGATTTGAAAGTAAAGCTCTGAAATTTGCAAGGTCACTGTATTAATCCATTATGCTATCTGGGTCACTGCTTTTTTAGCCTTAATGAGACTCACTCTTGTAATTCAAGCAATGAATTTTGTCTCGGCAAGGATTAGAATTAAAAGCATTGGGGGATGAAGCGCTTAGCGTTATCTAGAGGTCAAATGCGTCGTGTAAGAGGAGTATGGTGGATTTCACTTAATGTTTCTCCAGCACTTTAAAACTTAAAATAATAGGGACTATTTCATGGTGCTTATAGACACAGCTCAGTTTTTTTTTTTTTTTTCATTCTGAGGGGACTTAGGGAACTCAGGTAGGTAGAGTGTTCTCAAGAGAGAAAAAAAGAAAACTTTGGGAAAGGAGCAGGAGTGAAGGAGTGAATGATTATATGGTTAAAATTACATGTTGGAACTGAAAAAATAAATTAGTGATTTATCTTTTTTTTATTATTTTATTATTTTATTTATTGGTTCACAACATTACAAAGCTCTTGACATATCATATTTCATACATTAGATTGAAGTGGGTTATGAACTCCCAATTAGTGATTTATCTTACTGTTTCATTAAAAAGAATCCCACATAGTGTCAGATGCTTAAAAATTACCTGTGTGCAAATGTTACTGTGACATGGAAATACTGTGAAGGTCAAATACGTAACCCGGTCACACTTTTTTTTTTTCCCCCTCACAGTTATAATATCATTTTCAACCAATGTTCTCAAGTCATTTCACCAATCTAGTAAGATCCATCTGAAAGTGGAATTGTGGCTGTTCTGAACTGGCAACAGCCCTGTATTCATTCTCAGTGACAGGTTTCCCACCTCCACTAGGAGATACTTTATTAGTCAGTTTCACCCACCCTTGAACCTTTCCCAGGTTTTATTTATTTATTTATTTATTTTCCTGCTGCATTTTCAGGCTCAGTTCTAGGTGCTGTAGACTTCTGGCTCTTCTTGGTGAAGCTTAGGCTAGCTTCATGGAATTGTAACTGCTGTCTTCCTAGTCCAAACCAAATTTTTTTTCAATAATCCAAACCAAATTCATGTGATCCTTCAAAAGTAGCCATAATTTTCCTTTTTATGAAATAATTCCCCCATTAAGCAGTAATTATGATTCAATGATACATGTTAGAGCTACAGCGCTATTAAGAAGACTCAGTCTATGGGAGAAGAAACTGAGGGATGAGGTGGGGAAATGTCGAGTATTTATTGCAATAAATATGTGTGAATACATGAGTAAAATCCAGAGAGGTTAAATGACTTGCCCCCAACCAGAGTTTGAGTTAAATCTGCATGTTCCAATTTGATTTGATAATTCCCACTGTATTAAGTAGCTGACTCAACATTTTAGGTATTCCAGAGCGAGGGTTATAGTCAATTAAAGATAATTAAAAACTCATTTTCAAATGTCGTCCACCCAAATCGGATTGTTTTATTTAGTCCATTCATATTGACTCCACTGACATTTACTGTTTTTACTTCTTAGATGTTCATATAACTTCTACAATTTAGTTTACCTCATGACACAGCTTTCACAGATATCTTGAATATTGTGCCATTGACAGAAGGTATCATAAAAATTAGCTCCACCTTTTGAAAATACAAAGAAGAGGTAGTAGACACTAAGTTTCTTTCTTTCATTTTCTTCAAGTTTACTCTGAAATGTCCTAAAATTATATTTATTATTTTCTTAGACTCTTAGCATGTAGAAAAGCTTTTGTTATGGGCATAGAATCATGGATTCCCATAAATGGACACTATCCTGTATAACACAGTCCTCTCTCCCAACCCAGTAAACAACGTAGCCTCTTCTCATCCATTCAAACTTACATATTCACAGAACAGATTTTACAGCTTTATAAATTAAAAGTGTTTACCAGCAAAATCATACTTTGACTAAACTATCTTTCCAAAAATATTTAACTACTTGATATGATTATTTTTCTTTCACATAAATCTCAAGCTACCAAACATGGACAATTTGTAGCAAATCTGTTTTAAGTCCACTTCATCTCATCCTCTCAGAAATCTTGTAGTTTTAACATGATATTATAAGGGATGATTTCTAAATTGATTTTCATAAGGAGTTTCCAGATTTAGACAAGTAAGAGTATTCTTCCAAAGGCTTAAAGCAATCTCCTTTTTATAGGACCTATATCTTCCCCTCTTTTGCAATATCTTCAATTGTTTTCTCATGTTAATTTGTGTTGAGGGTAAATGCCTGGAAGACTGAAACCAGAACTCTTGACCTTGTATAGGAGAGCAAGAGGTGGACATGACCATGGAGGAGCAAAGAATCAATTTGGATTAAGAATGGAGAAATGTTCAACAGGGAACTCTTCCCACTGACTCATCTTAATTCAAAATATCGTGTCACCAATGGTGGTAGATGAGGCAGACAGCAACTTTAACACTGCATCAAAGGATAATCTTTCTGTGTAGAGGGAGGAAGGCACAGATGAGAGAGAATCTCCGTCTCTTCAGCCCTCAGGTACACTTACAAACACTGGGACCTTCAAAACCCTTAGTGACATTTCTGAATCTGGAGGAGTATTTTCACTTTACCTTGCCTTCATGGGAGCTAGATCAGTATTAATCACTGCCTAATGTCTGATATGGGGAAAAAATAAGCTGGATGAGTCTGATGCCTGAAAATAAGAATTATTAGCTCATGAAAGTAAGGAAGTGTTTTGATTACTAGTTTTCTTCTAGAAAGGTATAGATTGACTATAGTTCCTTAATGTCAAATGGAAAATCTGAACTAGCAAGATATTATTTCCTCTTAGTCTCAATATTTTAAATTTATCATAAATAATTTACTTAGGTCATGCTTAGTAGCAACAGTTGTTCTGATTCTTCTGAACTCCTTTTCTGACTTCTTTTCTTTTTCCAATTTCCAACCCTAAATTACTCCCTAACATTCTGTTATGAGCCACCTTCTTTTCACCCAATTAATATTCATCATGATTTATTAATGGAGAATGCTCTAAAGAAAAATGTAGAGTTATGACTCAAACTCCAGGATTAATTCTGCAATTGTTTGCTGGACATTGTTACTTGGACATCACTCCTGCTGGAAAGATAAAAGAAGTTTTTCTTCTCAAACTTATTTTTATTTTATTTTTCGTGGTGCTGGGATTTGAACCCAGAGCATGCTAGGCAAGGGTACTACAACTGAACCACATCCACAGCCCTTCAAATCTATTTTTTCTACATGATGAATTTGTTGATAACATCTTCACTTTCCTTGTCACCTTTACTTAAAACATCCCAGTTCATTTTGGTCTCTTTCCTTTTCTACCAAAGTCGTGAGTTCTGTTGACTCTACTATTAAATATCAGTCCTTTCCACCCACCCCTCCTTCCAATTCTACTCATTCACCTATTTTACCTATTCACTTCCAATAACTGCTTATCTAAAAATAATATTTTCACATGTACCTTGAAGAGTGTTGCAAAATTAATCCTTATGAGCCATGGGCTCAAAAACTTTCCAATGTTATATGCATACCTATAAAATTAAATCAAAGCTCTTCAGTAGAACATGAAGGGATGGATCTAAGTAAACCTTATTCCTTATGACTGTCCTTCATGCATGCTTTGTTTAGCCAAACCAAATTAATTACTATTTTTTGATTATGTCTTTCACCCTTGATCATGTGTTTTCTTTTATGCTGTTTTTTCCCCTCACTCAATAACCATTTTCTGAGCATTTGCTATCTGAAATTTCTAAAAAGAGCGGAAGAATTCTTTACTGATTTGTGATTTTCCCAGTACTTTTGAGACTTTTGACATACCCATGTAGGTGGCTTTTTGCACAAGCCTATTGAGGAGGGGAAAGTTAAATGATTTTAGATAGCTCTATTAAAAGAGACCAAAGTAGAAATGAAATATGCTTATTTAAAATATGTATGCTTTTTACAAAACCATTCTACAATGCTATCTTGACATATTCAAACTCCAAAGGCACTTTAAAGTCAAGTTCAAAAGTCAGCTCATCTACAAAGCTCCAAACACTTTCTTATTCTGAACTGCCAAAGCATTTTCTTGTACTTTCTTTATGGGACACTGCTTTTTAAATTTCTAAGTTGAACATGTGTGTAACTTCTCAACAATCATTGCCTTGATTAGTTTACGGCTGAGACATTTTTTGATCCTTCAAGAGCTCTTTTCCTAGTTAAATGCTATTCCAAGTATTCAGAAAATATTTGCTATGTTAGTACATGATTGAAGACTATCAGGTAAACCTATTTTAACCAGTTTCATGATTTTTCTTTTTTTCCTGAAAACTTCATTAACATTAAGCACAAGCTGATTAATGTCTGTTTCCTTTTGTGATAGAAACACCAAATTGTTACTTGTGACACTATCATTTTGTGATAAGGAACATGACTCCAGTATTTAGCTGTCTGGCCAAGTGGTTGGCAAAAAGAGTCTATGTGTAGCCTCCCTTGTAGCTATGTATGGTCATATCACCATGAAATATAAGTGAAAATGTTGTATGGTATTTCCAAGAAGTCTCCATAAAGGGAAACTTTTTCCCCTTTTGCTCTTTTACTCTTCTTGCTAGCAAAAATGTATGGTAAAGATTAGGGATTGGAAAATGCCCTAGACCAAAAGGCAGCTCTCTAAGGATGCTGGAAAAACAAGAAGAAAAAGACTTAAGGGTCTGGTTATCATGTAAGCAGGACAATGTATGTAGTATAGGAGTCTATTTTTACAGATTGATTGTCATTGATGTTTTCTGTTATATGCAGCTGAATATAATCTTTTTTATTGGTTGTTCAAAACATTACAAAGCTCTTGACATAAATGTTAAAGATTATAAACTCAAAAAAGTAGGGAGAAAAACTCCTTTCTTTTACCACTGTAGCCCTAGCAGAGATCTTGTAGCAGAGGTCTTGGCACACAGTAGGTACTCAACACATATTTCTTGAGTTACACTAAAAAGATGTTTTGACAACATGCATTTGGAATTGATGTTGGCTGCACAGAAATAGTAGAATAAATCTTTTGATCTCTTGGGAACTTTGTTTGCTAAATTCTAGAGTTCAGATGACTCAAAGACAATTACTAATGTGTGTATTTCTCATTTTGTTTATATTCAAGCCAAGTGAACTTCATATTGTCTTGGCTGAAAGTCTTGCATGTAATTGGCATTTTAGTTTAAGTGGCTCTTTATATTCATCTCCCCATTTGGAAAATTCAGTCCATTTTTAAAATGGGTGCTACATTTCAGTGTTTTAAAACCATATCTGTTTCCTCAAATTATCCAGATTGCTCTTGAAGACCAATATTTTTCTCTACTTATGGGAGTAAAAAAAAATGTCCATTAAAATAATGGAGAAGGATTATAATGAAGAGGAAATTTCAATCGAGTTCCTTCAAAACCTTTTTCCAATTAATGGAAAACAAAACTTTCACTCAAATCAATTAAGAAACCAAAGCAGACATCATATATTCCTCCTCATGACCCAGAGTACAACCAATTCTTGATGCTAATACCATATTCCCTGTTCCTTTTTGTATCTATATCTTAAGAGTACCAGGTGGAGAATGGAGCTCAAGTGGAAAAATTTACACACAGTACTTGATACATATTTCAGCATGTGTTTTCCCTGTATTTTCCTTGAAAAGGAAAAAAAATACCCATGTTGTGGATTATTATTTTTGAAAATAAATATTTTGGTATAACTGTAATACCCCTCCAAAAAAATCTTTGCAGTGATGTTAGCAGGATTAGTGACTAAATATGTTGACATTGCAGGCTTCAATGTTACAAGAACAACGAAAGGTCTGCCTGTTGGTATTGAAAGCCATGTGTGTTTCACAATCCTCGAGTCTGCGCAGTTCCTTCGAATATCAGCATCCTTCCAGGTCCAACGTGCAAGCCTTGAAAGCTATCATTATCTCTGCCTCTAGCAGACAATCTATATCAAAACAGTTGTACACATAAAACTCTAACGACGCCTTGGCTCTCTCTGCTCTGATCCAGCTGTTTGAGTGAATAGCAGTTGGTGAACAGAGCGCTGGAACAGGGGTAGCCCTGAGGCCTTATTTGCTAATGTGGATCACCAGCTGCTGCTTTCTGTGGTCTAGGCAGGCGACGCCTGGAAGTTTGCCAGATGCAGCAGGAGCAAGAGAACGTTAAGAATCTCTGAAGCCCTTGCGTTTACCCCTGTCTGTCAGCATTTGACACCCTTCACTGTAGAGTGCTTTCCCCAGGGCGATGAGGAGACCCTGCTGGCTTTGGCTGTGACAAGTGCTTGTTCTTGGTTCCTTTTATATACACTATCAAACACATACCATTCTTAGCATCTGAAGAAAAACTTCTGAGCCTTGCTCCGGGTTGTCCATGCAACCTTGCATGATTAATTAGGGCAGGAAGGCAAAACGATTTCATTTTTTTTTCCTTACGAATAATGCACTCCAAGAAGTCTATGAGAAGAATCTAAATGCTGATATTATTTAAGCCCCTAATTTGATTACACATTTTTCCAGGAATTCAATTAATATGGAAATGTATATGCCAGAACAAATGTGTGGGTAAATTTAATAATCAAATTTTATTTATTATTTTCCTAAATGCATTTCAGAGAGAGCTTAATTATTTGTTTTCTAAACAAATTAAATAAATTGTCTTTATGTGATCTCCTTGTGAGATCTATTTATTATTTAGAAATATGTACTTTAAATAAACTTTAAAATTTTTGCTATTAGGCTTTTGATATTGAACATTGATAATGACAAAAAAAAAATTAGGAAAAATCTGAAAATATGCCCGTGGGCAGCACATGCTGTCTTTTTTAAAGATTTAGAAAAGTATTTACTTTTCTTTTCCTTTTCTTCCTTTGCTAAACAAAAGTGAGACATTTTTGTGAAAATATATTTTTTATCTTCAACATTTTATAAATCGGAATAACTTGATTTCAACTTCGTTATTTCCAAAACCAAAACTGACTTTGAATTTAACATTTGGAATCTTTACTTTTCTTTCAAAAGACAACAGAAACAAGTAGGGGTCAGATTTATTTATAGTAAGCAAAAATTGAGTATTCGTAGTTTAGTTAGGGTAACTAGCCATTATAAAACTATCACTGGAAAGCAAGAATTCCCGAGCACAATTCATTAGACATTTGCACATAGATAGCCAATGCTTTTTAGAATCACCACCCCTAGGGAAGATTAAAACTGCCTCAAGAAACAAACCTCCAAGTCCACATGAACTTCCACAATGCCCAGCCCTTTTCCTCTTTTAGACCATGGTTTCTCCCTCACAGTGGCCTCTTCCACGAAAGGTACCCCAAGCACTGAAAGGATTTGGTATGCTCAAAAGATTTGGAAATAGCTGAAAATCTCAAAAGCTAAAAACTATTTCACCAATTTTGTTTTTAACTCTAATCTCCTAGAAATGAGCCAAATACCAGAAATTTGAAGAGAAGTAAGCAACAGAGGCCAGGAGAACCCTCAGCATCCTGAGCACCCTCACCTGGCCCTGGCTCTCCTCTCCAAAACTTGACTTCTGTTCCTGCCTCACCCAGCAAACCCAAGAAGAAGTGTCTTAGAGGTTCTAGATTCATTCTAGCTATCCAGACTCATTTTTATCCACAATCGAGAAAGCATTCTTACTCCATTTTCTTTTCTGGTCCTTTTCTTCCTTTGCTACATGGGAGGTGGTGTGTCCCAATAGAGGGAACCCACCTCACAACATCGGGCTTCCTCTGTTGCTAACAAGTTGTCTTAACTGATTTGTCTCTTATTTGCCACCTTTGAAACATGGGGATAATCTTTCAACAACAAATATTGCGTTCCTACTATGTCGTGGCACTGTTCTAGGTACGGGGCTAAGGGACAGTGACCAAGCAGACCCAAATCCTTGCCCTTTGCAGTTGAGTTTCTAGTGGGACAAACAGAAAATATACTAAATAAATATTGTATGTCATTTGGTTGATAGTGATAATTTTCTGAAAGACAAAGAGGAGAGATGGCTTTAAACGTTTGCCTTAAAGTATCATTACAAGGACTGAGATAAGGACTATGAAGGGTTTTCTTAAAAATAAACTTGTTTTTGTGGTTGTGGTTCATGCTGATGTTTTATCTGCTGTTAACATCCTTGTGTTGCTTTCTGTGACTAGTTCTAGTTCATGGGGAGCCGCTGACACAATCATGATCAAGCATTTTAGCAGCCAAAAGCTTGAACCTGTGGTGGCCTTCCGTGGGATAAGAGGAGCAGTTTATGTCACAGTGCAGAGGATTTCACCATGAGAAAGTAACTAGGCTCAATAAAGGCTGAAGTTAAAATCTGGGGTTTTATAGCCTGATTAAGGCTAATAGGCAACTGGTAGATACAAGGCTCAAAAAAAAATGTGATGTATAAAATGGTCTTCCAATTTATATGACAGAATTCTCTTGCGTAAATTCTGTACACATAACCTCTCCTTTGGATCACCACTTTGGGCAGGAGGTTATGGAGTATGTTGATACTTTAAGCTGTACGATTATGGTTTTGACCCACAGCAAGCCACCTGACTTCTAAATGCTTCATGCCAATCGTATTTTGTCTGCTGTTGTGATTTTTAAACTATTAGTGTCAATATTACCAAGCTTGATACACTGTGCTTCAGTTGACCTTCAAAATGGCTCCTTTGCCTGGCAAAAATAAAGGAAACATGCAAATAGGCAACAGGTAAAGTTGACTTATGCTAATCAATGGCAGGACCAGGTGAGTGTGTCCAGGGTGGGGAAAGGGGGATCATAGGCTAGAGTTTTGTCTTGTCTAAAGGGTTTGGGATATCATGTAGTTCACCTTCTGGTTTCTAAAACATCTGAATTAGTAGTTCCTACAAAGCTGCACATCTCTGTGAATAGGAGTCTATGAATCTGCTCTGGGTCTACCTTTGATTGGAATCCATGAAACCCTGAAATTTTATAGAGCATAACTTTTGCATCTGTATGCAAAGTGTCAACAGTGATTTGCTCACAAGGGGCTATCATCTTATATTAAAATTGTATTCAAACACAGCAATGTCTGTTCTCATCTCTTTCACTTTGATGTGCCCATGAGAAGAGACTGAATATTGCACCTTATGTCCAGAGTACTTTCAAAGGATTGTGTGCATTGGAACAAAAGGAATGGATTGGAATGGCAGGTGACAAGAAAATGGGGAAGTCCCCTGAAATATGCCCTTTGGAAGTTGTGGTTTAACTACCAGAGCTAGCTCCATATATTTATAGCAGCACAAGGCAGCCAAAATGGTTTTTCAAACTATATTTAAACCTGAGAATTTAACTTGCTTTCTCATACTTTCCTCTGGAATGTTAATAGGATGCTAGTAAAATTGGAGATGTCAAGTGGAATATTGACTTCTTCACATCAGTTCAGAATAGTGATATTTGAGTTCATTTGGAAGCTCTTAAATTATTAGATACACATGACATTCAGCTTAAAAGTACATTTCTAGAAGCAAATTAAAACCTTACATTCTGCTTCCACCAGACAGTTTCCCTATGCAGAATATTTGTACGCCCCCAACTTATTGGAGACTTGAAGTGAAATTTTAAATTAGTATTTAAAAGTACAATTTTAAATTAGTATTTTATTATGGAAATAATCCTTTTAATAATATATTATGAAACATTAAAATAGCATGAAACCAAGATAAGGAAAGGCTAGAAATCTTGTTCTACTGAGCTTGGTATTAATAACTTGGGAAAATCAGTCTGGGAAAATTACAAAGTGGTTCAGTTCCTTTAAAGTGTCTGACTCTGTAAGTGACCTTAAGCTCCTTTAAAACAATTACAGATTCAAATATTTGTCTGCCAAAATTTTATAGCCTGTTAGATAATGGGATGAATGTGGTTATATACAGTTCCTATATTTCTGAGTATACCTAATTTCGTTAACATTAACAGTATTCACTCATTTATGCTTTTAGACACTTTGAGTCATATAAGGTCAAGGTCTCAAAACTAATCATAAAAACTACTGACTGCTATTCATGCTAATATAATAACCCTTTCTTTAAAACAACTGCCAATAAATTTCATTATAAAAAGTTATTAAAAGGGTTAAAAACCTATTAAATGTCAAAGAATTTGCCTGACTCAAACTTCTAATAAAGGAAAGAGAATAGGCTTTCTTTCTGAATTATTTAAATCTTTACTGACTGTGCACTGAACCATGAAATTAGAAAAGTGTTATTAGAAGTGTTCTCTGGTTTTTATAAAAGTTGGAGCCCAGAATGTATCAAGTCACAGTCTTTAACAAGACTAGTTAAAGCAGTAGGTTTTTAATCCTAAATACATGGCTTCTACTGATATAAAGGTTATAATTAAAACTCTATCCTGTAACTTGGTGATAATAAAATTATTATTACAGAAGCACACATGTTCATTTAGAATATATGAGCTACATGTTCTAATTTTAATTTGGCCAAATATCTTTTTTTGGAGCTTTCAATGTCCACTAACATAGACCCTCTCATCCAATAATTAGGTTTTAATAATGGCTAATTTAAAAACATTAATGTTAATAATCTGAATTATCCATCATTTACAGGTTTAACACCTACTGAATGTACATTGAAATTTGATAATCATGGCCTAAAGAGTTAAAAAATTCATAATTCTGTATTATAATCATCTGTGGTGGATGGCAACAATAAATTTGGTTATCAATTATTATTATAAAAATAGCAAATTTATCTTTCACAGTTTAAATCCATTTGGCCAGCAAACTACATTTAGCACAACCAATTTCAACTGGTGTTTAACTGACAGGTTAGTACCGATAGACCAGTCTCCTCAGCCGTTCATTCTCATCTTTTGATGATCCTGGTTTCAAGTTCTTTCATTTATAATATTTCATACTTAGTATATCTCACTTGATATACTAAGCACAGGGCTAAGAAATTTACATGCAATGCCCTGCCTATTAAGCTCTCACAATAGCCAGGTGAGAATGTTCCTGTCATCAGGGTCACTCTTACCTATGAGGGACCAGTAAGTGGATCAGGTGGATCAGTTTGAATGTGTCCTAGGATGCCTGATCTTGAAAGCATACCCCAAAGCCATGACTCCTGTATTATTAACCTAGTGTAAGCTCTCAATGTTTTAGATGTCCTTTTAACAAAAGATGGTTGGAAGGGCTGGAGAAGATGCAGCTTGAACCCAGAATGACTAAACAGGAAGGTGATGTATGTACAGATTGATTATAACCTTCTGGATGTGTTCCTTGCCATGACAAGGAATCAAGTTTATCCTTGATTCCTTGGAAAGGAAATTCAACTTAAAATTTTTTTAGTGAACATTTACTCTGTGCTTGGTATTAGGGGAAACCTCAGGAGAAATAAAGGCAGATAATACTGCTCCTATGTTCAAGGACTCACGGGCAGGCAAATGTATCATGATACAAGGCAGGTTGCTGTAACCAAAAATACACTACTTTAGAATTTCAGAGAATGTTGCTGCAGTGAGTCTGTCTGAGTCACATTGAACTACAATGAGCATCACTTAGGATACAGAATGCTTTTTAACCCAGGAAGACATATAAAGAATGGGAACGAGGAGAGTTTAACCCTGGAAGCAATGCAACACTCCACACTCCGCGCACACACTCTGCGACACTCCACATTCCGATTATTGGCCAGTTGGAATTTATCTGTTACAGTCTCATAAAAGTAATGATTTATCTTAGAGATATGAAATAAAGTGAAAGAAAAGTATCAGGGCCTTTTCTAATTCAAAGAAGAAAAGTAAAGAATGATATTCAAGTAATTATTTTAAATCTTAAATATTCAACATATCATCAAACTATATTTTTAAACTTGCGATGAGAGAAATCTGCCAGTTTGATTTCCATTTAGCAATTAGCAATTTTGATTGTCAAGTGTTTCATCCTGGTTTTAAGACTATGTTCTGAAGTAGAAAGTTGTTCTGAGAGAAACCCCCAAATAAAAAATACACTAACATTCGATGCTACCTGAACAGAAGGACCATTTCACCAGTGCCTAAACAGGGGTCTTAATGTTTCAAAAATAGCTCAGGATTTTTCATTGGGTCTTTAAAAACCTTTATGGGCACAGCAACTATCGTCATGTTTACCTGGATCCTTACAGTATGAACTTCATTAGGTAAAAATGTTGCCACATAAATTATGCTTTTCTAGAATGACTGCCTCAAGCATTTTGGTCACAACCTTTCTTTATATTGCCTGCCTTGTCAACCAGTGACCTCCACTTGCTGGTGAAGCTTGTAATCCAGAGGGAAGAAGAAAAGCAGAATGCTCAGGGAAAGTAGAGCACAGGAGTCTCACTCTAGGTCCAAATCAGGCTCGTGAATTCATGATTTGCAAGCTTACAAACTTTGCCACAGGGAGGAAAAAGAGCCAGGCATTCGGATGCACACCGCCTGCAATCCCAGCCACTCAGGAGACTGAGGCACAAGGAAAGTAAATTGAAGGCCAGCCTGGATAACTAAGTGAGTGCCTGTCTCAAAACAAAAAAAAAAAATTAAAAGGACTGGTGATGTAGCTCCATGGTAGAGTGTCCCTGAGTTCAATTCCTAGTAGGGAGTTCAATTCCTAGTGGGGAGGAAAGGGAAAAAGTGCTTGAAAACAGATTTGTGGTGAGAAATAAACAAGTAGATACTGTTTGCTGGATGTTCATGGATTGATGAGATGGTATTAGGAAATTTTAATGGAAAGGAGAGCTTTCCATACATATTATACTCAATTTAGATGAAGACAACTTTTTAGATTTAATCATTAGATATTATCTTTCCTGATCCCACTGGAGAACTTACCTTAGACACAGCCTAACCTGAAGGAACCAATTTGTGTGCCATTCTAAACTTTTGAAATGGTCTAGGAGGTCTATTATCAAACAGGAGGGTGATGTATGTACAGGTTGATTATAACCTTCTGGATGTGTTCCTTGCCATTACTGGGAGACTATCTTTGAATAAGAATTCAATTAAGTTTCAACTAGGTTAGCTCTGAATATTCATGCCACTAATCTGGATGCCATAATTTTGATAAGATGTCCAAACATTTCTAGTCCTTTTTCATTTAATTTAAATTTGGTATCCTAGTATTTTTTTTTCAAATATTGTTGAAAACTGTTCTAGAATGCATACTTTTCATATATCTTAATGATTTCAGGAACGTCATTTTTCCCTCTTAGTTATTTTGCTGTTTTGTGTTTGTGGAATGTGGAACAAACTGGATTGAATTGTCTGTATATTGATCTATGGACACATCCTTCTTATTAAATGTGTTTCTAGTTTTTAATGTGCTATGCAGAAAAAAATAAAGGAAAAAAGAAATATAAATGATAGACTAGTGAGACACTTGTTGGGTTGTACTCTTTTTTTTTAAGAGAGAGAGAGAGAGAATTTCTTAATATTTTTTTTTTTCAGTTTTCGGTGGACACAACATCTGTATTTTATTTTTATATGGTGCTGAGGATCAACATCAGTGCCC
Source organism: Urocitellus parryii (assembly GCF_045843805.1). Taxonomy (NCBI): domain Eukaryota; kingdom Metazoa; phylum Chordata; class Mammalia; order Rodentia; family Sciuridae; genus Urocitellus; species Urocitellus parryii. Next base: position 61,709,189 of record NC_135537.1, read on the forward strand.
CGCGCATGCCAGGTGAGCACACTACTGCTTGAGAGACATCCCCAGCCCAGGTTGCACTCTTAATAGATAACTTTTGTTAAGAACAATGTTCCATTTATTACTTTAATACCTTTTTAAAAGAAACTTATTAATAACTTTGGCAAAGAGAACTGTTATCACTTTAGCTAAAGCCTAAAGACCTATTTGAGGTTAAATCATTGTGCTGCACTAACAGTACTATTTAAACAATAAAATTCTGTACCGAGAGTACATTTGGCTATATAGAAGACTCTACTCGAATTTGGCTGTATAGAGATTGCTATATGGAAGGTGACTTACTGACATATTCATCAAGCACTGGTTAAAAAATACAGTCCCACAGGAGCAGAGTTCTGTATTTTGCAAAGGGTGAATTATTTTGGGATTTGCATATCTATAAGACTGAAAAGTCCCAGACATTGCAATGCCAGGAAAAGAAAAATAGCAGCATTATTTATTACTAAAACTTAATTGCAACAAAGTAACAGATAGGAATCCCTGTTTTATTAGAATTTACTTTTGGACACAAACTTTTATGCTTTCTATCCTTTCATAAGCAATAAAATGAGATTTTAACTTAGGTAGATTTTTCCAAAATGATAACTTGGCCTCCTGAAAAAAATGTTAGTTGGCAGAAGAATGGTATTTAGGATAGAATGAGACTCTGACCATTTGGGCATGTATATATTGATACTTGCAACTCTGCTGTTCCCTTATTCTCTGATCATAAATTAATCCAAATATCAATGTCAAATTGAGAGGCTTTTTAAAAGAATGTTAAATATGTTTGCTACTACAAGGCAAGATCTTTCTTGCAAGTTATGAAAAATGTACTTTGCTCATGGGTAAAATGTGGTTTAATGATATGGAAATAAGTTCACAGTTCCTCTGTATTGTATTTACAATTTTGCATCAAAAACATATTTAATATCTCTAGCATTATTATATGACCACAAGATGACAGCTCCAATAAATGAGGAAAATCTCAATTACATTGATCAACTGAAGGAAAGAGAAAAACTCATACCATTAAAGTTTAGAGCCTATTATAAGGGAACAAGAAAGAATATCTACCCAGCAGTTTTTAAATTTAATACCATCTGATCATTTTTCTACATCTACACTTACAAAAGCTAATAGAATTTTCCAGTCATAATTTATTTTCTGAAGAAAAATACGTGCTCTTGGGAAAGGCAAAAGTCAGAACTTTTTGGAAAAGTGCACTATATTTTATTTCCCCTTTTATAGTTTAGGGGTATTTTAGCTGAAACCTATAAACACTTATATTTTAATGTTTTCCTTTTTTTAAAAAATGAAATAGGGAAGTCACTTGTGGGTGGGGGGGTATGTTCCTTGCTTACCACTTCTCTCAATTTTTCTTGGCTGCTGCTGAAGGTTGACACTCACAGATGCTGGGCTAGATTTGCAGGTGGGGATTGGAGGAACTTTAGTCTTACTCAAGGGCAACCTCCTTGGAGAGATTTTACCTGACAAGCCTATCAAAAGACCCATTCATCCTGCCCTAGGCATATTTTTCACGATCTCATCACAGTCTACAACTATTTAGGACCATGTTCTATAAACTTCAACACACATAGGAAATTCCTAGGGATCCTACTAAAATGTGATTCTGATTCTTGAACTCCAGGGACAGGCCTGTACTCCACATTTCTACTAAACTCCAAGGTGGGCCAATAGGCCTGGTGCAGGACTCAAGTTCTGAGTAGAAAGGCACTTATTTGACTCCCTTGACCAGAATATACATTCTATAGGCAGGGTACTTGGCCTGTTTTGTTTATTGCTCAGTTCTTAGTGCCAAACTTAGGAACACTGAAGAACTGACCTCAGAGAGGAGATTCAGATTGCAGCTAATGAATTTCAATACCACACTGAATGATTTCCCTCTAAGTTCAGAAGCAAGACCAGGATGTCCCCCTCTTACTACTTCTGTCCAACAAGGTCTTGGATGTCTGACTTAATGTAATTAAAGAAAAAAATGGCTATACAGATGGAAAAGGAAGAAATAAAACTGTCTCTGTTCACAGATGACATGATTTTGTAAGTAAATAATTCAAAATAATTGAGCTCAATTTAAAAATTTTAAAATTTAAAACATCTATAAATAATACATAAAGTATTTAAGAGAAAATGCTTTCCTATAAAATAGCAGTAAAAATTTGGAATTGAAAAATTTTAAAATACCATTTACAAAACAGTACTCCCCAAATGTAACACTTAGTTATAATCTAAGGAAACATACATAGATATTATGTATAGAAACCTTCAAAACACTGATCAAAAAAAGGAAAGGAGATCTAAATAATTTAGTGTTCACGGATTGGAAATCTTAATATTGTCAACATGTCTAAGTCTTCTCACCTTGATCTGTAAACTCAATGAAATCCCAATGAAATCTCAGCAAGCTATTTCATAGATACCGACAAACTGGTTCTGAAATTGATACAGAGAGGTAAAGGACTTCTCCAAAGAAGCAACACAATCTAAAAAAGAACGAAGTTGGAGAATTCATACTGGTAGGTTTCAAGACTTAGTATAAGGGTACAATGATGAAGACAGAATGTTTTGATGAAAGAAAAGACACACAGATCACTAGAACACAATAGAGAAACCAGAAATAGAACCCACAAATATAATTGCTGATCTTTGGAATAGGAGCAAAGGCAATTAAATGGAGAAAGATAGTCTTTTCCACAAATGGCACAGGAAATGTTTAATACTCATATGTGAAAAAAAAAAATCCCCACAAAAAATAGTATCTTTCATTCAATGCAAATGGGAATACAAACAGAACAGTTACTATGGAAGACAACTGGACACTTTCCTGTAAAATTAAACAATCATGCTTATGGGGATTTACCCAGCACATTTGAAAACATGTCCACGTCAAAATGTGTGCACAAATGCTTAAAGCAGAATTAGTCATAATCACCAAAAGTGTCCTTCAATGGGTGAATGAAGAAATAAACTGTGGCTTTTCTATGGAAATGACTCAGTGATAGACAAACCATCAAGTCATGAAAAGACATGGAAGAAATGTTAATACATATTGCTAAGTGAAAGAAGTCAAAGGTGTATATTTTATGATTTCAGATGACATTCCGGAGAAGACAAAACTAGAGAGATGATAAACATTGACTGATTGCTAAGCAAAGGGATTATTTTTAGGTTGGTAAAACTATTCTGTAAGAAAAATGTAATAGTAAATATGAGATAGTAAGCATTTGTTAAAACCCATAGAACTCTAACTATACAAAAAGTATACCTTAATGTATACAAATTAAAATTTTTAGGCTGTTGGGGAATCCCAAGGTGAAGTGTATAGTGAGACAGAAATATTCAGTGTATTGCACATGTGTGAATCAACCTCATGGAAGGGAGTGGGAAAATGAGATGTTGATCTAGCTAAGACTGGAATAAAGAATAAGAATAAAGGCAAAAGAATGGTACATAAGCACTGAGCCCTTGTAGATAAAGCTGTTTCCTGTGGGGATATATGTTTACAATTCTGATATTGCTATGCATGAATCACGGAATGGAATAATGAAGCAATGGACAGGGGATGGTGTGGGCCAGGATTCTCTTTCTGGTAGGAGGTTTTAGTAAGAGAAGCAAGGGAAGGAGCTATCTGGAAATGATTAGAGTTGAAAACATTAATACGAATACCTTTTAGCTTAATATATATATATATATATATATATATATATATATATATATATATATATATATATACAGATGTTTATATGTAATAATATTTATAGATATGTGTATTTATCTAAATCATTATTCATACATCTATCCCTGGGCTCCATCAGCTAAGAGGGCTATGAAACAAGGAAACCCCATTAGCAATGACCGCATGCAGTTACCAGATCTTAGTTGATACTATTCTCCAATAAAGGGAGCCAGGTCTCCTTGAAGAAATGACTGGTTCTAAGGCAGAAGAAGAAACTACACAAGATGATCCTTATTGCTAGGAATAGTGACACATACCTGTAGTCCCAGCCACTTGGGAGGTTGAGGCCAAAGGACCACAAGTTCAAGCCTAGTCTAGGCAGTATAGGGAGGGAGACACTGTCTCAGACAAAACCAAAACAAAAAAAATCTAGAGCTCATCTTTTATAGTGGTGGACAGTATGAAAGTATTTAAATTATAAAAACAACTCCAAACACACTGATAAAATATTTGCTGAAGGGACATAAGAACCAACTGAAAGAGTTTCTACTGGCCAAAGTTAAAACCATTGAGCAAATATAAATAAGTAATAAATAGATAAAAATAAAGTAGTGTTGAATCATAACTCAAAGTATAAAAATACTGATAAGCCCATCAAGATAAAAGAAAATGACTGATTGAATGAATGAATGAATGAATGAATAAACAAACAAATAAATAAATGTGAGAGTAGACAAGTCTTTAGTACAGGGGAAACTCAATTTGTATAGACATTCACCTTCATGGAGGTGAGAGCATGGCTCTCTACTCCTTGTGTGTGGGTTGCTCATAATGAGTCTCCCCCAAAGAGTACAGCACGGAAAGGAAGAAATTAAAAAGAGTAGGGAAACCTGACAAACAGTATCTCAGGTATGTAGTCAATGTCAATATCAACAGTGATGAATCACACGGATGATCTATTACACCAGTCTAATCACGAGAAAAACATCAGACAACTTCCAATGGAAGAACAATTTCTGAAATATCTGGCCAGAACTTATCAAAACTGTTATGGTCAACAAAAACAAGAGAAGTCTGAGAAACTATCCTAACTAGGAGGAGTCTAATGAGACATGATGGCTAAATGTAATGTGGTATCCTGGATGGGATCCTGGAACAAAAAAAAAAAAAAAAAAAGGAACATTCTGGAAGAGCTGAAGGCATTCAAATGAAATATGACTTTACATAATAGTAAAGTATTAACATTGGTTTAATGAGTGTGACACATGTACCATACCAATGTAATGTTAAAAACAAAAGAAATGAAGTTTGGGAAGTATATTATTACATTTTGGATTTAGAATACTTCCCCAAATCTCATATTGAAAAAATGGTCCCCAGTGCAGCAAGGTTTTTAGGAAATGATTGAATCCTGAGAACTGTAACCTCCTCACTGCATCAACACAATTAATGGGTCAGTAATTTGAATAAACTACTGGGTGGTGAAAGTAGGACGGAAGGGTATTCCTAGAGGAAGTAGGTCACTTTGGGCAGGCTTTAGGAACTATATCTTGTCTCTGGCTCTTCTCTCTTTCTGTCTGCTTCTAGGCTGCCAAGAGTTGAGAAGGGCTTCTCTACCATATTCTTCTGCCATGATGTTCTGCCTTGCTTTTGGCCCAGAGCCATTGGAGTAGGTAGTCCATGGACTGAAATTCTGAAACCATGGTCCCCAAATAAACTATTCTTCCTCTAAGTTGTTCTTGTCAGGGATTTGGTCACAGTGATGAAATGCTAACACATCTATGTAGTAGTCTCACAATAAATTTTTAAATGAAAGTCTTTTCCAAAATAAAACATTCATTTAAAAGAAACTGGCCCAGTTTTACTCTCTAAAAATTGAGTTCCACCCTAGCAAATAATGAGGAATATTAGTTTTCAAATCTGTTTATGCCCATTGTACTTGTTAATGTGATTACAACATTCATTCAAATAATATTCAGACTGATCAAATCAAAGTGCATGCAAAGAGAATTATTAAATTAGCTCTGGAAGACTGAATAAAGACATGTTGCTTAAAAACTTGCCGCTTGATTATGACATGATACTGTAAACAATTACGAAAAATAGTGTCAAATCCATAAAGAATCATCCTTTAGATTGTCTCATAAAAATCTTTAGCTTCTGGCAACATGGTAAAGAAGTCTAGCACGAAAATTTTCAAAGACATGGTATTATGGTTGTTGTTCATACTAAAGGACCACACAGATATAAACATGGGCTCAAACACAGACATTGCCTTGGTTCTACCCCCACATGACTGGATACTTACAAGTTTAACTGCCTTTTAAAGCAAGTAACTGCGCGGCAAGTAACTACTGTCTCTTGATCTTTCTACTATATTTTAATGATTTTAACTGTAAGTAGAATGTAATTCTCTGCATGCTACAATCTCCCATGTGTGAGTCAAAGTGTGGCTGAGGGTGTTATAATTGGATTTTTGTCACTCCCCAAGTACTCACTGTAATGGTATTTGATGGAATCTTTCGAGATGCAAGTGCTAAATTTCTACCAAACATCAGTGGATGGTATTTAGTAGAATATCTGACTGTCTTTGGTATTTGCTCATGAGGGAGACTCTATTTAACTACCTAGCTGCCAGATGTTCCATGAATATTGGATATTTCTCATCCATAATCTGTTTAAGAACAAAGACCAGAGATTTCCTGAGTGACTTATCCTTTCTGAATGAAATATACAACCTGAGTGCCAGAAAGCTTTTCTCTCCATGATAGATGAGGGCCTATTGTTGACCAGGCATGACAGAAAGCTGGGCCCTATCATTAATCATAAGGAAGACAAACCAACTTCCACAGTGTGTCTCTTACCTAGAGAGTTTCCTGTAAGGGGCTACATCCATCTGTCTTGACATCCATTCTACCAGATTTCAAAGTGCTGGAACTGTGTTAACTGAACAATCTCCTTATAACCAACCCTGTGGTGGATTTTTTTTTTTTAAAACTTCGGTCTTAAAATTTTAGTAAGTTTTAGTAATCTTTTTGTTTTCATAGGAATACAAGAGTCCCTTTTCAGAATGATGGAATTTTAATATTGTTTAGGGAAAGGAATAGTAGGAGGGATGTTTTGAAGGTGTGTGGGTAGACAGTGGTAGGAATATATGTGTTCCTAAGAACATTCTGGCTTCCTAAGATGTTGTGAGCACTAAGGTAACACTGGCTTCTGGATTCGCCCACTTGAGGCATTTCTGAGCCAAGAGTAGAAAATCAGAGCCAAGGCGAGATTCATGCAGTTTTTATTCTTGAGCGAGGAGAGTCTATTTGTATTGGACTTGAATCCCAAAGAAGGATGTCTAAAAATCGCAATGGATGTTGCAAATGAAAAATGAGGCAAAATTAATTTTAATCCACCTTCATTTAAAATGCAGATACTATGCTATAAAAGTCTTTTAGAAGCAGAAAACAATGTTTCAAAGAATGCAAAACTATGTAGGGTGTCCAACACTAAGAGACTGGGGATTCCTACTATTGCTCAGAACTTTGTAGATGGTGAAAAAACATTATCATTTGGCTTTGAAGGCTGAATCTAAATGCTGGAGAAGAGGAGTCTATTCTGCGTTTCACTTGTCCTAGGAGAGAGGAAACTACATCAGATCTGTGAGTCCCATCTGAACTTCTCAGGTTAGAGTTTGGGATTCAGGACAAAGCCTTTCTGGAGATGACGTTCATCACAGCTTCTACCGCACCCATGGGAAGCCAACTCAGGAGATCTTTTATTTATTTCTTTATTTTTCAAATATTTCTTTTATATCTTTGAAAACAGAGGTAGTGGTTTCTAACACGGTGAAACGGCACACACTTCACATTGTCTGCTGAGATGATTTTCCATAGAAACTCTTAAAGTCACCAGAAGACCTCCAGGACTTGAGTACATGGATGGCTAAAGTATTCCCTTCTGACATGGATTATCTAGCATACAGTAATTTTACCTTTCTGCATCTTCTCTCTATCATTAAGTTTCTCAAAGATAATATTCTGAGTTCTGAGAACTTTTCTTTTTGTGGGGGCAGTCTCCATGACAGCCTACACTCAGAAAAATGATTCCCTCTTAGAATAGCAAAGCACCCTAAAAAGGAGAGCATACGATGCTAAAAGGCTACGATGTACAATCTCCTGGCTATGTACCAGAATAACTTAAGCCCGATTCTTGGGGAAAAGCCACCTTTGATGTTTTTGGTGACAATCATAAGCAATGGGTTTTGCGTGCAGTGAGAGAAGAGAAGAGAAGTGAGCTGAAGGCATGGATCATGTCCTTTCAAAAGTTCTGGAAGGGTCAGTAGAATGAACCAGGTGGCTCTAAGTCAACCACAATTGGCAACCACAAATAGATTTCATGCCTCTGTTTTCTTTTTTAAAATACTGGATGAAAGTAGATGATTGCTGAGGTTCTCCTGTTCTGGGATTGTATTTCTTTGTTGCATGAATTATAGAAGAATGAAGAAACAGCAGTACTTTGGTATCACTGAAGTTGTAACTGTTACTCGAGAAGGCTACTACATACTGACTCTCAAATTTTAGATTATTTTCATTTGTATACCTATTCCAAAATATTTGATGAAGCTTCCAAGTAGGACTTATTTTTATGTCAGGTGTTAATATTTTATTAATAAAATAGGTTTAGAAATAGGTATTTCAGAAATGTAAATATTTGCACAAAATACCTGTATATACAAACTGTTTTAATGCATCCGCGAGAGGACGTATTAAGATAATTAATGAAAGTCTAAAGGTGACTCTTACCCTTCATACTTCTGAATTATCTACAAGTTTATATTATATGCATATTATACTTGAAACTTTATACATATTTTTATCATAGCATAAAAGATTTGGGTGTTTATGGAAAAGAAAAGAAGAATGCCTTAGAAACTAGAACAAAATTTGTATTTGGGAACTTCATTCCACGATGATTTGTAAGCACCTATTATTTGCCATTTCTCTCTGCAGAGTGGAAGGGAACAATGACAACTTTGCCTCCCTATTTTTTTTCTCCGAGAAATGCAAATAAATACAGATAATCTATTTTTAAACATTCAGAGAATGTTCTGAATTCCAGTTAGCACAGTCCCTTCAGTATATTGTTATTTTGAACTTTTAGGACGAGGCACATTAATAATTTAGCTTTGAAGTGAACTAAAGTGAAATGATGTAGAATTAAAAGCATCACAAATGCTGCTAAAATATTTATGGAGACTGTATTTGGACTAACGGATTGCATTTACAGAATGATTTATGTCCTAGTTCCTGAGATCTCAGTTTACAGAAGGAGCTAAAGCTGGAACCAACTTTTAGAATTGTGTTTTTCATTATGAAAAGATTTTCAATATGTCATCCTTTTCATTAATTATTACAGCAATGCCTCTAGATGATCTATAGCAGCATTACATATGATTTCCAAATAACTCCTTTAGAAACACAAGATCTTCATGTTGCCTTTTTCCATCAAGAACAGCAATGAAAGTGACATGCACTTGAACATAATAAACACAACACACAAAAAACAATGTGTGGGTATATTTTTTTCATTTTCTTTTTTTTTTTTTTGTGGGTGCTGGGGATCAAACCCAGGACCTTGTTCATGCAAGGTAAGCACTCTATCACTGGGCTGCATCCTCCAGTTCAAGAAAGAAAAAGAAAAGCACAAATGTTGCTACTTTCAGCAGTATGAGAGATAATTTGTAGACCAGCACACCTCTCCCCCAAACTTCTTTAATTCTGCATTGGCACACTCTGCTTATAATATACGTATTCCCTTACTCAATCTCGTGAAATAGAGAATCAACAAGCCATTTTAATAACTCTCCAAACTTGCCTGCTGTTTGCACACACAGTTAGTGGAATCACAGCACTGCACATAATCCAATAAAACTCACACCACCAAAGATATATGTAATCAAGGATCTGACAGATGTCCTCTAGGTTAGATTCAGTCTTTTTTAACTCGTACTTCACAAAACAAACAGACTTTTCAGGCAGAAAGAAAATATATGTCTGTCATCCAAAGCAAACATGAAGTCGTGCCGTGTACTAAAATGTGCAGGCCTATCAAACACTTCTCAATCCTGGCAACAGCCTGTTTCATTGTAGAAATAGATGAGTGTTTGGAGAAAGCTTGCAACTTAAAAAAAAAAAAAAAGCCTCAGGAAAACTCTCCAATTGATTCTACCTGCTCTCAATATTGTGTTCTGATTGCTCAAGGTAAAGAGGATTTCAAAAGAGTTGCTTCAGGTGACTCTGACTGGGGAACAGAAAAACAGAATCAAACACGGAGCACCAACTGTCCAAGGGTTCCCAGCAACCAGGGTGCACAGACTTCCTTCTTAGGTGTAAGAATTCAGCTCTGAAACTCACTATTAGCAGTGCAATCAGCTTTTGGTTTATTCCATCTTGACTTACTCTTCTTTCCCCTTCTTTATGAAAAGGTGAAAAGAGGAAGTGTCTCAAAGTTGCCCTCTATAGGTTCAAGCCAATATCAAAAGAGTATGGAATTGTCTAAGGTCAGCTTTGGTACATGCTTCTACAATCTCCTTTTTCAAAATTGCAAATGAAAATTTTTTGCATGCCAAAGACACTTTAGAATATTAGGTTTATCATCTTTTTTCTTAATCGTCCTTAAAAATCAGTAAGATTTACCAGCTTTCTTTTTTAATTTGCTCTGAAATAATTCCTTAATCCTTAGGTGAATGTGGAAATAAACCATATCATTTGAAAGCAGAAAAATCATTAATCAAGTTCTGTTTCACAACACCACTACTAAAACAATGCATTCTTGGCCTAATGTGGTCAACTTGATTTGTCTTTGATAAGAATTCTATTCTTCTGAAGCTTTTTTGAGTCCTATAGCACTCCCAAAGCCTTTCTGTATCTTCCAGCTCTCTTATGGATAAAAAGGAAAAAAAAATTATAAAGGCATTTTTTTTAAGGATGTGATATTCTTTGCCAATAGACAGATCCTCACATAAGAATTGTGTTTGGGGTAAATTCGACAGAAGGAAAATGTATAAAATCTCATTTCCATTAAGAGCTACATTTATGTACAAAGGCCTCCAATTAGAATTCTATAGGATTGATGATACTTTGATATTTGGTACAGAAACCATACTAGACTGCTGGCATGATAGCTAAGAATTTCTGTGTTTCTATGGTAATTTATTTTAGATAGTTTTGCCATGGTGGTTAAAATGAAATGTCAATTAGTGCATATAATTTAGAAATTATACTTAAGCCTTCCAGAATTTTAAGTAAAAATCAGATGTTCTCCCTACAGAATAGAAATTAATTTTCTCCCAAGGAATATTACCACATTTCAAGAAACCCTCCCTAATTTCTATTTAAAGACCAAAAGAAATCACCTAATTTCGTGACTGGGAGATTGTGTTCACTAACATATTTTTAGTCATTGCATTACATCAAACAAATATACTTCATTATAAATGAAAAAAAAATATGCCCCCAAAGTGCTCAACCATGTAATCTAGATGTCTAATAAATTCTTCACTGTGGTTGACTAGTCCTTTGGGAAATGCCACATTACATTCCCTGCAAAAAAAAATCAAGGAATTGGCTTGTAGCAAGCAAAGCATTTCTTAAAAACAAAAAGAAACGGAAAAAACAAAAACAAAAAACGGAAAAAACAAAAACAAAAAAACAAAAAAATAAAGAACAACCAAGAAAACATGTGTTTATAGTTGATCAAATTGCAAAAACAACTGAAGTTTTATGGGATGAACTATAACAAATCTCTCCATAATCTAATTATTTTATCCTTAAGAATTAAAAAAAATTCTTTTTCTATAATGTCATTCACCTGTTATGTCATCAAGTTATCAGGAAACTCATTTTTGAAACCTGTCTTTTCAATCCCGTTCATTCTTGCAATAATGGCACTGAGGAGACAATTATTAGGTTTTGTTGTCTTCGGTGACTTTTAACACTGTTCTGGGCTCTGTTTGGAACACTGAAAAAAGAAACACATGTGCTTCTGGAAATTCATCTCTGAAGAAACTGAGAGCAGGAGAGATTATTCTTGGGGCCAGGGAGACTCCTAAGACAGGGACAGGGAGCTATGGGATAGAGCGGCATAGTGGGACACATGTTGGTCCTATCTCCCTGGAAGCCAGAGTTCTGGGTGGGCAAATCAGTGATGGCATTACAGAGTGAAGTCATGACCAAGAGGGAAAACTATGGGCATGTAATTAAATAGACCTGAGCTCAAGTCCCTAAAATATAAGAAGGAGCAAATAAAACAAAGGGTTCTCACAGAGCTGTGAGAAATAAATACAATCAGGTGGTGCTTAACAATGGAGACAGGTTCAGAGAACTGAGGAATAAGGCACTTTCACTGTTATGTGAACATCACAGAGTGCACTTGCACAAACCTAGATGGTCTAGGCCAATCACTTCATGTGGCCCCTTGATGCAATCAAGAGATGAAAGAAATACCAGATGTATGAGGCTGCTGCCAATGCAACACAGCATACTGTTTTATAGTAAATCCTTTTTTCATAAGTAGAAGTATACAATAACGATAAAAGTATAGTTAAAAAACCAAACCAGGAACATGGTCATTTATTGCTATTTTCCTGTATTATGCTCTGTACATAATTGTATGAGGTATGCTTTTAGATGACTGGCAATGCAGTAGGTTCATTTACACCAGCACCACCACAAACATGTGAGTACTGCACTGTACTATGACGTCACTAGGCAGGAAGAAATTTTCAGCTCCATTATAATCTTAGGGGCATGGAGATGATACCTGTGATACCTTGTTGACTGAAATGTTATCAGACACATAATTATGGTGTATGTATGATATATGGCTGGTAGTAAAATCTTAATAGGAGTGACTATTATAATTTAGCCACTAACTGGAGTTAAGTTTTAATAAACTTAAGACTTTATTTTTCTATCTAGGGGGGGGAATAAACATGGTTTTAAAATTTCTTTCTCTTATGAATGGTAGTGTTGAGGTACCAATCACATTCACAATTCTTTTTAACAAAAGACTATAGGGAATTTGAATGGTCTGCCAGGCAAAGAAGTCAACTCTCATTACTCAGAACAGATCAGAATGGCACAGCTGAGTATCCCTTTTAATGGATACTGGATGGGTTATGAAATAATAGTAAATGTGGGCAATTCCTCCCTTTCTGTTATTTTAAGATTAAAAACCAAACACACTAAAGTGAGATGAGAGGTGAAGACTGTGAATATGCTCATATGGTTGAGAAGCTCAGAACAAAATGAAAAGTTAAGTACTTACAAGTACCTAACACTGTCCTCGAATCTTGTAATATTTCTGTTCCATCTATCTAAGTTATTTATGCATTTAATAAAGTATTACTGGAGAAGAAGCAACTAGTTTTATTGGGCATGCTGAAAGCAGAGTGTTACTTTTCCTCCATCTGGTTGCATACATTGAAGATGCCCATGAATAGTTACAATAGTTACCCCTAGGCTCTTGAGCAATCACATCACCAATACATTATTTTATTCAACGGGGGTTGGGGGTGGGCTATGTTGAGTGGATGTAAGTAGGAAGAGGTGAGCTATAAAGATTCAGAACAGGGTTGCCCAAACTTAAGGATTTCATCACCAAGAAAGTGTTTTCCAATTGCTGGGTATGACATAGATTTGATTAGGTTGTTAAATAAGCACATTGTGAATGTGACTGGTACCTCAGCACTACCACTCCTAAGAGAAAGAAATTTTAAAACCAATGAAATTGAAAGACCATTTTTGAAGAAAAAAAACCATCTTCTAAAGCGATTTTAAGTTAAGGAAAAAATTTCACCCTTTTTCCTTTTTTTTCTTGAGGACCAGTAACAATTTTAGGATTAACTAGCGTGCATCCTTGCATGGATATATGAAGAATTATAACCTTCCAGTTAAGGGCCCACAGTCTAGTTCAGGTGAACTGTCATGAACACCGAGACACAGTGTCAGCAGCACAGTAAGGATCCTTTTGTCATTGTCATACAATTTGGTCATACATCATCTCAATCTTTACCCTATAAAGTGGATAGGAAAGGCATAACACTCACTTTCTGAGAGGGGGAAAGTGATACTCAGAGAGGTACAATTATTTGCCGGAGGCTCATCTATTGTATGATTGTGACCGAAACCCATCTCTTCCACTCCAGTAGCCATGTCAAGATCCCACATACACACCTGCTGGACCATGACTGCTACAGAAAATAAATACTCTGATTTTCTCGCTGTTATGCCAGCCCTAATGCCCTCAGGATGGCCTACATATGAAATAGGAAGATTGTCCCAATGCATTTGTTTGGAACCTGGTTTCCTGAACTTTCTGAAATACTTTATGCCTTCCTTCACATTACCTTTATTTTCATTGGACATGTAGTGATCATCATTTCAGACAATAAGAAAATAAATTTCAAATGATGTTTGAGAGGCTGTCCCGTCCCCTGCTTTTCTCTGTGCTTATCTAAACCTGAGGGCACCTGTGTCCATACAGTCAGACTGATTTCACTAGACATTGACCCACTTCCTCTAAAAGCACTCAGTCAATGTCACTATATTTTGAAAAAAAAATTTAAAAGGCAGGTCAAGTTCAACATAAAGAAGACCTTTCAACAAAAGACTATAGGGAATTTGAATGGTCTGCCAGGCAAAGAAGTCAACTCCCATTACTCAGAGTGTTAATGCACAGGCCTGACTAACACAGGGTGGAGATTGTGTAGGATATATTACTATACCGCAAAGCAAGTTACCTGATGATGTTACTCTTGACTTCGAGAATCCTCAAACTCTTACGAGTTTTATTTACTGATGGGATCTAGAGTTCATGAGACACATCCACACATCCACCCAAATTGGGGAGTCTATTCTTTAAGGTACAGGAAGACCATATTTCACTTGCAAATGTCCAAATAAAATCATTAGATAAAAGTAAACCATTGTTTTAAGGTAAACATGGTTGTGTGAGAGACAAAGAAGCAGAAGGTCTCTAGGACCACAAGTTACAACTCACTTGCTTTGAGATTTTCTTCTTGTATTTCAGCTACTCAGTGATCTCTGTCCTCACCACTGACCCATCAAACTCACTGGGATCATTTGCACAGACAGGAACAGTGCTTAGCTCTAGGGTTAGAGCTATAGTGTTTAAGGATTTCACCTGCAGTCCCTACAACCTCTTGAACACACAACTTTTCAGTACCCAGCCTGCCCTGACCAGTGGGCTGTGAACCTTGGACAGGATGTCATTCCTTAAGCTCTGGCTTCTATTTTCTTACCAACAGATAGAACTTGGATTGCAGGACATATTTATATTTTGTAGATTGTCCGTTTTAAATATCCATCTTATTATTCAATTATGCAACCTTTGAAAGCCTTAAAAATTATACATTCAAATTGACTCATTTCAGTATTTTTGTACACAGTGATCAAAATGCTTAGTTAAGTTTTATACAGTTTGTATCATTTCTATACTTAAGACTATTTTCTACACTTAACAAATAATCACCCTACTTAAAAAGTTTTTCTCCAAAAGTTTTACCTGTTCAAATTAATCATTGTGACAGCCTTGTAGAATGAACACTACCATTTTAAAACCAATTTTAATCACTTTTCAAAAAACATCATACTTGAGAATTTCTTTTTCTGGATAAGTAGACAAAGCATGGAATGTAGGATTTCTGTTCATTTGTATGACATATTTGAAAAAAAGTTCTACTGAGTATACAAATATTATAATAACAGGAAACAGTCCACAAATTGAAACCTCAAAGCCGACATCTGATTGCCTTGAAAAATAATTGGTATCTTTCCACTTAATCTACATTAATGTAAACAATAAATCTTCTCTTAAACAAAGATTGTGTGAATCTTCATTTATCTTTTATGACAAGAGAGCAAAGGTTGTAGTTTAATGAATGGGAAGAAGCAACAAGGTCAGTTTTAAAAGCCTCACAGGTCAAATGTCTGACATCACCGAACATTTAAAAAAAAAAAGAAAAAAAAAAGCCCTAACATAGTAATTTCTATTTTAGTCAAACCACCAGAGTCCAGCTGAGGCTTAAAGGAAGAAAGAAAACACCATAATTCAGTAACACAGAGACAAGCAATTGGAATGACAATATCCTTTTTAAGATGTATTCACTAGCATTTTAATAGGTTTGAATTAGGTAGACTTGAAAATAATTTTAAAGCTTTAAGCTTTGAAAGCTGACAACAACCCATGGCATTGATAAAGGGATGAAGAACAGCATATACTTTTATTTTACATATGCATTGATTTCTCCCCCAAATGGAAGACCTCTGTCATCTAAAAAGGTTATTCCTAGATCCAAAGAGCTGATCAGGGTCATTAATAACAATAGTAAACTGATCATCATTCCAATGGGACCTGACAAGTTTCTTTTCAAAGTGGATACTAATGTATTGATGCCTGTGAAGTTCATTACAGCGGTAATAAATCATTAGTCTCTGCAAAATGATTTATAAGTTGTTTGAAAGGCATTACAATAGACTGTGGAAGAGCTTTGCAGACTTAAGAATGCTGTTTCTGGTGCTTTTCCCCAAACAGTGATAGCTTAGAGTCATCACACACCACCACCAACACAACAAACCTGCAATAACTATGTTTGTCTCTTGTTGGCTTAAAAAAATCAAGTTTCAACTTAGTCCATCCTTACTCCTGCTTTGAATTACTACCGTCTTATAAAGGCTTTTAAAATTCTTTTCTTCATTTATCCTACAAAGGTGCATTGTAACCTTTGCTTAAATTTCATTTAGCTTTTTCCAGTGATAATTATTCCTGTAAGATTAACTCCATGCATGATAATATTAATAGCAAATACATTCCCAAGCATTTAAAATTCTAAGCTATTAGTAATGAAGTGATTCAAAACGGAACATGGTCTGAAATTTTTATTTATAAACATGTATAACAACGTTTTTAATATCCCTATTTTTCAAAAGAGTCAGATCATCTTCAGGTACTCTTTGTCCTCCAGGAAAAGAGAATTAAGTTAAAACAGTATTAATATTTTTTAGAAAATAGGAAGAGTTTTCTCATTGAAAGGCTAGTTTGATATTCTGTCAGAGAAATGGGTCATAGATGATATGCACTTACTTTGGATATACACAACAGAGAAAAAATCATATTTTCTATCACTCCTATTTTATATTGGGAAACGTGGGAAAAGAAGCAATTTCATGGCTATTTGTATTCTATTGAAAAGAAATCACTTAACACATAATTTTCTTTTATTAAAGTAGTGAGATTGAAATTTTTCTGTTGTTACTTTTGGCCGAAAAGCTGATACAGGTGTGCTTATTTTTAAACAGTCTCTTTTTTGGGGTAGCTTTAGCTAAATGTTAAATCCTATCGCTTGCTATATCACCTTCTCTAGGCATGCTAACTGTTGAACTTGTTCTCACCATGGGCCCTATTCCTATAGAAATGATCATTCATTTGGGTATCTAAAGAGTGTTACTATGTTAGTGGGGAGGGAAAAGTTTATATGCCCTGCCAATGCCAAATAGCACCAAAACCCAATTTTTAATTCAGATTCATTTGTTGACTGTTCTTTGATAATGTTTCCATGATTCACTGTTGTGGCTTCACGACAAAGAATACAGGAGCCCCTGGTTAACAAGAGCCATTCTGCCCTCAGTGCTGCAAGTTAGTCTCTTGTTTGCTGTGTTGATTTCCACGTTAACTGCAGTATATCAATCCCTGACACTCAAGCTTCACTGTGAACTTTGAGTATTGAGTCTGTAAAATTTGTCTGTTACTTCATTAATGTACACATTATAGGTTCTGAAATGTCAATTACAGAGATTCTTCAAATAGAAAATTTGCAACCACACGAGTCTTATTGGAATAGTAAACCACAACTCCATCTACAACATACTCTGGAGATTGGAACTTTGAAAATAATTGCATGTTGAGGTTTTGATTCTCACACATTTGTATCCCTGTCACCATGTATTCCTGATGATTGTCCCAGAATGCATCTACCAATTGATTGCTACTGCAGAGGCTAAAAGGGAAGAGGTTCCAGGAGAGAACAACCATCTTAGCTTGGTGTGCTCCTGTCTAGATATTCTCAAATGGATTCAGACTTCATTCAGCACAATGCTGGAATTCTTAGTCAGCTGCCCTCTTACACCCTAAGTTCCTGACACTGTCATGAAATGACCAGATATTAAGGAAGGCAAATAATGGCAGGAGCGCCTTAAAGTTTAATTTCGAAGTGCAACTAACCTTAGTTATTGTGTCAAATTGTTTTCTAAATCTATCATTTTCTGCTGCAAATGGCAGAAGTTGAAATTGTTGACACTGTAACTGGAAACTGAATGTCTTCCTTGCTGAGACACAGCCAAGACACAAGCGGACTTACTATATGTGTCTGAAGTAGATTTCTTCATACATGAAAAGTAGGAAGACCAATGGCAAAGAGAAGACGTATTCTACTTGTGGTCAGGTAAAAATGTACATATTTGGTAGTTAAAAATAATTATATGATGGTCAAGTGACAAGACAACAAAAACATTCTTCAAACAAATATTGAGACTGACAACAGTATATCAAATATTATTTTTTAATATTTTTAGTTGTAGTTGGACACAATATCTTTATTTTATTTATTTTTAATATTATTTATTTATTTTTTAGTTGCTGATGGACTTTATTGTCTTTATTTTTATGTGGTGCTGAGGATCGAATCCATGCCCTCACACATGATAGGCAAGTACTCTACCACTGAGCCACAACCCCAGCCCCCAAATATTAATTCCTTTATGCCAAATTTTCATTTGAATCACCTGTTGTTTATAGCAGGTTTACCCTAGACTTGTGAGCTTTCCAAGCACGCAATTAAATCATCTGCAAGTAAGAACAGTTTTACCTTTTTACTTCCCTCTATTTTTTTTCTATCTTTAATTGTTTTCTTTGGCATAATTGTATTGGCTGTTACTTTTAATGTCAAAGACAGTTATTAAAGGGGGCATCTTTGTCCCATTTTTTAACTATAATGAGAATTGTTAATATTTCTCCAGTAAATAAGACTGATTTTTATGCTTAGATAAATGTAGTCCTGAACATTTAGGAAGTATCTGTGAAGGTTTATTTTATTAAATTTTAAAGTCAAGTAAAGGGCATACTACAGTGATGCAGCCAGATCAATGTTTATAGCAGCTCAATTCACAATAGCTAAACTATGGAATCAACATAGATGCCATTCAACATAAGAATGGCTAAAGAAAACATGGTACATATACACAATGGAATATTACTCAGCCTTAAAAAATAAAATTATGGCATTTGCAGGTAAATGGAGGGACTCCAGAGTGTCATGCTAAGTGAAATAAACCAATCCGCCAAACCCAAAAGCTGAATGTTTTGGTTTATGTAGAGGGGAGTGAAGGGAAGGGTAGGGTTGTGGGCATGGGAAGGATGGTAGAAAAAGAAAGACATTATTACTCTAGTACATATGTGAATTCTCTACTGGTGACTCTGAACCATGTATAGTCAGAGGAAGGAGAAGTTGTGCTCCATTTGTGTACAATGTGTCAAAACACATTCTACTATAAAACAAACAAACAAATAAATAGGTGTTGAAGTTTTTAGACACTGCTGTGGACTTATCACATAATTCTTGTGAAACTAATATTTCCTAATATTGAGCCAGTCTTAAACTTCTCTGGACTAAACCTTCTTCGGTCAGGGGTAATTCTTACTCCTGATTTCTGTTCACTAATGTTTTATTTATGCTTTTATCTTGATATATTCACTAGTCTGTTTTATTTCTCATTCATTGTGTGTGTGCAATTCTTTTCCATTTTTAGTGTCAATGTTATACTAACTTCATACCAAAAAAGTTGCAGTTTCATTTTTACCTTTCTGCTTTCAAAGAGTTTTTGACAGTTTTTGTTAAAATTCACCTCTAGAGCCATTGAGACATGCTTGTTATTTGTATTGGTTAAGGAGACAACTTTGACAACTATTTTTTAATATCACTCAACATTGACTTTCTATCTCTTCTGGAATTATTTTTCTTAATAAATTAGATTCTTCCAGATTTTTGAAACATTTTTATGAAGAATTGAAGAAAGCAGTTGCTAATGATTCTTTTAATTCTATATGATACTGTTTATTTTCTGTTTTCTTCTGTACTCTTTTCTTTAACCAATCTATTTCATTTTATTCTTTAACAAAACTAGATTTAAATTTATTTATTAGTTCTGCCATTTTTTGTTTCCTAATTTGTTATTTTCTGCTCTTATTATAATACCTTTTTTTGCTTTCCTCATATTTATTGTTGTTTATTTCCTAATATATCTAACACTCAAATTTAACATTTCAGCTTCATCTTTATAGACCTTATATACTTATGACACAGTATTGAAGTCTACAACTTTTCCTATAAGCCAGAATATTAGCTGCATTTTATATGTTCTGATATGTCATAGTTCATTTTCTTATTTTTAAGAAATTCTCCAAGCACATATAAAATATAATAGAATAAGCATACCATTTACAAAAGCAACATGAAATATAACTAGTAATAAGTAGTTAATAATAAGTTTACTAAGAATTGTATAAGATTATATATAAATATTTCTTTCAGGTTCATTCTGTTCAATACTCTTATTGTTTGTGTATAGTAACTGGGTATTATTGTTTCATCATTTGTAAAATTGTAAAAAAAAATTAAAATCCCTTTTAAAAAGCCATAAAAATAAAAAGGGTATAACACACACACACACACACACACACACACACACACACACACTTAAAACACTGCTGAAGTTCATGAAAGAAGATTAAAAAAATGGAAATAAAGTACTTACAATATACTTAAAAAGAAAAGGACTTAACATCATTAAAGTACCAGTTCTCTATAGATTAGTTTATAAATATAGTGTGACATGAATAGAAGACTACCAGGATTTAACTTTTTTCATTCTGTTTCATGGAGTTGGGCAAGTTGTCCTAAAGCACAAATGAAAAAATTAACAGAGATTGCAGAGAAAAGCCATGAAGAAGGATTAAGGCTAAGAGATACTAAAATACATTGAAATTTTTGAAAAAAAAAATCACAACAGTGGAGTATTGCAGGGTAAGAAAGAAGATAGAAAATCTGGAAATATGCTCATTTGACTATAATACCTAACAGATGTGAATCATATAATCTTCTGGATTCAAACTAGAGAATTAAGGAGGCGTTGCTCAATGCATACCATTGAGTTAACTGGTGAGCTAAGTAAAGAAAATTGAATCCTACCTATCTCCTATAAAATACCAGGATAAATTCTGAAAGTTTAAATTCCCCCAAGAGGAAATACCTATAGTTCTTAATTGTAGAAAACATATACCTAGATTTTTTTCATGTATCAGATTGTTCGGAATTCAAAAATTTGATAAGGTTAAGGGAACAAACAGTCCTATATCTAGATAATGACAATGTAAATCTGTTTGATACATAAGAAGTGAAATTTGGCATATCTGTTAAAATAATAAATGTATTACCTTTTTATCCCAAAATCCCACCACAGCACTTGAACTCATATAAAATATTTAGACAGGGCTCTTCACTAAAGCATGGTTTACATTAGCAAACAAACAAACCAAGAACTGAAAACAAATACCTTTCAATAGGAGATGGATTAACTGAATCATGAAGAATTCAAACAACGGAACAAGGTACAACAATAAAAAATAATGAAGCAGTAGCTGTCACGTGGACAGTCTGTCTGCAAGTGAAATAAAGGACAGAATGGAGCAGAGCGTCATCTTTTGTAAAGGAAATGCAGATGGAATAAGAAGCTCTATGCTCTGGGAGGAGACAGAAGAAACAAGTCTGGTTGTCTTGCTTGGTTGTGGGGGGCGTAGAAAGGGGAAGATGGGGATGAGAAGGAGATACTTTCTGGTTTTGTCCTATGTGTTTGTATTACTAATTCAAATGATTGCATTTTAAAAGGAAAAGTTAACAACAATTTCAAAATGACATTTTTGATCTGAAGACAGTCATCAGTACTAGATGACTCTTCCATAGGCCTCTTCAAAAAAGGTTTCATTATTTAGAAGGATGCATATCCATGGAAACCATGGTTTAGGATGTGAATTATTGTGTCCAAAAGACTTGTCCCAGCAAAATTTCAATACCCCGCATCTCGTAATCACTTTAATAGTGCTAAATTTGCATTTCAACACCAGCGCAAGGTATATATTAGTTACCAAGAGTTCAAGATTCAAATAAAAACTAAAATGATCTCTTAACACTACAGAAACAAGATTTTTCAATTTAAAAACATGAAAGGCTATATATGTTATGACATATGACTCACAGCTTTCCAGATGGATATGTATTATTCACCAAGGTTGGGTGTGAACATTGAAAATCATTTTTAAAAAGTTATGTTGGTGAAAAATCAGACCCGTGGAGGTATAATCATTCCACACATTTTGCAAAATATTTTATGTTCATAATTTTGATAAACTTTTTTTTACTTTTAATAACAAGATATATTTAAAAACAATGCACATCAATCGATTGAATAAATGAGGGCTATCATGTACAAAATATGATTGTTATTCCACAGTGGTTGGAATTCAAAGAGGGATCCAATGTAGTTCTTGTATTCAGAGTGCTCACAAAATTAGGACAAGCATTACCAAGGAAAGAGAGAATGAGAAAGAGCAAGAGAGGGTCACATGGTATGTTAGGAGACAGACTATGTTCACTTTGAAGGGTGAGTAGAATTTTAGTAAGCAGAGGAAAAGAAAATATAAAATTCCAAGTCAAAATAATTTCAGGTGGCAGGAAGCATAGGAAGAATTCATAAGTGTCAAAGTGTTTAATTTTACTAGAATGTTTACTGGTTCTACAGGGAACAAGAGAAATAGGACTCTAAACAGGATGGATAGTTCATGACATAGAATAGGAGGGAGGAGAGGCCACCAGGTCACATCATTTCAGGGTCCTTGCTCTACCTAATGTCTGCTCCACTCATGGAGCATGTCTTCTGTTGACCAGGCAATGGGGACCCAGTAAAAAAATTTGTGAGCACGGAAATGATGAAATAAAATGAAATTGAAAAGAATTGCTCTGGTAATTTGTGTGTAAAGAAGTAGCAGGAGAATAAATATTTGGGGATCTGAATAACATTACTCCAGACAAGAGGTGATCTCTCACTTTCTCCCGTTTGGAATTATTAGAAGCCTCCGAAAATTCCAAGCATTCCCTGGAATATGTCAGGAGCAAACCTGTGAGAGATGTGGCAGAGGCAGAGACAGAGACCAGTGAGCAGAAAATGCTGCTAGTGAGGCTTTCAGTCCTGACAACCAGGAGAATCGCAGGAACAGCGATGAAGTCAGAAGGAAGGACTCGTATACTGAAGAAACTGTTAAGTCCAAGATGCTGGCAGAAAACCCTGAAGACAGTGTTTACTAGGCATCTGAGGTCGTCAATTTGAAGTTGAAAATGAGAGGGGTGTGAGTGTTGTGGTTTGGATATGAGGTGTCCCCTGCCAAAAAAGCTTCCTTGCTAGTGCAGGAATATTCAGAGATAATGATTGGCAGGTGACATGTGGCTGGGAGAGGTGGGTCACTGGGGCCATGCCCCCTGAAAGGGCTCACCTTCCTTTCTGCTCCCATTTTCTTTCTCTCTCTGCTTCCTGGCCACCATGAAACCATGAATGGACAGCAATCCTCCACCATACCCTCTGCCTTGATGTTGTTCTTACCTTGGGCCCAGAGCAATGGAGTCAACTCACCACGGACTAAATCTCTGAATTCATGAGCTAAAATAAACTTTCCCATTTCTAAGTTGTTCCCATCAGGTATTGTGGTCACAGTGACAAAAAAAAAAAAAAAGTGGACAAACACTAGAAGACACAGACGTGTCCTTCCCCTGAATGAGGGAATGGATAGAACTATGGGTGTGCTGGAGATCTTGAGGACACAGAACCTTGGGTGGTGATCACACTTCAGATCCCCAGGACAGATGGAGCTGGTGAGAAGCCAGGGGTGGTGAGGGATGGGAGCTGGAATCACATCCAGGCAGGAAAGGATCTTAGAGATCAGAGAGCTTCTTGGATCACCACGGTTACCTCTAAGGTCTGCCTTCCTCTCCTCCCTTCCGTGCATTGTACATTGAGATCTGAATAACGTTACTCCAGACAAGAGTGAGCAATGGAGATCACAGTGAGATCACAGGTGAGCAACGGAGATCATCACGTGAGAAGAGTGAGCCGATGACCACCAGGAAATCATAGAGGGAAAATAAAGCCGTTTTTGAGTGTTGGGGCAGGAATGAGGAAGGGAGAGAAGGGACAGCTCTTGAGAAAACAGCAATCTTTAGGAATAGTTAAGTCCTTTTTAAGAAACTGAGAGGCGAACACTTTTGTAGGTAGAAGGAAATAAGCCTGGAGTGAGACAACTAATATTTAAACTAATGAGAAGTACGAGAGGGTCAAGTACACTTTTAGTTATGTTAATCTAAAGAAAGAAATTAGAAGAAAAAGGAAGAAGGGGGAAAAGAATGAAAAAGGAAGGACGCTTCTTTGCCAGATGCAAAGAGAAGGGATATTCAGGGGACTAAGAAGTTGCATGCTCCTGTTCAGGCCCAGGTGTCTGTAATTTCAGGAATCTGGGGCAAGGAGTGTTGAGGAGTCTGGAAGGATGAATAGTGGGGTGCTCCGGGGTTCCCAATTCAAGTAGTTTCCACCGTTGGCCACCCATCACGCCTCTGCACTACCGACGTAGAGAAAGGATATAGGTGAAATCTTAGAGTACATTCCTTAGATTAGGAAAGAAGAAAGTTGAAGTGTTTTTGTGAGTTAATTGATTTCCTTATTCACAGAAGTTCAGCTCCATTGCCAAACTAACAAGCTGGGAACTGAAGGAGTGGATAGCTTGATTTTGAACATGATTTTAAATACAGGAAGCAACTCTAGTTTTCAAGTGAAATTCGCCCCGTGTGCAGGCTTTGTGAAGGGCAGGATCTGGGCTCTGGTTCTGGCAAATATTGTTTGTCAGAGAGCTATGCCTATCTATTCATTTGCACAAGTTGTTCTGCTGCTGATAGCACCCAATTTCTACAACCTAGAATATCTTCTAAACCATTTGTATTTGTAACATGCTGTAGACAGACAAAGTTAGACAATGAGGATGACATCATATGAAAAGGATAGAAACACCATCATTCCTGGGTGGAAACCATTTCAAAGACCTTCATTATCAAGTTTTTCAGCAACTCAATAATTTACCATTGTTATCATTGCTTTGCCTCACTTTCTAAGCATTGTCTAACATTTTGATTCTCAGTGTTTCTTAGTTTTATAATGTGTTATTGTAAAAACAATGATGGATTCAATTCCAGAAGGTACAAAGTTCTAAGATAGGTAGAAGTAAGGAGAGAGAGAGAGAGAGAGAGAGAGAGAGAGAGAGAGAGAGAGAGACAGACACATACGCACACACAACACATAAATTGATAGGAACAGACAGTTTCTTCTCCACTTAGAAAAATACTGCTTTTCCTCATGGCTTTGTCTCTTGCATTTTTCTAATAGATACTGAAAATTAAAATGAACAAATGTAAACTTCAACTGCCCTGAGATTGTATTGAAATTGATTTGGATAACAATTGCAAGATGAATGTTACCTATATTGTATCCAAAACAGATGAAAGGGAATTGAATATGACTTTGGACTCCCTTAAAATTGTCACATGGTCACAAGAACTCAGCCTGTGCAGTAGAAGCACTGGGTTAACAGTGACACAGGTAAAACTGATTAAATCTGAGCCAGATGCAGGCTATCTATGTCAGAGTCCGGGATAAATGGATGGGTTGTGTTGCTTCTTTGGGGTGGTCTATGGAGGAATACTATATTTCGAATAAGCATTTCATTGTTCTTAGTTTATTTCTGCATTGATTCTCTATGACCTTGGGTAAGTCACTTAACCCAATTGAGTTCTCCAATTTACTTAACAATAAAATGGAGCCCCTCACTGACCAAGAGTTGGAGGAGCAATTTGGGCTTAAACATTAGAATTACAAACATTAGAATTACAAAAATGTAAGCAACAGTTATATATACCCCAGGCTTCTAATTCCAGCTACTGGGAAGGTGGAGGCAGAAGGATTGAAAGTTTGACTTAGCGAGTGATTTAGCAAGGCCCTTAGTAACTGAGTGTGACCCTGTCTCAAAATAAAAAAATAAAAACAAAAAGGACTGAGGATGTATGCCGAGCATTTGCCTAGCTGTAGCAAAGTCCTGGGTTTGATCTTTGGTAGCACTAAATACACAAACAAACAAACAAACAAATAAATAAGTTACAGAACTATGTAATTAACTAGTCTTACAAATACCTAGAAGCAGATGAATTTATTGGTCCAATACCACATGCTTGAGTTCAAATAAAAGTATAAATGCAGATAAATTATATTTCCCTACCATTTTCTTTATTTGACATTTAACCCAGCAATCTTAATTGCTTTGTGTCTACAATAATTATGTAGACACAAATTTTATATGGAAATCATGACCTCTCCTTCAAATTACCTCAAATTAATCACACATACACACACACACACACACACACACACACGCACACTGCTATGATATGGGACAAAAATCCAACTCTTAATTCCATACTTTGGTTGATCAGGGAAAAAAATCCTTCTTTTCTCCAAAGATATAGTTTATCTTCTGAAATTATTTCCTATTCCAGATATTACCCATCTCTAGATGATACTCACTACCAGCACCCAAGAAACGTTCACCAAAATCTTTTCAAAACTGAAAATATAATTTAAAACACAGAGCACATAACTCCTTTCAGTGCATGTTCATAAAAACCCTTTAATGTTCAATGCAGTGATTCTCTTGGCTGAGGTAACTCAGTAGCTCTTCAATAAAACAAAATAGCAACCTTTCTAGTCTGTGGGTTCTCATTGTTTTGGTGGCCTATGGTGTTTTTTCCCCCCATAAATACCAACAAAGCACTTCATAAGACTAAGTTGTTTTTCCATAGAAACAAAGTAATTGAAGCTTTCAAATACTTCACCTGAGGATACAACTGAACATTGGTCTCAACTTCCAAATTTCTTATGGTGGACCAATGAAGGCATTGGTAAAGAAAACAGTGAATTTGTAAATGCAGGAAGCAGTGAATTTCATGTGTGCTGCTTCTTCCTGAACAGTTAAAAACAGGAGCTGCCTCAGGTAATGGGTAAGAGACCCTTTCTGTCCATGGAGGGGCTACCTGTGGCCATGTCAGTTAAGAATAAGGATCACTTTCTGATTGAACACAAAAACTACTTGCTAGGATAAAATGATTCTTGTTAGCTTATTGGAAACTTCGTTTGTGAGAATGCACTCTTTGTTTTTAATTGTATTGCAAATGTTCCTAAATTGCATATGTGCTTTGAGATAATGGTACAACGGCCATTGTCAATGTTTCTTTGAAAATTGAAAACCTTCCCATGTTATCAGACCCTTCTTCAGATTTGGATTCAGAAAAATCTTTGTTGATTGTAAATGTAGCTACTGCAATCTGCACAGGTATTTTAAAACATTGTGACAGTTCTCAATACATCTCAGTGTGGGGGGTTCTATTATGCCCATTTTATAGATGAATTAATAAAGGCTTCTTAAGGCTAACTGTCATCCATGGTTAGCAAGAGGTTGAGTTGACCTTTCAAAACCTAGGTGTTCTAGCTTCACTCCTGGGGCACACTGCCTTTTTATTGATATTGTTTTAAAAAGATGAAGAGAAAGAGCTAAATTAATGTCAATTTTGATATAATGAAGTATTCTTAAAAATAACTGTCATATTATCTAGTTTGCTAATCATTTATTTATCTATCTTTGTATGTGCATTATTAATAATTTTAGTAATTTTAGGGTTCTGATCATTTGGAATGTTATTAGCTCTAGTTGAACAACCTATTTTAAAAGTACAGTTTGTCTTTGGAAAACATAAAAGGGAGAGTCTATATAAATACAAAGATTGTAGCTCACTATGCTTCGGATTATTTGTGTATAATAAATACATATGATATAAAATGTTCATTATACCATTTATTTTTATATAGATATCCTATAAAAGCAGAATGTAAAAATCAAGCACAAACCAAGCTGTACAGAAGAGGAAAAATCTTTAGGGAATTTTAAGTCCTGTAGTGCTTTAGTGATTTTGTGAATTGGTTCTCACTACTCAAATCTTAATAAGGCGGGATATAAAGCATAGGAGTTAAAGCATTTTGTTGTGCGTAGTTTGGTTGTAGAATTAAACCAAAATCTGACTTGAAGGCATTTTTCCTGAATCAAAGATCATGTGAGTCTGCATTACTGTGTGTCACTGTCACAGGCTCCTCTTCAGTAACTGTCCTAGGCAGGGATATATTATGGTTCCATTATTTTTTTTTCTGCATAACAGCAAATTATTTGAGTTGTGGATGTTCTGGAAAGATCACCAGAGAGGCAGTCTGAGTTTTGATGTTTGCTTTAATTCCTCTGAGCCTTGGTTTCTCTGTCTATAAAAAAGGAGATTATAGTACCTACCTCTGAAGGATGCTATGAAGATTAATTACAACTCAGTTATAAATCTCCCAGTGCAGTCGGAACCTTAGTGGGTGACTTGTAAGTTATTAAAGAGGGAATCAGAATACATATAGATTATTTCAGAAAGGACTGTAAGTACCCTCAATAGATGTTAGTTGTTGGACCTTTTGTGGACTCTTTTTCATTCAATACTATTAAGATTCTAGTGTTTACAAAACTTCCATTCCCTATATTTCATTGCTTTCTATATTGGATATGTGCAAATATGGGGTAAAAATCTTCTGCCATGAATAGAAATGACGAGTCAGGGATGCTCATATGGAGGCATGAGTGACAGAGCCCTGGCTCCATTAGGATGCAGACAAATTGGCTATTGGGTATGTCATCCCCAACTTATGGGAGGTGGCTCTGCTATGGAACCTCTTGTAACAGGTGAAGGGTATGACACTTTTTGAAGTGGCCACCAAAGTACCATATTATCCCCAACATGTTTTTTCTTTTAATCCTTTTTTTACCCAACAGAGGAAATGCCACTCCAATATGTTCTTCTGTCTAACATGCTGGGCTTAGTACAATTACCCAGTGTGGACCACATGACATCTTGCATAAGAAGAGGCAAGACACCCATCATTTACTCACTCACGCTTGTGCATCATATACAAAGAAATGTTGAGATTTATTTTAGCAACATATTCCTGAATTAGGGACGAGACATATGTATTCTCTCTCAATCTGCATAAAGGCATGTAAGACACTTCTTTAGTCTTTTGTCAGATGGTTGCTTTTCCTAGATTAAAGCTCTATGTTTGTAGTTCTTAGAGTACTATCTCTGAAGATAATAAACAACATCCCTAATAACTGTATCCATCTTCTGGTATCATTATTAAGGGTACTGATGGTTTGAAAAATCAGGGCAATTATCCATTTGGATTATACAATACTTTCCTAGATATAGAAAGTTCTAGAAGCAAATTCACCTAAACAAAATTGCCCTGCTTTTCCTAAATCATGATCACCATTTCAACTAATTATCCCATACGTCTTACTGTATAAGCACATTTATAAGAGTAATATTTCACTTAAATTTTTTAAAAGATTTATCAAGCTGGCAGAATTCAGGAATTTGGTTGTAGAATTCCTGGATATACAGAATAAATTAACATGTCAGAAAAACAATACCCTGTGAAGATGGCGTGTTTAGGATACATCCAGGATGGCAGATGCCATATCTCATAGTGCATGTCAACCACAGGCATGATAGGAACTCATTGTATGGAGAAATCTCTCTCTCAAAATCAAACTGCAACATCAACCTAAACTCAGTAATGTGTTCTCTGCTTCTTTTTGACCTTCTGTTGTTGCTTATTTGAAGATCCTGGCAACTGTCAGTGATGGAATATTCATGAGGCTGTAGTCATTCCAAGACTAAAATGTTAGATTCTGCCACTTTTTCATAGATGGCTGTAGAAGTGGGATTTCATTTAAATAGATTTTTTTTAAACAAATCCTACATATATGAGTCAGTAACAATCGTGGTTGAACCATGAATGTATTTCCCATGAATGATAAATCTTGTTTGCCCCTTTATGTTAGCTATTTCTATAGCTTTTTTTTTTTTTCTTAACGGCTTGGCAAATGGTCAAAGGATTGGCTAGCTCCTCATTACTTCTATGGAGAAAACATTTTTAAATTAAAGGTTTTCATGTGAAAAGAAAACAGTTATTTTGAATTTAATACTCATTTCCTATAATCACAAGATAAACTAATAACAGGGTCCTAAACTATAGCAATATCATAACATTTTGAGAATAAATTTGATAAAAACGTAAAAATATTTTTGGGCACCTTTCCCCATTAAAGATCCTTTAGCCCATAAGTACATGGTAAACACATACAGTCTGTATCTCATAATTCTATGCAAATATCAGAAAGAGTTTTCAATTTGGCTTCCTCAATAGCAACATGGGATTATTATGAGTGTAATAGTTTTACGTTCAAGTGGGATTCTGCTGTATTAAACTCATTGTTAATCAAACCAGTCAAGCTCTCTCTCTGGAATTTCAATTTACACCTTTGCAAAATATTAGCTGTGATTAATGTCTGATTTATTCATATGTTTGACTATTCATATACGGCTTTAAAAAGATGGTTCTTGCCTCTCTGAGCTGCCTTCTTTTATCTTTAGTTATGCTGGAAAGCTAGACATTTTCATCTCAACAGGCTACAATTAACTTTAGTAACATCACTGCTAGTGCATTAAAGATCAAAGCAAAATTTATTCTACAAAATGTCTGGTTTGGGGGAAGAAACTCATATTGCTTCTAAGTTTGACACAGTTGTGATCTAGTAGTAGAATGTCACATCATATGTTTCAGGACATGTAAGTGGGAGCCCTCGGGAAAGGTTTCTGGAATGGGGGCTAAAGGAAGCGTTTGGGCTTAGACAAATGAATAACTCAATCATTAGTGCTCACATATCTGTTTAAGTCCAAGTTTCTCCTTCACTCCCCAGTCCAGCTTCTTCTCAAATGAAAGGAGTCCTAGTATTCCTTCACAATGGAAAGTGTCGGGTGAAATCCCACTAGAACCCTAAATAGGATTTAGAGATCTTCAATTCCTTTTATGTCTTTGTATGTGCTTATCCTTGGGAAGTCCATTGTCTACTCCAAGTCTCAATGTTGCAAATTGTTTATTTCAATCCAGATTCCATTCCTATTTACTGAGGATCCATTACATACTAAAGTTGCATGCAAGGTTACACACTTAATCTTGAGGTTTACTGGCTGAGGTCTTTTCCTTTAAAGAAAATAAAAGCTCTGAAAGTTTGAGAGACTTAGTTAAGCAGATACAGGGAGGTTGAAGCCTTGACCTGATCTTATCACTATAAATTTAGTGCTTTTTTTTTTTTTAAACTCTGTCTTTCCTAATCATAGTTCCTGTCTTCCTTATATCAGAGGGTACTCGCCACCACCACAGGGTGGTTGTGAAAATCAAATGCCATCATGTATGTGGAAGTTCTTTGGAAGCAAAAAGGAGAATGTAGGGTTCATGCTATGATCATTTCTCATCTTTATTTTCCTGCTTTTGAATTAACTACTTAACAATATTTTAAGCTTCTTATTCTTTCCCAGGGAAAATTAGCCCTCTAGACAATTATTTTGGGAAAAACACTAATCATCAAGGTAGGTAGGCATCCTCATTTTTATATTTTTGGCTACAATCTGTGCTGTAGACACAGTCTTTTTAGAAGATATAAATTCTATCTCTTGTGATAAGTGCTTTGAGACTTGCTCAAGCAAAACGGTATCTAAATCTTATACACAATTGTGATAGAGTGCTCATATGAGAACTTCACCTTGACAAAGAGAAAGCTAGGTCAATTTTCTAATTCCCAAAGAGGAAAATACAGTATCCTAGTTTTAGTTAAGGGAACAATGTAAGAAAAGCTTAAACCTCCTCATTGAAGTGAAGATGTAAAACTATTGTTAAAAATTTCTAGCTCCCGGGAAACACTATCAATAAGTACTGTTAACCGCACACAAAACTGTTTGCCTACATTGATATGTTTCAACAAATACATTTCAATGTTCTTCCTTAGTTGGACTCCAAAGGAGTGCTAGGATTGTTACTTTGGGATATGGTCTTTTTGTTGCTAGCTATATGAGTCCCTATAGAGTGATCAACAACTTTCCCATTTGACCTTCCTCTTGAAACTAACTTGTACTGGCCATAGTTTGAATTATCCATTTACTTATGGACAAAAAAGTATTTACTGTTCACCAAATGGAATAAACATTGGCTCAATATAACTTTTTTCAACCTGAAATTATGTTATCATAAAATGAATCATGTGCTTAACATTCAGAAACAATATATTATATAAAATGGCTATTATTAATGGTATATAAGTAATCCCATTTCCATACATACAACTAGATGAATAAATATGGTACTATATTTTACAAAGCACGATATAAATAGCATATGAAGCATTCTCCATGTATATACAATGATGATATTGCGAAACAATAATAATTGTATACATATATCAACTCTTATGTGTTTCTGATTTAGGCTGTTTTTAACTGCCCCCCCCAATTGTTGGTTAGTCTGATATAATTTAAATTTAAATAATGCTTATGTAATATAACAATTTCAATTC
The DNA here is from genome assembly GCF_045843805.1 of Urocitellus parryii. Lineage (NCBI taxonomy): Eukaryota > Metazoa > Chordata > Mammalia > Rodentia > Sciuridae > Urocitellus > Urocitellus parryii. The sequence goes on from NC_135537.1 coordinate 61,741,662, forward strand.
TGAGTCTATTTTCTAGGACAAAGGACCTGCAATGTAAAGTAATATATGGACCACAATTTAATCACAGCAAATAAGGAAAATCTAGGAATGACGGTGAAATCGATGCTTTTCTCCAAGTGGACAGAACACTAAGGTGATCTCTAATGTAATAAAATTATGTAAGATGAAATGAACATAATGTATAATTGGTAAACTTTTTGGTAAATATTTAGACTTTTGTTGAAATGAATTTTTACAAATCCCAAAGACTAAGATTTAAATAATCCAGTCTCCTTTTGTATTTCATTGCCAATAGGATGTTTCCATAGTTCATATTACTAAGATGAACCCACTATTTTAATATTATACCTTGGACAGCATCAGTAGAATTTTAAATTTTATCTGAGGCTGTTCTTAATTAGAAACCTGGTAATGGAATAGCTTATCAAATATTTTATTTCTTCCTTCAAAAATCCACATAGGATTGTTTGGTGACTTTGCTTTGAAGAAAGTGTCTTTTATTACTTATTTTAGTACAACACATTAAAATCAAATATCTCCTGTAGCAAAACGATTCAAGTCCCTGGAACTCAAATAATTTTCTAATAAAAAATGCATGAGACAAATAAATGCACTTTATGTTCCACAAGAAAAGGCAGTTTCAACAGGCTAATGCTCAGAGAAAATTCATTTTATCAACCAGCCATTTCATTCTTTGGTGCTGTTACAAGCTCCTTCCAGTTGCTAGGCAACCATAATTCATAGTACCTTTTAATGGATACTCTGCTACTGCTGAGAACATTAAGGTGAAGAGAATAAATGCCTTGGGTGAATCTTGAAATCTTTCATTATGCATGTCATTCTATTTCTGTAATGCTATAATGCTGAAATGTTTCTGTGGCAGGAAACTGAGTTGTAGTAATTGCATATTCCACTCATATATGTTTTGTAAGCAGAGCAGCACGTACTTGTCTAAAATGAGTTATTTCAAACATGATTGAAATTGGACTTTTCTACTTCTAAAGGTAGTAAATAAATCTAAAGAAAGAAAGAATAGGTTTAGAGTAAAATGTCCTGAAATTTCCAGGAAGAATGAAGAAATCTTACAGCACAAATCAAAAGTAATCAAGCTGGTTCCAGCTTGATCAGGATGGTTTATAAATATGTGGTACATACAAGTTCAAATGTAAAAATACAACAATAGAGAGAATATATTGAAAGTCTTCAAATAACCTAGGCAGACTTCACAAACAGGTATATGTATGCTGGGGACATTTGCATGTCCACGTTTAGTTTATTCAACAGAATTGGAATGCATTATGCAACTTACCTCATTGTTGCAAATGGGAAATGCATATTAATGCAATACCGTATTCATTGTATAGTACATAGCTCTTGATTCAATGTGGAACATCATTTTCATTTTCTTCATAATGGTAACTTATATCTATATTTTTTTATACACAGATTCATTTCATTGAATTAAAAAATAAATGTAGGATTTTAACCCAAGGCGATCTTCATTAGAATGCATGTATTTCCCCCTTATTTTCTCCTCAACTTGCAAATGTAATAGACTTTATCTGATAGATTCCATATTTAACTCTTTCATATTGCATTTACTTATTGGTCACCATCAATTTCTGGATTGAAAAATAACAAGTATGTCTTTATTCTTGTGCACAAATGAGACGTGAACAATTTACTCCATCATTTACATGTTCATCCAGATCAGCAGTTCTAAGCTTATGGTATTTGGAGGGAGACCTGTAAGAGAATCATTTGACTCATCCTGCTCTATAAATCGGAATCTCTGGAAATGGGGTGTTGATAGGGAAAACACTTAATTTGGAATTCAAACCCAAGTTGAGGAAACTATTTAAAATCTAGAGGCCTTTCCAAATCTAGAATTTGAGTATTGCTTTAGTTTGTATTTGCATCAGGGAACTTTTATTATAATAAAAGTGTGTCTTATATTGTAACAAGGGTGCATCCTACATGTTTTCTGGGGAGATGAGTTAGTCAGTTGATCATATTACTTTGTCAAAAATAAGTTATAAATCTTCCTATCTTCTGGTCATTTGAATTATTTAAGTCCATTTTTCTCTCAACAGCTGACTGAATTATATCTACCACCTCACAGTGAAATGTGTTTTTTTTTGTTTCTTCTTCATTCCATCCTGTACCAAAGGGAAAAAAAAAAAGAATAGAAAAAATGCTGAATCTCCTTTGTGAGTGTTTGAAAATCCAGCAAATTTTTCATGAATTCTTATGAACTCTACCGGGGATCTACTTGCTTAGAATAATGTCAGCTCCACCAGTTCTCGGTAAGTGTCACTCCATTACAAAGCCGTAAAATGACTTTATACTATCCTCCACTCTATCATTAAATTCTGGCTGACAGCCTGGCCTGCATACGGAAGATGAAAGTAGTTGTCCTAAATTTTAAAAACACCATTTAACATTTAAAAAAATATTATGTTGTTGCATGGAGCTTAACCTTTTGTGGAAAACACCAATTGAGCACATAGGATTCATCGGTACCATTCCAGATACTGATCACAAAAATTAAGAACTGCAGACATTAAATCAGAGTGAGGCAAGAGACCCTGGAGGAAAGACAAGATGTTGTAAGAATTGGTGCTGTTGAAATTCAGTATTAAACAAATGTCCCAAGATGGGTGTCAGGGGAATTCACAATATTACAAATGTGTAGTGGACTCTTTTGTTTTAGATTGGGTGTTAAAATTGAGGGTCTTGATCATATGCCATCATTAAAGATCCCATGGTAAATGTACTTCTTGTAGAAGGAGGCGGGTTAGTCAAAAGCTTTTGGACAAATTCCAACTGTGTAATTACATCCTATTTAAATTCCTTCTGTAGTTTCAATTGGATAAGGTATTTTTCACTTCTAATCCAAAATTCAGATGTAGTTTTCTCTGCACTGCTAAACAGCTGCTGCGTTTTTTACCCTCTATGGTATTTACAAGTGGACTCGGATGGGTTTTCCTTCAACTCCAGGAATATTCATCTTTGCTTTCCAAGTTTAATAAGGGATCTTTTTGAATATTGGCTAATATTTACATTACTAAAAGTCTCACTGAGTTGGGGGCATATGGTAAATAGAGAATTTCTAAAGAGGGAGAGACCTTAGGGATCTACTAGTCTTGCATCTTTCCTTGGAGGGAGAGGACTAATTACTAATGAGTTAACATAGATCTGGGTCCTCTTAGGTGAACTTAGAGATATTTAATTAATGAACTGCCCAAAGAAACAGAAGTGCATAACATCAGGCCAGAACTCCTAATCCTGAATCCCCTTCTGATCATCCAGGGCTCTTGCTCCTATGCTGCTAAATTCTCTATATATTTCTAATAAAATGAATTATTTTATGCTTGGTCATACAGGTTAGATGATCAAGCAGTGTAAAAGTGGACCATCACACGAGAATTGCCAAATCCTTACTTAAGTCATTAGGAAAGAATATATATTTAGCAAACTGGGTCTAGATCATATATTAGAAATGATCTGTTCCAATGAGAAAAATATTCAAACATACTCAAACATACACACACATACACACACACACACACACAGGTGTGTGTATGTATGTGTGTGTTTTGTGTACTGCTCTACATTTTGCTAAGGCACAGAGCCGAGTTCTCAGTAGGAGGTATAATAAATGTTTGCTGTTAGATTACTTAGGGGCTTTCCGGGTTACAAAGAGAGCATTTTCTCATTTATTATTTCACTCTACTTCCAGAGCCTACTTGGGACTGGAGAACCATTTCCACCTGTGGGTGAGATCTGGCAGTCTCCGGAAAACAACATTCACCCTCGTTCTGTTGACACAAAATGACAAGCTCTACCACTGTATTCCTGGCAGGCCCAGAGATAATAGCTCCACTCCACCAATCACTTTTATTTTTTACTCTTAAGCAGTGACAACAGGGGCCTGGCCCTGATAATGATGCTGTGGTCCATTTCTCCTTTCCCCATGCTGCATTCTCTGAGAGAGAGCTCTCCTCACAGTTTCAGCAAGTTCACTGCAACATCAGCCGACCTGCTACATAGTAGGAGTTCCATAAATATCTACTGAATGAATGAATAAAACAACCACATCTGAACAAATGGTACTCCCATTGCAGAGGAACTAGAATAGGCTCAGAGTGAGCATCTGTCCTTGTTTTAGTTTGTCCAGGACTTAGCTGTATGACCATTTAACTTCCCAGAATTGGGGTTCCTTCCCCATTTGTACAATGGAGAGAAAATTATCAAAATGATCTACATACAATGCCTAACAAATTTGAAATCATTTTTTTTTCCTTAAAGGACCTCACATCACTCTATTTACCATTTGAACATTCTCTAATTTGAAACATGTCCTTTGGGGGAAAAAAAAACTTTAGTTATACTTTACTAGATCAGTTTTGCTTTGTTTTGAAAATGGGATATATTCAGGTCATCAGAGGGTGACCATGGTCATGACCAGTAAACTCTGTCTTCTTTGCTGGATGACATACAGGGAGGTATGAACATGAGACTAAGAAGCTCTCCCATAACACCTTGCTGAATTTGCCTTCTGTTCTATCAATCTATCTAAGTTTTGTGTGGAGATAGATTTCTAGTGACTGCACAGTGCAAGTTCACTGTGTCCCATGCTTGACTTACTCCTTTATGCTGTCAAAAGTATACAGTTACAATTTGGGTTCCCTTTTTCATTATGCTCCATGACCCAGTCATCCCCTGTTGAGCCTATGGCAAGGTTTAGTCACATTTTTGTATGCTCTTTAGGAAGATGGGACAATGTATCATCACACTCAGGCCAGAGACTCTGTGAAAGAATAGGAAAGTCTCTCATAATTTTGTCCCACCACCATTTTGAGAACATTTTCCTTTTAATTACTGTCAAATTCAATTTCACACCTTTTCATTCTTTGTTTAAAGATGTACTTTTCTAGGAATATAGAATATTAACTGATATTTACATTTTGCAAAAGCTTCCTATTAATCCTTCTCTGAAACAAATTTAACTGTAAGTTCAATATTAATTTGAAGTTGATGGGGTTGCCTATTATATAAACAGAGAAAATGAATTTCCTGTCAAGTAAACATGCCTTTTTCAAACCTTGTTTGGTCCAGTACATCCACCATAAGGGTCACAATAATTCAAGAAGAACATACAAAACTAATATCTCAGTTGTGCAAAAGAAAAAAAAGGTGGCTGCTCAATATCATTTATCAAAGTAAGAAGAAAAAAAGAAAAAAGAAAAACAGAGACCCATCCAGTGGAAGGTCACAGCCAATAACGTTTCTGCAAATAGAAAAGGGATGCAGAAACATCAGATGTAAATTGCTGTTTGCTGGAGAATTTTAATGGAGTTCTACGTCACATTATAAAATGTTTAATTGTAACCCCATTTTAATAACACCATCTGATTAAATGAAAAGACGCCTTGCTGATCGCAATTACAATCTGTCAAACTGCATATTTATTTACAGTTTGGTTTTCTAAAACCATAAGATAAAAAAAGAAAACTCTATTCAGCTTGTCAGGAAACTATAATTATTGTGTATCCTTCTGTCAGTTTCTGCATAAAACTTTTGGTCCTAAAATGGATCTAATTATATCTACATCAACATTTTTATAAACGCTACATTTTTTTCCTCCATCTCAGTGAAATCTTTGTCGTTAACTAGGAAAAACATATTCTCCCCTTTAAAAAGGCATTAGCCAGGCTTGTTTGCTTTCTTTCCTTCAAGATGTTGTAAAATAAAACATCCTTTTCAAAATACAAAAATATTTGCTTATGTCCCTCTCTCTCCTGGCATGAGATTACGAATAAAACCAACAGTTTGGGGCTGTTCTGGCAACACGGCTTCTGATTGTCTTGGAGATCATGAAATTCCTCCAGTCTATAGCAATGAAAATCTAAGTCTCTTTTCGTAATTACATTCTGAGATTCAAGACCTAGAAACCCTCTACAGACACCAGGAGGATCAAGCTAGTGGACCACAGGAGGAAAAATACTGGTCAACTGGGAGGACTTTTCCCAGAGGTCTCCCATCCTAACCCCAGGCACTTTTCTTGCCCATGAACTTCTAAGGCACTCAGTTGTCCTTCCTCTTCTTAGGTTGTCCACCTTGCCATAGATGCCATGGAAATGTCCCAAATAGTTAGCACAAATTAAATCATGCATGCTTTGCTTCCTGTCCACTGAGGGTCCATTTAAGTGAAGGACTTGCCAGTTTGATCTATATATTTGTCCCAAGATATTTGTGGGTGATAACTAAGGGCTTTTTGTTTGAAAAGTTAGTGAACCAGCTTAAAGGAGGACCAGAAATATTGTTTTCAAGCATGGAGGAAGCACACATGGTATTTTAGGACCAAAGGCTGAATTGGATCCTTCTCATGTTGAACTGTCTAGCCTAGCATTGATGATGTTCTCTAATAGACCGCTAGACTATTTCAAGTTGGTATAATTAATACCAACATAGAATAAAACCAGGGGCAATTCCTGGAGGGCACAAGCAAGATGTTCATAGTTGAACTCAAAAAGGAGAAAATACTGTTTATCAGAGGTACAGGGAATGGAGCAATAGGAAAAGAGTAGTCATGGGGAATAAGTTCTGGTTTACACTTGCACAGTAGGATGACCTTGGCTAACACTACTGTATTGTATATTCCAAAATACCTACAGGGAATTTTGAATGTTCTCACCAAAAACGAGTGATAAATATATGAGATGATGGATATGCTAAATATCCTGCCTGATTTAATTATTTATTATACAATGTATACATCTATGTAAACATCCCATTATACTCTGTAAATATGTATAATTATGTGCCAATGAAAACCAAAATTTTTTAAAAAAGAAGCTTGTGAGGCAAGTGATCTAAATTCTACTCATTGGGTTTCAAATTTGCTAGAAGTTTTCAAATACATAAAAAAGTGCCAAACTTATAAATTAGAAGGGGAAATCATGATTTGTTAAACATGAGGCATTTTTTTTGAGAAAGAGAGAGAGAGAGAGAGAGAGAGAGAGAGAGAGAGAGAGAATTTTTTAATATTTATTTTTTAGTTTTTGGTGGACACAACATTTTTATTTTACTTTTTTATGTGGTACTGAGGATTGAACCCAGCACCCCGCGCATGCCAGGCGAGCGCATTACCGCTTGAGCCACATCCCCAGCCCAGCATATCCATTTTATGATCTAAAATCCCTCATCTTAGAAGTGTACTATCAAATTGCATGGATGGAGAATATGGAGCATCATCATTTCCAAGCTTTTATACATAAGGTTACATATACTCTCTCAATATGGCATAATTAATAGGTTTCTGTTGCTGTGACAAAAACAATTTAGAGGAGGAAAAGTTTAATTTTGAGCTCATGTTTCAGAGATTCCATTCATGGTTGGCCAATTCCATTGCTCTGGGCCTGAGGTGAGGCAGAACATCATGGCGGAGGGCATGGCAACAGAAAATGGCTCAGCTAATGGAATCTGGGAAAGAGAATGAGAGGGAGGAGGCAGGAGGACAAGTTATAATCCCCAAGGTCAAGCTTCAGTGACCCACTTTCTCCATTTATATCCCACCTGCCTAGAGTTACCACCGCTTGGCCCATTCAAATTAGGTCACAGCACTTAACAATCATAGAAGATTTGGGGAATACCTCACATCCAAACCACAGCACACAGAGATCCTTTATGATAGGATTCCAGCTCACATGGCTGGTCCCCTTTTCTTTCATGCATCTTATTCTTTTAGCACTTATTCCTTGTTTCCCAACCATGTTATTCTCACTTCTCTGCCTTTCTCTGATTATGCTGTTTTGAAAGCTTGCCCTTCTTGTTCTTTAGGGTTTCCCTCCTCCAAATACTGCAAACCTTAACTTTGACTATGTCTAGATAGCCTTTTCTGAACACTGCAGGCAGTTTCATGAGCAACTTCTCCTATGTTCCTTAAGCATTTGTCTATACCTCTCCAAAGCAATGATCATAACATGTTATAATAGTTTGTCCATGTCTGAGAGCAAGGGCTGCTATATCATTGCAGAATCAAAGCTGCCTAGCTTAGCACCTGGAATACAGAAGACAATATGTGTTACCGAATGAATTAATATAAGCATCTCGTCTTCCTGTTTTTGATGAAGAGTTTTCTGGCCTCAGTCTCTAGGGACAATTATTTCAACCCAATGGGCCTGCTTAAGGCATAGACACCTATTTTATACAAATTATTTTATTGCAAAAATTGGGAAAACTGCCTGTAACTTTCTCTCCTTTTTCATTGGTTTCCTAGAGTTTTTCATTAACAAGATGATATTGATTCTCCTTTTTAGGGAGGTTTAGGGATTACCTAGAATTAAAGGAACATGGGGAGAGTAGAGCTTTGAGGTGTTTAACCCTGGCTGAGAGTTAGAATAACCTGGGGAATAGTGAAAAGATACTAATCTTTGGACCCCACCCAGAACAGTTAGATCAAATGGCTCTGGGATGGAGCCCAGTGCACTATGTCCCTGCTGAGTACTTTGGCTTGAAAAGAGAATTCTTTGTACTACCCAAAATGTGAATTACAGACCAGCAGCAGCACAGGCTGCCCTATGAGGTCCCACCCCTGACTGGCAGAATCAAAATTTATACATTAACATGATCTCAATGGTTTGCATGAACATTCAAATTTGAGAATAACTCTTAATTTATTTTAAATCTCAAGTTTCCAAAATGCCCATCAGGAAGCCATCTCTGTTTCTGGTAGGTAATATGGACAGAAATTGACACCAGTCATAGAGACCATTCTGGCATCATTTTAAATTGCCCCAATTTTCTAACACATCAATGTGATAAAATCCTAGTTTAAATGAAGACCATTGGAGTTAGTGCAAAAGTTGAGGAATCCATATGCAAACCATATAAATGAAAAATATATCAGATAAGTGTTCTGCAAGTCTATACAGATGCTATAGAGATTTGTAAAATACAAATTAATTTAACAGCATTATCAAATCTTCTAAGTTATGCATTTCCTGAATCAATGAATCTCGAAAGTTCAACTATGATAGAGTGGGAGAAATTTGATAAAATTTTGAAATTAGAATATAAAATGTTTGGGAACTATTAGAGTTAAAATATTTAAGATCAACATGTCAAAGAGTGGGTAGATGGTTACTAGAACTAGTATGAACAGAAATAACATAAGGTTTCCATGTCCAACTGGCTTTTCTGCAGTGGATATATTCTTGTGTCTAGCAGGTGGTTCACATTTTGTTGAAGGATGTTGTGACAATATGAATTATATTACTTGGGAACTTATTTCCTTCTCCTGGAATACAATTTTGAAAGTTTAAAGTAAGATCATTGAAGAGTATGATTTGATTTATCAAAGTATATTTTACAAGCACTTTTAAAAGAGAGTGTTTCCTTAGTGGCATAGCCCTGTCAAGTCTTTCCAAGGCACAAAGAAATATGCCTTGTAGAAGACTTTTTTGTATTCTTCTACTTTAACTGTCTGTATTCCCAACCCAAGGCCCCCATTCTAGTCTGAAGCTATTATTGGCATATAGCAAGGAGATTCAAAGAGGGGTTGCAAGATAGTGCCCTCATGACAACATGATGCTGGAAGTCTGAAGATCAGCAGAAAGTGCATCTTAGATAACCAAATATATTTCTGTTTATAAAAACATTGCTGTATTCAATTGCTTGGTGAAATATTTTCCAGTTTTTTCTCTCTTTTCTTCTTCAGGAAAGCATTCCTCCCTATAATGTATTTCATAGTCTTTTTTTCTTTTCACTGTTAAAATTATACAAACTCTTGGATGTCTTCCAAATTCCTTTGGGAGTTTATTTTATGGCTTAATATGGGATGGCCCATTTTAAACAGTTCCCTTTGAAAAGTGTTGAACAGGGCTGTCTGAAGTTAGTCACTCTCAGTTTGGAACAGGATAGTTATTTAATTTAATATCTTGGGTCTAAACCAAAGAGGTCATTAGAAATGTCCAAACATTTCAGTGGTAATACTTGCAGCAGAATAGAAATATCCAAATAGAATCAGAAATATCTAGTTCTGACTTCAATTCTGTTTCCCTTTCTGTTATTTCTCTCACACGGTATAGATATTTGTGTGTGTTTGTATGTGTGTGAGACACATATATCTTTTTACTACATTAACTGTATTTTAATAATATTAATAATCAACTTTCCAAAGTGTACATTTTCATAAAATATTAAAGATATGCCTTCACTGATAGTTTTACATTGCTTTGAATTGATTAAATGCTGACATGGCAACTGAAGTTATCATCTTGAACTTCAGAGATGATCAGGTCATCGCAGAGCAGAACAATGGAAGAATATATTCATATTCAAGTTCAATTACTTTTCAGTGTAACTGCCTGGACTACTGTAGCTCCATGCTTCAGCTAAAATGAAAATGGAATTTTGGTGTTTCAGAAAGTATCTTTGAAATGGACTTACATTTTTATCATATATTTTTCTGGTTATAGAACCTTATTCTGTCTGTCTCTACAGATTTCATCATAATTTTTCTTAAATTTAATGAATTTGTATTTTGAAATAAAAAAATATGATCTCCTTTAACTAATTCCTTTAGTTAAAGTAGACATTTAGTCAGACTTTTAACTAGACTGTTACTTCCTCTTATAGGCACAAGGAAATATGCCCAGGTAATTGAACAGGATTTAATTAATTTTGTCTGTCATTAGTAGGTTATATCAAAATGTATATCCTATTAGGCTATATCAAACTCTGTCTATGATTCTTTATATACATATTTAAGGTAATGGTTACAAATTTCCTTTCCTTTTTAGGGGCAAACTGATTATTATTATTATTATTATTATTATTATTATTATTATTTTCTATCTGGGAAGAAAATGTAGATATTCTTGGTTTCAGTTTGAGTTATTCTAAGACAGTGATTCTCAAATTCTAGAGTGCAGCTGAATGACCTGGGGGTTCCGACAACCACCATTGGGCTGGAGACCCCAGGTTTACCTTTTCACAAAGTTCCAGGTGATGCTGAGGCTACCCACGGTTTCTAAGAGAACTTACGTTTCTAGACAAAGTGGGGCACGTGGGATGGGAATACCCAGCTTCTCTTTTTCTATATCTTCATGCTTTTGTACCAAGTGAGCACACCTTCTCCTTTCTCTCCAGAAGCCTGATGAATGTGCTGACCTGGTCCTTCGCAATGTGCTCCAGTAATGCTTTCACCTATGACAGAGCTCTCTATTCACACACAAAATCCACAGAATGATTCAGGAAACAATGGTATGTTGGACAAGTCCAATCACATCTCCTTTGATCACAAGTCCTTCATGGTCCTCAATGACAACAAATGAAGTTCAAAGGCCTTGGCTTCACACTCCAAGGGTCACTATGCCCTGGCCCCAATCTTATCTTTGTTTTTCATCCACATCCATTCAATGCTTGGCAAGATTTGGCTTCTCTGTCTCCAGAGAATGATACACCATTTTCCCCCTTCACCCATTTTATGATGTCACGAAATTGAAATTTTTCTTTGTTTTGCCTTTCTTCTTACGTGCCTTAGCTTACATTGCTTTCACTAATTTTTTTTTTATTTTAAATGTGGAAAGTCATATCCCCTTCAAATCACAGGACTATTGTTCATACAGAGCATAGAACCTGATATATTCTTGCTCTTAAGAAACATTTACTGGCCCCTTGATCTTCTCTTTTCTTCACTGTCTTAGTGCTTTATCTATGGCATCATGGTAAATTCCGTCTTCTGACTTTTGCTTTAAATTGATTTGTTTATGAATCACTTCAATAGATACTTATATTTTCCAGGGGTAGTGTTATGCCTTCCTTGATGCTAGTAGATGTTCAATTAAAATGCTGAATGTTTACTATTTTCCTGACCAATACTTAGAAGTATGAGAGCTTTTTAAAAATCCCTGTTCAAAAGTGTGAAAAAATAGTTACTGATGGATTTTTAGATTCTTGCAAAACAAGAACAAGTTGGACTTAGAGTTTAGGAATTGGTGTTTTGCTAGAAGTCAGTTTTCACTTACCATCTTTCAAGAAAAGTATAAATCATGACCTGGTTATTAGAATGACAAGAAATGGAGAGAGAGAGCTGAAAGTTTGCCCAATGGGGTGGAAAGAATTGTAGTGGCAGGAGGTCCACCTGGCCTCATTCTGCAGTTGACTAAACCATGGAAACTGGCTTAAGTGGCATTTGTCAAAATGGTTACCCAAGGAAAACTGTAAAGGTCACGTCCTAAGCACTGCGCTGTCAATACCAATGCCTCCTTTATCCAGAAGCACTGAAGTGTGATGGGAAGAACCAAGGCGAGTCAAGAGGGGTTGGTCTGGTCCTGCCTCTGGTAACTGTACCAACTTGAGACTTGACTTGATTGGGCTGTACGATGAAAGTTTTGCCCAGTGAGCCACATAATTTCCAGCTCAAATCTCAAATTCTGTGATTGCTCTTGAAAGTCTAGTGCTACAGATAGGTAGACCCTCCCCCACCATTTGCTCTTGTGGTGTGCTTTTAAAAGAAGGTCTCTGCAAACCTCTAATCACTACACTTTCCACACTGACCAAAATGATCTACCTAGAAGAGTAGTTTTCGTTCAGAGGCATTTTGCCCTTCAAGACATTAGATTATGTCTGGAAATTTTGTGGTTGTCACAGCTAGGGACTGAAGTCTGATGGGTAGAGGCCAGTGCTGCTAATAACATTCTGCAAGGCAAAAGCAGCGCCCATCTCCCCAATAAAGAATTATTTAGCTCAAAAAGTCAATAGTGCCAAAGTTTAGAATCCCTGATCTATCAGATCTAGAGATCCAGATAAAACATCTCTGTGTGAAATTATTTCTTTAGCATCTATAATAGTTCTGGGAACAGAAAAAGAGCTCAATATATTACATCGTGTGTGTGTGTGTGTGTGTGTGTGTGTGTGTACGTGTGTGTGTGTGTGTGTATACATACATACACATACATATATATAATTTTTATAAGAATACCTATTTAATTTTATAAGCATCTGCTATTCCAAGTTCATTAATCATTCTGTGGAGATAGACTGTTCAGATTCTCCTAAGACTACATCTATTACTCATGGACAAGTGACACATACATTGAGTGTTCACATTAAGTGTTCAATCATTTATTAGGGCATAGTCTGCCTTGGGTGGAGACACGGGTCAATAAAAGAAAGAGAACCAAAAACTGTCATTCATTGGAGGTTTATATCATTCACAATGCTGAAAGAAAAATTCAGCTTGGGACTTGGGACTCTGAAGTGCTAGCCATATTTAAATTTAATTACAAATAAAATTTAATTTAAAAAATTATTTCTATTTTAAGTGACATAAAATGATCATTTTTGAAATTCCATTACTGATATATTGGCATTAAAGATAAAAATAATAGTCAAGTCACATCAGAGTTCATAAGCAACTTCAAACAAGTATCTAGCTGGTATCCCCATCTAGATAGGAATAGATGGGGGTCCAAATTTCACACACTTCTTTATGACATAAATCTGTATGACATTTTTTCAAAGCCCAAATTATTATCAGTAATGATAGGAAGTTTTAACCAAAAAAGGATATTAGAATACATTTGGTGTTAAGGCCCAGAAAATTAAATGACAATCACAATATTCAGATACACTCTCAATAGCTCTAATGCTTTCAAAAGGAGTGCTAATTTCACTAAACAACATGCCCTCTTTTAAAACTAGATTCCCAGAGGCTGAAATGGGAAAGACAAACATCCCCTAAACTCTCTTCTGACCTTCTCTGTACATTTTGTAAATACTTATGCAAACTATTTACCACTCTTCCAGATCTCATTAAAACTGAATTAGCTTGAATTTTTTATAATTGTTTTTAAAAACTAGGTCACTAAAGTGCTTCCTAAATGCCTCTTAATTCTTAAAATCTCTGAAAGAAGTTAGGCTTTCAGTTTTCAAAGCCATTTACTAGGAATATTTTTATCTTAATATTTACACTTCAAAGGTATGTTGGAAGCCCAGTTAACTACATAATTTTTCTTACGATCTTATATTATCTGTACAGTCCCAGGTTTTATCATCAGGAATATTTATCATCAAATACATTGGAATGGGAAGTAGAACTGTGTGTCAACTTTCTTGGTCTCTAATTTTCCCCCTCTGCTGGATTATGGAATGTTGTAGCTGACAGTTGAGCTAGATATAATAACATTCTTAATTTAGGATCTTCCCAAATGAAGGTGCCGTGCAAATATATATTAAGAGTGGGATAATTCATATAGTTTATATGCAGTCTCCCTGGTGTCTCAATCATATCTGTATGCTTTCTTGGGATTGTCCTAACTGTGTGCTTTATTAATTTCACATTTCCAGGGTTGAAGTTTGGCAGGAAAGGAAGAAAAGCAGAAAACATATTCTAATTACCAATTAACATATTTGCATGAGAGTGTATATGAGATATTTGTTGGTGTACACAAATTTGCAAACTGTTTGTATAGAATCTCTGTTTTTGTAAGATGGAAAGTATGCGCTTTCATCCAGTCTTTAATTTTTCAAGTACTCCTTTAATCTATCATAGCTACATCACTCAACATATGTGTGCCATTCAACAAATACCATGTCCATACTACTGTGACATCTATTCTAGCTGTGTGGTCCACAGTGAGGTTAGACAGCCAAGATCCCACTTCTTTACAGACCTTCCTGCATAGCAAGAGAAGGCAACTGCCATCTCATTAAATAAACCACATGATTTCAGAGGGCAAAAATGTTCCAGATGGCTAATATTTATGCATTTCTTTTTTACCAGGTGTGTTTCAGTGTTAACTCATTTCATAAAACGGCATTGATAGGAGTGAGTGGCCGGGCAGGGGTGAAGTGCCACTTTAGACCAGTATTTCTGAGAAGTGACAGTTGAGCTGAGAACTGAAGGTGAAGATGTGAGGCAAGAGAGTTCCTGACACAAGGAAGAGCAAGCTCAAAGGTCACAAGGTGGGAGGTGGGAGACAGAAAGTTTGCATGACTGTTTTGGACAGGGAGAGAATAATGTGTGAGATAGCTCGGAAGAACCTAAATACTATGTTCATAAATATGAACTTTTTTTCTTTTTTAATTAACTTTTTTTTATCAGTGCATTATCATTATACATATTAGTGAGGTTCACTGTGACATATGCATATATGCATATAACATAATTTGTTCATTTTCATTTATCAGTGCCCTCCCCTGTTCTTCCCCAGTTCCTCATCCTCTACTGGTCTCCCTTCTGCTTTCCTTATCCTAGGTGCAATATGGAGTGGCCAAGCGAATGTATGCTAAAAATATCATATGGACCCTTGGAGAAGAGTGTATTGTGGAGGAACAAGAGTTAGGAGAAAAGGCCAGTTCTCAAACTCTGTTGAGTTTAAGGATATACTACTATATGTAGCAGAAGCCTAATCTAGTCACTATTTTGAGAGTTGATACGGTTTGGTAATGAAATATCCCCAGAAGCTCCTGGGTTAATGCAGGAATGTTTGGAGGGTTAATAACTAGACTATGAGAGTTGTAATTCAATCAGTCCATCTTAGTTTAATGAACTAACTGGATGGCAACTATAGGTAAGTCGGTCATGGCTGGAGGAGATGGATCACTGGGGATGTGCTCTGGAAAGGTCCATCTTTCCTGTAGCCCCTTCCTGAACTTGCTCCCTTTGCTGCCCAGCCACCACGAACAGAGAAGTGCTCCTCCATTACCATACCCTTCTGCCATAGCATCCTGTCTCACCTTGGGCCCACAGCAATGGAGTGGGTCCATGATAGACTAAACCTCTGTAACCATGAGCCAAACAAACTTCTCCTCCTCTAAGTTGTTCTCGGTGAGTATTTTTATCATAGCTATGAAAATCTAACTAACACAAGAGTAGATGTCTACTCTCAAACTACTGGTTTGAATGATATAACCACCATATAGAGTAGATGCCCAACTGCTTTTCCTTTCTAAGGTGCAAAGTCTGTGTATATGAGGGCAACACAGCAAAACTGGGATTCAGTTTTGAGATCAATTTTAAAATCCTTCAGATTCCATGAAACCTAAAGTAATACTGTTCTGATAAAGAGCCCAATCGATATGCCAAGACCCATCATCTTGCAGAAATTCAAGCTCTGTCTACGAATAGGAGATGGAATGCAGAATAATGAGTTGCAGATCTTTGAAGACCTGTTGCCTCAAACATTTTTCTTTTTTAGGCAACAGGCATTTTTGGTATTTGGATAAATTTTTAAAATTTTCCACAGACAGTACAAAAGACATAAGAAGAGATTTCATGAATGTACAGTCTATACTAGAGTTGTCCTCAGCTCTCTATTTTTTTTTTTATAGTAGGTAGAAGTAGGAAAGAGTTTAAAATGAAATTCCCTGATGACTGTCAGCAGGATTATCGCCATAAACACTCACTCAAAGATTCTTGAAGAAAAGGATCCATAACCAGATTTATTCCTCATGCAAACATTTGTTTGCTCTCTTGTGGACATAACCCTAATGGCTTTTTCATCGTGTACATTTTATGCCTGAGTGACATCTTCCTCACAACTTAACCAAAGAGCCCTCTGGACAAGGCCTTCCTTCCCCTGGATGGTGTAGCCTTGCATTCATGAAGGTGCTTATCCAATACTCTGTAACAGGGACAATCCACTATTTTATGCATCATAAATTTGTCATCTAGGTGCCTGAGGAAACCCTTTTGTGATCCACGATTCAGAGCTACATGCATTTGTCTCCCAATAGGTGTTTGATATTTTCTCATTAGTGATATATTTTTCTCCACATTTTGATAGATAGCCCAGGGAAGTTTAATTCCTATTTTTTCTCTTTTTCTGGCTTCTTCTAGAAGCTGTATATTATAGGCATTTTTGTTTACTTCCCTTGTGTTTTTTTTGGGGGGTGGGTGGGTGTGTGGGGGGATAGTTCTACATTTTTCCATTTTTTTTATATGGTCATTACAGAATGATATGAGACAATGTGAGGCACACTCAGTGTCTCTCCTTCCTGGCTGTAGAGGAACAACTCTTAGGGCTGACACGGAAATGTGTCCCCTCCTCAGTCACAGCCCATGCCACTTTGCCCACCTGTCTCTCTCTCACCTTAATACCAAAGCTTTGAATGGCAAATTAAAGGGGAAGTTATATTTAACCCGAACCCTACACTTAGAAATCCTGTTTGTAAACTTTAGAAAACTTGAATCTCTTCATCTTTTTTTATTTAAAAAAGCCAAAATTATCAATGGATACACATAAGAAGGCAACACCTTGCACATTATATTGATGACATATAATATAAAATATTCACTGTTTTTTGCTGAGTTTTGTGGCATATGCCTGTAATCCCAGCAACTTGGGAGGCTGAGACAGGAGGACTGTAAGCTTAAGCCCATCCTTAACAACTTACACCCTCTCTCTAAACTTTAAAAAAAATTAACAAAAAAGATTGGGGATATAGTTCAATGGTAAAGTGTCCCTAGGTTCATTCTCCAATACTGAAAAATAAATTCACTGTTTTTATAAATTATCATAAGATGAATAAAATTACACTTCTAGAGTACATTCAAGTAAGCACTTATCACCTATTTGTAACTGACTATATACAAGAACCTACAGAGATTTCTCTCCTCATTAAAACAAGAGAAAAAGAACACCACATGCCGATGACTTTCCCCATGTCACAAATTTGAAAGAAGTTGTACCCTGTGATAGTCACTATACCTAGGAAGGCTCATGCTCTAATCACCACATGATCGTTGGAACTTCAGGTACTCTGTTAGTCAGCTTCTGTTCTATAACAAAATACCTGAAGCAATCAACTTAAAAAAGAGAAAGATTTATTTTGGTTCACAGTTTCAGAGGTTCCAATCCATATTCATTTGGCCCTATTGATTTGGGCCTGTGGTGGCACAGGCCCAAAATCATGGCAGAAAATACACCATAGAGGAGGACTCTATTTGAGTGGGTGACAATGTCTTCCTTGTAGAAGAGTGGTTTAATTTTAATTAATTTTTTTTGGCAAATAATTGGCATTTTTCTTTAGTTGAAATGCTAATATATTTAACGTGATGTCCACACAATGCACCTAAACCCTTATGTACTAGAAATTCTAATCTTGCATCTCAATCCCCACAACCACTTGGTAATGTAAATATTATTGCTGTCACGTGTTTCCCCCTCTTCTTTTACAGCTAAGGAAATTAAGGCTTAGAGAGATCAAGTGATTTGTCAAAGTCACCCAGCCAGAATTCTAAATGTATCCTATTTTTCACTGAAATAATGGATTTCTCTTTTCCTCTACTCAATCTCATATCATTATTTCAGCAATATAAAAACAATATGAGTTTATTTAAAAAAAAAAAGAAAAAAGAAAAGGAGAGGGCTGGGGCTGTAGCTCAATGATAGGGTACTTGCCTAGCACATGTGAGGCACTGGGTTCGATCCTCAGCACCACATAAAAATAAATAAATAAAGATATTGTGTTCATCTACAACTAAAAAAAAAAAAAAAAAGAAAAAGAGCAAAATTGTGAGTGTCATCTGGGTTGGCATGGTCAACGTGAGTAGCCACATGGCCAAGCTCAGCAGGACTCACTGAGGGGCAAGAGGGAGGAGACAAACATTCAGTCAAGTTGTTCAGTAAAAATTTACTAACCTCTAGCAAAAATAAAGCACACTTTGAAGGGGTGAGCTAAGCACCCTGCTGCCTTGTCCACCACCTATCACCTCCATGTCTGCCTCTGTATCCACAGGTCCTTTTGGGTTGGATGAGGATACACCACTCACCTCCTGGTGTGATTGTGAGCATTAAGGAAGAAACTGCATACACCTCTAGCCTGGGATGTGGTATGTGAGTCAGCCTTTTAATCTCTGTACTGGTATTTTAAAAAATGACATAAATCAACTTCAAAGGAGGAAAAAATAGTTTGGCTCATGGTGTCACAGATGTCAGTCCATGGTTGCTTGGCTCTTTTGTTTTGAACCAGTAGTGAGGCAACCCATCATGTTGGGGAGCATGTGGCAGAAGAAACTGCTCATGTCATGGCAGCCATGAAGCAAACAGAGAAAGACAGGAAGGGACTGCGGTCCCAATACTCTCATCAAGGGCACGCCTCCAACAACCTAACTTCCTCCCATGAGGCCCCACCTTGTAGAAGCTCCATCACCTCCCAACAGTGTCACAGGCTGGTGACCAAGGCTTTAACATGGGTTTTAGGGAGACATTCAAGATCCAAATTGCAATAACTGGGAACAATAGGTGTCCAATTAGAGTGAGCATAGCAGTTCACAGAATGTTCCATGGAACACAAACACCACTAACTAGAAGAGGGATGATAGGAGGCATAAGGTAAATTTGGTGCAGGGGTTCAGAGAAGGGGATAATAAACCAGCTGATATAGAACTTGCTGTCTGCTGGTACTGCTTAGAGGGCTTCAGACACAGATCCATTTACACCTCACCATCAATGGGGAAACTGAGGCCCAGAGGAGTCAAGGTTGCCCACGGTCACACACAGATGGTGAATAGCTGACCAAGATTTTAAATGAAGGCCCTGTCACCACAAACCACTGGTGCATCTACACTCATGGCTTTTCAAGATGGCAAAGTCATTGGAAGATTCTGTGGGTGACTATACTACTCCCCAGACAGATTAAGGAGTGCCCCATATTTGAGAATTTGATGTTCCATGGTTCCACATTTTCTCTATGTTTTATGTATGCTAACTTCAGTCTCCCAAGTGAATTGTCAGTTCCTGGATTCTAACTTGTGCTACACATAACATCTCACAGATCTGAGGTACAATAAAGGTACCCTAAATGGAGATGTCATGGTGGAGTGCAGCTTCGAAGAATCACGGTGTTGACTATGTGCTGAGAAACACAGGATGGCTTGGGAATCAGAAATGACACTGCTTGGGGTAAAGTGAAAGCAACCAGACACCAAGGAGAATATCCTCCACAGCATAGTGGCTGTTAACCTAACGTTCCATTCTGCATCTGCCTATGGGGATATGGCCACTGGTGGCCATGGTCACAAGAACCTGACTGTTTTTCTTTTCCTATAATACTTTCCAGTATTCCATGCATACAGAACAATAAAAGGATGCTTCAAAATCCCAATAATTTTGCTTGCCTTTTGAGAATCTTAACAATGTTGTGTGTTCCTAGCAATAAACTTTAAGAATCCATCATCTTAAGAACTGAAGAGAGTTATTTTCACTCATAGCAGTTTCAAGTTTCACCCTGGAGGAAGGATGGTCCTATCTCAATTTGGTAAACCATTAGTTATGTCTGCTGTGTAGTGGAGAATGCAATTAAATATACAATGGATATAAAAAATATGAAAAATTTTAATAGTATAATATATTTTCAGGGTTGGGTAATTTTTTATTAGAGACAATCAAGATTACAGAAAACAAAGCTTCCTAAATGTTGGAGAATAATACTTCTCAAATGTAACATGTTTTGAGAAAGTCTCTTGCCCATCAAAAATAGAAATGCTACCCTGTGTAACAAAAAGGAGTTTAATCTTTTCTGTCAAATAATACTTAATATTTCCCTGGGGAATTTGCACAATCCACTAAACTCAGACACATTCAACTATCAGTTTTGTGATTATATGTTTATCAAAATGTTAAATATATTTTATTAGGTGAAGGAAAGAAAAATCTCTTCTGTGGAAGATTATGATATTGGTGATATTTTAAATCACCCAAAAAAAGGAAGTCAAATCTAATATTTTAGTGACTTGAAGAAATCCCTGCAGCTTTCCATACCTTTTCTCTCATGCAATGTGTATTGCTGCTGGCAAAGAGAAATATATAAATTGCTAATACAAAAAGACAAATATTATTATATTCCCGTAGGTAATACTTGTCCATAAGAGAACTTGGAACTTTCAAACCAGAAAAAAAAATGAAATGAAAAAAGAAAAAAAAAAAGCCATACAAAACTAAAACCTGCTCTTAAAACATTTCCGTATGCTCTAGATAAGAATAGTTAATGAACAATGAAGGAAGTGGCGTTTTGAAATGAAACTGGTTCATTGTTCTCCTGAAACACATTTTAGATTAATTCTCCCAAGGCTCCATAACAAAATGGGTTTATAATGCAACATTTTAATGTTAATAATCTACCGGTACAAATCAAACAAATGGCAAGCCAAGGTAAAATCATTTAATAATTTAAAAAAGTCAACACTGGTCACATGGGCAAATCTTTCATAGATGTTAATTCTTCACATTGCTACTTCTGACTCTCAAGAGTTGGGGATGGGGAGCCTAAGCAGAAATATGTGACTTTATAATAATTTTTCAATTCTACTGATACTTTTTCCTCCATAAAAGTAGCTCCACCCAGAAAATAAAAGTATTCAAATAAAAAGATGGGTCAACTATACATTGTAATCTATTAATTGCCAAGTATATCCATATAACAGTGATATGAGTTAGAATAACTAGCAATAAGCTGATTAAATATTGAGACTATAAAGATTATATGTATGTTTCAGGGCTTGATTTCATTTAGTTAAATTGAAAGTATTACGGCAGGCTAATGCATTTAGACCCCATGATATAAGTTATTAGACATTTTAAAAATTTGGAACATTGGCATCATTTTAGAACATTGAACAGCTTCTTAGAGGTGTTCACACAAAAAAGCAAAAACAGTACTATAGCTATCTGGGGAAAAGACTGCAGGTTCCAATGGGGACCAATGGGTTTATTCAAATATTTGACCAAAGATAGTGGGCTGCTACCATGGCCTGTGCACTACTTAGAGTGTTATTATCAGTGATTTCTACCTGGAAGTCTGAACAACAAAACCAAGTACGCTCTCACGTTTTCTAATGTTCTTTTCTGTAACTAATCTTTGAGGCAGAGGAGAGAGAACAAGAAACTTCCCACTCCACAGGCAGGTTATATCCTTTTAATGTTGAATGGGAAAGGATGCAGAAACAGCAACATTTGACATTGTTATTATTATTATTATCTCGGGCTGTGAGCATGGAACACTTGGTGGGCCAGAAAGGAGATAGATTTGCAAACAACAGCTCTGTTTCCGCAGGGGCACTGAAGAAGGGGTAAACTAGGAACCATCTACTCAGATTGAGCCTGTGTGGTATGACTGTGGCCCTGAGCAGGGGTCTGTTTATTGTATTTTACTTTATTATTTTAGTCCTGGGGATGGAACCCAAGGACTTCATGCTTGCTAAGAACACTCTCTGCTACTGAGCTATACCCAGATCTAGGGTTCTGTTTTTACTTGCTCTTTATTTCTCCTTCTATCTATTTTTCATCCAGGTTCTGCACTACTTTTCTCAAACTCTCCCCTCAACACTTTAGGTTGCATTTTACCAAAAACGTCAAGGTTTTAGCAAGTGACCAAAAGTTCACTGCTGTAACATGGGGAATTCTTTTGTATGGGCCTACATAGAACCCATTTGTCCAAAGACAATTATGTAGACATAATTCTATTTTATTTCCTCTTTGCTAAGGGCTATTTAACTAATGGATATCCAATCAGGAAAAAAAAATAAATGAAAGGAAAGGAAAAAAGACACCTTCAAGGGACACCACAATGGCCTTCCCAGATGTTTGCCGTTAGGACGTGAAATGAGTTACACAAATACAAGACAGAGAGTGGCTAGCTAGATACCAAGGCTGCAAGAGACACACTGTAAGAGAGATCGATGAGTCAGTAATTAAATGCATCAGCAATCAATGATGCTATTAAGGACTCTATCATAAAATGTCCATGAGGGGCAGAGAAAAAAAATTGAAAAATTCAGAAACGAATCTGCAATCTCAGACTCTGGAGCTCTGCCTTCCACTGTGGTCAACATTCCTTCAGATTATAAATGTTTAAAAAAAAGGTAGCTAATTTGATTTACGAGTTGAAAAATAATGACCTTTGAGGAACGGCTCAAGGAATTGGGGTTATTTGGGCCAGGTAAAACACAACTGTAGTACTGACTTAATAAATGTCAAATATTTGAAGTCAACTGTTGTCCAAGTATTCAGAAGGCTGAAGCAGACAAAGTAGGCTAAAATTGCAGTAAGAGATTTTGGTTTAATTTTAATGAGGAACTTCCTGGAAGGAATCTAAATCTCTTACTGAAATTTAACTTAATGTTACAAGGTTAATTAAACACAAACAGGCTACCAATGAGAGTTGTGGAATCTTGGCTCTTAGATAGAAAACCACATATCTTAAATGGTTTAGGTTTACTTCTGAAGAGAGTGAATTGAGTAACTTCCAGTGTTTGCTAATAAC
The DNA here is from genome assembly GCF_045843805.1 of Urocitellus parryii. Classification (NCBI taxonomy): domain Eukaryota; kingdom Metazoa; phylum Chordata; class Mammalia; order Rodentia; family Sciuridae; genus Urocitellus; species Urocitellus parryii. The sequence goes on from NC_135537.1 coordinate 61,764,939, forward strand.
ATATCATATAACTGATTTTATAGTTTTTTTGGCTTTTATCTTGCTTGAGTGAGGCACACTTTCATATGAATTCTAGGACTGAAGAAAAAGTCGAAGTCCCATATACCCATAAATCTTGACTTTGATTACTTGGCATACATTTTTTAAAAAAAATTATTTTTAAATTGGCTCCTTTCCTGAATATTATTAAGGAGAACTCAGTTTGGAATAACATTTTATTATAGCATTAAAAGATAGCCCCAAATCATTAACATATTGAGTCTATGAACTACTTATCAACATCACAAAGTAGTCTGTTTTCAGCAAAGAAATGGCTTCAGTAAAGATTAACAACGAACCCCACACAACACTTATTTTTGGTCTTACGAGGAATTTTTCTAAAAGATGAAAAAAAAAAAACCTCTTTTGTTATATATGTTCAAAATTAAGAACAAAAACCCAGCCCATTTTTCAAAGTATTAAAGTGTTTTAATAGATTGCTTTCATGTTCTGCAGTGTTCAAGAGAAAAGGATAATTTGCGGAGAAAAAAACAGACTGTAATTACGTAAAATTTGATGAATTATGGCATAATGCTAAATAATCTTCATCCTTTTTCTTCTATCAAAGTGAGCAAAATTATGTCTTTTTATTGCCCTTTTCCTATTTTTTGAAAGAAAGAAACAAGCCACTGTGGCATCCATTCCATTTTAAACTAATGCTGCCATTATTTTATACTTAAATGGGGCCAACATCATCTGCTCAGTCGTGTCCTGAAAGATCTTTAGCTCTTGTCCACTGTTACATATTTTATGCATTACATGAAATAAAACACCTCAAGATTTTGAAAATATTTATTTTAAAAACAGCAATCAAATTGTCTGTAATCACATTTTCTGCCTGGCTTTGAAAACTGCATTATTCAATATGCCAGTGGTCCTTTCCATAATAGCAACATATTAGAAATTCATGCTGTTCTAATACATCTGAATTCCTTGATGTACGGCCCTCCCTATGGGCCCAGAGGAACACTCTTGCTTCCGTTTCATGAGTCCTGTATGGTACCTACTGAAGTGATGGTTGTCAAAACAGTTGTACAGTGGCCTTTGAATGCAAACTGTGCCATGACTGAATGCTAAAAAATGACAATAAATCTGAGTATATACATTATGCCTGCTTTTGTTGCCTGGGAAAAAAAAAGAAGGCATTTGGGAAATAAACCCTCCAATTTCATTGCCTTTTAACATCGTTTTTCCATTTTAAACTCCAGAACTGGAAATTCGAAGCATTCAAAGAAATTGAAATCTCCTTTGTTGCTTTTTTCATTGTAAATTTTCTATAATGTGTCATTAGGAGCCACACTCTGCAAAAAAAAAAAAGCCCAGGTTCTAAATGAATCCTTTCTGTGAGGCCATTCTAAAACTTTGCACGGTTTTTCTTTGTATGAAAGAGCTTCTGTTGACTGCACAAAGAACAAGCAATGGCCACATATAGGCCGGGCAGAGAGGCTTCGATGACTTTATACAAGGTTGCACTCTCTTCTACCAATCCGTGATTAAACCCAGCAGCGAAAGTACCAGAGTGGGAGAGAAAGAAGAGAGGCGCTTGATTTCAGTTTGCAGGAATCAAAGGATTTTTTTTTAAAGCCATGAATATTTAATACGCATTTTCTCATTCGTCTTTCTTCCCCAAATAGTTTTCTAGTTTCTTGTTAACAACATGAAAACCCCATCTGTCCATACAAAGCAACATCACTTCTTTTTTAATGACAGAATAACATTTTCCCCTCAAAAGAAATGATCTGTTCATCAGGTTCAGATATCTTCACAGCTGATTAGGCTTTGAGGGGGACGAAGTTACAACACTCAAAAGACCAAAGGAATGGCAAGAAACATTACTTAAGTAACCAAAGCGAGAAGTTGAGTGAGTCCTGAAGTTTGGACCAAGGTTGTGTGGGCCAAGAGAAAATGAATGATAGGAAAAATGCGAGCCTTGGAGAGCACCAAAGAGATCTGCTGGTCTTGGGGGGTCTTTCCACCTTTTGGGGGAGGCAATCTACTGTTCAAGGAAACTTTTAAAAGAAATGCAAAGAAATGAAGCACAAAAGCAATATAGCACTGGCTGGTTCCTGGCCTGTCCTTTTAAAAGTAGGGAACCACTAAGCAAGTCCAGTGGTACCATAGCTTGTGACTTACCTACCATTAACAAGCTTATCCAACACTCGCATGTAGGTGCTTTTCTAACCCATATTCTGTGTGAAGACAAATCAGTTGCCCACCTATCCAAATAACTCAGGGGAAATTGGAACTTTTACATATTTTGGGTCATGAATGGCTATTGAACTTGGACCTAGAGAATAAGAACTAACTGGCACTTAAATCAACAGTATGCACTTATAGAAATTCTACCCTATTTTATAGTCTGTTCTTGAAATAGAGTTTAAGAAAATGGAATCTTTTTTAAAGTGCCAGAATCTACCTTGTTGCAAGACTCCCGACTGACTACTGGATAAGTAGTCCCAACTGATCATAAAATGGCACAGGCAAGACTATATTAAAAAAAAAAAAAGTGGTGGGAAACTTGAGAAAGAACTTTCACTCTGTGTGTACTATACTTTATAGGTCTATGATAAATTTCAGAAGGTAATATAGATATCTCACTTTGGTGACTTTTTTTTTTTTTATTCAAAAGAGGTTCCCATTAAATAAACTCAGAATCTACCACGTAGGGGCTGGGGATGTGGCTCAAGTGGTAGCATGTTCGCCTGGCATGTGTGGGGCACTGGGTTTGATCCTCAGCGCCACATAAAAATAAAATAAAGATGTTGTGTCCACCGAAAACTAAAAAATAAATATTAAAAAATTCTCTCTCTCTCTTTAAAAAAAAAAAAGAATCTACCATGTACCAGGCACTGTTTTATAGATACTACTTTAATTATCATGACATTATGGTATTAATTCTTATTATACCCCATTATTTTATTTTAATTTTTTAAAATTATTTTTTAGTTGTTGATGGACCTTTATTTTTTTTATTTATTTGTATGTGGTGCTGAGAATCGAACCCAGTGTCTCACACATGCTAGGCAAGCACTCTGCCCCTGAGCCACAACCTCAGCCCTATTTTAATATTTTTTATGAGATAGGGTCACACTATGTTGCTCAGGCTGGCCTCAAACACCTGGGCTCAAGAGATCCTCCTGCCTCAGTTTCTTAAGAAGCTGGGACTGCAAAAGTAGGCCACCAAGTCCAGCTATACCCATTTAAGTAAAGAGAGGCACAAAAAGTTATGTAAGTTGTTCAAGGTCACTTATGGTTAAGCAGAAGCACTAGGATTTGAACTGAGGAAGTCTGGCCCTAAAAAGTCGATTTTAATCACAATGATATATAAGGACACTCAATAAAAGGTAAAGACCTCTTTGGTTAATAGCAGGCTTACTGCTGTCTTTTCTGACAGATGTGAAGAAGATTAAGGATTAAAGTATAAATAACTCAAAAAATCTTCTCTCCCATGCATTTTAACTTCTTCAAAAGAGTCACACAGGCTTGCTTTTCTTGTTTTATTTAACCAACTCTTACATAATGCTTCCTATGTGCCAGCTAATGGGCTAAGCAATTTTTCAAATATCTTTAACCCCATGAGGTAAGGACTATCATTATCATCATTTTTCCAGATAATGGAACTGGAATATTTGCTTGCAGAACAATTGAGCAATCACTTAACTACTTGGAACCTCCAGTTTTTATTTGCAAAACTGGGGTATTAATACTTCACTCAGATATTGATTTTTAATTATAGACTAAATTTTTTAAGTGTAACTTATTAGACATTTGTAAGAAACATTTATAATTGATGCAGCTATATCACTTATATTACCATTGGAGATAAGACACAAAGGTAAATAAAAAAAAATTTACCTAGAAAATGAAATCTCACTAGAGATTATAAATAATGTACTATTACTTGTCAGTAAAATATGTAACACAATAATGTATATGTATTGTGTATCACAATAACATCTAAAATAGACATAATCTCTAAATAAGAACTAAAATGTTTTCCTATCTTAGATTCATTTAAATATTAAAATTCTATCCTGTGAAAATACTAACAAAGATATGATCACAATACGAACAGCAAAAGATTCAACTTTAGTAACATTGAAAAACATTTGGAAAATGCAATTTGAGATAGTTGATCCTCTCTATAAATCTGACCATGTTGGTTTATATTCCTGGAATTTAAAATTCAAAGCAAATTCATTATTCAGAATCTACAAATGTTAGCTTTTTTTAGTTGTTTCATATTGCATGTGACCTTGAAAGCTGTCAGAGGAGCTCTGTATTTCCTAACTGGACAGTGTTCACATCCTAATTTCTATAGCAGCTATTTTCTTGTCTGTATGGTCATTGACAACCCAAATTGTCCTTATTTATAATATATTTCAATGATTGGCAAACTAGGTGGTAGCTTGGTTGTTCTTTAAAATTTTTCAAATTTATTTTTGTGATTGACACAAAAACTTTGAATCAGGTACTTTGTGATGTTTTGATATACATATGCATTGAATGATGTTCAATAGGCTGTTTGTGATCATGTCAAGTATGAGCAAAGTTGTTAGGAAAGTGTATTGGGAAATTTTTATAAGGAAGTACAATCAGGAAATCTTATACTCAAAGTCTTTTGCTAAGAAAAGAATCCCTTTCTAAATTTTAAACATTAAAATACAAAGTGTTGTTCATCTTGAGATCCACATACTGTTGGGGACAATGTGCATATGGCTGCACTCTCTCTTCTGCTGGTCATCATTCTGGTAGAGCTTCGCAGGTCCTCTTACCTAAGCTGGGACAGCAGGCTCTTGGGTTGTCAGCACCCTCAGCTTCTCACCACTGCTGTCCATCCACCAGCTCCCTATTGCCAGAGGGTTTTCCTACAACACTGCTTTCATTATGCTTTTGCATTGAGTCTCTTGAACTTTGCCAATGGTTTCTTACAATCCATCCTCTCAAGCCCAGAGTTCTTTCATTGGTTTTTGAAGGCTTTAGTCAAATCTCCCAATTTAAAATACTCAACCTGATTTTTGAACACTCTCCAACACGCCTTTTCTTTCCCCTCTCTTTATCCAAATCAAAACCATCCTTCAGCTCTCACTGTAGTCCTGCCTTTTCCACTAAGCTTTATACCCAAACCAGATAGATTACCGAGATCTCTTCCAACTAGGCATTGCCACTGAGGTCATGGTCAGTCGAACTGCACTTAATGCTTTCCTTGGTCTCTAATTGCTTCATGTTTTTCTCTAATTTTCATAACTATTTATGTTTTTTGTGTGATTTGAAAGCTCTTGGAAGACAGTGGTGGTGTCCCATCCATCAATCATCTGAGCCTTTGCAAACATTTAGGCCATGGCAAGCTTTCAAAATGTACATACGAAGGAATGGCATTCTAGTCACATAAAAACTCAAAACAAGAACTGAAGAGGTTCTTTGTTTCTCAAAGGATTTGGGAGACAAAAGATAGCTCCTGGTTCTCGGAACGCTGTAAGATTTCCATTACAACTTTAGAGTATATCAAACTCTGGGCTCCTGGAATCCAGCCAGAGAGCCAAGCTTTGAAACAAGAACAACAAATTTAATCTCCAAGTCTACTTTCTTCAAGACCAGGCTTGCTTGAAAAAAATAGGTTTAATACAGACTTAACTAGAGTCAACATCATTAACTAGGCCAGTACTGTCTAACACAGCAGCCACCAGGTCCATGTGGATACTTATACGTCAAGTACTTAAAAGGAGTGAAAATATAGAAATGGTCCTTCAGTTCCATGAGCTGCATCTAAGTGTTCAGTAGCAAGAGACTGTTATTACTGGCATGCAGATTACAGAAGAGCTCTGGCATCATATCAAGTTTATGGGACAGTGACAAAGCTCATCCAAAGGCACACCAATGCTGGTGTTGGCCGGAGTAGCCTTTTGTCTGCAGTATTATATGCACAGATCAGTACTGTGAGTGGACAAAATAGATATCTAAGTGGACAAAATAGATAGTTAAGAGAAATATCATGTTGAGTCAAAAATACCAAAGTCCAGTTTTTTTTTGTTTGTGTGTTTGTTTGTTTTGTTTTGGGGTACCAGGAATCGAACTCAGGGGCACTCAACCATGGAGCCACATCCCCAGCCCTATTTTGTATTTTATTTAGAGACAAGGTCTCACTAAGTTGCTTAGCCCCTTGAGGCTGGCTTTGAACTCGTGATTCTCCTGCCTTAGCCCCCAGAGCCACATTATAAGCATGCATCATTGCACCCAGCCCGAAGACCAGTTTTGACGGTTGGTTGGGTAGGGAAAGCATAGAGATGAATGAACAGAAGCTCCTGATAGAAAGAGGGGCAGGCACAGTGGGAGAAAGGCCTAGAAGGTAGATTGTGTCATAGTTGCAACCAAGTGCCATCATGAGTGTGCCATCAGAAGACAGAGTGACTCCTACAGGCAGCAAATCTGGAAGAATCCCAGATCTACCATTATTGAAATTGCACATACATCTCTCAAAGATTGCCTTTTACACTGGGAGGGCCTTGAGCATGTTAAGGGGACTACAAGGTGACTAGGAAGGAGTTCAACTTTATAATGAAAAAAATCCCCTTGAGGCTTAAAATCGTATAATTGAGCATCTCAGATCCTTCTTGCAGTCCAACTCTGATTTGCATCATGAGGATGAAGCTTGGAGGACAAAACTGGCATTTTATATCCTGACTGCATCCTTCCACTCCTTTATAAAGAATGGGGCTTCTCCTCGGCACCCTGGCACAGGCCTGTAAACCCAGTGACTCAAGAGACCAAGGCAGAAGATCTTAAGTTCAAGGCCAGTTTCAGCTACTTAGCGAGATTGTTTCAAATTTAATTTTTTTTTTAATAAAAACAACAACAACAACAACAAAAAAGGATTAGAGATGTAGCTTGGTGCTAGAGTACCCTTGGCTCAGTCCTCAGTACTACACACCCACATAAAAATGGGGATCCCCATCAAGATATGACCTGGATGCCTGAGTGGGCTCATGAACTGGGTCTGAAGGCTTAGACCCAAAGAGGAACAGATGTGATTTGTCAAAGTGACCACATTCATGTATAACATGTTTAGAATCACATGTTTAGCATGCTTGTTAAAAAAATCTATTTTCTATCTTATGGAGTCATAGTTAATATTCATAGATTACTACATCTATTCAGATGGATGTAGTCTAACCTAAAAACCAGGGCAACTGGGCTGGGATTTCTCCCACTGATGCTGTTGCATGTAAGTTTCCCCCTCTTGGCCACCCGGAAGGCTGTCAGATTTTAGGACAACTGCATGAACTATTGTGGCATTCAGCTTCATTTTCCAAAACTACTTGGGGATTTCTTTTGACTTTCCTTTTAGTCCCTCCCCATTAGGTTGGGTGATTATCAGAAAAACCTTCTTGTGAAGTGGCTCTAGTTAGAGATGTATCTGGAAGTGATTTAGATAAGTGGTCACATGAAATGCATTTTGTATCAGAAACAATGTAATATGAGCAAGTTAATCAATTTGCTCATTGTGAACATGACAGCCATGTTAGGTGACGCAAAAAAACAAAACAAAACAAAACACACAGTTAGTTGGACTGTTAACTGATTGAACAATGAAAATTCAAAGAGTGCTAATTAAAAGTCACAGTTAACCTGAGAGGAGCTTTTAATGACGTGGTCAGAAGTTCTGCCCGTGGCCATATATTACTGACATTTTTTTCACTCCTTGTAATACAGACAGAGAAATTAAGTTTTTAGATGACATAAAATCCAGAAGGAAAGCTTTTATGGTAAGTCAGTGTTTCTCAATTATGGGATGCTTGTAAAAATACAGACCCCTGGACTCTCTGGGCAGGTCCTGGGAATTACAGTTTTTAACTACTTTTCTGGGTGATAAACAGTCTCCCTAAATTCGAGAAATTTCAACTGTTCAACAATTCAAAGGGTGAGTTTTGATCAAACAAATTACACTTCCAAAATAGAAATAAAAACTGCTTTCTTGCCTCCACTATAAGGTAAATTTGTGAATTTTGAGAGTAGAAAATGGGGGGCAGGGTGGGAATCAAGATTGACCGCAGTTCCTGTTCAGAGATGTGGGGATCTTACCTTTAGGAGGATTCTTTTTATCTAAAAACTGGGAAGCCAGTTTGTGTGACAGCTTATTCAATGTTAAGCAACATTTAGTACTTTGGGTTGCAAATATGAGCGATCACACAAGTAACTAACTGATTTTTGCCTTGTCATAAATATAAAAAGGAGAATCATGTTAGGAATTTGAAAGATTTATAGGAAGCATGCTCCATCGCTAAAAATGTCTTGATCATTTCAGAATGCCATCATCCCAATTGAAAGGTCCTTCGGTTAAATGACTCCTTGCCTTTATTATGTCTCTCCCTCCCTGCCACAAACAGGTAAGCAGACTCTTACCACAGAAATGGAGTTGGAGAGCAGCGTTCCGTCCTGGCCCAGCATGTTGGAGACTGTGATTTCAGGTAGGTCCATGTTTTGCGGATGGAATGGGAGCAGGCCATTGTGGTTCATTGGGTGACACAGAGAGTGGTAACCAGTTTCAACTTCATTCAGGTGTACCAGGGAGTGGTCAGGGAGGGAAGGTGGAGTGATGGGAGGAATGTTAAAGTCTTCGCTTTCCAGACTTGGACCAGGGTAGGACTGTGAGAAGAAGACAAGAGTGACATTGTTACAAATTTCATGGACTTGTTCTTCCTCACCGTTGAGACAGCACACATGACCCTTTAATTTGGCAGAGACATTTCAAGCATTCAGATTACCTAGCTGCCATTTTTCACTATTTCACATAGAAGAAAATTGCCTCAAAGGTACATCCACTTCTGGTATAAAGACTGCTTCCATTAGGCAGTTTTTTATTTTTCCAGGAAGCCGAGCTCAAACAGATTTCAAAGGTTCCATTAAAATTTTCCAGAGTTTTAATCTAGCTGAATACCTTTTTTATGGGAATTGTGGGGAATGAAGGCAATTTATAAAATTAATGTTTGATTGAACATGTTTCATAGGGCTCCCTACTGCTCAGATTATGGGATGTAATAAAAATGAATTCCAGAAGTCTGGGGCAATTGCTTTTGGGTTTTGAAAAGCTACCTGCTCACAACTGACAAAGGAAAAGTTACTAATAAAGAAGTAACTTAAGCTTCCTGCATAAGTGTGGGTGCACCAAAAGTTTGATATAGCATGCCATTAAAAGCTAATTTTATCACAAAGATTTTATCGTCAAAACAAAAGTGAAGATTGCTTTCATGATTTCTATTAACATTTAGTTGATCTCCTCCTAAAAGCTGATAAATAATATTGCAACTGTTTAAATTCAGTGCAGTCCATTGTGACAGACAGAATAATACTAATATTATTATACTCCTAATTCTGGAATAAAAGTCAATCAGTAAAATAAATAGCATTAAAAGTAATAGCACCTGGGGCTTTTTCTTTTACAAGCTTTAGATAAAATAGGAAGGGAGGGAGGGAAGAAGGAAGGGAAGATTATATGAAGACACTCATGTCTAAAAATGGAATGTGGTAAAAGTTGAAAAATATAAGCAACAACTGAATAAAGAAACATTGTTAGAAATTAATATCAATGCACAGCTATATTTAGCAGTCCTTTATGGAACAGGTGTCTCAATATGAAAGGAAACATTTCCGTCCAGATAATTCTTGCAAGCCTATCTTTCAAATTAAGAGAACCTTCAGAGTGTTTGCGTGCATGGGTAACAAGGATCCCCTTGTCTAACAGCACAGAGCCTACTGAAGTGTGCAAGATTTGAAATGAGCAGGCAAAGGGTAGGAGCCAAAGAAAGTAGTGTAAGGTATTCATTGGGTGTTCAGCCAATAAGCTTCATGCTCCTGTGTCCAAGCGCCTGGGGTTATTTTTTCCAGATGGCGTCTATTTGTCTAACAGAAAGAAAATCTTCAAATTGCACTTGCTAAATGTTGTACAAGTTTTGATATACTTGTTGAGGTGCTGTCAGAAGACAAGATTAAATGAAGAGTTACTTTGAACACCTGAAATTTAGACCTAGTCATGGAGAGGCAAGTGTGGGTTACAGTCTAGGGTATATGAAGGAACAATTTGATTCATCCTTATTTCTTGATATTTCTAACATTCTGTTTTTAAAAAGTCACCAGCTTGAAAAGTTCAATCACCCATTACTAAATTCTTCTATAAAGATATGTATTTCTTGTCTGAAAAATATATGTTAGTGACCTGTGTCAAAACTACCAGTTTGATTAAATTCTCCTGTACCTGATGTATTATAGATCCTAAGTCTACAGATCTAAGTCATCAGTTTCTTGTACAGATATTCACAGAAGCCTAAAAGATGCCCAGTGTGGAAGTAGAAGAAAGCATATTTATCAATGTCTATTTCATAAAAGGTAGTGTATGGAATTCTTTGACTGCACTGTCTTTAGTTGAACCATGTAATATGCTTTTGTATAACTATTATTACCTCCCATTTCCCTGACAGGAAAATTGAGGCTCAGAGGTTAAACTACCTGTCCAAGTTCACTTAGCTGGTAAACAGGCAACTCAGTACATAGAAGGAGCTGGATAGATGACGAAGAAACTGTTTTTCTTGCTTAGAAACATTTATATAAGTGGTTCAGTTTTTACTATTTTATTAGGTCGAATGATACAAAATTGCTAATCCTCAACTATCTTTGTTAAACAAAATTTCCTAATTGTGTTAAACAAAATTTCCTTTGTTAAACAGAATCAGCATTAGTAACAAGTTTTTTTCCTTTTTTTCCGAATTCTTCTCCAGTGCCCACCCACTAAAATTATTTATTTTATATGAGCAGAGGAATTCTTAATTCCTTAATTGTTTCTTTGTCAATATTACAATGCTGCATCTTTTAGATACATCTTTTAAGAAGTTAATCCAGTGCCTATTTGAAACTTTCCTGAATAAGCCACAATTAATGCAGAAGTAAAGAAGAAAGATGTTTTTAATTTTAAAAACGCCATTAAACTTCTGAAAATACTGAGATATTCTATCCAGAGTATACCATGACTTTATATTCTAGAGTTTCTTCAGTAGTTAAATCTTAATTTGTGGTGTTTTAAAGGAAGGTTTAATTGGTATCACTTTACATTCAGTGATAACAATTGTACTGCAATTTAACTAAGCTACGTGGTTTATTTTCATGTAATTACACATTAACGTTATTTAATCCATGCAATTATATACCAAAACCACAGATTCCACAACTTAACCAGTAATCGGTAGTTATTTGGGTCAAGAATTTTAACAATGTAAGGCTACTTAGTAGTTTCTGTACTTTGCATTAGAAGTCATGATGTGATTATTTGCTGAGAGTGTATAACAGTGTAACTGATGCCATGTAAAAACCTTATGGTAATTGTACAAATGTCAAAACATCCCAGAAATGTTTAAAAAGTTAATGCCAGACTAATTTTTATTTAAAAAAAAAACATAGACATGAATTAGCTAATTCTGCAACATTGATTTCTATGACATTACAGCTTAACTTTGATTTTTAAAAACTTATTAGGAAGGTGTTTCACTTAATAATACATTTTATATTCCTGACAATTTGCAGTAGGGGAAGAACCATAAGATATGATCTAGTATCTTCTCTCATTATCTATGAAGCTGCTTGGTTAAAATTAATGTTAAATGTTTCTGAATGAATAAATAAAACAATGAATGAATAAATGCTTGAATGAAGGAATGCTAAGATGAGCCTTTGAAGGCAAGAAGTTTGTTGAATATACCCCTATTATACCCTGGGTTTGAATAATTAGCTTGTATTCCCAAGACTTTGTGCTGGTCGGTTCAGGTCACAGTGTGTCAATAGGCCAAAAACACTGTTAGAAATTAGCTTGAGTAGCTTGGGGACAGCTGGGTGGAGAAGTCTGTGTCCCTCTCTGGATGCTGATCTGGCTTGCCCTTACCATACCATGGTGACACAGAGATTCCTAAGGGAGAGCTTATGGGCCCCTGGTTCTCAGAAGCTGGTGAAGTTTAATACATACTACAGGCAGGACATCAGGGCCCCTTTGGGTGAATGCTTAGACACCTGAAGTCAGGTCATGGCAGCAGTTCTGATGCCCACACCTGGCCAGCAGTGAGGGCCTAATTAGATGAATGGGCCTGAGAAGGTCCTCTGACCCCAGCAATAGGAACACAGGAGAGCGAGCAGGGGCTGTGCAGTCAGAGCAGGTTGACGTCACAGCCATCCAGTGATACAGGAGACTCGCTGCCCTTGTCAGGTGACTCAGGCTCTTTCCATTCAACCTATTTCCATCCCTCAAATTTCAGCATGGCTTTGAGTATGAATAATCATTCATGCATCAACCCTCTCAGGAACAAAGAAATTTGATCTTTTCCAAGAGGGTCTCTAAATTCCCACACAATCACAGAACTACAGGTTTTTTTTAGCCTGAGTTTGAGCCCACCAAGGATTGAATCCCATGACCTGGGAGGCTCTCTGGGGCTCTAGTCCAGTAGAGAATGCTGGGGCGGAGCAGGTATAGACATTCAAAGGTAGCATCATCTGCCAGATCATGACCTAAATTATGTTTTATCTATCCCATCCAGGAGGCCAGAATCAGAACCGTAGTCTCAACCATCCCACCTTTTTCTTCCCAGGCAACAGTCAACGTCAATGATGACCACTTGCACAAATGGCGAGAAACCGTTTAAGGATAGTGGGGTAAAATTACGGTAATACCTTTCATTTAACCTTAGATTTTCACCATAATAACTAAATATGCAAAGTGATTTGGTTCAATCTATAGCCAGTCTATATGCTCCAAATGACTCAAAATTATATGGTTGTTACCCAACCAGATTCTCCCTGATCTTAAGTCTTGTCATGTTGCTGGTGCTAGCAGGCATATTGGGACCCTTCCATTCCACTATGGAGGCACCATGGCTAACTCTCTCCAGGAGAAGGATCCAAATGCCCAAGCGTATGGGGTGGGGATGTACTGTCATGAGGCTTGGCTAATTCTAGAAAACATATGAACTATTCAAGGCTACAAAGGGAGTGTTGGAAGTATTAAAGTAGTAATTTTAAAATATCATCATCCTTGTGAGAGTATTTTTACAATTCTAAATAATAGAGTCGATGACTCTTGTAAGTCATTTTCTTAAAACCTTAAAAGGTGGTATTTGCACATTTAGCTTATAAAGGGCTACATCTTTCTCTGACGACAAGGAGACAGATTTTGGACTGGTTGAGAGTACATATAATGATTCCTTCAATGACTAATAACAGTCACAGAGCTTGTTGGAAGGAATTGAGGCTTCAGGGTCCAATGTACAAGTCTGTGTCCAGGTTCTTGAAAGCATTTCTGAGGTTGGGTACTGAAGCAAGTTTCTTATTCCTTGTGAGGCTCAGTTTCAAAACCTGCTTCATGGGTTTCTTAGGAGCATTAAAAACAAAAACATATGTGCAAAGTCCTATAATATACGTTTGCCAGATTAAAAGTTCTTAATAAAGGGTGGCTTTGCGTAGCTATGGTTGTTCATAGACATGCCATGGATTGAGTAGAGTCTAAGAAAACAAATAGACACTGTGCTAGGGATCTAGATATGTTCCCCACAATGACAGAATTTCCATCTATTTGCCATTATTTAAGCATCCTAGTGGAGAAAGTGTACCCCCATTTATACATAATGCATTGAATCGCTCTCCATGAAAAGGTAAGCTAAAGCCTCACTTGTGTTTTGGTGGGATTAAATTGCATGCCTTACATTGAAGAATAAAAAGAGAATGGGGAACAGGGAGTAGTCAAAAGATGCTGAAAGTGCTATTAATAACTTAATGTGCAGAACATCAACAAATTCCCTCCTTCAAGGAGCTTTATTTGCAGGCCTGCAGCACTGGCCTGATGAGTTTCTGGTGGTCCAATTCCTACTAACCCAAGTAAAAGGTAAAAGGCATTTGTGAACTGAAATGTCCACTTCTGAATGGGCACAAAAGATACAACGTTCTAATACACTGGCTTGTGCCGCTATAAAGGCCATCTTCAACTGGGTATGGGGCCTCCTGCCTGTAATCCCAGCAGCTCAGGAGGCTGAGGCAGGCAGATTGCATGTTTAAAGCCAGCCTCAGCAACTTAGTGAAGCCCTAACCAACTTTGCAATATTATCCTATATAAATAAAATATTTAAAAAATGTCTGGGGATATGGTTCAGTGGTTAAGCACCTCTGGGTTCAATACCTAGTACCAAAAAAAAAAAAATTGCTAATCAAAAGGATAAATTCTGAGTCTAGAATCGAGAGACTGGGGTTAGGGAAGTTAAAGGGGATCCTTCAGATCCTCTGGATTGATCTGCTTGCATGGATGCCTTTTCAGCCATTTGCCTAAAACCAACATTCTTCCTGCATATCCAACCCTCCTCAGCTCCCCATCTCAATGAAAAAGAAAAAGAAACTTCTCACCTAATTTCTGGAAGATCTCATTTCCCCTGTCTGTTTAATTACAGACTCACACGCCTTTTTAATCATGATACTTTACATAGTCAATGACCTGGGTATCCTGTTTACATTATTTTCTCTGTCTGCAATTCACATTTCCTTTGCTACAGCCTGTACTTATTTTTTATCCTCATTCTACATTACTGCATCTGCAAGTGGAATGTTAATTACACAGACTTTTCTTTTGACTGTAGAGAATGCATGTTTTCATTTTGTCCAAATACAGTGTCAATGTATGCTGACCAGGAATAAATAATGGGAATGTCTCTTGGCTTGGCTTTTTCTTCTCTTTTAAAAATCTAATTCTCTACCAGAGGGGCCCTATATTTGTGGGTCTCTGTCCACATATTGCAATCATTATAACTAGCACTCAATCTCTGGTGACAGAAGTCCCATAACTCAGAAGAATTCAAAAGATATCATCTTGTACACATCTTTAAATTATGTGATGGATCCATGCAATCATGCATAGACTAAAAATATGGCTATAGTTATAACATTGTAAAATATGTTTCTCATATAGATCTTTATTTGAAAGATAAATAAATACTGCTGCCATCACACATATACAGAATGCCTTAATTTTTAATCTGTAACATAATTCCTTAAAGTCAAAGATAGAAAAATGCCAATGTTTAAACATGTTTCATCTTCTATTATTGAACATTCTTGTTGCATGATTCGAATAATTCAAAGGAAAGCAAAGTGAAGTGAGAAATTTATTAGAAAAATAATAAACTTCCTCTGCACATTTTCAGAAGTAAAGATATTGCAGCATAAGGTTGATTTTCCCAGAAGTGTTTAAACAGCATCAACATGATCTCTAATTTCTTTTAAGGAGACCTTCAGAAGTAGGTATTTTTTCAGATTCTTTTGTCTCTGCATGAACAAGGGTTGATAGCTCGAGACTATAATGTATTACTGTGGAAAGCTTCGGTCTGTTACATAAATCATCTTCACACTCAGCAAGAATCGTCCAACAGTGCCATTGATGTGCTCAAGCCAATGATCCTGCAAACAATTTTTTTGTCTTTCTTCACATGTTAGACAATAGCAATAAATCATCTTCATTTAAAAACACACAATGTACTAATTTTTCAAGCAACAGTTAGCAAAATGAAATTTTTGGTAGAAAGCATAGCATTTATTTTATTTATGCTCATTAATTTTGTAACCCATATTAAGTAAAAGACAGCGAGTGCCTTACTCCGCATAGAAGCATGTGTTGTGTTCCTACTATGTGTAAGGCATCCTGCTAAGGGTGATTTGAGAAACAAAGAACAAGAAGATACATTTATTTTAAAGGAATAAATTTGAGGAAAGAAAGAGGAGTTTAGGTTCCCAATAAGTAGCAGCATACTTGAAGTCTTAAACTGAGTGATCTCAGAATGTAAATGAAAGAGGAAGGACCTGAGCTGGAATGAGATGGGATTAGTATGAGCAAATTTACACTGATAACAGGGCCTTTTGCTGAGATGTGATATAAGTGATCCAAGAGGACTCACACCCATAAGCCAGCCCAGGCAGCTGTACCAGCAGCAACAAGGAGGCTCCATATTAAGGTCAGCTCTTCAACCTTCAGATAATTTCAAGGGCAAGACTAGTTTCCTCAAGCAAAACAAGCTAAGGGTACTGGGTTAAATGTAGGCTTCTACTATACCTGGGGTGTCAGGTAAAATTTGCTCAGTTATAGAAAACTAGAAAACAAAGCCAGAATGAGACCAGAGAGAGAACAGGGTGAATTGGAACCTGCCCAGAGGATGCCTGACACTGGTTCTTCCTGGAGGAGCAAAAGAGCTTTGAACCTGGAGGTTGAAGTTAATGGGGTGAATGAAGCTTAGAGGATCTGGGGTTCCAGAGACCAGCACTTGATTCAGATTGGGTGTAGGTGGGGCAGGGTTCTCTAATTGTCCTCTCTGATGGCTGGTGTCAGACTCCCTCCCCCATGTATTTCCAGAAAAGTCCTTAGATTTTTCATACAGGGGCTCCTACCATAATCATTAAGGATTCTGGGATGGAGAAGAGGTTTGCCTTCATATCACTTAAAGAATTCTGCATGGGTTTCCAGGCAGTATTTTTTATAGGATATTTTAAAACCAAGAGTTTTGTGTAGTTGTTATAATAAAGGTCTTTCTTCGACTTAAAAAAAATTAAAATCAAGCTTCCAGAAAACAAATAATGTGCTCCCCTTACAACCCATATAGGATGATTAGGGAAGCAGATTTAAGGGGAGGAGCTAATCCCAAACCCTAATGGGCCTCAAGCCTGTTTTTCAGTGACAGGCCACCATTCCACCATTCCATATTCAGTGTTTAAAGAGGATAATTTAATTGCATTGTTTAATTTATAATCTTATGTAAAATGTAATTCATACTTTTTACTTATCTAATTTTTTTCATTTCTCATATTGGCTTGATACGTTCTGAGACTAGTCTTATATTTTTACTGTACTTTAGAAATTTTATAAATAACCCATTTTAGTCTGTTTTTTTTTTAACATAAAATACATGTGAGAAAAAATCACTTTCAATCCAGCCATTCAGAAACAAAACAAAACAAAACATTGAAATTTGTGTATTTCACAATTCCTTTTGGGGCTGGGGATGAGGCTCAGTGGCAGAATTCTGGCCTAGCATGCATGAGGTCCTGTGTTCAATTCCCAGTACCAACAAAATAAATAAATAAATAATTAATACTTGCTATTTCCTTATGAGCTTTTTGTTTTTAAAAACAGAAGCCAGATTATAGACATCTGATTATAGAGCTAGAAATGGTGTATGAAAATCTTTGGTCATATCTTAGTATATGTTGTTATTAATTTAGGCCTCAGTTTCCAAATCTGTAAAGTAGGGATAATAGTAGCATTCAAAAGTTTATCAGGATTTAATAAAGCAAAAGAAATAATGTACATACTTTGGACAATACCTTGCTTTATGAAAAACAACTGATAGATGTTAGCTACATTGTTATTGTTATACCATTATATAGATTAATCTGATCATGTAAAATGAATCGTGACTAATTTTCCATGTCAATTGATACCATCTATATTATTGCTAAATAAACTGATAGAATAAATTGTATAACATGAATATAATGATATTTTCAACATCGGGGTATTCCTAATTTTTCTCTTATGAATCACTGTCATGAATAACTTTATCCATTTCTTTCCTTAGGATAACCTTCTGGAGTCTAATGTTTATGCTCAAGAGGGGATCTAAGAAAAATCAACTCAGGTTTTTACTAAGTAAAATTTTTTAAAGTTCAAAGACTACCCACTTTTAAAAACAGTATATTAAAACCTAATGAATTTTACTCAATTATTAAATGTAAAAAAGGAATCTAAATAATGATGTTATTGATTCCCATCTACCCAACTAGTCCAAAAAAATCAAGCAAATCTTTTAACCTCTCTGGGCCTCAGTTTCCTCATCTGCAAAGTGCATAAATGGGGTGGTATAGACATGGAAAAGGCTAGTAAAGAAGGGGAAGGAGGAATCATCACCCTGGAAACACAAATCCAGGTACAATAAGAAACCACCTTATATTTACACAGCTTCCATATGTGAAGAAATATTAATTTGCTGATTTTGTAGCTAAAATGTTTAAATATTGGTGGTTTCATTTGGTTCAACCTAATATTTTTCAGAATAACCCTTTGCAGTTATCTTGGTGTAGAAAAGAACTGACTTTAGTATATCAATATTTTGTGGTTTTGGGGGTTTTTTTTGGTATCAGGGAATGAATTCAGGGGCACTCGACCGCTGAACCACAACTCAAGCCCTATTTTGTATTTTATTTAGAGACAGGGTCTCACTGAGTTGCTTAGTGCCTCACTTTTTCTGAGGCTGGCTTTGAACTTGTGATCCTCCTGCCTCAGCCTTCCTACCACTGGGATTATAGGCATGGACCACTTCACCTGGCAACATTTTCATCTTGTTCTAACGTAAAATTAAGCTTAGTTAAAGAAGGATGGAGTCTGACTTGGGCCTTAGACCTTCCCAAGGCCAGAGTCCTTCACTATGAAATTTAGTAACTTTTTGTTTCCCCAAGTCAATAAATCAGGCTCATTTTCACTGAATTGTTGTAGGAATTAAACATGATAATGTAGGCACAGCCTTTGCTCAGTTCATTTCCAGAAACAGGTAGCTTGCACCTGATAGCTGTTGCTATTATGGACCTAATTCATTTGTAACATTGGGCTAGGAAAATGCTAACCTAAACTTCCAGCCAAACTGAAGCTTCCTACTGAAACTGAACTATCATCATTGAGAGCAAGAAGTTTAACTGAAATCAGAGCATAAGGAATACACAGCTGAGATGGAGGTGGAACAAGATGGTGGCTGAAGAAGACTGTCATCTTGCAATCCTCACCCACAGAGATGCTAATATGAACAGCTACTCACTCACCAAACTACCCTCACAAAACTACAGAAGAAGCTGGGTGAGATAACATAGTATCTGGTTTTAGAAAATAACAGCTCGGTACCCAAAACACAGTTGAATCCAGACTACTCTGAAGGAAACTTTGGAACATAGCTGTGGGCCCTACCCCAGCCTGAGAATTATTTCCTCCCTCAACCCTATTTCTCTAAGGCCACTCTGATTTATGATTTTAGAAAATAGCAACTCATAGTAGGCTTAGCCCTTCTTGAACAGTGGTCTTCTCCTGAAATGCTAGGAAGTCCAATTGTATCCAGGAAAGTCCTCTCTATTGGTTGCAATTCATGAGTACTACAGCTCTTGTGAATTTCAGATCAGGCCTTTCTATTTGAATAATTTGATGCTGTGTCTTAAAAGTCACTCCTTAGGCTTTTCTACCAACAGGATCAATTATCATAATTAAAGAACAGCAAGGGAGGTATGGAAAACATTTTCCAAGGTAGTGATCAACTAATTTTGTATAATTTAAAATCATCAGAGTGATAGTTAAAAAAATTCATACAGTGAAATAATATACACCAGAAAGAACATGGAAGAAAACTCATGGACATAGGTAAGAATTAAACCAAAACTTTCTACGTGTTTCTGGGAAGTCGGGCTAGGTCTACTTCCAAACTGAGGAACTGAAATTATAAAGAAAAACTTGACACTATTAAAAGGTGTTTGAGGGGGCAGGTGAGGTGATGAAGAAGGAGGTCTCAGAAAATCTCAGCTTTTTTTTTAAGCCTAGGTGTTTTATATTAAAAATGGCACGACTTCTACTGGACATATTGATGTATTAAAGTTTTAGTGTTTGTTAGAACACTGGGGAAACTGAGTGTTGGGAAACTAAGTTGTTGTAGACAAGTGACATTACTCAGTACATTACTATTCATTTTTGTTTGTTTGTTTGTTTGTTTTTTGGTACTGGGGATTGAACTCAGGGGCACTGGACCACTGAGCCACATCCCCAGCCCTATTTTGTATTTTATTTAGAGACAGGGTCTCAGTGAGTTACTTAGTGCCTCGCCATTGCTGAGGATGGCTTTGAACTTGTGGTCCTTCTGTCTCAGCCTCCCTAGCTGCTAGGATTATAGGCGTGGCCACTGTGCTAGGCAGCATATTACTATGTGAAATGTGAAATGCTACACTTACATTTTGGGCATTTTTTAGTGACAGGTGTATAAGGAAAAAAAAAGTATAGCTTGTTATGACTTTAAATTTTACCAGGAGAAGATCATTTAAGTTTTCATAATTGTTTACATGCTAAAGAAAAAAATTCAAAATACATTTGTGAACAAGCCAAAATGTTGATTTCAAAAAGTATCAAATGCTATTGCTTAGTTTGTCAGTCTGCGTACTAGAGCCTCATACCCTTTTTCCATCACCTAAATATCTTGGTGTCTCTTGACATTTTCCCAATGAGTGAATCATGCACCAAATGGAGCTTGATGTTTTAAGAATCTATTTACACCACTAGTGCTATCCCATTCAGATATTTTCATAATTTTTATCTGATATCTGATATACTTTTTCCTAATGTTGGAAAAAAACATACTGTTCAACAATTATAATAAAATTCTCCAGCATACCCAGCAACAAACATTCATTTCCTGAAATAAAAAATGAGTCTTACATTCGCAAATCCCACAGCTTGGAAATGTGTATGATACACAACATTTAACCTGTCAGCAGCCTCATTAGTGTCAATGAGTAGAAACTGGCAATCAGTAGATGGTGAGCTTTACATGTGTTTATGTTTAAAAATGTTCCTAAAATAGCTCTGCTGGCGAGGTTGACAGAAAACACTTCTACTGGACAAATGAATTTCAGCTTTAATTTCATGATCTACATTTTTGAGAAATTCATGTTTCTTATGAATGGTCATTTATAATCAACAGAGTCAATACCCAGCTAAAATATTAATAATAATAATAATAACAACAATAATAATAATCATAATAATGAAGGCTGGGTGGGTAAGGATTCAATTGTTCCACCACACCAATACACAAATGATGGGGAAAATATGCAGAACTGATGTGTGTTTAATGATCATGAGACCAAATATATGTAGATATTTGTATGGGGCCTGCATCCAGTATCCACGCAGCTATTAAGACATTTTTATAAACTGTAAGAAATATGGGAGCTATTTCAAGATATAATGCTAAAAAACAGACTTCCATGTAAGAAGCCAATTTAGGAAGAAAACAACATAAACAATAGTAACTTGTGTGCTCAAGTGAAGCATCTTTTTAATTTTGAGTAATGAAGATGTCAAGCCAAATGCTAGAGTAGTTTAACTTAATTAGGTGGCCTATTTTTCCAGGCATCCTTTCATTTCCCATTGAAAACTCAGCTCGTATGCAAGGCAACAAGAGCAATTTTGTCTGTAATGAATACCTCCGGGACTGCACAGAGTAATCATTTGAATGTTACACTGAAGACTGGTTTGAGTAACTAGTCTGGCCTTGTTAAGATGCCAGACTTTGTTGGACTAAACTAGATTACTCAAAGCGTGGCAGCTTTATCATTTTATTGGGCCGATGGTCAAAAAGTCAAGTTGACTTTACTCCTGAAATTTCTCCAAAAGGAACCAATCTAAAAGTAATTGGTCTAATTTATAGTTCACATTTCTGTCACGATCATGGACATTTTATGGCCCATAGTAAAAAGATTTAAAAAAAAAAACGCTCTTAAAAACACTATCCTCTTTAGGCTCTTTTTGTCATACCTCATTTACACTCTGACCTGGAGAATTTTCTCATTAGGAAAACATGTAATCACAAGCTAGAGAGTCATTGATACGTTTGCAAATTTTAAAACACAATTCTAAACTGCAGATTTGAGAGAATACTGTACAAAAAAAGAACTTGGAGAGTCCTAGTGGTTCTACTGCCATTGAACTGCTATTTGTAAACAACGTGATATTGTTTTTATATAATTGCCTATTATTATGTGATTTATTATCACATTAATTCTTCAAGTCTTGTCCTTGAAATGACTCTCAGGCAGAGGGAGCATTTGAGCCTTATATTAATGTGTCATAGCATTGAGGCCCAGATAAGGGGTGCTACTATAGTGAACCAAATTAGATTTCCCAAATGCCTGCAATATAGGGCTAAGACTTATTGCAAGTAGAAGACTCAAAAAATTATGTGGTAAAAGAGTATGCAAAATATTTTAACTCATTTACTCATTTTTATACCAATAATACTGTGTAACTCAGATATGGGAGCACTATTCTAGAAACAGGAGATCCAGGGAAACACAGGAGCAAGGCCCACCTTCAAAAGTTCACAGTCACACGGGCAAGACAAGAACATCCTTGGCGACTCTCGTGTGCCATATGTCACAGAGGGGCAGGTGTGCCCCTCAGCCCCTCTCCTATGTAGACACTGGCAAGGTCTGTGGTGTGAACCATCCAGTAACAGTGAGGAGAAATGGAAAGATGGAAGCGAGAAGATGAGAGGAGTTTATGAGAAACTGAGGCCCAGAATTTATGCAGTCATTGTGGAGAGGGGAAAGAGTAAAAAAGACCAAAAAAAAAAAAAAAAGTAGAATATAGACTCTCTGGAATTAACTTGAGTGGTAAGGGAGACTCCCAAAGGCTCCATCTTGGGTGATTGGGTAGGTGGTATTAACACTTATGACTAAAGGCATATGGGAAGAAGAAATCTGTGGGGGGAGGCAAGGAAGTAGGCGGCAGAAGAGGTGATGAATTGCATGTTGATGAACTGATGTGTTAAGTCTGAGCTGACGTCAGGGACAGGTGCCTAGTTGGATTAGAAATCCAACCTGAAACTCATGAAAGAGCTGCCTTAGATGGACAGATGCTCATTAACTTTTATATTCAAAAGGTACCGTAGGAAATCTATGTGAAAGGGTCCTTTGTGAGATTCCAGGAAGATATGATATTGCTGTGTTCTTACTATGTTCGTCAGTTTCCCATTTCTATAGCAAAAATAAATATCTGAGATAACTAACTTATAAAGAGAAACCATTTATTTGGGCTCCTGGTTTTAGAGTGTCCAGTCTATGATTGGACAGACTCCTTGATTTCAGCCCTCTGGTGGGCCTGCCAGATAGCAAAGGTGGAGAGCACATGGTGGAGGTGCTCATCTCATGGTCAGGAGTGCAAAGATAGACAGGAAGGGACTGGGCCCCACAGTCCCCTCCAAGGGCATGTTCCTAGTGACTCAAGAACATCCCACAGACCCCACTTCCTAAAGATTCCACCGCCTTCCAACAGTGCCACTATTTGGAGCAAGCCTCGAACACATGGACCTTTGGGGACACTTATCCAAACTATAGCATTTTTCATTGTTATTTTTAATCTCAAGACTTGAGGAACCAGGTAGGAAATAGAATTCCAGTAGAGGTTGGTGGTAGAGAAGAAGCAGACAGAAAAGTGATCACGAGCCAAGGAAAACCTCAATGATGACCTCAGGCCAGGACATTTAATGTTTAGCATTTATTAGGATTCTCAGAATTAACAGCAAAAATTCCTTTAAGCTTAAGGGTAACCATTTACAGGAGGAGGAAGGAAAAGAAGTAGGAAGAAAGGAGGGAGGGAATGCAGGAAGCAAGAGGGAGAGAAAGAAACAAAATAGAAGAAACTGGTTTAGACAGTGAGGGCCGAGGCCTGGAGGAAGATATTTATTGAAATACCTGTGTCAATCAAGTAATCTAAGCTTTTCCATTACCTAACACCAGAAAATTCATCTAATTTATTCCTATCAAGGGATCATTTTTTTTGTTTAGAAAAGATAAGTATAAGCCAGGCATGGTGGTGGGTGCCTGTGAGCCTAGCAACTCTGGAGGCTTAGGGAGGAGGATTACAAGTTCAAGGCCAGCCTCAGCAAATGAGTGGGGTCCCAAGCAACTTAGTGAGACTCTGTCTCAAAATTAAAACAAAACAAAAGACTGGGGATGTGGCTCAGTGGTTAAGCATCCCTGGGTTCAATCGCTGGCACCAAACAAAAGCAAAAATAGATCAGTCCTTCTACCATCTTTCTACATGGTTCCAGGTGAAGGCCTGGAAAGAACAGACTTCCTGAGTCCACAGGACTGGGAAACAATGCTACAGAAATAGAGAATGCACAGGTGGCTGTGGAGAAGGCCAGTCTCAGAGCTGCCATAGAAGACTAAGGAAAAGCAATGTCACATATTCAAAACTAAAATGGAAAAAATAAAATAGGGAAGAGAATGGAACTCTTCTTCTGTTTCCTCTGATGCATTTAGTTCAGATAGTCATTGATACCTGAGTATAGTCACTGTGAGGAACTATGGAGGGGGCTATAAAGACTCTAGGGGTAGAGACAAGGGCTTGAATTTTTAGTGAGAGCAGAGGACCACAGCTCGTGTACCTGAATGAGCTAAGAAGATTCTGGTGGGAACACAGCATGGGGGTAGGGAAGCCCAAGTCCCTTCTGTCTTCTTAGGCTCTCTGGCACACTGGTCTAGATATTTTTAAAAACAAATTTTGTTGCATATATTTAAGATATGCAACATGATTTTTTAAGACCCATACAGACAGTACAATGGTTACTATAGTGAAGTAAATTAACATATCCATCATCTCACATAGCTACCATTTATTTATGTGTTCAGTGTGTGTGTGTGTGTGTGTGTGTGTGTGTGTGTGTGTCTGTCTGTCAAGAGCAACCAAAATCTACTCATTTAGCAAAAATTCCAAACACATTATTATGCACAGTCCTCATGTTGCAAAGTAGATCTCTAGACTTGTTCATCCTGTATATCTGCATTTGTGACTTTTTAGCCTGAGTATAACCTCAATCAAACACGACAGATTAAGAAGGAGAAGGGAGTGAATCCCTGAGGGGCTGTTGCCTTCATTCTCCTCTGACTTGCCTTTCATTAGCCCACTCACTTTGTCCCACAATGATAGAAAAGGATTCTGCAAAGTTCATGAGCAACAGGGTCCCTTTAGACAGGGTTTGGAAACACAAAGAAATCTTGCATTGCATGGTTCACATTTTATCCAGAGCAATAAAAAGAAAAAAAAAAGTTAAATGGTGTTTAAGGTACTGAATGACCAGCTCAGTTATAGCTATTACAGGGAAGAATAGTCAATATTCCAAGAATGGCGCCAGAGTACAGTGGAAATGTTATGGGTTTTTATTACTTATTTGTCAGTCTTATTATGGAGTGGTATGTTCAATTTAAAAGCTACCTATCAATTACAAAGCTATATGCAAAAAAAAAAAAATTTAAGGATTTGTATACATAGCTTAAGATGTATAGAATGCACGCTGCGGAGAGGGCCAAAGAGCCCTTTGGGACCATCTAAAAGAATATCATTAATTTTTACAGTGTACTTTCATTTCTGGAGCAGTTCCAGCATTAGCTTTCTATAAAAATCATTTCAAGTTTAGAATTATGCTATATGCTTGCAGCAACATCACAGGAACAGTAGTGCACCATATGTTGCTACTTAGCAACTTAGTCTGTAAGTCCCAAAGCATGTACTGATTTGAAAATTGAACAGGAATTATAATTGTTGAGTGATGCTATGAGGCAAGTTGTCTTGGATTACTAAACTATGCAGATGTTTGATGTTATGTAGGAAAAGGAACAAAACTATTTTCCTTTTTCCTGCAGGATGACTAAAATCTTATTTATGGCTGCCTAAAGGGGTAAATTGATTAAAATTTCCTAAAAGAATACCAGGTAATGAATTCTTGAACACACTATATTACAGTAAACAAAAGGAATGTTAAGTGAAAAATATAGCAAGGGCCATTCAACTTATGTAATTTGTGGAGTTTATTCCCCTCCAGGGTATGTATTATCTTACATTAGTCTAATTTTTAAAATAGCTCATTCTAAAAACATTTTCATATATGCTGCGTTATTAAAAAATAGTTTGCTTCTGGCTCACAAACCTGCCATATCTTTAAAAAGCATAAAGGTATTTGGAACTCTTTATTCCTTTTATATAACTTATCACTGGTATTTGAAACATTCTTAGAAACTCTTGACTGAAATAGTAAGAAAAATAATTTCAGTTGTTTGAATTCAGTAAGGGCTGAATATCACCCATTGTATTTGAATTTAGAAATCTAAGGAGCTGGGTTGTTATGATGCATATGTTCTGAATTTCCAATCCTTTATCCAAAACTCTTTAAGACGGACATAATGATTCTCTGAAAGGGAGCAGCTGTTTTATAGCAGTAATCATTTATTGAGTTTGTGTTTCTACTGTTTCAAACAAATTCAATTAGCTCTTACACTTCAAAACCCTAAAGGCACCGATGAGATGGTACCGGGTTGCTTTAATCTAATAGTAATACTAAACTTGTCAGTACAGTTTTGGGACTGATGGGTAGAAGAAAATTAATAGTAACATTTTTCATTTTTTAATCAAACAGTCCTATTCAGAACTACCTATGGATCTTGGAGACTACTTAGCAGCATGAATTCAGTTGAGTAAGAATTTGAAATGCAAAAAAGCTCGCCTTCCAAAGGTAGCCTTAGACGGGATCAACTCAACTGAAAGGAAGGAAACCTTTGAGCTTTGAGATCTTTGAGCTTCATGATGACCTTTTCAGCTGAACAATATAGTGTAATGTCCAGAAGGTCCAGCAGAGAAGGCAGTGATCATAATGGCTTCTAAATAAATGCAAAGTTCATGGAGATACAGGCCTGTCTGTTTTGAGTTAAGCATGAGGCATTTTGCTCCAGAAGCATACCCCCAACAGGTAGATTAGATTTAACTCCCGGACAACCATCAGGAAGAAAAATAGTTTCATACTACTCTCCCCCTCTGCTCCTCCCAGTTATCAGATCTATTTAGATAGATAAGTAGGCCTTGAAAACTACTTAACTGTGTTAGAGTTTATGCTATAGTGATTGATATGTAAAATCCCAAGCTGGTTTCACTCTTCTAGATAAAAGTTTGTTCATCCCACAAAATGCTCCTATGAACTCTCCTTCCCTCTCATCTATTCACTTATTTATTTTTGCTTAAAATGTTCTTATATTTTATGTTTTACTGGCACCCCAGGGCAGTTATAATTTTGCTTTAAATGCACTCTCTGGATGAAAGGCCTGGTCTTAAGTATCCAAAAATAAATAAACAGGCATTTTCTTTCATAAATGTAACCATTTAGATTCTCATTGGACATTTGTTGTCACTTCTCATGATTAAATGCCTTGTCAACCATTCCCACTGAAATGGATACAAAGGTGCCCTTGAAAGATTTCAATCACATGCTGCTTTGAGGCCTCAAAACCACTCCCTAACACCCCTACTACGCCCCCCAGAAAGTGCTAAAGTCAGTCTGCTAGTAGGGCCCACCAGTCCTGGCCCTGTGATTTTGGTGATGAACATAACATGTTGTTGAAAATGGCCCCAATAGTCGATAATTAAAGCTATTTTGTGACATGTGTATCTTATAATGATTAACTCATCTACAGTCAGAAGCACAAATAACTTGCACCTGTAAAGACTTTATTTCCTAAAGGTAAAACAACTGTTTAGGAAAGATCATGCTGGCAAAACAGCTGCTTGCCGTTCTGGAGAGGAAACAAGGTAGCATCTTTCAACAAATGCCAACTCTGGTATTTTATCAGCTCCATCTCATTAACTGGAAACAAGGCTTAAATGCTTTGTTTATAAATTATGATTATTCCTGATTGCGGCAGTTACTGATAGTGCTACTCATTTGCAATGCAACTCTTTGAATTTGTTTAATTACAATTTGAAACAAGGCAGAGAAGATTAATTAACCCACCTGGCTGGTTGGCACATAGTCCTGGCTCGGCTCTGTCATGCTCATATACATGTTCTCACCGTCAAACTGCGAATGAAATAATAGTAAACATTCAGCAATCTTGACTGTATTTTTTTTTTCACCATCAAACTGGAAAACAGTAGCCATAAAAAAATACCATGGCTGGGAATATGAAAAAATCTGTCATAGCAAGCAAGCCACATCTTTTCTTTGATGTTTCTGTTGTCATCCTTATTGACCCTGGATGTCAGTGATTTGGAGTAATTAGTGCTCTAGTAATTACAGCAAGCAAGCAAGAAATGAATGGTTTCCTTTCATCTGCAATCTGTTTTAAAACAAAATGGCTCATTTTGCACGCCATGTATACATATTGCAGTTCGGTTGTAATGAAGTATTAAATGAATGGCACGATTTCTGAAAGAAAAGAATAATGGAAAATACAAGAAGGCACAGTTCTGTGCATTCGGAGTTTAGCTCTCAAAAAAAGTGCAGAGTTTTCATAATAGATTGAAACTGGCTTCTCCATAATAGCCTTCTGTTTAAAAAAAAATCAACTTTATAGTAATATTTGAAAAGAACGTGTACCACTCTCCCCATGGCTAAGAATGAATATAAGAATAACCACGAATAACAATAAAGACATACAGACTTGATGATTCAATTTTCCTTTCTAAAATTTTTGAAGACATAGAATTAATGTAGGTATTACAAATGCATAGAAATTCACCCACAGATTTGCAAGTTAGGAAATAAGAGGGAAAAGGGAATTTACAGGGGCAGTCCAATTGCAGGAACTCTATCAAATAGTCAGAGCTACAACAATAACAACAACAAAATACTTTTCATGATTTTGTTTTTTGAAAGTAGTAATCACTCTATTCAGACTTAATCCTCTGCTATCTAGTCACTTGATAAAAAGAAGAAAAGCATTCTTTTTTAGTTGGAAGAAGAATTTTCCCAAGGTAATAATCAAATGGACAAATACAGCCAACTTCAAAGAGCTGGGTCTGAATATATGTTCAGTGACAGACTTGTCAGGCATGGGAACTTGAAAATGTGGGAAATTACTTTTTAAAATAGAGCAGTTGTGGATGTATATACAAAGTGCATGGTGATATGGACATATATGCCACCAAAAACTAAAAGAATATATATTAAAAGAGAAAAAAAAGTATTATAGGCATCACATTCCATCACCTATGAGTTACTAGCCTCATAAGAAAGTTATATAAACACTCAGAGGTACCAAGGCCTCTAAACTGTGGTCAGCCACAGTGGCTGACTTGAAGACCTTCATCAACGGACGCTGTAAAAGTAAGAAACTTCCCAAAGACACAGAAGCACTCACTAGGTCAAACTCAAAGAAAATCAAAGAATTTCCTCACTATCACCCAGCAAGTATATTTCATGTAATACAAACAACTTATTGAAACAGATATGAGGTCACTTATTGAATGAAGTGGTTGTTAGTACAAATCAGAAATAACACATTTAGAAAAGGAGAGCTGGATATTTTGGTTGCTTGGTTAACTGGCTGAGGAGATTTGAATCCCAGTGACTTACCCAAGAGTGCTGTTCCATCAGTCAGGTGAATTTCAAGCACAGGTTGGCCCCAATCTATCTGACTGTTATTTCTACCAACTCAAGACCTGACTAAGAGCACCATCATGCATTTCTCAATTAGTGCCCAACGTTGGAAGACACTAGTTTCTTTGCAAATGTTTTTTAATGTTAAGATGCCAAAGAACCATTTCAAATATGGACAGTTTCTTTGACTACAACAAACTAAACAGAACAGAAGTAGTGAAATGAATCAAATACTCCTCTGCCTATGCATATTCTATAAATGTGTTACTTTCTATTTCATCCTCTCTAACTCATTTTCTAAATCTGGTGTCATTCTCAAGCCAACTAAGGCTTTAAGTTTTGGTTTTAGTCTATCGAAAGTGTACGCTAATTGAGTATAGTCAATGTTACTGCTTTGGATGAGGACTTTTTTCCTCAAAAAGAACCAATATTGAAGCATTACTGAGCCAAGGCTGAAATAGAATTTTACAATAATAGGTATGTGGCTACATACACAACTATTTCTTGAGTACATTCCATGTCCCTAACACCTTTACATGCGTTCATTAATGTGCACTCACTGATATAATCTTTGCAACACACTTAAGTATTATTAATACCTGCACTTTCTAAATGAAAATACAAAGGCATGGAGAAATTAAATTAGATACTCAAAGTTACACAGCTTGTAAAAGGCATGGCTGAGATGCCAACCCAGGCAGACTGTCTTTCTAGCACATGCACTTAACCACCAAAGCATGTCAACATATTCTGAATCAAAATCATGAGTTAGCTATCAATTCTGAAAATAATGTCAATAAATTATCACAGCAATGATGGCAACCTGGGTGAGCATTCCTAATCTAAAAGGCTCCAAAATCTAAATTTTAGCACCAACATGATGCCACCAGTGAAAGTTTCCACATCTGACCTCATCAAAACAAGTGCACTAAAAATATTGCATAAAATTGCCTTTCCAGTTTCATGTATTTGGTGTCTGTGAAACAAAATTTAATTTTGTGTTGAGACCTGGGTTCTGTTCCCAAGATACCTCTTCCTACACAAACAGGGCCAGGGCTAGAGCTCAATGGTAGAGCACTTGCCTAGAATGTGTGAGCCCCTAGGTTCAATATCCAGCAATGCTAAACAAAACAAAACAAAACAGGCTATATCTATGTATATATAAATATTCTAAAATCTGAAAAAATATGAAATTTGAAATAAGTCATGTTTCAAGCATTCAGATAAAGGATATTCAACCTGTATTCCAATGACTTAGAGAAATTGTTCAGAATTTCTGTGGTATTGTGAGGCTCTCAAAAAAAATAGCTGTCATGGGGTTATGGTATTTTGATAATTTAGTTTAGTAATTATCCAAGAATATCACTGGATACGTAAAGGACTGAGGTGTTATGATGACCAATTTTATGTGCAATGTGACTGGGCCATGTGGTGCCCAGATATTTGATGAAATGTTATTCTGAATGTTTCTATGAGAATATTTTTGGATAAGATTAGCATTTAACCAGTAGACTGAGTAAAGCACATGATCCTTCCTCTGTAGGTGAGCATCAATCAGTATACTTCAGAAGACATGGATTCCTCCTGCCTGACTCTGGAGTTGGGACATCAACTCTTGCCTGGCTTTGGAATCAAGTGAATCACTGGCTTTTCTGGAATCTCAAGTTGGCCAGCTTTCAGGTTAGAGCTATTCAATCAGCTCTCCCAGGTCTCTGGCTTGCCAACTACAAATCTAGGGACTTCTCAGCTTCCCTAACTGGGTGAGCCAAATCCTTATAAGAAATCTCTTTCTCTTGCTCTCCTAAATATCTCTTCACATAACCTACAGATTTTGTTTCTCTGAAAAACCTTAATACAGGTGCTCTTTTACTACTATCATGATATTCAGAGCTCAAAAGCATGTTTCTAAAGGGTCTACAATGTAGAAATACATTGATTTCTCTCAGTCACTTGCTTTCTAGAGAGCAGGGCCATTTTGCTTTTGCTATGAGAGTCTCTGGTCTTGTTTCCCATCGTGCCCGTTTCTTGCGTTTGTTCAATCTGCATACAATCACTCCCCTTTCTAGAGAATGCCTTCCTTCCCTTTTCCTTATTCAAATGTTTCTTGGACTCTTCGGCTCTCCTGAATGAGGATTGGGTCCTCTCCAGCCTCTGGGCTTCTATGGGCAGCCCTCTGCTTCTGGTTTTATTGCTCGAATATTAACTGCACTGGAGTAGGAGCTACCAGAGGACACCACACATCTCAATTATCTTTAGTGCCTGTGTAGCTTAGGGTCAGCATGTGATAAGTCCTCAGGAAACGTTTATTGACTAATTAACAAAAATCAAATCATATTTTCTTGATTAAATAAATTACCTTCCTAGAGAAAGTGGCAGCAACATTAGGAGAGGAAGAAGATTCAACTTTCCAAGAATGTTCTAGCAATTTTTGATTCTGTTTTTGTGGTCCTAGGGACTGACCCCTGAACTTAGTGCATACTAGGTTAAATGCTCAACCATGGAGTTACCTTCCTTGCTCTGATGTTTTACTAAAAAAAAAAAAAAAAAAAAAAATCTTACAGTGAATTGAAATTGGTTGATATAGAAACAGCCTTAGAGGGAGACAGAAAGAGAAGATGGGGGAAGGAGAGAAAGAAAGGGAGAGGTACAGAAATGAGCAGGACACCACTACTCAAATGTTATACCCAAATCCTCAAGATTTTTATTCCATTTTATTTAATGTAAAATATTTAGATTGGTGAGAACTCAAAAGAGATTTGACAATAAAATAAGTATATGTCCTTTTTCTGAAGAAATTTGAGTTACCAAACAAAAATATGTATATGTCAGAACAGGCCACCTTATTCCCCTTATGGTTGGAAGTTTGTAGCTGGACAAACCCTCAGGCCCAGCAGTAAGCATGAGCCTGGAATGGACTCTGCTCCATCAGGCTATCACAGCTTACCCAATAGCACCCTCTCAGGAGCCATTTCCAGGAGTTGTGACAGGTCTCCTGCTGATCCAACAGCCTTAGAAGGCATCCCATGTCATGAGCTTATGGCCAGTAGTTGTTTGAAATAGAATTATAGCTAACAGAGAGTCATAGAATTTCAGTTTTTGAAAGATCTCTGATGATAAACTAGTGAATCTCTTATGTCATAAAGAAATAGAATATTGGTCACACAGTCCATGTGGGAATAGAACCGACGTCTAGGTTCTCAGTAGAAGGGGTTTCCACTATGACATATATCCTATCACTCATTAAAAATGGGAATTAGATTCTATGGCTGCAGATGCTCCTTGACTTACAATGCAGTTAGGTCCCAATAAAATCATCATTATGTTGGAAATTTTGTGAGTCAAAAATGAACTGAATCCACCTAAACTACCAAATTTGCAGCTCAGTCATGCAGTGCATGTGGAGTGTTGGCTGCTTCCCAGGGTGATCTCAAGGCTACCTGGGAACTGTGGTATTATCACAAGAGAGGACCAGACCCAATGTTGCTAGGCCAGGAAGATACCAAAATTCAAAATCTACTGACAAAGCTGGTAACCACCATAAGCTGCACACCACCATAAGTCAAAAAAATCTTGGAGTTGGAAAATCCTTAAGTCCAACCATCATACCTGGTACATTTGTAGATCCACAGAAGTGAAGGCCCAGCACTGGTGGGGCCACATTCTAATGATCCCTCTATGTGGATTGCTTACTGATCACCATCATTAATAATGACTGCAATAAACTTGTTGTATCAAGCACATCTATCTGCATTTCCTTTCTCCTTCCATTTGTCTCAGTTGTTATTTTTTGAAGTCAACTAAATTTAGGCATCATAACTTTTCAAAACATATTGATGCACGCGAAGGCTTTTAATTTCTATGTGTTTTTAATGTAAAACCTGAAGCAAAGTTTGAAAAGAGTAAATAGACTGACATTTAAATCTAAATCTAAATGGCATCAACCCAGGATTAGCTTTTCTGACCAAGTGCTTTCACACTGTTTATTGTGTTTTTATTTCAAAGCACCAGGGGATGCAATCACATAAAAAAGTCATTTATAATCTACTACAGTTTTTTAAAAATTGTTTTTAGAGGATATTAACCAAACCCATAATCCCAAAGAGCTTTTCAAACCAGGTAGTTATTATTCTTCTATTTAAAAACTGAAAGCAGACTTCTAGCACTGTCTGAACATCGTGAATGATGAGCAGAACTGGGCACTATTAGGCTACCAAAACCACTAAAACAGAGAAATCAAAGACAGAAAGTGAAATATAAATCAATCATCAGCACTGGCACAGAAAATGGGATCTTTTTTAGGGAAACCATTAAAAGCAAACCAGAAAACTACTGCTTAGGGAAGGGAAAAGAAAAAAACCCATCATGGCATTCATGAAACAGTACCACATTGTATTGCCTATAAAGGGGAAAAACCTGATATTTCTGGGTATTTTCTGAAGGAATATTTGAATCTTTGATTTTTTTTAAGGAGCTAAAAATGGAAAAAAAACTCCCTGTTTATAACAGGGAGTCAATTTGACTTCTCTTAGAAGATGTATTATGATAAATCATAATAAGAAAGGGTAATATGCTTAAAATAAAATTTCCATTTTTGAGTTTCTTGGCCCAGTATAAGATTACAAGTCATTTCTTTTTCTTAGTTTGTGATGGAAGAAATAACTTAAGTTTGGGCAACAAAGTTGAATACTTTGCTGTTTCATTTAGAGAAATGCATTTGAAAAGCTAAGCATAAAAAACGAACGGGGTAACATGAACAGTTCACACGCAGTAACATGCATCCAGTAAAACACGAAAGAAGGTAAACTCCCCTGCTTCTGACACATATTCACCATTTTCTTTTGGTCAGGAGGCTCTGGGGAGGGAATACTTGTCTATCTCCCAGTTTCAAAGCCAATTATATTGATGCAAGCTAGTCTTATGGATGTCTGTGTCCATGCTGAACCAGCTACAAGAATATGTCCTAGCTTTGCACAGTGGGCCAGGAGAAGAAACTCACATTGCAAGGAAAGGTGATCAGGCAGAGCCCTGCTATCAACATCCAAAGAAAAGAACATGGAGTTACTCTTTCAGTGCTTGGTGAAAGGTGTGTTCCAACCCAGGGGCACATAGAATGGAACCTCTCTAGGTCAGGTTCCTGTCATTTGAACTTGATTTGGTGAGCACTTCCCTGCAGATCTGGAAGAGATGAAGAGGGGGAAATGGCCAGAGCATGACATGGCCTCTTGAAAAGACTTGCCCAAAGGCCAGGGGAAATACTAGCCCCACAACTTGGAACCTGGGCTTTTCTTCGGAACTGAATTTGGGTTTTATTTTTTTGTCCTAGTGTTATATTTATTCATCAAAGGATTATATATCATGTTCCCTTTGTTAACTCTTACAGATAAAATTTTCAATAATAGTGCTTTGCATTTTTCCTAAGTCTGTCCTTTGTGCCCTACAATGTGGCTCAAAGGCATGGATTTCAAGGAGAGAAACAGTGATTTCTCTCTACTGTTAATGGATGTTTTTGTTGTTTTTAAACAAATGCACTGATCTTATTAATTGGAATGGACATTGTATTTTTTTACGTAGTCACCTAATAGGTTCCATATGTAATAAGATAATAATGCCATCGTGGCTCAAAGCATTGATAACATCATTCTTTGGAGGCACTTTCTAATCGCATTTAAATATATTAAGCCATTTAATTTTTGTCACAATATTGTAATAAGTCACCACAATGGTCTCCTATTTTATCAACAATAAAACTGAGATTCAAGTTTACAACTTTTTCAAGTACATGCTCTCTGGATTGGCTCAGCCTGCCTGACCCTTAGGACTTGTCTACTGACTTTTGCTTCCAGCAATGGCTGATACCATTCCATGGTCCTTAAGCTGCCAGGGCACCACTCTTGCTGTTACTACAGATATAAACCTAGATGTTTGCTAGTAGGGCACCAACTTACATCAAGAAGCTCTACCCCAGGGTGGAGACTGAGGAAGTTTTGCCTTTATCAGTGTGTGCATAGCGTGGTAATGGATCCTTGAGAGTGAAGATGAATTACAAATGGAGAGGACTGGCCCATGGCATCTGCTGTGGTCTATCTGGAGATGTTCCTCATGCTCAACAACTAGTGATGATTTGCTGCCAAACTATGGCTGCTTGCAGACATGCACAGTCAACTTTATTCTTCCTGCCTACTTGCTTTTTTTTTCCTTCCCCCTCACTCTGGTTTCCTTCAGTTTATACTCCCAGGGTTAACATGTGAGGTTTCAGTGTAGGATCTGCTTTCTAGGGAACTTGGATCAAAACAATGTCCGATGGTCCCAGTTGGTAACTGCACACTTATCTGCAATGTTATAGTAATGTAATTCCTCTTTGTTCTTTTCATTAAAATATTATTTTAGGAGTCATTAATTACTGTTTTAAATTCTTATGCAAAAGTAGAAACTAAGTTATGAAAAAGTATGAAACAGTAATAAGTAGAAGAAACAAAAATTTCCTATATCATGCAAGTATTACTCCACTGGAAAAAAAGCAATGCAAGTTTCTAGAAAACTACATTAATCCCAATCTTCCAACACCAAACAGTCCATTTTCATTACGTATTACTTAAAAAAGAAAAGAACATGTGGGTGAAAGCTAATTCTAAATCTTTCTGGTGAATTTAATGGAAATGACTTTAATAAGATGATTTTAACAAGATATTCAAGATAATACTCACTGGTTTTTACTAAAAAAGATATCCACAAAATATCTGATATCAGAAAACCAGGAGTAAAGATTTCTTATTCCATGTACGAGTCTTGTTTCTTTGAAATGGATTTCCAAGTTAATTTCTGAAACTCTATAAAGCTTAAAGTTCTAAAACTATACTCGCATAGTTGGAACTAAGCAGAGTTCCAAATGTTTGGTTCAGAACATTCCTCTGACTTGTCTTGTTTCAGACAAAATTTTCTGAATCCATCTATGAGGGGAACAATTTGAGAGTACATCAAACTTTCTGGCAATCCTTTCCTAAGCTCATTTATTTCCACATCATATCAGCTCTCACCTCATTTACCACAGTACCTAAATCCTACATAGATGTGGAATGAAAAGTATGAAAGTAATTACTTTGGGGGTGGTTGGCTCTTTTATTGCTGGTATTCCTTTTTTAAGCACAGTGAACATTTTTCAGTATCTGACATGTGAGGAGAAAGGTGAGAATATTTTTCAACACATGTCTAGTCTAGAAGAATATGCTCAGTTCTGGGAATCTCAAAATAAGAAAAATCCAAGCCTAGAAGAAATGTGGGGAATTGAAAAGATTTTGAGAATTGAATGAAAGATGTACATTTAAAATAAGAATAACAGAAGTTATAGGTGACAGACAAGAAACCTAATTTTTAAAAAAGATTGAAGACAAATAATTATTGAATAATTTTGAGAGAAAGGTGTTAATACCAAATAAAAATACACATAAGAATGCATGGTTTTATTAAAATGGATATTCTCACTTCCTTATTATTATTACTCAAATAGCATTGATACTGAGTAGAACAATCACGTTACAAGAATAGGCTTTTGGTGACTAAAATCTCCTCATGGTAAGACAGATGTCAAAATGCATTTTGCTATATTCAGGGTGCACCTGACCAATTAGAAATAGAAGAGGCTCAGTTTCAATTAACTCCATTTGCTTTTAGAGATCATCTCTGACATTTATTTTTTTTTCAGATTCCAGAGTATCTGTTTTTTAAGTGAAAAAACAAATGACATTTTGAAGAATTGCACAAAACAAATCCTTACAGTCACTGAGTTTGAGTATGGATCTGTCCGTTGTGAAAGGAAGGAAGGAAAGATTCATTGGCACACTTCATTTTAAGGAATTCCAGAAGTTATTCAATTAATTTGTTAAAACCAAAGGGGTACACTTTTGACTTTTTTCTTTAACAGCTTCATACTGTAAGAATGCATCTGTTTGGGCTTAGTTTCCTTTGATATTTAACCCACAATTTGATGTGACTATCCTGATGATGTATAAACATTTTTTTTTAAAGATCATTTTCCACTCTTCAGCATAAAGCTTCATGTATATGAAATCCCCTACTCAAGACACATTCATCACATACATTTTAGAGTTTTAGAGTTTCAGATTCAAATTTTTTTTAAGTGTTTCTTTTCTTCTTCTTCTCCTTCTCCTTCTTCTTTTTTCTTGGGGGGGCGGTTACTGGGGATTGAATGCAGGAGTGCTTAACCACTGAGCCACATCCCCAGTCCCTTTTTATATTTTATTTAGAGACAGGGTCTCACTAAGTTGCTGAGGCTGGCTTTGAACTTGTGATCCTTCTGCCTCAGCCTCCTGAGTGGCTGGGATTACAGATGTGCACCACTGCGCCTGGCTTAAATTATTGTTTCGTATTTGTAGAAGTTCTAAGTACTCCCCCAGATCATCCATTTTCCCACTCCCATTTGACCTCCTCCTCTTCCTCTCCCTCCATCTCCTCCTTTTTTTTTTTTTTTTGATAGAACTTTCCCAATTGCTTTCACCCACCCACTTTGACGGTGTCTGTGGGGTAAAAGCGGGAGTTCATAATCCACTTGAATCAAACCGTGTAATATGATGTATTAAGAACCATGTAGTGTTATGAACGACCAATAAAAAAAAATAAAATAAAAAAAAAAAAAAAAAAAAAAAAAAATAAAGCATGATATATTTCCAGAAACATGTTGAACCTGGAACTGGAAGTCTTTTTGCTAGAAGTAGCATGCCTGCTTCCACTCAAAGCCTTATTTATTCCGTATGGTGAGGGATGATTGGTTGCCTTTGTCTTACTTCCTGGAATGGAATCCTATGGTGCTTTTTTTGGCTGAAAACTGGGAGAAGAAAGTAATACGGCCTGGTATTAATGGGTGTAAGACACCTAATATGGTCAGATACATTATAATCGACATACTCCTACATAGAAATATGGTAAAATTCATTCATTCAACAAACGCCCACTTTGCCCCTAAGAACTATATGCCAGGCACACACATGCCTGACTCGTCTAACCCTCATAACTACCCTGTGACTCAGTTGATATTTACTTCCTTTTATCAACATGGAAACTGAGCCCTAGAATATTAAGTGTTAGATATTCTTAACATCACTCCTGTTTGCTTCTACTGTTCTACTTTCTCATGTCATGCTGTATCTCATCCTTGGCCTAGAGATGTGCACATGGCCAGATGGCCCTTGCCTCTAGACTTCCCCCAACCTCTTCCTCTTGCTGGAATACCTGTCTTTCTCTTGCTTCCTGTTCTTTCTCTCCGTATTTTCTAAGATGGTCATAGGATTTATCATCCAATTTGGAACCCTTTAGAGTGTGAAAGGAGGTACTAGTGCTAATTAGGATGGTACAACAGGTATAAATTTGGGGGGATCCTATAAACTGGGAATCTTTCCCCTAGAAGGTAAGCTTTTCCTGCCATGAGTGCATATTCCTTCTCTGTGCTTACATAAACTCTTTATGGAATCTCATACTTATCTCTGCCCGCATCTCTTATAATGTCTTCTGTTCACTTCCTCTCTCCTACATTGATTATGGGCACAGAATGGGCAGGGACTATCCTATTTATTTTCCTACCCCAGCACTTACGCTATTTTGATGATTACCCAATGACATTAAATGAATGATTAAATAAAATTCAGTGCAATACTGTGAGAGGTAAAAATCTCATTTCACTATCTCACTCTTACATTATTCCACACTTGTATTTATTTTCTGTGCATTTTTTCCAAGTCAATGCCTGTTTATAAAAATAACTGATCCTCCCAGGGGTGTGGGACAAAGTGCCCATAAACCAGAATATGCATCAGTTTTCTGTTTCTTCCTGTTTGATAGGGGCCAAATTTTCTTCAAGTTTGAGTATTTTGAAAGGAAGTTCACTTTATGAGAGCTTAGAGAAGAGCTAAAAGCTTCACAGTACAGATCAGTCACTTTTTTTTCCCCCCAGGGGGAAGACTTTGCCTAAAATGCTCAGAATCAAGTTGGTTTGTTCTTTTGCACTGAGGTCAAGTTGCTGGTGAACACTCCGCTCTGAATCTATACCAGCATGTTAATGAAAAGCCACTGGACTGGCCGACAAGAGGCAGTTGTTTTTTCTCTATTTCTTGTGTGGTTTGTGGTCATTCCAGGATCTTGTTTCCAGCTCTTAGAGGTATGACCGAGTGGAAGAGATGCTATCACAGAGAGGTTTGAGATACAAGGACCCAGGTGAGAGTGCCATCCCGACATTTCCTACACACTGGTCTTGGAAACAAGAATAAAAAACAGACTTTCTTTATGTAATTGTTCAGATTTAAATTAGATATGCAAAAAATCTGTCAATTATAATTTTTATACTTATATATGCAGTGCTACATTCTGGAAACTATGGTACTTCCCCCTCATGGTAAATTTATTTGACTGTTTCCATTAATAACTGAAAAGAGCAATAGGTGGAAAGTAGCGGAAAGAATCAAGCTCAACGTACCCTAAATTTGCCTATGAAAAGGTCTTTAATACGGAAAATGACATGAGGACATAATGTTTTATCTATACATGTGTAAACACAGCCACATCTTAAATATGAGATGATAGGATAAAAGTGATGGAAGGACAAAAGAACAAAATAATAAAATCCCCAAATAAATGAAAACTTTGTAGTTCATGATGTGTGTATGTCTTTTCACATAAGGATAAGCATACATATATATGTGTGTAGATATATACATATATATCTTCTTTGGATATATACATATTTAGTTACTCTGTGCGTACAAAATATTTTTCTCTTGCAAGTTTTTATGTAGCTAATATTTAAGTTTTTTTAGATTACCTAGGTGATCAGTCATTATGGAATCATATTAAAAACTGCAAGAATAGTCTGAAAATGCAAAGTGCTATTGAATTCTTATTCATTCACACAGAAAATACTACCCCCTATAACAAACTACATCATACCATGTTCACAAAAATTGCATAAGGCTAACTTATTGTCATAAAAATTAAAGTATCAGAGAGTTTCCCCTGAAAAGTACAAGGTTATATTTCAATACAGTAGTATAATACAGGATGAAACAGGAATTCTATAGCATTTTATTTTTTTAATAGCATATTAGTTTTAAACATTAAATGATCTACAAGATAACTACCGTTTATTGTATTTCATTGAACTGGATAACCATTTTTGTTCTAGTTCAACAATTGCACAACCTTGCTAGAAACCTAAGCTGTTGGAGCCATCAATGCTCCTTGTATTGCTCACATCAAAGAAATGACATCATCTCTATTCCTCTGTCTCCTATTATTCACCTTCTGTAAGAAATAGTACATTATTAATATCTTCTGCACATTTCATATTTGCTATGAAAGATTCTGGCATAATATATTTTTTAACCATTAAGTAAATTAATATTAATGTCAGATTAAGTGGCTTCAAGAATTTTTTTGCTTGAAATGCCTTCTGAATAGTTCTGAGGAGAATGTACATATTTTAAATACATCAAATGAGTCCTGTCTCCAAGAAATCCTTCAATGACACTTGAGACATTAAACTTGAACAAATAACTTAAACACATATTGAAGTAAGAATAGGAGGGAAATTAAACATTGGAACAGATTAAATGATCTAAAATGAACTTTTATTTTTAAAAAGCCGAAAAATGTTGCCTTTTCTTCAGAACTAATATAACTTTCCCCTCAAAGTTGCAAGGCAGGGCCTGTTCTCCACTCTACATAATTAAGCAACAAAGCTCTTTGGATACATGACAGGAAATATCCTACATCTAATATTTAAAATCCACATTTTACAATACTCATTGCATTCCATTTTTAGATAATGAACCTGCATTTGTATCAGTCCATTTGTATTAGTGGTTTCAAAAGCTAATGTAGTTCTCGAAACATATGCTTCCCAACCTTTCTGTGCACCGTAACTATATTTTCTTAAAGCGTATTTTTTCACATTGTCAGATTATTGAAAAGGAAAGGTTTTATGAACATGCATTTTTAGAAAAACACGTGAGGTTGCATGCATCTGCTATTTTCTCCATAAGTCCTCTTTATTGTTCTCCATTAGCAGCCACTGAGCACTGTTTTCAGTCAAACATTCTTTGAGGTGTGAGGCTCTCTTAATGAAAGGTTTCTATGATGCCAGCTGCATTAACTATATGGTTTAAACAGTCCTATTATTTAAAGGGTTATTAGCATATTTCCTTGGTTCTTTTTTGATTCCAAGTTTTGTTTTGATTTCATTTTTCCAATTGCTTGGCCATAGCTTTCATCTTTCTTATTTAATAATATCATGAAGGACTTACAATGTGACTCAACTGGGGGTACTCAACTGGGGGTGATGTGGTTCTCAACTGAGGTGATCCGGTCCCGCCCTGGGGACGGGATTTGATGTTTGACAGTATCTGCAGATAGTTTTGATTGACATGATTGATGGGATCTCCTGCCATTTAGTGAGTTAAGGCCAGGGATGTGCCTGTACATCCTCAGCCCCAGTGAAATATCCAGCTTGATGTCAACAGTGCTGTAGCTGAGAAGCTCTGGTCCATTACATGGGCTGAGTTTGTAATTTTGGTCCTTTTCATGACAAAATGTGAAAAAGAAGGTGAGGTCAACTGTGAAATGGTTCACATAAATACTAAAGGTAGCTCAATTTCTGAATCTCAACATGTGTTTTTAAAAAATCACTTAGATGTGGCCTGGATAGTCTATACAATGGAATAAAATTATCCAAGTCTGATCAGACCTGTAGCAGTATTTCAGGTGTTCTGGGAGTGCTATTCGAAAGACTTAAAGAGGCCTGATGATTCCAGACTTACCACTACAATAATAATAATAATAATAAAACACATAAAATTGCACAAACTTTGGAGTTACAGTTATTCTTCATAGAGAGAGAATAATAAATTCTTTAAACTGCACATAAAAAACTGCCACTTGTCACAATTAAAACCTAAAAGCTCTAAGAAAAATTAGTGATTTGTTAATTAGGATTCTATTTATCCTTTCCTGCTCAAAACTAATTATTTGTTTGCAAGATGCTGCATCTTCATTAAAACCATTAGTATTCAGAGTAGATGGCAGTATTAATTTTATAAATGGAATTGAAATTTCACTACTGTGTTTCAAGCACTTCTTAGAACAAGTGAATATTTCCACATGATATAAGCTGTTTAAAAGGGGCAACTCTTGCCAACAGGTATATGAAAATATGCTCAACAGCACCAGTCACCAGGGAAATGTAAATCAAAACCACAGTGAGATATCACTCACTCTAGTTAGAATGGTTATTATCAAAAAGACAAAAGAAAACATCCTGCCATCCAGGATGTGGAA
Source organism: Urocitellus parryii (assembly GCF_045843805.1). Classification (NCBI taxonomy): domain Eukaryota; kingdom Metazoa; phylum Chordata; class Mammalia; order Rodentia; family Sciuridae; genus Urocitellus; species Urocitellus parryii. Next base: position 61,807,544 of record NC_135537.1, read on the forward strand.
AAGAGGGAACCTGTGCACAGTGTCAGGGATAATGTAAATTGGCACAGCCATTGTGGTAAGCAGTATGAAATTCCTCAAAAAATTAAAAATAGACCTACCATAGGATCCAGCAATCCCATTGCTGGGTATATATCCAAAGGAAACGAAATCGGTATGTTGAAGACACACTTGCACGCATATGTTTATTGCAGCACTGTTGAGCACCGCCAAGAAATGGAACTAATCTAGGTGTTCATTAGCTGATGGATGGATGAAGAAATCTGGTTCTTTGCGATCACATGGTTGGAACCGAAGGTCATTGTATTAAATGAAATTAGCCAACCACAAAAAGACAAGTACATGATCTCGCTCATATGTAGCCTAAAAACATTGATTCCATACAAGGTAAGTATGAATGGTGGTTATCAGAGGCTGAGGAGAGTTGCTGGTGTTGGGAGATGAACAGGGAAAGACCAATTAACAGGCAATAAGTTGTAGTTAACAGAAGAAAGAAGACCTGACATGCTATTGCACTGTAGGGTGACTGTACATTTTATACTGTTTATTTTTAGTAAGATAGAAGAAAGAATTTTGAATGTTTTTGCTAAAGAGAAATAATAGTATTTTGGGAAATAGATATGTTTACTCTAATTTAAACATTACCTAATATTTACATGCATAGAAACATCACATAACACCCCATAAATATGCATAATTTTTTATGTATCAGTTAAAAATTCTAAAAGGGCAGTTCTCTACAGTAACAAAACCCAGTAACATGCAAATCATACTGTCCAGTATTTTTCAAGTAGTGATTTTACTGGATATCAGGTAGGCATTATGTATTATTCAGATGTAAATATAAACATAACACTATGTATGCAATATTATATAAAAACACATTATTGGGAGGAAGACGCTATTTTAAAATAATATAAAATCATCTCTCTGAATTTGCTAAAGAGAAGAAATTTATAACCAGGCATGGTAGCACACTCCTGTAATCCCATCAACTCAGAAGGCTGAGGCAGGAGGATTGTGAGTTCGAGGTTAGCCTCAGCAATTTAGCAAAGCTCTAAGCAACTTAGTGAGACCTCTTCTCAAAATAAATAAATAAATACCAAGGGCTAGGGATGTGGCTCGATTGTCAACAGCCTCTGGGTTCAATCTTCCATACCAAGAGGGTGGAGGCAGGAGAATGGAATCTATAAACAAAGTAATCCTCTAAAAGAGCAAGTCATCTGAAATCAGTTGAGTCCTGCATTTGGAATGTATTTCACACGTCTTAGCAGTATCTTTGCCTGTCCAGTTGTGATTTAATTGGTTAAGGACATTATAAGTGTGGTTTTCTCCTCCTGGGGTGGCCGTGCATGGAGAGGTGTCTCAAGAATGCAGGGAGAGGCCGAAGGAGCTTAGGGAGCTGGGGATTCCACCTGGCCCCAGGCAACCCACCAAGTAGATGATTCCCACGTGAATAACTGTAAGTGAGAGGGGGGCCTAAGGCCACTTCAGTCTGAGTAGAATCAGAATAAAATGCCAGCAAGTTGGTAGTGTTCAGAGAAAAACTATTTACATAAAGCTGAAATCTGGGAGGGTGTGGTCTGAGTTCTCTTGTAAGCCTTGGAATGCCCAACACTCCATGCAGCTGGGGCCCACCACTCAAACCAGTCAAGTTGTTTTCATGAAACAGACAGGCCATTTTCAGACAGAGTGTTCTGATAATCCCAGAGGACATAAACTACCTAATGTGGGTACCTAATATTTGTAAGTATTTAAACACATTCCTAGATGGAAATTATACATTAACTGGTCTTGTTTTTAAGATGAGATAGTGTTTAGCTTTTTAAAATTAATAAACTTTACTTTTAAGTGCAGTTTTAGGTTCACAGCAAAATTGAGCAGAATGCACAGAAAATTCCCATACATCCCTATCTCCACCCCCACCACCCCCATCATTACAAAAATTTCTCACCAGATTGGATTAGTTATAACTAACAAGCCTGCATGGAGTCACCACTTAAGTCCATAGTTTGTTTTGGGGTTCACTCTTGGTGTTGTATATTCTATGGCTTTTGACAAATGTATAATGATATGTATAAAACATTACAGTATCTTACAGAAAAAAACTTATGCTGGAGAGTTTTGGGTATTATTTTTTTGTCTATTCAATTTACATTAGGAGGATTCTTTTTAGCCAGTATTGTCTATATTTACCTTCAAAATGCACTGTTACTAAAAATAAAGCATCTGGACTGAATTGTTACTTGTAGTCCCTCCCACACTGAACATTAATTGGATTTTTCTTAAATTAATATTAGGGAAGGGTTATGGAAAATGATATGCCTATTTAATGCTCTGCTTATTTGATATGGTACCGTTCCAGAAACGTCTGTAAGTAGACACAGGATTTTACATGGATTAAAATGTCAGTAGTTGATTTCATAAAGAGGTAATACTACAATTATACCCCTTGTGCTGTTCCATACTCAAACTCAATGTCTGGGAACATTTCCAACTCTCCCCAACAGTCTTTCTAGGTTAGTGACCAGGAATGTGTGCAAGTGACTAAATTTATGTCATTTGGACAGAAATTCCATTTGTGTTTCAGGCTACGTTGATTCAGAATGAAGTAGAGAATTAGCAATTATTCCATTAATCTGATGTGTACAGCCACACTAGATATTTCAAACCACCAAATAGAACTTTTTTTTTGTTGTCTCAGTGATCTGATTTGGCAAGTAACTAGAAAGACTCCAACTCCAAAAATTATTCATGATTTTCCCAGTATCTCCAATATCAGTGACTATATATAAATACATAGATATTCTTGCATTAAAACTGTAATTCTCACTTTGTATTGATGATGTAAAGTGAAACGGTAAAGAAAAATAAGTAGCCATGGTGATTTTTATCCATTTGAATGGCCAGTATATATGTAAAAATAATTCCATTCAGCATGGTGGCCAATACAGTCAGCCTCAGAGCCTGCATTCCTGAGTATAAATCCTGACTCTGCTTGTTTCTATGTATGGAGCCAAAGTCTTAGTTTTTCTCTCTGTAGAGTGGGAAACGATATTGCTTACCTCATGGGTTGCTATGATAATTAAACAAACCAGTGCATATAAAGTGTTTTCAATAAAGCTTATACCAAGAGATGCTCTCAAAAAAATCCGTTGTCCTTATATTAAATTCATCATTAAGACTAATTAAACCAAGGAAGGATCTTTATAGCATGATGAAATTGTTCTGAAACTAGATTTAGGGGATGGTTACATAACTGTAAATTTAATTTAAAAATCATTTGTCTATTAAACACAGAGGATTTTCATGGTGATTAAATGGTACCTCGATAAAGTTATTATTTAAAAACAACTATGTAGTCTTATAACTCAATAGCCTTAACTCCTGAAGAGCCTAAGAGTAAGATTTTAGAAATATAGGGAAGGAAGAGAGACCATCCAATGAGCTAGAGTCTGCCCCTTTGTCACCTCCCATCATGCGATCTCTTTCTCAGTCCAGAAGCCATAGAACATCTCACCTGTAGAGCATCTTACTTGCATGTCTCTCCTTAGTCTGTCCTCCCACAGCCCAGAAGTCACTATTACTGATATGTTCAACGCTCAGAGGTGAGCTTAAAAAAATTTCCAAGAACCTTTGTTTAGAATTGTGTCTAGAATCTATTCCTCAATGCTTTATTTCCTTTCTCTCTGTTCCTTAGGATCAGGTACAATGGCACCATCATGTGATCTAGCCCTCCCACTAATATATTCCAAGGAACTGATGTCAGTATGTTGAAAAGATGTCTGCACTCATATGTTTATTGAAGCACTATTTTTACTAGCCAAAAAATGAGATCAACCATGTGTCCATCTGTGATCACTGGATAAAAGAAATATAAGAAATACTATTCAGCCATAAATAAGATGAAAGTTTGTTATTTGTGAAAACATGGTTGGAACTGGAGAACATCATGTTAACTTCAATAAGCCAGGAACAGAATGACAAGTACTTCATGATCTCACTTATATGTGGAATCTGAATCTCATGGAAGTTGAGAGCAGAATAATCATTATCAGAGTTTAGGAAGTATAGGGGGAGGGAGTGATAGGGAAAGTTTGCCCAATGGGCACTAAATTACTGTTAGACAGAAGTGAGTTCTGTTGTTCTATTCCATAATACAGGGAGTATGGATAATGACAATGTTCTGTATATTTTTTAAAAAGCCATCAGAAATGGTTTTTGAATGGTTTCACCAAAAAGAAATGGTACATATTCTAGGAGATAAATATGCTTACCTGAACTTGAACATCACATAATGAATACATATATGGAAACATCACATGGTTTCCCATAAATAAATGCCCTTTTATGTGTCAACTAAAATAACTGAGCACAGACTAACAATACTCTAGGTATTACTTCCCTCACTCTGATTACCTTGTTGCTGATGATTTTTAAAATTTATTCACTGGTTTAATGATTAACTCGGCATTTTTGTTACCACTCTCATGTTCCAGTAATCTTCCTAGAAAGCAGAGGGGCAAAAGACTAAAATAACTAGGTCTTCTCCCTCAAAGATTTCGTCACTCTGGGCTAATGTGGCTCAGGCCACCTGCATCTGCCTCTGGGTCAAGTCAGTCATTATTTCCCACCTAAAAAAGAAAACCTAAAACCCTTTTCCAATGTAGATCATTCTTCCCACTCCTTCACAGATCAAGAGGTAGAGATTAGTACAGATTTTTCCGGAACATCTTTCCACTACTACTGTCAATTCTCCTTTGGAGTCTATGCCATCATCTTATCTCACATATTTTTCTCTCCTAACTGGTGTCATCTCTTGTTAACACCTCCTTCATTCCTTCCCCTCTAACCACTGCCCTTTCTAATTTCCATCCCTCTGTTGCTCATCTTTTCAAAAGTAGCTTTACAGTTTTGCTGGTGTTGCAGTTTTAATTAATGACCACACCTTAGCTTCCCATAAGCACTGATAATACAGTTGCCATGTAGGTCCAACTTACACGGATACCCAGTTGTGAAATCCCTTATTCTGACTTGAACTTCTTACCCTCCCACTCCTTCCATTCTTTAACATCTTCATAGTCTTCTCTCTGCTCCTTCAATTACCTTTATTTCCTCTCTCCTCAGTTTTGGCATTGACTTTAAGAAGATAGATAGTTCAGAGTTGATCACTGCAAGGAAAGTCCTTCTAAAATCCTTGTCTTTTTTAAAAGCTTTGCTTTATAAAGTTTATTTTGTGTTTGCCCCTACCTGTATTAGGCCTCCACAATCCTGGGGGAAATCCAACTCTCTTGCTTTCTTAGTCCCTGATTCAAAGTCACATAAAGTTACTAGAAATAATCATGAAGTTGGGTTGATGAATTCCATTCTGCAGTCATGTTTTCCAGTCTTACGTTGGCCTTAGCTTTATTGTTCAACCATTTCTTTGAGCTGCCGTCACATTTTCCACCTTGACTATTCTCAACTCTTTCTATCTGTGAATACCCAATCCTCATTGACCTTCTCTGAGGATGATCTTGTCTCTGAATATGCAAAAAAGTCTGCCGGAACAAGTTCCATGATTTTTCTGTCCCCTCATCTCTTTTCTCCTATAGCCTACAAAAGAAGCTTAGCTCCTTCTCCTTCTCCTTCTCCTTCTCCTTCTCCTTTTAAAGGAAAGCCCAAACAACCATGAGCTCTTGCCTATCTTTAGCTACCCTCTCAAGATACTAGTTTATCTTTCCACTTTCCATTACCACCAAACTTCTTATAGTAACATGCTATGCTCATTCTGTGTGCTTTCTCAACACTCACTTGTTCCTTGACTTCTTGAGACTTTGTTTGACATCTTTACCTCTTAAATTCTGTTCCTCTTTCTCTTGCCCTAATTTATAACTGATAGCCAGCCCTTCCCTTTGGATCTCAGTCTTGGACATCTACACGGGTCCCCTCAACAGCTTTTTCTATATTCTCTCTCCCTTTTTCTTATCTCTGGATACTCTGCAACATGATGGCTTATCACATTTTTTTTTTCTTTTTTAGGATGAACCCTCTTCTACAGGAATGACTCTCTCAAATATCTTTGCAGGAGTAGCATCTCTGCCTGTCTCAATTTTTTCATTTTTAATTCTTGCTGAATATCTTCATTAAAGAAACCTATCAGAATAGGACCTTGACCATGTCCAAGGCTCAACTCTTCTTCTCTTTTAAAACTATTCCTCTGTTTTTATTTATGGTACAACTCATGTTCCATAGTCCTTGAAGCTCATAATTTTAAATATCTATGGGTCTTTCTCTCTCCTTTGCACATCAAGCCCGTAGATTGTAACTCTCAGTCCCCATTTTCACCTCCTCATTGCCTAAATATGCCCTTCTCACCTCTTGTCTTTATCTAACTGATTTTCTATTTTCTGCTTCATTTATCTCTCTCTCTCCCTCATGCTGCTGATTGAACCTAGGGCTCTGGGCATGCTGGGTACAAATTCAACTTCTGAGCTACCCACTGGCCTTCCCAGCTTCTCTTCATGCAAACCACCTAATAGAACACCAAGATGATTTTCATTAAATTTCAGCTTTCATCCTGGTCCTCCCCTGCTCAACAATATGTCCTGGCTTCTCACTGCCAAATGAATAAAATAAATTCTTCTTATTCTGATATCCAAAGCTTTCTGCCATCTGTTCGCTTTTCAGAGAACCTGGAGCCACTGCCAAACCAAGCTGCTGCACATGCCCTCTGAGATCCCCGTTGCCCTCTTCTCTGCATTTATTTCTGTGGTTCTCTGGCTGGAATGTCTTACTTTATCTTCATATATCCAGATTCAGCCATCTTTCTTTTATACCCTTCCCTGATCCTTAAACCAAAGCGATATTGATCCTTCCTCTGAATTAGAAAATGCTCTATCACTATTTCTCTGATATTGATATCACTGTCTACCTGAAGCATTTGTGCATGTGACTCACTCTAACTATAAACTAAGTAGATTCACTTAGAGCAGAGACTGTGAGACTTGGTTCCCACACCTGACAAGCAGTCGAGTTCCCTGGAGGCTTGTTCAAACCCAGACTACTGGACCCAGACTACTTAGGTGTTTGAGTTGGTAAGTCATGAATGGGGTCTGAAAATTTGCCTATCTAACAAGTTCTCAGATAATGCTGGCGCTGATGGTCCAGGAACCATACTTTGAGAACCAGTGGCACAGGGTTAAAGCTTCTAGGTGAAATTCATTTTCCACTTCTTCTTGAGTGCTATGGAACTTTGAATGAGTAGACAAACTTTCTGAAGCTCAAGTTCTTCCCATGAAAAAATGCCAAACCTACATACATACATAATACACACATACATCTAAGATGGTTGTTAAAATCAATCACTGAAAATCTGGAACTCCATATAAATAAATGTCAAGTGAATAAAAATAATTAAGCCATCCACCTTGGACTGTCAGATCCATTTTGGTGACATTTCTCTCAATGCCTCTTTTTCCCTGCTCCAGGGTATATTTTTTGATTTTTTTTTTCTCTAGGAAAATAATCACCTCCTTTCCTTACCCCCATAGAGGTCCATCTTTTTAAAATGTTGGATAAAACCAATGCTATATTTAAGATCAGATGCAGAGAACACATTTCAGAAATTCCACACTTGGTTTGCAAAATGCACTTGAAAACAACTTGGCCCATCAGTTGAAAAGCAAATGAATGACTTGGTTCATTCCATATGTGTCCTTGAAATTCATGGCCAGTACTAGAATGAGATGAATTTGCCTCAGGGTAAAAACTTAAGAAAGCACTAAAGAATTGAATACAGTCAAGATAAATGATATTTTAACATAATATTTTAAAAATCAAAATTAATGCAAGAAATCAATCATGATGGAGCCGTTTTATAACATTGGATTGGTTGGCAATGATTTCTTGGATATGACACTAAAAGTATAGGGAGCCCAAGAAAAAAATAGATAAATTGAACTCTGCCAGTATTAAAAACTTCCAGACATTAAAGAATACAATCAACGGAATGGGAGAAAATATTTACAAATCAAATTTCCAATAAGGGGTTAAAGTCCAGAATATATAAAGAACTCCAGTAACTCAACAACAAAGAAAAACCAACCTGATTTAAAAATAAGCAAAGGGTACTTCTCCAACAATGATATATAAATGACCAAAAGCACATAAAATGATGTTCAACATTACAAACCAGTAGGGAAATGCAAATCAAAAAACACAATGAGATAATGTTCCACATCTATTAGAATAGCTATTACTGACCAAACAAATAAATAAATAACACGTGTCGATGAGGATGTGGAGAAGTTGGAACCATTGTATACTGCTGGTGGGAATTTGAAATTGTGCAGCTATTATGAAAAACAGTAAGACAGATTCTCAAAAAAACTAAACATATGACTGGTATATGATCCAGCAATTCCACTTCTGAATATATATCTTAAAGGACTGAAAACAGGGTCTAGAATATATATATATACACATATGCACACTCCTTGTCACAGTAGCATTACACGTAACAGCTAACAGGTAGAAGCAACCCAGGTTCCCACTAATGGACAACGGATACACAAAATATAGTGTGTGTGTGTGTGTGTGTGTGTGTGTGTGTAACAAGGCTGAACATTGTTCAGACTTACAAGGGAACAAAGTTCTGACCCAACATGGATGAACCTTGAGGACATCATGCTAAGTGAAACAATTTGGTTATAAAAAGACAAATACTGTATGATTATGCAGACATAGAAGTTCCTACTCAAATTAAAGTAGTAAGACAGTCACCAGGAGCTGGAGAGAGGAGGGAATGGGGAATTATTGCCTTTTTTTTTTTTTTGATGGTGCTGGGGATTGAACCCAGGGCCTTGTGCAAGCAAGGCAAGTGCTCTACCAACTGAGCAATGTCCCCAGCCCCAAGTTGTTGTCTAGTGAGCAAAGTTTCAGTTGCACAAGGTGAGGCCAGTGCTGGACAGTGGTTGTACAACCCTGTGAATATACTTAGCCACACACTTAAAATGGATAAGACACTAAATTTTGTTATGTGTGATAATTTTAAAAAACAGTCGAACAAAGTCTATGAACAAAATATTAAAATGTCAAATAAAAACAAGGTGAGTATTCATTTTTTTGAAAAGTTGTCTGGTTTCATGGTAAGAGATCTCCTGACCACTCATATCTCTTTTCTTATCATTTTTTTGAAAATTGATGAAGGGCATCCTAATGTTCTGTGAACTACTCTTTGGACTTCACCAGGAGTAATGTGTTGGTAGTTTGTAAGAAGTCCTTCCATTTTTAAAACCTCCATTTCTTCATCTTGGGAAAGCACAGTGGCCTTTGTAACAATGCATCAAGAGTAATAAATCTTATAAGGGACAGAAAATTCTCACAATCAAACAACAATTAATATGCTCTGATTATTGTTCAAATATGAATCCTAATAATATTAAATGTGTGTGCTAGTCTCAGTGCACTCTGATTAGCTTATTTAAAAAATCCTCACTACTTTTTTTTTTTGGTACCAGGGATTAAATCCAAGGGTGCATAACCATTGAGCCACATCCCTAGCTCTTTTTTTTTTTTTTTTTTAAGTTTTGAATTTTGAGACAGGGTCCCACAAGTTGCTGAGCCTCCCACTAAGTTGCTGAGCCTGGTCTTGAACTCATGATCCTCCAAAGTTACTGGGATTATAGGTGTGTGCCACCATGCCCAACTCTCACTACTCTTTGTCAACAAAGTATTGAAGATCCATCCCTTAAATTTACTGATAGAGAAACATGATAAATCAGGCACCTAAAGAAAGTTACTCAGGGTTCTGCTAATCAGAGGAGGCACTGTAAAAGAGAAAGAAAACTTTCATGGTTTTTACAGCTGAGTACCAGAATCTCAACTAGAGTGTCTACTGAAAACTAACATCGGATTTAGAAATAGAATATTGAGTTCCACCCTCAAACTCAACATTTCTGGTATGCAATTTCATCGGTTGCCATTGAAACCATGGACAAGCAAGTGAGATTATAATTTGGTACTTAGTTCATGCAGTTCAAAATAACTTTAAGCACTGTGGATTGAATAAGCCTCCAGAATCAGGAAGAGATTTGAGGAATATGCTTTTTATGCTTTCTTTTATTTCAGCTCAAAGAGCAATCTTGAATTATGCATCCTATTTTATTTCTTACTGTTAAACACAGGCATTGAAATGTATACCCAGGGCCTTTTAGGAATACAAAGTAAAAGCAATGTCATGTATTGTGCTCCAGCAGGTAATTCAGCATTTTAGGATTAGTCAAGAGATTTATCAAGCAGCCTCCAAGGGAAGCAGAGTTCATGTCGGGGCTCATCAATAATACATAAATAAACTGAACAATTAGGTACAAAGTAGCTATCTTGTCAGATGACTTATTAGCCGATAAATGATACACTCACTTGCTGCCTTGAATACACAGAGAAAAGACGAATTAGGACAGAAAAAAGGGTTGAATAAGAATCAGAGAAGCTGCCACACACACTAACTAGCCTTCCTGTAGCCTCCAGGTATCTCTCCTGTCCTATCCTACGAAAGAAGCAGGAGTTAGAAGCCTCTACTCTGAAAGTTACTGCCCTTTTGAAGCAAGCTAGAGATTAACATGTTTGGAGAAGCCGTGGACATATCATGGGGGTTAGGTTCTTAAATGGGTGCCTAAGACCGAAAAGGTGTGTGTGGGGAGGGGGGACAGTCAGTTGAGCCCAGATGATGCCTGAGGTTGACCAGCAGTTTGTGAGGCACAATGAGGTGACTTAGCCTTCTACTCTAGTGCTTCAGATCATCTGAGGACCAAAGGAAATGGAGCTTCTGCATTTCAGGCCATGCCGTACAGCATGCCAATGGATGCACAGGAACCCCCCCACCCCTCAGCATTGTGAAAAGAAAGGCCCAAAGGACAGGCGGCCTTGCACAGGAACGAACCACAGCTGCTACTCCTGCAGAGTCATGGTGAGCTAGGAAAGGTCCCTTTTCATTTTGTTTTGTTCAAGATGGAGTTGTGTTCGTTAGAGTAGCCTCTCATTTGTTTTCTCTGTAATAGGGACAGTACAAGTTGCATTTGGGGACTCTCTAAGCCCACGAGATATGAAAAAGTGGACTATAAAATTAATAGATGCACTAATTCTGACTCAAGCTGGTTGAGTTGGGAATCTGAGATGGGTGCTGGGGTGCCGCTCAGTGGTAGAGCATTTATTTGTATAGCAAGGGCAAGGCCCTGGGCTTGATTCTTCCACTGAAAGGAAGAGAGGGAAAGGGAAAAGAGGAGGAAGGGAAGAGAAAGGAAAAGGAAAGGAAAAAAAAAGAAAAAAAATCAGAGATGGAGTGGGTTGTAGTATTGGTGTTCCATTCAAAGTCACCTCATTGTGCCTCACAAACTCCTGGTCAACCCCAGGCATCATCTCCAGGTAGTTGTCAGATGAAGTATTTGTCTTGTGCTTAGCAACTTGATAGGTTTCTTTACCATCTGGATCTTGGTTAGCTTAGCACTAAGCTCAATGGCCAGAGATGGCAGAAGTGAGGTCAAATTCACATCTTTCATCTCATGTCCACACTGGGTGAGGGTCCCCAAATGCAACTGTTAGTGGGAGACTCCTGCTCTATAACTAAAGTGCTTCCTTCTAAAAAATATGAGATTCAAGACTCAACAAAAGAACTTGGCCCAAATCACAACTACTTGGAAGTAATGAAGAAATCCTCCCTAGCTCAGGTCTTTGGAACCCCCAGGGCCTAAGTGGATTCATTACTTACTTGTAGTTTGATTAATCACAGCAGATAAATACAAAGTTTAGACGAAGGTGTACATTTGGGTGAATAGTGATATGGAACATTAAATGATGAACTAAAGTAACTATTTCAGCATTGCAAAGACTCTAAAAACTTAAAAGAATGAGTCAAAGACTACCAAAGAAACAGGTTTGCCAATCAATGTTAGTGTTCATTTTGGTTTTTGGTAATGCTGAGGATCAAACCCAGGGCCTCCTGCATGCTATGTTAACACTCTTCCACTGAGATACACCCCAACCTAAAACATAGGTTAATGGTGGATTTATTCATCTATGTGAGTGGTCCATAGACTATCACTACAGGCAAAAATCCTGTTTTTATAAAGTTTTATGGGAACACAGCCATGTTCATTGATTTCTGTATTATCCAAAGCTGCTTTTATGCTACAGTGACAGAGATAAGGAATTGCCACAGAGACCATCTGGCTTGCATAGCTAAAAATACTCTGACATTTCACAGGAAAAGTTTTCTAACCTCTGAACTAAGTCAGGACGAAACTAGGATAGAATAAAAGTGCTATGAACTAGTCATATTTGTTAGTCAAGATGGACAATTCTCAAACTGTGACTCAAAAAACTAAATCCTTTGGTTATTAAGTTATTCTGTAAAAGTGGATTCAAAGGACCAAGAAGTCTAGGAAAGTCTTGGAAAATGACTTACTAGAGGATTTATTGTCCTTCAATCTGTCAGTATGCACTAGGCATCTTCAAGTTGAAGTGCAGGGTATCATATTATACAGTATATATCCACCTATTAGATCAGTAATGTGCACACATAGAACTAAGCCAGTAGCCTCACAACGATCAGCAAGTTGTACTTTTACTACAACCATGGAGATGTGGAGGAAGATGGAAAGGAGAGCAATCCTGCCAAGACTAGGGAAAAAAATCATTTATTTTCTTTCTTGATCATTGCATATTTTATATATAAGATAAAAATAATCAAATTGTTCTCCTCCAAAAACCTAGCAGAGATCAACTCATCTATGGATGACCCCATCTCACGGTGGGGTTATAGCCCAATAAACTCAGTTGAAAATGTCATTTAAGTTGAAAATCCACTTAATACAACTGACCTATCACACATCTGAGCTCAGCAAGAGTACACTGTAGAGATGGGTTGTTCCCCATCATGATCACAAGGCTGATTGGGAGCTGTGGTTCACGGCTGCCACCCAACATCAAAAGAGAGAATCAGAATAAATATTGCTAGCCCAGACAAAGATCAATACTCAAATTTCAAAGTCCAGTTTCTAATGAATGTGTGTCACTGTCACACCACCATCAAGTCAAAAACTCCTTAAGTTGAACCATTGTAAGGTGGAAAATGTTTGTACTATAAAACTTCAGAAGACATAAATTCTTTCAGCTATACTTAGTGTATGGTACAATAAAGTGCCCTTCCTAGCCTAAACCTGGGTCTTTCAAGAAACCAAATGTGCCCTGCGATGCAGAGTAACCATGAGAGAATGGAGCATCCCTCTATGCAATCTTGTGCCCAGCATTTGGTGTATAATTTTAGCAGCTTTGCACACTGTGCCTTGAGTTTTTTGTTCCCATTAACTATGAGCTAAATGTCTGCTGGAGCAATTGTATCCCTTCTAGTGTTAACAAAAGAACATATGCTATTGCACTTGCATCTCATTAAGCTCTTCAAATATTAGAGTTGTAGGAGACTTGGTATTTCTACAGAAAGAAAAAATTAAGTGTATTCCCGTTAGCAGCATGAGACAATGTGTTGGTTATTAATATAAACTATTTGCAAATGAAATGTTCTATGACCACTCTTCCTTTTTAACTCAAAAGGTTAGAATCGCATGATAGCCAGCAGGCTGATGACCAAAGCCCCTACTCGGGACACTGTCCCCAAAGAAAAGATTCAGCCCACAGGAGTACAATCCACACTTCAAAGCATCCATGTCAGCTTGATCCAGTCAATCAGATGTGCTCCAGCAACAGAAATTCCTTGGCACTGAGTCCCAGGAATGGCTTTGACTCATTGGAAGTGTCCGAGAGCGCCATGGTTTAACCTAACCAGCTCTGGTGAAACTCTTAACTATGTCTACTATCCTGAGCCCATTCAGATTCTGCCTGTTTTAATTAACATAAGCACATTAAGGCGGGTGCTGTTATTCTCTCTCTTTTTCAGAAGGGGAAACTGAGGCAGGGGACAGGTAAAGGAGAGGGGTTGGGCTTAGATTTTGTGTTTTAATCATGCTGTATGGTCTCAAGTTTTGCTTTTCCTCCCAAGACTTTTTTTTTTTTTTAAATTAGTTACACATGACAGTACAATGATCTTGACATATCATACATTTGAATCAGATGGGATATAATTTCTCATTTTTCTGAGTGTACAGGTAAGACTTGTTTTTTTTTTTAATCCCTCAATTCCATGAACTATTTCAACATCCTTCTGACTCTTCTGCTTAAGCAATACAGAGTTGGTTTCTGTTACTTGCGACCCGAAGAAATTTAATGGAGAAAGCACTCCTCTCTTTTCCCAGTGAGATTTCTTCTGTAAACCACATCAAAGGATATCAAAGTAACCATCAGTAGCCACCATCAGTGCCTAAACTCTACAATGCAGAAATAGGTGGAATGTTACAGATGGGATCCCTGAAGTCAACATCACACCAACTATAGGTTCGCACCTACTCACTGCCCATTGTTAAAATTCTCCCCTTTTCACAACTTCCTTGCCAAAGTATCTCTGTCCCATTCAGCAGCTTACTCTATGATAGTAGAGTCAAGGCCAGTTGTTCATCTATCTGGGTGCTCAGAGCATCCTCCCAATTTCTGTTCCTCCTTCCATAGTAGGGAAAAGAGTTAAGCTAAATATGTCCCTTCGCAATTTCCTTTAGAACAAAGGTGACCTCTTTTGTCATAGCTCCTCAAAGATAATTTCTTTATCCAGAGCCTTTTGTTTGTTTTTTAATCTAATGTATACCAAGCACTTATCAAGTTGAGTATTTTCCTAAGTACTTTATCTGTATTAATTCTTATAAAGCCCTGAAAAAAATCATATGAAATGTTCTAGATGAGGAAAAGTGAGGCTAAAAAGAAGTGTCTTGATAGGGTCAAATTCAGGTGGCAGGTCCTAGAGAGGACATCCTCATTACTACCCAACCCTCTCACCTCATATTGGGGTCAGGCAACCAGGAAAATGTGCTGACAAACACATATTGTGATGAAGATAAAAATATTTATAATTACAAATTACATGCTCCAATTTAATAAAGCTGAAGAGAATTGCTCATTTAGGATCCAATTAATAAGAAATAAAGCAATGGCTCCCAAGCTGGAAAAGACAGTGACTCACTTTCTTTTCTCAAGCCTTAGAGGAAGTTTGAGTTCCCAGCAGGATAGTCCTATTCAGGAAAACTTAACAGTGTCTTTACTGTTTTGCTTTGGAGCTTAAATTTCCCCCAGAGGCCCATATGCAAGGTGAGGTTGCCAGCCTGTGGTGCTGTGAGGAGGTTGTGGAACTTTTGGGAGGTGGAGCCTAGGGGGAGGAAGTGAGGTCACTGTGGGTGTGTCCTGGAAGGGGATATTGGAACCCAAGCCCCTTCCCCTCTCTCTTTGCTTCCTAGCTACTGTAAGTAAGCAGTTTTCTCCATCACATGTCTTCACCATGATGTACTGAGCCACCTCAGGCCCAAAGAGAGAAGGACCAAACTGAAACCTCTGAAACCATGAACTAAAGGAAGCCTTTTCTCCTTTAATTTGACTGATCTCAAGTACTTTGTCATAGAAATGGACAGGTGACTAATACCCTGATTCACAATGTATAATCGAAGAACTAGAAATGAAAACTACAATAAATTCACAAGGCGAGGGGGATTGTTATTTGGAACATCATCAACCTGTTCACCTCTGTTTTCCAAACTTTTTTTCCTGGACCATAAAAGCCTAGTTTAAAAGTATATCTTCTTAAAAAACAAACAAACAAACAAACAAACATGTACTTCAGTTTAAAATGTTCAACATAACTCCGACTGCCATAATGTATTTCAAATCTACTTTCTGCACCAGCAATATATGAAATAAATAAGATTTGTGACTAAAAAATTGTTTAAAGAAACTTGGGAGACAGTACTCCAACTTGGTTTCTCATTTCCATCTTTGGTGAAGGAGTTTATCTTCAGCAACGAATTCATCTTCTAGAAGCTTCCACGTCACACAGTGATGTCACAAACAGACACTTGAGGAGACAGTGTATCTCTGGGCTTAAGGAGGGTTAACATTCTTCCAGGCTTCAATGTAAGCAGCAGGACTCACTGAACCAGCCTCACTGTCAGCAGCCAGTGTTATCAGCACAAATCTCAGCGTGGCAGGGCTGACTGCACTAGGACCACTCTGGAGCCCTGTTACACTAGTTGTACCTGGCAGGCCGTGTTGGCTCTGTGCAAAGATAAAACAAAAAGTCCCTGGGCAACCTCAGGCTATCTGTCTCGGCTGCACATGCTGCCGGCTGCAACTTTGTAGTTTATGTAAAAATAGTTGTTTTCTGATATGAAATGAAAGCAAGTGGAAGGGTAGCAAGCAGAGACCGCAGCTGAGAATGAATGTGAAACACAGAAGCCTGAGCTGAGAATTCTGATGGGTGAGTTGTTCAGTGGATGACTGACAGCCAGGAGGCAGCCACATAACTTGCCCTGATGTCTTGGTCAGTCAGTGTACACAAACAGTTGCTGCAGGTAGAAAGTGTTCCAAAAAGTGGAATATTATAATCTTGAGCAGATATTTTTTCTGCTCCTTATATTGACACTGAATGACTGCTTAAGTAGGACATAAAGTATTTATAATTTATACTTAAGTATTTCAGAATACACTTTTTCCTGCAAAACCACATGCACAGGGGCTCAGTGATACAGCAAGTGAGCAAATGCTTAGTATTCATGCTACCCACTTCTCTTCCATTAAAACAAACAATCAACTGCACATTTTAGATACCTGATACTAATTTTTTTTAGTTGTAGTTGGACACAACACCTTTATTTCACTTGTTTATTTCTGTATGTGTTGTTGAGGATCGAACCCAGGGTCTGGTACGTGCAAGGCAAGCGCCCTACCACTGAGCCACAACCCCAGCCCCCTGATACTATTTTTTGGTTGGTAACAAGTTTCTTCTTTCTCATTCTTCCTTTTCATATATGGATTCATGGTCACCTATACTATATCAACACTTTTTTTTTTTTTAACTATTGCTAGGAGTTGAACCTAGGGCCTCACACACTCACTGGACAAGTGCAATACTGCTGAGCTGCATTTCCTGCCCTACACTATCAACTTCTGAACTTTGTTTAAGAATCTTTAAGCTGATTGCAGTGGTGCATGTCTCTATTCTCAGCAGCTCAGAGGCTGAGAGAGGAAGATTGCAAGTTCAAAGCCAGGCTCAGCAACTCAGAGATGCCCTAAGCTAATTTAATGTGACCAAAAATCTTTAATGTTAGATTTCTTTAGAGAATAGTAGTCATCTACTCTTATGAAAAAAAAAAATTACAAACCAATCTTAAGTTGCAAAGGACAATTTTTCCTAAGCCAAAGTAGCAATTATAAAATTAAGCATTTCTCCTTTTCTTTAAAGCCAAATAAATATATAATGGGCTTAATATGTTTTTCTGTATTTACCTAAAAGTTTAATGATGGAAATGTAACAAAAATGTGAAGATATTAATTTCTTCTTCTTGAGACTGTGTTCGTTTTCTAGCTTTTAACTATTATATTTTGAAAATATTTTAATTTTGTAAAATTCCAATAATGGAGGTTGGGATGGGCTCTTTCCAGCTAGCAACTCCAGAACAAAGTTAGAAAACAGAGAGAGGGAGAACAAGAGGTTCTTTGGACAGGAAATACTCAATCACTGCCTGGCCTCTCTGTTCCACATGTGCCCTGAGAATTGGGATGCTCCCAAGGCAGAGGGTAGGAACTGCATCCACAGACTGGAACAAAATCCATAATGTCACCTGTCAAGCTCTGGGATTTGACAGATAGTGATGAAGTTCCTAACAAGGAGGACATCAGAATTAAGGGATATCTAGAGTTATTCTTAGAGCTCTCCTGTCAGAACAAATGTGTGATTTTAATTAAGATTGGATTTTATTTGGGGGACACAGTGGTATGTGCCAAGGAATATTTCCCTCTTCAAAGGCTCCCTTACTTTGGTGGATAGTAATATTTACTGTTGTAC
Source organism: Urocitellus parryii (assembly GCF_045843805.1). Classification (NCBI taxonomy): domain Eukaryota; kingdom Metazoa; phylum Chordata; class Mammalia; order Rodentia; family Sciuridae; genus Urocitellus; species Urocitellus parryii. The sequence continues at coordinate 61,825,512 of NC_135537.1, forward strand.
ACTTTCACCAGGGACAAGGGAAGGTGGAATCTGTCAAGTGAGCAGAAGATGTTCCAAAGCCTAGGCTTGAAATCACCAGGAAACATCTTTCTCATCCTCAAGGTATAAGAACTGCAAAACATTCCATGGAAAATTACTGAATGCATTTAAGAGAAGTTGAGACCAGAATTTCTTCTGAGAGGAAATAAAAATAGGAATAATGCCCACAGGTAAAGCCAAGATGGGGCTCTGAGGCCAATGGCCTTTCATCATGGCCTTGTCATTCAACTTTCCAGCCACTGGATATGGTCAAGGGCACAGACAAGGGGATAACCCAAATATTCCTTTAAATCTGGGATCACAGATCTCGATTCTTCAGTCATTAATTTTGTCCTTTTATATAGTTTGCATCCTCCATTTATTAGTAATTGTACTATCAGCAATTCTGGTATCTTCTGTGATGACCTAAGGGGGAAAGCATCTTACCAAGCTTTGTTCAGAACACAGAGATGAGCACTCTGCCTGAATGGGTGGCCTGTTGCCATAGCAGCATAGAGTGTGGTCTAAGTATAGAGTTTGTGAAATGTTCTACCCATGGAAGAAGTTTTCAAAAATAGAACAGAGCCTATTCTAACCTAAATCCACAACATTTTCTTGCCAGTATCTATCAGGGGTTTCTAGAAACCTGAGAGAAGACTGGAACAGCCAGACAGCACAAAAGTCAGTCACTGAAAATGGCCATCATTCTTGGTCAGTCATTTTTCTTCTGTGAAGCCCCAGGTGAAATGATCACTCTTCTGTAAAAGACAGATGTTTGTCTATAAAAGTCTGCCTTTCTGGGCACTGGGGTTGTGGCTCAGCGGGAGAGCGCTTGTCTTGCACCTGTGAGGCCCTGGGTTCGATCCTCAGTACCACATAAAAATAAATAAGCAAAATAAACGTATTGTGTCCATCTACAACTAAAAAAAAATTAAAAAGACAATGTCTGCACTTCTGGAGGAAGCTCAATGAAGTGGCATGATAGTACCCAAGAAGTGATGGTCTCAGAAATAATCAGTGTTGTGATGAAGGAGAAGAAGATGAGACTATTCAGATTTGTACAATGAGGGAATGTGCAGCAGGTACACACACACATACACACACACACACACACACACACACACACAAGCACATATATCCACAAAGGAAAAAAGGATAGTTAAGTCATATATCTATATATTGTAGCTTTCAACATCAACTGTTTGTGTATGTGCGTGTGTATGCACATGTATGTTATTAAGGACTAAATCCCTAAGGGCCTGTTTGAAACTCCAAGTCCTGCAGTAGTAGAAAAGTCCTATTGTGTGGAATGTTGACTTTCTGTCCTGACATGACTGCTAATTCCCCACTGCTAACCTCGAAGTACACCCAATGGCAGATGTTCTGTGATAGAACTGGGTTACACATATGAGGACACATGTAAAGTAGGACATAAAATTTTAAATAGATATTAAATCAAACAGAGGTTCTAAGGTGTTTCCTAGTCCTTCAGAGGTGACCTAAAAAGAGTTTGTTTCAGGAGAAGCTGTGAGCCTCTCTTTTCTCATCTGGATCCTCATCCCACACAGCTGGCTCAATACCCTGAGATCACAGCAGGAGCAGTCCACCTGTCCAGGGTGGGGGCCATCCAGATCACTGCCCTGGAGACTAGAGGAACCAATGGCTTCTTTTTACTTTGTGGTCACTTCAGACACCTTCTTCCTTACATTCTATCCTCTTCCAATGTCACTCCCCCTTCTTTATACCCTATGCCCTTCCATCACTGTGTACATTACATTGAGATTCAATACATTATTTATACAACAGTCTGTGCTATTGGACTATGAGCACTTCAATGGCACCACTTTAGTTCATACACTTACTAAGTAAAGGTTGTATAAATTTCTAACCTTTCATCACCAGTATCATCACTTCCATATCCTCTGCCACTTTATTTAAATCTCACTTGAGGAATAATTGCTATGATAACAGCAATACAGTTCTAAGAATATAACATTTATTGCAAATCCCAATTTAGTTCCTAATGTGATTTATTTGTTTTGCATAAGCTAAACGCCAATGAGTAGCTCCTTCATAAAACAGAGGCTAGAGATTTATTTCAAAAAGGCAAAATTTCTACTTTAATTTCTCAAAGACAAAAAAGATTTTCTGAAATTTTGCTTAGGCACCCCCAAATTTCTTCTGATTTGACCCTTAAGAGAATAAATTGCAAACTAACAAACAAGAATGTATTCAAAAAGCGAAATAAGACTGTAAAATGACAATCACCTTGTCTCACTTTAATGTCACCATGAGTGTTACTTATTATTTATATAAAACTGAGATAATGTAGAGAGCACATGGGTACTGTTCATCAAGATCTCTCCACCTCTCTGCATAACAGAGACACTGAAAGAACATGGTTCAACAGTAAAGCTAGAAACACACACACAAGTGATTACCTCCAAAATGGAAAAATAAATGTGTTCATTTCATGTTGTAAAATATGGCGAATTGGAGGATAGAAATCAGACCCATCCTTTCATATGCTGGTCATCTTTTCCATCTTGAAAAATACACTTTAGCATTTTGTACCTCAGTGGCTGATGTTACTTGCTTGAATGAATCCTTACCAACAGGTAAAATATCATTTCGATTACTTTGTGCCATTTCAAAACCGAGGTGACTCACTCAGTAATGAGATAGAGTAAAAAGCAGTTGTTTTTAGTGGGTTTTTCCTGGGGCTTGGAATCATTTTAATTTACTTGTCCCAGATGCCACATTTCATCTAGTTGGTATTCCCTCCGTTACCGGGCTTCTTTCTCCTTACTCAATAAATATGGAAATCTATTCCTCGTCCAGTTTGAACATTGTAATTTTTATAGCAGTTTTACTCTTTCTGACAAGCATATTTCCACTCTTCTTTTTAGTCCTGGAGAATGTGAAGAAATGCACTTTTTCTTGAAAATTCTTGCATGTGTAACATATACTTCAGGGTTTAAATTTTCTGCATGCATTGTTTAATTAGTTTCTACAAAAAAAGACCTCACAAATGTTCTCTCCACACCAGGAAACGGAGCAGAGATAGATGTTGTGGAATGAGGAGGGCTGATCTGGCTGAGACCAAATTCAATTTCTAAGTCCAGTTTTAAGGTGCTTCCCTCCCTCTCCTTTAATTTGAGAGGAAGAGCAAGCCTAGAACAATATTCTATCTCAGAATCATAAAGGTTTCAGACCTATACACAAATTCGATTAGAATCATTTACCTTTCTTGAAATCCCTTGTAGAAAAGACAAGTTTAACAAGGGCAGTAAATGAGTAAACAAGTAATTTAAAAATTAATGATACATTAAGACAATGCTCCTTCTTTATAACTTTGTCTCGCTTCTTTGTATCCTTTAATGACTCAGCACCTCTTCCTGTACTTTTTATGATTTTTAAAAAAGATTTGCTACTTTTGGTACTGAATTATATCAGTGTGCTCTACTAGGAGAAAAACATGACATGAAGAATATTTATGGGCAGATATGCTGTGGCTCCCCCTTTCAGACCCAGATAGCTGTGGTGGTGGCTTTCCTACCTAAGAGTTTTTAGAAATGCATGACTACATGAAACTCACATCTTCCTACGTGTAACCAGAGCGCAACTGGATAACCCCTATGACCTCACCAAAATACATGGGACTGTCTCCAATGCAAAACACAGGTTTTTCCTCCAAGTGTTCACAGAGAGAAAGATCCAGAAGCCTATTAGGTAAGAAAGGTATTTACAAGCATATTTGATAAGCATTGTACCAAGTGGAGAGCTACAGAGAAAGAGATCGTTATGAGTAGCTCAGAGAAACAGAATCAAGGAGAAAAAAAAAAAAAAAGCCAGGCTGGAGAGCCTTGGATTAGAATTTGAACTGGTTTTATTGTTTCTATACTGGGGATCTAACCCAAGACCTCATGCATTCTAGGCAAGCGCTCCAACACTGAACTATGCACCCAGCCTAACATTTTAATTATTAATCATAGCAGTCTAAAAGATGTATCTGTTCCCCAAAAATTAGGAACAGAGATTAAAAACTCATTGCTTACAAAGATTCTAATAACTGAAACAATCAATTCAGATAATTTGTTTTGAATATGAAAGTCCAAAGGCTAAACTTGATCTGAAATAATAGGATAGCTTGAGTGCAAAAAAAAGAGGTGAATTGTCTATGATTTCTGAATCCTTCCAACAGAACACACTCCAAAAATCATCAGTTACTAATTTATTTTATTAATTCAGTTCAATCTGTTACTTCCTAGACCTACCAAATGTTTTCTTTGGCATTACATTTATAATCAAAATGTTTGCTTTAAAATTAAAACATTTGTTTTGGTGACATGAGTTTTCAAGAGCAGCTGAAATTCCCAGTAACTGAAAAGAAACTAAATTCGAATTATTTAGAGTATTTTTTTTTCAACTCATTGGTAACCAGACTAGCATTAAGGGAGAACAAGATATTTTTGCTTTTGAGATTATAGACATGACTGGGGAAAAAAATTTAAAAACAATCCAAATGGCCAGTTCATTAAAAATAAATCTGGTGAGCCATGCATGGTGGCTCATGCCTATAACCCCAGCAAATCGAGAGGCTGAGGCAAGGGGATTGCAAGTTTGAGGTCAGCCTGGGAACTTAACGAGAGACCAGGTCTCAAAATCAAAAATAAAAGGCACTGAGGATGTAGCTCAGAGGTAAAGTCCACAGGGTTCAATCTCTAGTACCACCACACACACACACACACACACACACACACACACACAGAGCCTAATGAAGTCCAAAAACAAATGATGAAAGCTGAATTATTTGATCCTTGGAACATCAGTAAATAATTTTAAGAAGAAAGAAGAACTTAAAGCACTACGATTTATATCATTTGAAAATAAATATTAAGGATCTATGGTGCAGCCAGTCAAAAAAAAAAAACAACTAAGAAATAAAGTTGACAAAGTATTTGTCTGAAAACTAGAAAACAGGAGCTAAAGGGATTGTCCAGACTGTGATAATACTGCAGACCCCAAAGGAAGTGGGGAGAGATGGAATTGCTGGGGTTAGTGGCCACCTAAGGCATATTTTGATATGAAACATGAATTTTACATAAGAGGTTTGCTCACTTATTAAGGTGAAATGCTGATGCAGGACATAACTGAAAGGGTATAGATTCAAACAGGATTGTGTCAATGTGTAACAAAGACAGGCAGAGGAAATCACTGGAGGCAACTGTACCCTAGATGGAGCAGCCAGGTGGTATCTGTTTTTTTAGAAAGAGGTATGAGGAGCTATCAAGTCAGATTCACAGTGTGACTCAGGGGAATTTCTAGAGAAAAATCAGATTTGTTAACTTGAATGAGTTGCTATTATGTCATGGTTGGGAAGAGACAGTCAAGCCATTTTATATGATCCACATAGAAGCTGATATGATAGACACAAGAGGGGTTGCACTGATTTTAATATTCAAATTTAAAACTTAAAATAATGTCAAAGTATTTTTCTTTAGGATTCTACAAGAGCAGAAATCAAGACAGGAAGATGAAGGTGAATGGGAATCTAAATGTTTAATCAAAATACAAGTAGAATTTTTTTTAAACACAATTGGGTACCCTTAAAAATGTCGTGTCTTTACAGGGAGTAGAATTTGATCTAAAGAGATCCACTAAGTATACGGTAAAAGAGTGGGAAATCCTTGGGAGGAAATGAAAAGAATGGATGTATATATTCAGTTCTTGCAGATAATAGCTGTGGGGGTATAAAATAAAGCTAAATCAAATTGATTGGCAGCAGGGGAGAAGTGATATTAAAGAGAAAGTGATAAGAAAGGAAAATTGTGTCTATGGTTATACACTCTAGAAATAATAAAGTAATTATATCGAAGACACTATGGGAATACCCAGCCTGTATAAAGAGGTGCTAGAGGCTAGGTGAATATTATTTAAAGTTCATTGGAAAAATGAGCTGGATGCTATAGAAAAATGCAATTAGATATTTTACTATCAGAGAGATTTATAATTGACTCCAATTTTTTTTCTTATAAAATACCTTTTAGATCAACCCAAGAGTACCAGAATTTTCTTGTTTAGAAAGACTTAGTTTGGCTTTGGATCTTTTAATTTTAATTCCACTACCAAAAGGTGTAATTAACTTGACTCAGATGATTTAGCATAAGTTACTTAGCAGAGAACTTACTCCAGATCTGTATTGCCTTGAATCTTTTATTATTGTCACATGAAGAAACTAAATGTTGAAAAATTGTCATGTTTGTTCTCTGATTGGCAATACTACATCAGTAGCCAGAAACATACACTTTAACAATTTCAAAACCCCACTACAGATGAAATTCTCCTTTGTCACATATGACTTTCAGATTAAAAATTCAAAATACTAAGTAAAATGCTAAAGTAATTCAAGAAATTAAATTCAAACCAGACAATTCAGTTATGAAATGTGAAGGTGCTTTTTTTAAAAATCTAATTTGTATGTCTTTCTGTCTACCTTACCACTAACCTATCTAGTGTCTCTAAGCCAGAAAGAGAATATGAATTCACAGTAGAATTATGAGAGCAACCTTAATATGATTGGTGATTAACGCATACACAAGAGAAATATCTGTAACAGTATCTCAAGCAGAAAGAGATCTGCTAACCATCTGCAAGAACTAAGATGAATTTTCATCAGCTTCCATTCATTCACCTCCAGTGTGGCCTCAAGGATCTTTCCCAGGTTATTGGTGTTTAGGACAAGTGTCAAGCTCTGGTTGTTCCAAGGTAAACTGTGATGCTGATTCATCCAAGAATCAACTACAGCTTTCTAACAGTTGTTTTTGTTTTTCCTCTCCTAAATCTATACTAACACTTTTATGAGTTAAGTAATATTAAATATGGGTGGTCTAGTGTTTTCACTTCTACCTGACACATACCTCACCCCTAAAAAGCTATTCTCAGAGACAGGCAAAATCTAAGAATGGGAAAAGCCATGTTAGCAACTCACTGCAATTCATCCATCATCAGTTTTGATTGGAATTGACAGGACTGAGTATAATTGGGTATATGGTATTTTGTACCTTACCCAGTTTTGTGATCACTCCAGGATGCAAATAAGTGCCAGTTATTGGTTTTATTTTATTTATTTTTATTTATTTTTTGAAGACTATATTGGGGTCTTTTTATTTTTATTTATTTTTTTTCAGAATAACAGGCATGAGTTTATTGAAGGTATAGAACAAGGGAAAGGGACACTTTTAATGGAGAGAGTGGGTCCTCTCAGAAATGAGAGTTTTTGTGAATCGTCTGCACTCCAGTTTTATTGGAGTGTCCCAGAGGAGTTTCAAGAGAGTCCCACTCAGGACCACATTTTGGCTTTTGAATGACACCTGTATGATTTCAGACTATAAAGTTCCCTTGGCCATAAAAATTCTAGGTCACTTTGGCCCTTGTTGACGTGTTCACATTGGAATTTTTTTTAAAGACAGTCCTGAATTTGAAGATAAAAAATAAGGACCTCTACAGATAAGGATCTACTAATGGAACAAAACAAGATTAAAATACTGTTTTGGGGGCAAATCTGGTTTGCTTTTTAAAAGAAATGTTATTATATTCAAGAAGAAATAACTATAAATTTGGTCAGATAAAAAAATGAAAGATTCACACTGTTAGCTGCAAAACAAAAACAAATAGCAAACAGAAAAAAAATAAATGAAAAGATAGTCATAGGAGAAACACATCTTATATATAAGTGGGCCTGAGCAACTTTCCACTAATCAATGAAAGTCTCTATTTTCAAAAATCCTTGACAATGGTATGATGAAAAATACCAAAATATTTTATTTAAAAATAAAAGCATGTAATAATATGAAACACCAACAATTTAAAATGTCTTCTATGTATTTAATATGTATATGATACCACCAGGTAAGTAAAAATTACATTTTTTTTGTTTTGTTTAATAAGTGGAAAAAAACAGTAAAGGGCCAGTAAAATAAATATCACAAAATGATCTTTCTCAGCAGGAATAAATTAATTATTAACATTAAGCAATTCAGCTGCAGAATAAATGCACTAGAGTTCACATCAACTGAAGTCATTCTTGATGTTCTTAAATTGTTAGAAATGGTGCCTCAAAATGAATAGAAAGGGATGTGTACATACAAAAAAACACTAGCACGGAAAATTCCATTTCTTTCCATTGAAACCTATATCACATTGAAGCTTTAATCTGTTTTCTTATTTTTAACATGAGGTCTTTGATCAGTTTTTAATAAAACTGATCTTTGGTTTTATCTTCTTTCAAAAATAAATGGATGTGATTCATTTTAAATAAATAATGGATCAAACTTCCAAACATGTTTATATATTTACTCCTCTTCAAGCAGTTACAATGTTTGTTGCACTGACTAGAAACAAACAAACAAAAACCCTATTCTGTTATTTCAATTAGAAAAGAACTTGAATGTTATTATTTTCAATGCCTCTCTCTCCTCACTTGGTGACTTATGTATAGCCAAATAAGAATTGAAATGTTTTCTTTTTCAGATGTGATTGAAGAAAATATTGTGTTACCATGACTCCTCAGCTGTGAAGTTCTTTATTATATCTTATGTACTCTATTCTCACCTGAGCCCAGTGCATTCTCAAAGTGCCATTAGCAATGAGATTTTAATGAGTGCCATAAGGAAGAGAGCACTGCAGTCTTTATGGAAGTTCAGAATTCATGATGATTATGGAAAAGCACAACACAAGATTTTTTTTCCCAACAATGAAAGGCAAGAAAGGAAAAAAAAAAAGAATGAATAAAATGTTTGGATTTTCCGATGTTAAATGATTGAAACAGTTTCTATTTAAATGCAAATTTGACTTTTTAAAAGATGGGACTACCCGTAACTGCACCCTAAATGGTAAAATGAAAATCAATTTGAAATATGGGATGAATAAAGTATATGTGGACTTTCTGGGAATCATTTTTTATTATGAAAACCCTGATGTATTTTCCTTTGCTCAATCCATCTTAGACTTTGGACAGTTATGTTTAGGGTGAAATGCAAACATTTTTAAAAATTTATTTAAGCACAAACATGATCAGCTCACCAGCTTTCCTTTTTATTAAAGTCGGATTCCACGAAATCATGATCAACAGGATGATGTATGTAAAATACAAGACCAAAAATAAGAGTTTAACTGCAGCATTATAATGACCAATATTCACTACGTGGTTTTTTTTATGATGTTGGGGAAATCACTTTTAAGAAATGGAAATCACTACATTCTATCGATTCAAGAACAGAATCTTCAGACATAAGTCAGCAGAGTTGACACTTTCAAATACATAAAATGTGACATCTGCTCTTACAAATGCACTATCCAGGCTGTAAATCATCAAAGAGAAAAACAGTTCAATGTCATTTCAGCCACTGTAAGCTATGGTTTACAACTGAGAGATAAAAATAGTCATACCGTCTCTATGACATCTAAACCACTTTTCTATTGCAGTATTCCATGTTCTAATTTATCTTTGTGGTTGAACAACACACAATCAATTGTAAGCAACTAGTGTAGTTTGATTCTAGTCAAGTGCAATTTTCTATAGCTTTATCTTTCCCCCCACAGAGGTGACTTTGAGAAATATCCACAAAACACTATCTCAATTTTTGTGGTTGAGTTGGCTTTTATGTCAAGCTGTGAGCCATCCTTCTGGGCTCACATATGGCACTCATCCATGCATTACATTTACATTTCATGAAACAGAGACTTCAACACTTGTATGCATTATAATAATTAAAGATCTGTTACAAACTAGAATAAAATGACTTACTAAATTTAAGATTAGAAAGAGCATGGGTTTGAAGTAAGGTTGTTCACGGCCCACTTTTATTGTTGTTTTGTTTTTTGGTACGAAGCTATGCCCTCAGCTCTTTTTATTTTTTTATTTTGGGAGAGAGTCTTACTAAGTGTCTGAGGCTGGCCTCAAACTCACAGTCCTCCTGCCTCAGCCTCCCTAATCACTGGGATTATAGGCATGTGCCAACATCCCTGGCTTCTCTCCATTATTATCCATGAAAATTTGGGGAGATTACTTAATCTCTCTGAGACTCAAGTAAATTGTCTGAAAAATAGGATAAAATTCCTATCTTTCAGGAGCAATTTTAAAGACTGAAACAAAGTAAATATCTAATACAGTGCTAGACACATAGTCCAGACATCATGGTAATTGGTGACTGTTATTATTCATTTTTTTATTATTATTATTAACCTAATAACATCTAATACTTTTCAGTGGGCACAGTAAATAACAGTATTTGTTCACTTATTCCAGCACTAAAAGAAATCTAATTTGTAGCCTATGCCTAGATTATGTGGTTGTGTTTTGATTCTATTTTGCAAATAATGCTATTATTTAAATATTTTCAGAAATTTATTTCATGTAATCTCAACATGAAAATGTCATTCTTATAAGTGGATTTTAATTTTTACCAATGAAAATTATCACAAGTATTACAATTATAAATTATTTAAACATGGTAAACTTCTAAATAAGTCTAAAAAGAAGGTGATACTTTCTACAAATTCATAACAGTTAAAAAGCAGTCTTAATTGGAAAATGAGATCCTATATAATAATGGATTCTTACACATACATAATTGATCCATATAAATAATGGATTCTTATGTATATAAATAATGATGCTACTAATCACACTGTTATGTTTATTAAATAATAACATTATCTTGGAAAAGTAAGAATTATTACAATAATATTTAACTATATAGTTTTTCATTACAATTTACCAGAAGTATAGCCATTAGTCTCCAAATTTTTAACTTCTTTCTTTCTTTTTATTTATTTTTTTTAATGATCATGAAACAACGGAGAAGGGTCTGCTAATCAAATTGGCTTTGGGATTGACGGACTTGTTCAGTGACAAACTTCTTGGAATAGGAACACTTTGTCTTTTATGTTTTCTCCACCTACTGCAGGGAAGCTCAAAGCCCAGTCTACTCATGTCCACCAGTCCCTTGGCTGACATTGAAAGAAAACTGCTATCCTGGGTGGATTTAAGGCGTTAACTTAGCAATTCAATGCAGTTTCTTTCTCAGATCAATTATTTATTAGTACACACTCCAGGGTGTGAACTTGTCAGATTATTGTAGGCACAGCCTTTGGCTGCCCTCCATGCCTCAGTTTATCAAAAGCACACACAGGCATTGTGGAACACACTCCTTGTCATGTGCTCACACTTATGGATCCATTTCCCATGAATTCCTGATTGTCTATAGTGTTGGAATAAGCATGGCAAAGCTTGTCACTTTCATTTGTCAGAAAACAAATGTCTGGGCGTTTGTTTATGTTTTAGATGCATTGTGTCTGTGCTTCTTTTACTTAGTAAAAGAAAATGTCTTGTACATCCCTCCTAAGCCTCTGGTCTTTGCCCACGTATGCAGGAACATATATTATGAGGCTCCTGAGGAGGAACAAAAGGTATGGTTTCAAAAAAAGCCAGGATGCTCTTTTGCTAACTCACTGGGTTCCTTTTCGGGCTTTTATAGTAATTCTATGCCCTGATGGATTTACTTTCCCTTTTGAAAAAAGTAGCTTCTGCTCTATTATGATGGATGCTTTCACTGGAGGAAGGGATAGGAGGAGAAGGCAGAAAATAGTTGTGACTGGGCACATGCATGCTCACATGTTTTTGATCCCTTTAGGTTCTATAATTCCACCACTACTATCAAGGACTAGATTGCAAATTTATCAAGAACCAGTGTCTCGTCTTTTCTGTTCTTATATTTCATACAAAGGACTAATATATATCTTATCCTCTAGCAACATTCATTAAATGTTAACTTAATATTGACAGCAATACCAGCAATCTTCTTTTAAGCATAATCTGAAACTTGGGACTTAGGTACTCTACTGGTCTTTAATTCTTTAACAACTAGTTGTAAACATTTAACCGAATTTAGAATAACTGGATCTTTTTGAGCACAAACCCCCAGATCAAAAAAATAGCTCTTGGAGAAAAGGAAAATATATTTAAATGCAAGTATTTAACTGTCTCATTCAATGCTCAAATTCTAAGTTCTTCTCTGCAGCCTCCTTTCTAACTCTAGAATGGACAGATTTCTTAGTTTTCATAAAGAATAATGCTGAGGACTAGGGGCTATAGCCCAATGGTAGAGTCTTCACTTACAAAATAATAATAATTGTTCTAATTACAATAATGCTAATCACAGGCATGCACTTACTGTACAGTTATTGATAGAATGAATCCCATTGGGTAACAGTATCCCAGGTTGCAAAGGCTAAAATATGCCAGAAATGCTTAACACCCCATGCTTAACAATAGTGCATTCCCCAATCCCTTTCTCTCTTCCATTACCCACAAAAACCCCCACTACTTCTCTAATGTTCTCAGAGCTGTCAAAATCTCCACTGCTCTGTTGAAAAATAAGGTAGCATCATCATTTTTTTCAATTATGCCAACATTTTTATTATATGCTATGTCTTTTGACATAGTTGGATGAAATTCTTTTCTTGAAAAATTAATTAAATCTATTGAGAATGTGTCTAACATAGGAAGAAAACCAGAGAACTGTTCCTCACAAACAGAGCTTAATGTAAACTCTAAAGCATTTCATAAAAAACAGTGTGTGTAACTAATTTAGATGGAGGATGGGGGTCTAAACTAGCTACTGAAATTTAAAAAACAGTGCATCAAATAAATACAAACCAAGGACCTATGTTAAAAAATGTATATATATGAAGGGATGCATACTGTTCCGTTGAAATTAGAAATCAATGAAGAAATTTTGAATGATGATATCTGAGTGATGTAATCTGTTTCCTACGAAACCACAATTTCAGTAGGAATGAATACTATTGTTAAATAAAAAATAAAAATTCTTTTAGTGCTTTCTAGAGTAATATATGGAGAATATAAAAATAAATAAAGTAATGTTTGGCTTTTGAGGATAAACTATTATCATTCTGTCCATGAAATTATATGATATACTGACATTATTTAAATATTATTTAAAGATATCAAAACACTGGGGTAATGGCAATTCTGACATCTTCTGTCAATCTGGGATAACCAACTAGGAAAGTTTATGTGAGGGTTGGAAGCTATGACTGAAAAGCTTTCTTTCTTAAGATAATCCTACTTGTTTTCTAATTTAATATGGCTATCTTTTTTTCAAGCACTTGTCTTTCACCTGTTCATGTTGAATTTAAATTTGAATTCATGGTTGTTTTGACCTTCAGAATAAAGCATGCCACATATTTTTTTTTTCATTTTTATAGACTAATTTTTTTACCCTTATCAATTTCTTTTATCACAGGAAAATTGCTTTAATTGGAGTGATTTCCATTTCCTCGGGCCAACTGGTAAAAGGCCGGTTGAATTATCTGTTCATTTGTTTGGATGGAGGTCTAAGCTATACATACATATTTACAAGTTATCTTAATTGTCCAAGTTTTGAGACTAATGTAGGCTGAATATCTTGAAGAAATTGTTCAGGTCTAAATCGATGTCTGTGTGACAAGATTATTAACAGATAAAAAATAAATGAGAAACAGTGGGGGTTCTATTAGATGTAGTTACCTTTCAATAAAGGGGAAAAAAATCTGCACTCACTCCAACTATGTCCTGCAGGAGGCGCTGCTGAGCAGTTTATTTGCCCTTAATGCTAGGTCTGCCTGTCCTAAACCCTAAAAGGACTAGTGCCACATGCTTAGGCTGCTTGAGGCAGATGCCTCCAAATACCACCCCTGGCCCCACCAAGAAAAGAAGGATTGCTCTTGAAAGTCCACGAGACTTTAAGACCACGAGGGAGTCCTGCAGGGTTCAATGTATTGCCATGATCTCAGAGGAGTCTCAATGTTGAGGCTTCCTCAGTGGAAGCAAAACTTCTCATGGTGGCTGTCTTTTGACATTTTCTCTGGAAATGTCAGCAAATCACCTGTCAGGCTGTAAATATGGCCTGAATCACATCCATCAACAAGTTACTTTCTCAACAGAATTTAGCACATTACTAATTGGTAACTATTTTGGTTTAAAGCTTATAAACATGTTGTTTGTGATCAAGAAAGGGAGGATGGGCCCAGGAAGACTTCAGTAGATACTACATTCCAGCTCTCTTTTGGTTTAAATTTTTAATCTTTCTTCCCTTCCTCCAGTCCTTTTTCTGCCCTTTCCTTCCTTCCTTCTTTCTTTTCTTCTTCCTTCTTTAATTTCTTCCTCTCCTCCCTTCCCTTTCTTCTTTCTTAATGAATGAGAGTTTTCAGAAACATTCACTCTCATCTTCTATCATGGTTCTTCAATATTCTCCTTTCTTTCCCATACTATTTCTCTTCCACAATCTATGATTTTCTTTTTCTTAATTCTCCACGATGAGGCAGAAGATTTCTTTTTCTTTCTTTTAAAGGCTCCTTTCTTTTCTCTATCCCAAACTCTAACCATGACCTTGGAGCAATCTAATAAAAAGTTATCAACTCTCAGTCTTGCTCTTTGTGTTGCCAATTAATCTTACCAGCAGCCACTGTACCAACAAAGGGAAATGCATTTGGTGGTTTTTATTTTGGGGGTTTGTTTTGGTAAATTTATTTATTTACTTTTGGTAAATAAGATATTTTTGTTTATTTCTTACAAATTCAAAATGTATTAAAAAACCGACCAGTTGGGAGTAATCTGTAATCCCATTTTAGAATAAACAAGAAAGGAGAAGAGAATATCTTATCTAAATTTGTTATTTTTTAGTTTGGAAGTTTAGAGTGCTGTAGGCTTTCTATGAGAACTGTAGTTCTGACTTTTAAAATGATCTTCAAGGGTCATATCTAAGATATAAAATAGTGAAAACTTTGTAAACAATGACTCTTGGTTCTTCCATTTAAGTTGTTGTGAAATCTTGGACCAGTTACTTAAAATCTGGAAGCCTGAATTTTCTCATGAATAAAATGAGGATAAAAAAGAGCACTTAATCAAAAGTTCAATGCCAATACAGTGAGTAAAATACTTAGTAAGTTTCCTAACACTCAAGAAACAGTTCATAAATGTTAGCAATTATGGTGGTGATTATTAATATTACACGTTAAAGAGACCATCACAGAAGAATATAAAAATCAGAAGAGATGGCTGAAGTATTTTTGGTGGGGAGTCGCTGATGAGATAATATTAAAATATTGTGTATAATTTTAATGGTCAAGGGGCCCATTGAAATAGAAATGTGAAATTCGCCCACCGCAATCACTCTAGCTTTCCCTCCATGCAGTGGGTTCTAATGGGACTGAGCCCAGCTGTGTCATCTGATCACGGTATGAGATCATGAAAGCCATTTAACCTTTCAGAGCCTTGGTCCTTACCACCCTCTTCAATGAAACTGGGATAATAATACCTACCACACAGTGTTATCATGAGGATCAACTCTAATAATGCATTTGACAATGCTTTATAATGAGTCAAGTGCCATTACACTCAATCGAGATACACTAGGAGAACACAAGTATATTTCTCCTACAGTCACAACTCCTATTAAAAACAAATGGGAGTTAATTGAAAAGATTGGCAGGGTTTTTGACAAAGGATCATTGTACATGTCAACTCCATTAGCCTCTCTTGCACTGTCCCGGTTGCTGGAACATGGGCCCATTTGCATAGCAGTATCAACATCCTGGCAAAGTGATAGTAAGAAAGGGGGTTTTTCTCATCACTGCTTTGGGAAATGAAATAAAGCCAAAGCCTCTGGGAATAGAAGTTTGCTGGGATAAAGGAAGAACTCATGGAAAAACCATGAAGTTAATTTCAGGTATATTGTATTTTTTAGATCCTTTTTCACTTGGCTCATGGAACATGTCAGGCTTGACAATTACACATAATTTATCTAAAGAATATAAAGATACAGGTAGTAACTGGACATTGTTTAACAAAAGCCCAGGTAACAAAGAGACCTAAGATTAGCCTGCCACCAATGTGATTTCAATCCATCAAAAACTCTTTCTCTTGGAGGAAAATCCTATTTATTTCTATTCCATCTCCTAAGCACAATGAGCAGCTTTTCTGTGTAGAAGAATCCCTTCCCCCCAAGAAGCAGCCTCACCCAGGAAAGACTGCAAGCAGCTTAGTGTCACCCACAGGCACTGCCATGCCAGGCTAGCTCTAACTGAATAGCTCTAGGAAGGGAGAAGAAGAGGAAGGCAGCATCTTTTTGTTGTTGTTGTTGTTGTTTTTTATTTTTAAAGAGAACTTAAGCTTCCTGGCCATGGCAGGATTGGTAAAACTGAGAAAATTCCTTTTCCAGGGTCCTGAAATCTTCTTACTAATATCTGCATTTGTTCATCATATCTTTCTTTTAAACTAGGTTTAACCTTGGGTCACACGGTTAGTACCTCTATTACTCACTGTCTGGAACTTCGATCCCTGTGTTTAACCTCTCCCCTTTGTTCTTGTCTATTTCCTAATTGGTCAGAAGGGAATAATAGCAGCAGTAGTAGTAGTAGTGATAATAATAATAATAATAATAATAATAATAATAATGCCCCTTTTTGGGTTTCTTGGAGATTACGTGAGGTCACATGAAAGGTTCTTACTCAGTTGCTGAGGATATAATAATAACCAATATATATTTTCTTCCTTCCTGCCCCTCTCCTCAGGGGCCTATACCACCTACTTTTTCTTGTAAGTGGCTAGGATTCAGCTTGTGATCTGACGCCACTCCTCAAGGGAACCCGTAACACACATGATGGGTACAGAAATGCTACAGAGAGAAATTCATTAAAGGACAGGGCGAGACTTTACACAAATTTAAAAGAAAGGGACACAATTCCAACATGGCCTGATCTGACTTTGATGTTTGAACCATTCCTTAGTCAGGCAAGGCCACCCAGCCTCATTGCATCCACCTCCTCCTCTCCATTAACCTCGTATCCTCAAAAAAAAAAAAAAAAAAAAAAAAAAAAAACCAAGAACAAATAAATAAACAAAAATGCTTTCTCTCTTCCATGCATCAATGTCAAATGACCTAACATTATGATTTGGATCTGGAATATCCCCCAAATGCTCATGTGTTGAAGGCTTGGTCCCCAGTGTAGCAGTGTTCAGAGACTGGGCTTTAAGGAATTAATTGGATCATGAGGGCTCCGATCAATGGATTAATCCACTGATGGATTCATAATTCAATGGACTGTAGGACTACTGGGAGATGGTAGAAACTGTAGGAGGTAGGACCGAGTTGAAGGGAGTAGGTGGAGGGCATGCCCTTGGGAACTGTATCATATCCTTGGCCCACTTCCTCTCATTCCCTCTTTCTGCTTCTCTCTCCCTTTCTCTGATTCCTGGCTACCACGAAGTAGGCAGCTTTGCTCTGCTATGCCCTTCCACCAAGATGTTTCTGCTTCTCCACAGGTTTAAAAGCAATGGAGTCAGCTGGCTATGGACTGAAACCTCTGACACTGTGAGCCAAAATAAGTCTCTCTACCTTTAAGTTATTTTTCTCAGGTGTATTGCAACAGAGAAGGAAAACTGACAAACACACCTAGAATCCTACTATAAGGATTAGTAACATAATTAACTAACATGACATTAAGTCAACAAGCTCTCTGATATTTGGAGCAAAGAACAATTGGAGGATCTTTGATTATTAGTTTAGATCCAAAGTCAGATGCCATGTTTGGGGAAAGAATTTGGGAGATCTCAAGAAAGAGATGTTTCAGCAATGAGTTTGGGGCACACTGGGGATGACAGGAGGGAACATGGCGGGGGGTGCACCTGGACCAAGGAGGCCCCAAGGTAATAGGATATTGGGGAAATTGGATTGAAGACACTGTCCCAGGGGGAGAGTGGTCAAAGAAAGCTTGACCTGCTCCAGTGTTTCACCTGCAGCTGGCAGGGGCCTCAAACCTGAACCCCGGAGCTGACTTGAAATTTTTTTCAACGAAATAATATTCAATTTCAGTGTAGAGTCAGAATATTGTTTTCTCTTTAGAAAAGCATCTGGGAGTTCTAATTAATGGGACCCAAACTAGGAAATTAATTCTCATGAATCCTCATAATTTTATCTTGCATCAATTAAATATCAATCGTGATCATAATATATCTTTTAAAGAATCACCTCTTTGCCAAATCTTCACTTTCTCTTTGACTTCAAAAATGATAGACTCCCTGTGAGGTGAGGGGAGCTCACTGTCTCTCAGCTTTAGTGAAAAGGAAACTGAGATGCAAAGTGAAATGATTAGCCCCAGTTTGCTCAGCTGGCCGGCAGAAAACTCCTGTTCCCAGGCAGCGTATACTTTTCCCCACCCACATCTGTTACAGAGGATAAAAAATACCCTAAAATAAACTGAGTCAGGAAACATTGGTGACAGAGAAATCCATCCTGTGGTTCACACCGTGATATACAGTTCTTTGTCACAGGCCAGCAATTCTACTTCTGTGTTTGTAGCTAGCAGAAGTCATTCATTTTACATATTTCTCCATGTCCCTATGAACACAGCAACATTTTCTCAGTCCTAGGAGTCCCAGCAAGGCATTGAGTGAGACCGTTCTACCCACAGGCTTGCTGTTGTTGATCTATCACTCCTCCTCCTCCAGGATGTTGCTCTCATCCTGGTTTGGAGAGTCTCAATAGAACCACTTTGGATTGTGCTGTATGAGATTACCATCAATTATATAAAGTGCTCCATCCATAACGACACACGTATGACATTTCATACTATATTAAAGAAATCATTCCATAATTTCAAATCCTGTAGGTTTTAAGTATTAACAATCAGATAGGCTAGTCATGTGCTGATCCTATTCGGATCCCAAATTTTCCCCATCTGAACTTAATTGTGCCTCAAAACGCTTTTTATTGAATTCAATTTAGTTAAGTAGACTGAGCAAGAAAAACTAAGTCATATTCTTTTCCTCTGTTTGTTTTGATTATGATACTAAGAAGCATTTCACAGACCCATGTCTCTCTTTGAGCACTAAGTATAACATCAAAGCACCTTGACAAATCCTGAGCGAATCTATTTCTAAAACCCACTATCTCAAGTGACTAGGTCGTCCACTAAAGGTTTTTATTGTTGGGAGGGTGGAGGGAGGAAGAAAAGAGTCATTGTTTCAGAAATAAATAATGTAAAAAAGAAACTGTAGTCCCCAAGCTTATTTGGAGAACATGATTAAGAATTAATACATAAAACTATTATCAGTATATCGAAAACAAGACTTCTGTACAATGGTGAAGTTGACAATACACTATTACTCTGTGGGAGACATATGAAATTTTATAAATGAGATCAGAACTAAAACTCTGCTAACAGGGGAGAGTTAATGCTGTGCCTTTGGCAAAGTCCCTTTAAATCAGAAACGATCCATAGGTTAAAATCAGATGCCTCCTTGTGAAATTACCAAATTCACTTTCTTTCCTGACTGATCATTTAACATTTTCCTGCCATCTATTTTCATACTAAATGTGGTGTGTTTCATCTCCCCCACCCCCCAATCTCCGTCTGAAAGGGAGGAGGAAGCAAGCCTATCCTAATATGCAGAAATCTACAAAGTAGCTGGAGCTGCAAAGACTGCCCTCCTCAGACAAAGCAATCCAAATTCAAGCTACTGTTATCGTCCAAACTTGTGAATAGTAGATAGAAAAATCTACCCAGGGAAATGCTGATGACCTGCTGCAAAGCTTCAAAACCTTTGTTGTAAGGACAGTGACAAATAGCAGTTAAGAGTCATCTGGAATTCCTCAATTTCATTCCACCACTGTCTTTATTTTTAGCATTGATTACTATTCTTTGGGTACTCCTAGAAGAATGGTGGTGTGATTATGCATAGCAGAATGGAATGGGGGAATGGTATTTATAATGCAAAATTTACAAACACAGGGAGAAATTAGTAATACTATAGTTATCAAAGGAAACAGGCCTAATTAAAGAAATAGCTGCTACAAACCCATAGGCAACTCAAAGCAGAAAAAGACAATTCAAATTTAATGAATGCCTTTAATATTAATTACAGAATTCTTAACAATACATTGGGACAGCTCTCTTGGAGAATTCAGCTTACTGTTTAACAGTTTCTGACTAATTTTATTAACCTGTACATCTGAGAGGATCAACCCCCTCTGGGTTTAATTAGAAGGAAATTCAATTTAAATCTAAATGTCAACAGTGGTTACTAATTATGGCAGGGCCCTGGACGGGACAGCCAGTCTGTAATCAGGCAGTGGTTCCCTGGTAACAATTAACACTTTCTTTCTGAGTTATGAGCGAGTTAGGATATTTTAAAATAAATACGATTCAGCATGGGACACTGCTAATATCATGAGCCCCTACTGCTAGGTGCAGACATGCAGAAGAAGATGCCAAATTAAATTACGGAGATTTCTCAAACATATAGCTGAATAATAAGTAGCTCCAAAACTAGGTCAGGGTCGAAAAGCTAGCGCTGGGTGCCCCTCCCCCAACATGCAAAATAAATATACCCACTATCTCTGAATAGAAATCATTCTTTTGTTATGCCCTTTGTCAAGAATACATTATTGCAAGATGATATTTATTTCCACAATCTTCACAGCTGTGAGCACGACTGAATTAATCTTTCTAGAACTGATTTCATTTGCAATTTCATGATTACGATTATAAAATGTAAATTTATTACTTAAAAAAGAAATGATTATAAAAGACATAGATTAAAAAAAAAAGACAGTTCTTTATCTGTTCGTTTGCTTTGCTCGATACTAATGAAATAAAGAGCTGACTAACCCTGGAATAAAAACAAACAGTATAAAGATGATTGCAAAAATGTGAAATGAAAACCAGGAAGACAATAAAAAAAAATCAACTCTTTTAATGTAACATATACAGTGTTTGTGTGGCTCAGAGAAGGACCAGAACATGCAAATGGTTTCGTGTTGAGGCTAAGTTTTAATGGTTAGTCATTTTTGAGATATTTCTATTTGCTATGTTGGCATTAAAGAGAATACAGAAAATACTTGAGTACTACTAATCTTCCCTCCACCCCCCCCAGCTTTCAGTTTTATGCTCTTAAATGATAATCTCTAGAAGGCCATTTTCAGACTGTTTAATATTGATGACCTAAATAACAAATTAGTCTAAAGAAATCCATATTGTAAGACTTCAATTTTTAGTGGAATTTAGTCATGGCATTAGTCTTCTCTTTTTAAAATACACTGTTTCTTAATATTTAAGTACCTACTGTGTGCAGAGTATTATATTAGATGATGAGATATACACAAGAATTCAAAAACAGGCATAGCTGGGTTCTATTATTGCTGGTTAAAAATAATGAAGACTGTTTTTTTCCCCAATAATCAGCACAAAATAAACCATTTATTTTAATTATCTTTATTTACATAACTCACTTTCCTCCCCAAACTGGAGTGATCCATTTCTTAACTACATCAACCTAATTTTCTCCATTCAAAAACTGTGACTCATGAACACAGGTAAACACAATTAGTATACATTGTATTAAATATATTCAAGTGTCAAATGTCTATTTGCAGAAAGACCACTAATGATAACTTTGGCTCAACCAAAAATGAATGTTGATAAATGGTTCTATAAGCACTTATGCTCATAATAGATGCACTAGCAACTCTGAATAAATATTAACATGTAAAACTGCTATTTATCATGTCAATGCAATCAATGGAGACCATATTTCTATACTAGGAATGCATTGGTTATCTCTCTGCATTTGCTCAAAATCACAAAGCAAAAATGCAAGCACTGTCACAAGACATTTATTGTATTCAATTGGATCCAAACTAGCTGCAGAGGAAAAGGCAATTTGAGCTTGTGCAACAAAACAAGCTATGTATATATGAATAAATTATTTTTTACCGTATGATTCCTCTCCATTTGCTTTACCTGTCTAAGATGCTGAGTTTTCAATAAAATATTTCTACTTATGACTTTCATAGCTGTGTAGAGTACGAGTCTGGTAGAGCTTCTGGGTCATTCTCCCAATCCAAATATTATCTATCACCTCCTCTAGCAGGAAGGTTAATACCTCCTGGCTGAAGATGTCTATATTGCTTCTTTACTGTGCACAGCCAGAAACAGTTTCCACAGGGATGGAGGACATCCCTCCTCCCTGAAGAGTCCACGTTTCACCTCTGGGAGGCGTGATACCTCCACCAGGCAGCTTGAGAAGCACATCCAGCTTACACGACACAATTACCACGTCCTGCTACAAGTAGGCCCTTCGCTAGCTGTAATTAACATGCTGCTTCTCATACTGCCACATTGTTTAGAAATTCATATTGCCATGTTGTTTAGACTTTCCATGTTAAAGTGGAACGGGAAAGGCCATATCTATTTAAACGGTGCCTCTCTTTCTCCCTTTCTTTCTAAATGGAATTGTGCATTGGGGAAATTCTCACTCACTCCTTGAGCTTCCTCCAGTACCTTTCAAAATGCTACCCAGGCACTATAACATCCCCCCAGAGGTAAGCCAAGTATACCTTGCCGGTAAATAGTAAAGCTTCGAGGTCAGTTTAAAGCTAGTCTTTAATGACTTGCTTGTCCTTTGCTGAAGATCCTTTGAGCTAATTTTAACAGAGACATTCCACTATTAGATACCTACTAGGCATTAGGTCTCTTGGAAGAAAGAGAGGTGTTCTTTAAAACTTGAGTAAGAGGAATAAACAAGAACAAAGACATGAAATGCATAAATGCATGATAGACAATATAATAAGACAAGTTTCTCACACCAGTTTCAAACTGTAATTTACCAGGTAATATTATTCTGAATATTATATTACAAACTTGGAACAGGTGTCTAGAGCTATTTTCCTACCCTTCTAAATGTTAACTCTTTCTCCCGGCATAACTGAAGCTTGAGTTAAGATCTTTTGATAACAAAAACGGAAGTTGTATAACCACAGTTCAATAATGAGGTGAATGGAAAAACAGCTGGTTTCCGTCTCCCTCAACTGCTTACCTTGATGTGTTCTAGTCAAAAAGGGAGAGTGTATGTTCTCCATCATACCAACAACCACAAAGGTAAACGATAAATACAAAGCACTCTTTTGTATTCCCTGGTAGGACAAAGTTCTTATTTTTAAAAAATTTGTGATTAATCCAAGTTTTCAATTTATTTAGGACTCCAAAGTTTGCAGCAAAGGCCGAGTGGATTCACAATGTCATACTGTTTAACAAAACATTTCTGCCATTAAAATGGTATCGTTTTAAGGAGTCAGCAGTGTATTTTATATATGTTGCTGCACTATGGCAATTTCACAGCTGCTCCTTAGAGGAGTGACTTGATCCTTCCCTGGACAAGGTAGGGAAGGAAATGTCTGAAGTGGGCGTGACAGAGAGAAAGAGGAAGAGGGTCCCACTCCCTCATCCTTTCTCCATCCTTAGCCCTGGCTGTTGGGCTGAGTAATACAGCGAAACTCTAATAGATTATTTCAGGATCTGGAAGATTCTAGAATAATAATTCTCAAAGAGGGTCCCACAATATGACACTAGGTTATGCTCAAATAGGTTAAATAAGTTGATACATGCAAGGTTAAACAAAGGTGGAACAAGTGTCTTTATAGCAAGATTTCCCAAGGGCTTTGAGTCTCACAAAAGGGTTTTAAGTCCAAATATCCCTTGTGTTCTTTCCACTTCTGTATTCTCTAAGGTTTCCATGAATCATTTCATTCCTCCTCTGGGATTCTAGAACTTAGAGAAAACCGTGGACCCTCAAAGGTAGACCTGAAACTTCTAACTTTTTCTTGTTAATTTAAAAAAAAAGCAATGTTCATAGCTAGGGTCTTTCTTGCTAGGGGCAGGAGGTGGGGTGATGATTTTCAGGATCCAGGCAAAAATTCCACCATAATGATTCAGGACTGGGAACAGAAAAATTGTAATATCTTTTAAAAAGATACAGATTGTTATGGTTGACCTGGTTCATGGTTGATTGTAGATTTAACTTGCCAAAACACTACAGAAGACTTCAGAGAGCTCTGCTTATAAGTCTCATGGTCCAGGTAATCATCATTATTGTTACGTTGTTTTGGTTTCTTAACATGAGATTTTGTATTGTTAGAGAATCTTTATTTTATAAAACTTTTTAGCTAAATCCTGATTAATTTTCTAACCAGGTCAGTACCATTTACTTTCTTTAATAATCAACATTCATTTGCTTCCTTTAAAATTCAAAATTTAAACATTATATAGAATGTTTCCTAAAATTGAGAGGTAATTACATGACCTGAAAAACTAATTTACAGTAGATTAACCAGAGTATTTCTCAGGATATTGTGTTCTGAATGTTCAAAAGTGCATTGTAAATTAAGAATGTTATCCTGCACAGCAGCTGAATTATTAGCAAATAACTAAGTGGAACAACAACAACAAAAAACTGATCTTATCAAAATAATTATAGAAACTTTAATGTCCCACTAGGCACAGAGGGAAAGAAAAGGCAGCAGAGAAAGAGCAGTGTAATGGAAACAGACAGAA
Source organism: Urocitellus parryii (assembly GCF_045843805.1). Lineage (NCBI taxonomy): Eukaryota > Metazoa > Chordata > Mammalia > Rodentia > Sciuridae > Urocitellus > Urocitellus parryii. Next base: position 61,849,986 of record NC_135537.1, read on the forward strand.
AGAGGACAGTCCTACTTTTTACCCAGTAGACACAAACTACTGTCGAAAGTTGAAGACAATGCAAAAGTGATTGCCTAGACAAAAATGAAATTTTAATTTGTGTCTCAACTGACAAATTATGAAGAAAACGTTTCTAAGTGAAATAAAAAAAATGGCAATTTAATAAGGTTAACTCTTTTCATATAGATACATGATCATTTAGCAGTGTACTCTGTGTGTAGGCATATAGATGGCATTTGTAGTTGACAACATGAAATGCATGAGAGTATGCTTGATACATGTATTTTTCTGCTGTAGAATCACTGCAGATTATTATTTTACCCAACAGGCAGTATATCTAATATGTCCTGAAATTTATCTATATGACATTTAGGAGTTGACTTTCTATACAAAATACTTCTCTCCTCATTAAACTTGACCGTATTCCCCGTAAGGAATTATGTTTCTCTTTAATAGTTTAAATATTAAACCAAAAATAAAATAACAGCAGTACATAGTAGGTGCTTGGTTTGTAAAATGAATAAGCAAATAAGTGAATGAATGCATATCTTGTCTGTCAATCATTCTCACATTGACAGCTTTCACCTTATTTCAGAAGACAGTACAGGTTGAGCATCTCTAATCTGAAAGTTGAAAATCTAAAATTCCCCAAAATATGAAACCTTTCAAGCTAATATGATCCCACAAGTGGAAAATTCCACACTATTAAACCTTGCATAAAATTATTTAAAATATTATATAAAATTACCTTCAGGGTATGTGTATAAGATATATATGAAACATAAATTCTGTGTTTTGACGTGGGTCCCATGCCTAAGATATCTCATGTATATGCAAATATTCCTAAATTTAAAAAAATATATATATAAAATCTGAAACACTTTTGGTCTTGATATTTTTTGAAAAGGGATAGTCAACTTATTTCAAGAGTTTTATGGAGGTGGTTCATAGACTAGCCTTCAGAAGAAACTACGTTATTAGTTTTGTTCATATACTATACTGGGTTTCCATTAATATTTTATTTTTATGAAAGGCAAATAGTGTGTTGTTTTCTTTTAATATAAAACTGCTGGCCTATGGAGTTGCTCAAGGATCTATAGGATTGGGTACGATCATGTCTTCTACTCATTTCACTTGGGATAAACTTCTATGACTTCCCACTTCCCTGTTTTTTTGCTGAAAATGCTTTATTTTCTTTGCATGTCCCAAACTTATTTTCTAAACCCAGTCAGAGTAGACATTTTTTCATGCCACCCTTACAATGCATAAACCTGTGTTAAATGAATATAATCGGGGAATAAAGATAGAGTTCTCTTCAAAAATCCCCAAATCCAAGTACTTACAGGAAAAGCCATCAACTAGTTATAAAATTAGACATCCTAAGATTTCTTTGTAAATTTCATCTGAAAGTGTTACAAGTGCAGTTCCCACTATAAGCACACATTTTAGTGATTACCAACTTTACTTTAAAAATTCATCTGTAGCGTACCGTGTAGGCAGTAATCATTCCTATCTACAAAGGAAGCTTTTCCTTGTTTTAAAAGAAGTAGAATTATAAAATGAAATTTATCTAAAATTTTGTAACCAGATCAGTACCATTCAATTCATTTCAATCTTCTTCTTCTTATTATTATTATTAACAAAGCATCCTGTTAAGTGCAAGGGCTCCACCCAGCCCCCCTGTGCATACCAGCTCCTTATTCAGGGAGGCAGGATGGGAGGGGGAGGCAGTAAAGAGAAATAGAGTATGAGATTCTTTGATAGCTAATAAATACATGGCTATTGTTCCTGAAAACACTGCCATCTGTTGTCTGAAGAAAAAGGTCACTTGTTAAATTTTGCCAGGCAACAGGTTTTCTGTAAGTGAAGAAAAAAAATATGGTACTGTTTCTTAACTGAGTAGATCATCCTCCAAGATAGAAAAGTCTCTGTGAGGAATGCAATTGGAAAGATATCCAAAGTAGAAAAATAGATTGTTTTTGTCAAATAGTGCAACAGCTCTTTAGAACAGAGTGATGCTGTACATAGGTACCCATTAATAATTACCACCTACTGGTATAAACTATTTTCATTTTCTTTCACATATATAAAAACAGTCAAAATCATGATTGAGATTCCAACCATTCCACCTGGGCTTCTATTATCTTTTTTTTTATTAACTTTTCCTAAAACTTTCCATTAAATTTTATGATGTGATAAATGGCACAATAGTACCATGTGGATCCATAATAGAAGATGAAGGAGAAAAAATCACTAAAATCTCGTGTAGTCTGTCTGTACGGAAGGGATTTTTAAAAGTCTATACATACCATGTTATTTTCTGTTACAAAATGATTCATATTTGTAGGAAGGGATCATTACGGAAGCCATTTGTCACTTATCAGCCTCTGAAATTTCACCATTTTTAATTAGGAAATGTTAAGTTGCACCCTGGATTAAATGGAGAGGGTGTTTATGAACCATCATTATATCAATTTAGATTCTCCAAATTAGACTGAATATTTTAACTATGACTTAGAAACTCTATAATCATACCGTAAACAGAGTTAAACTTAAGTTTCATGAGTTTTGTGAATTTCACTAGCATGTTCCCAGTCCTTCAACTTCCTGATTTTCATTTCCATTACCCACAATTATCTCACTAATGGAGGGGGAGGATCAGTGTAGAAAATCTGACATGCACTGTTCTGGGGCTTTATACAGACTGTCATTTTACATACAAGAACAACTCTAGGAGGCCTGCTCTCTAGGTTTTCTTTACAAATAAAGAAATGAGGGAGACTGATCTTCCCTGGGTTCACTCAGCCAGTGACGGCAATCAGGACTGAAACCCACACACACCCCTGGCTCCAAACTCCTTGCTTTCCTCTTGTCATCATAGTGATTCGGTACTTGTGAATTTTATGAATGATGATTGATTGGCTTTTTCTTAAATGATTTCTACTTCTCGAAACACAGCAGCTGTGTTGTAAATTCATGATGAAGTAAGGTGCCCTCTAGATATCTAGGTGGAAGCAGATCATGAACATGGACCTTAAAGACAGGACAAATGATCACAAAGCAAAGAGGGAGAGGTGAACCATCAAGAGGTAGGCATGAAAGGTTGGCTGACCTGGCCATGGGGTGACCTTGATTTTTGGATTACTTTGCCTAAAGGGCCACTGTCGTGAGGGAGGACAGCAAAGCCCAGCTTGTTGTGAGGTTTGGAATTGAGACCTTGACTACACCAGTAGGCAAAAAGAAAGTAACTATGAAAAGCATACACCATTCCCAGATGGTTGGACGCCAGCTATAATTATGAGGTAAAACCAGTTTCCCTGACAGTGACATTTAAATCAAGAAAGTCTCAGTGGCAAATGACTTCCTCTTTACGATTTTTGAAGCTTCTACTAATGATGTTCAGCCAATTTGCTTTGAGATCCCATCTTGCCAAGCAACTGAAGGTCTCTGAGAATCCTTTGGAGCCCACAGCTTAGCTTACGTTTGTTGAATACATTTTATAGCATTGAGAATAATTTATAAGTCTAGCTTAACACACTATTTATGACATACCTATGCCTGTCACTACAATACTTCATAATCCTAATAACATTGCTACAGGCACCCTTCATACTCTCATGAACTGTGAAAATATTTGAGGAGACTCCTTTTATTTAAAACCAGATACAACCACAGTAGTCCATAAATCCGGTTTTCAATATTTAAGAATCATATAAGAGGTAAAAAGAAAATACTTGTGCATTTTGTCCAGTCAACACCTTAGTTTTACAATTGGAGAAACTCACTCATGGAAGTTAAGGGGTGTGTTCAAAGTGCCATCACCAGTTTAGTAGCAAAATATCCTAAGAGTGGGTGACTCTTTCCACTATGTTACAAAGACCCTACATTTTTTACAGAAGTCCCCCCTACCTTTGCTACTGGAAGTTGAACCAAGCGGCCCTTTACAGAGCTATATGCCCAGCCCTTTATTTTTTATTTTGAGACAAGTTCTTGCTAAATTGCTGAGGATGGCCTCAAACTTATAAACCTCTTGCCTCTGCTTCCCAAGTCATTGGAATTACAGATGTGTGCCACTGCACCCGCTGAGAAGTTTTAAGTGTTATGATACCATGGAAAGTCATTGAGATTTATTTTCTAGACTTAAAGACCATTACTAATTACCAACCTAACTTGTAAGCTCTGCGAAACCAAGTAATTTGATTTTGTTTCTCTGAATCTTGCTTTTCTTACCTCAAAGTGGGAATGAAAATATTGACTCCGACATGTTAGCTCTGTTGCACCAAATAAATGGGGTGCTGTTCTTCCAATAGAGTGTCATACTCCGCAATGATTACAGCTGGTCTGTTGGGCCACTAACCTCAGGCTTTAAAAAAAATTGATGAAACAGGATTGAGTTTACTAATCGTCTCACTCAGTTAAAATCAGGAGTACTGCAAATTGGGCATATGGAAGAAAAGAGCTGAGAGTTTTACTGTAATCAAGAGTATACTTGAGCTGGGGATGTGGCTCAAAGGTAGAATGCTTGCCAAGCATGCCAAAGGTCCTGGGTTCCATTCCCAGCAATGCAAAATAAACATCAGATATAACAAAAAGAATAATTAATATAACAGGGGAAAAGAATTTAAAAAAAGGAAAAGCCACACAGAAATTGCTAGAGAAGACTTCGGAATAGTTGGGTCTTTCTCCCAGCGGTGGTGTTTCCTTTAGCATTGGGTTTCCTGGTTCCTTACATGTGTTATAAGCTTCTGGAAGGCAAGACACTCACTTCTTAAGACATCTATCTGATTACCCCCTTGCCAACACAGGGCCCGGAACGTGAGCAGCATTCAGCCTGTGCTGGGTGAAGTTAAGAGAGACTGTCTGGAGGCCTTCTTTTACTTAGAGCTCAGAAAGGACAGATGTGCTGTAGCAATTTGAACCATTTTAAATGGGAATATTTCTCAAATAAATTTATGTAATTATTTTATTAAAAAGCTTGTAGTTTATTTTCCCTTGGCAAATCAGAAGTTTGGGTTGTAACATTAATGATGATCTCCCATAGGATGATTTTCTCAGGAGCTATGAAGCATGTGCTTAGTGTTGTAGGACGGCCCCAGGTCTTTATGCTTCTTAATTCTTAGAAGTGAGTATTTTTAAAACAGCTTTTCAGGATCCTTCATACCTGTCAGTTTGCAGCGTTTTTTTTTTTTTTGTGGTTGGCTAACGGCCTGACAGGAGTAGCCAGCAGCCCTTTATAGTTTGCTGTTTCTAAATGCAGTGGTCTAAGACAACTTACCACCAACTCATCTACACAGTAAAAAGAACATGAGTTCAAGATAATCTGAATTACAACTCTTCTGAATGCTACTATTTCAAAAATAACTTATGTGTTGGACTTTATTTACCACCTCAAAGAAAAAAGGAGTGTAAAATGTAGAAAACGGTGGCCTTCATTATTATCCCATACAATTTAGATTGACAACGTATCTGAAGAGTCACTGTGTTTTAAAGTAATACTATTAATCACATACAAATTCCAAAACCCCGTCAAATCTGGCAACATTTTCAATTAATGGGACTTTTAAAAATAATATTAAACTGTCTTTTAAATACTAACTATCAGCAGAAGATGATGGTAGCCACTGAAATCCTGTATAATGGAAGAAAGTGCTATCACCAGGCTTCTACCACAAAGTCCTTTACCTATTCTCAAATGGCACAGAAATAGGACTATATTTAACTCTATATATTTTTTTAATATTTTGACAGTACTGAGGATCAAGCTCAAGTCCTCCTACATCCTGGGCAAGCGCTCTACCACTGGGCAACACTCTCTAGTCTGTCTTCAGATTCTTTGATATAAAAATATAGTCCTTGTAGGAAACGTTAAACAACATAACTTTTAGTGATATATGTCAGGAAAATTTAATAGGTACCTTAATGTGAAAAATACACTTGACTTGATTTTGTTGTACCCTGATAGCCCCTAGAACTTCATCTCTCTGCAAGTCACTCAGTATATATCTGCAAGATTTACATTCTGGACATGATGCCCCTAAAGGTCCCTCTCAGGATGAAAGGACCTGATTTTGTACCATTTCTTAACTGACACTTTATTATAATTTATGTGTGTGTGTGGGGGGGGGTGATGCAAAAGAGAAATAAAAGAAATGTTAAGTAAATTTAATCAATTTACTAGCTGCTTATTTAATTTTATTCAGTGGATATCCATTCAGCAATACTGCACACCCAATATAAAAATGAAGCCCAATCCCTGCTCCTAATGGTGAACTATTATCCAGTGGGGGAGGTAACTCACATATTTGCAAAAAGGCACGGATACAGCTCTATCAAGTGTGAGTTTCAAGAGTGAAAAAAGTTTACCTTCCTTGCCAGACACAGAAAAAACTCTGAATACAATCTCTACCTAGTTTTTTAGCCTCTTCTGCAGCCATTCTAATGCTATAAATACTACATATTTAAGCATATCAATTTGATCATTCTTTCCAGGAAATGTCCAAAACACTTCCTCAGATCTCTGCCTGGTTCAACTGTCCCTCTGCCTTTTGCTTCTGATCCCTCAGTTGGCCTAATCATCTCCTCCAGCTCACTCAGTATTCTTCCTCCTCCCAGGTAGGACTGTGCACTCACCTGCATTCCCTCCACCCTTCATCCCCATCACCCACCTTAACTGCACTCAGGACGCTGTCCCAACATCTTGTGTTCCTAAAATTACCTTCCTCATTGGGAGAACCCTGCAATGATGAGACCTTGTCTTCTTTCCATTTAACCTCTAGGCCTAGGGGAGTTCCAAGCATGGAGCAGGTGCTCAAAATTTAGTGAATAGAATCCAATTGGTTGTGAGAGATGTATTGCATCAGTGCTAGAGGTGTTTACGGATACAGCTCTATCAAGTGTGAGTTTCAAGAGTAAAAAAAAAAAAATGAAGACATTGACAAAACTAGAGATTCTACTATCTTCACTCGTTCAAGGGGATCAAAGGGATTTGTTTCACTTAATTTTACTTATTCATCCAACAAGCAACATCAGCCCCAAAGGAGTCAATACAGATATTGCACATTATCTGCAAACCCATGAAGGTATACTTTTTCTAGAATAATTGATAATTTCTTATCTTTTTTTCTTTAATTTTTGCTCTTTTTTCCTGTTATTTTTGAGATGGGGTCTCTATGTCACCTATGCTGATATCAAATTCCTAGGTTCAAATAAATGATCCTCCCACCTCAGCTTCCAAATACTTGAAATCACAGGCACATGCCATTGGGACTGGCCACCACAGATTCTATGTCACTGTGATGAATTACATCTAGTCTGAGTTCTGCTGCATCTTAAAGAGCTATTTTAGTGTGAGTAAAATCATGGGCCAATGAATGCCTGAGAAGAATGCATGAAAAAGCAATAAAAGAATGAGACTTAGCAAACCAAAAATATGCATACCTCACTTTTTAAAAATAATAACCCCAAACAAGGACAGGACGAGGATGTACCTGGTCACTTTTATGAACTCCATATGCATGTACTTCACAGCATAATGCTATAGATCCTGCAAGGAATTCTCTCAATCTGACGAATGAGCTATTTTTTTTTTCAGCAATCTGTGTTTCAGTAAGAATGCTTACATGATCTAGAGTCCACTATTGTCAGTCCCATAAGCCTATAACCCTGGGACTCTGAGAAACACGATTAAGAGTACTTGCCATTTGAGTGACATTTGGGTACCATGTACTAGATAAGAGTGATTGAATCATTTAACTACTCAAAGTTTCAAGTTACTGGAAAAAATACATTTCACTCAAGTTCCACTAGCTAACAAATATTATTTTCTGTACCCCTTGCCCCAGGAGCAACAAATATTTGGATGCAAAATTTCCATGAGATTGAGACAATTTAATATAGCTACCAAATATCTGTAAAGCAAAATAAAACTAACAAAAAGAACAAAACTCCCTGTGATAAGAATAGAAGGGGGGGACATTAGGGAGGTTCTGGAGATGGAGAGGTAACTGCTGGAGACTATAATGATGACTAAAATTCTACTGGTTAGTCCCATTTGCACCTTTGCACCCCTTTATGTGTAGTCTCACATAAATGCTACAATCTGCTAAAAAACAAACTGGGTGCAATCAACAAAGGGAATGCTTCAGGTTTTTGATTTAGTGTTCAAGTTTTGCACAGACTGTCTAGTCCTGGGCCCTGGAACATTACTGGTTAGTAAAACACTAGGTTACACAGAAGGCTTCAAATGCAAATATACACATAAACAATCTCCAGTAGGCAGAAAGACTATCTCAGAGATGTTAGAATTACAAACCATGAAATCATTCTTCAATTGTACTTCAGATCAAAAAGTGTCATCTTTGCCATTTGCAGACTTTTTTTGCAGCTTATTTTCTTTGTTTCTGTGTTATTCACATGAAATATATCTTTATGTAGTAAGAACAAGTTTATTTTTAAAGTCTTAAAGGTGATTTACAACATGGAAATAAAAATATCGAAGACATCGACAAATTTCTAGAGACATATGACCTACCCAAACTGAATGAGGAGGTCATACATGATGTAAACAGATCAATTTCAAGTAATGAAAGGAAAACGCCTTCAAAAGCCTACCAGCCAAGAAAAGCCCAGGACCAGATGGATTCTCAGCCAAGTTCTACAAGACTTTCAAAGAAGAATTAACACCAATATTCCCCAAGGTATTCCATGAAATAGAAAAGGAGGGAACCCTTCCAGACTCATTCTATGAGGCTAATATCACCCTGATACCAAAACCAGACAAAGACACATCAAGGAAAGAAAACTTCAGACCAATATCCCCGATGAACATAGATGCAAAAATTCTGAATAAAATTCTGGCAAATCGCATACAAAAACATATTTAGAAGATAGTGAGTGTACCATGATCAAGTGGGATTCATCCCAGGGATACAGGATTGGTTCAACATACGGAAATCAATAAACATAATTCATCATACTAATAGACTTAGAAACAAAAATCATATGATCATTTCAATATTTGCAGAAAAAGCATTTGACACAATACAGCACATCTTCATGTTCAAACACTAGAAAAACCAGGGATAGCAGAACACACCTCAACATTGTAAAAGCTATACATGCTAAACCCAAGGCCAGCAACATTCTAAATGGAGAAAAATTGAAAGTATTCTCGCTATAAATTGAAACATGACAAGAATGTCCAGACAAGATGTCCTCTTTCACCACTTCTATTCAACATCATCCTTGAAACTCTAGCCAGAACAATTAGACAAAAGAAAGAAGTTAAAGGGATACAAATAGGTAAAGAAGAACTCAAACTATCACTATGTGCTAATGAGATGATTCTATATTTAGAAAATCCAAAAAAATCCACCATAAAAATCCTAGAACTAATAAATGAATTCAGAAAAGTGGTAGGATATAAAATCAATAATCATAAATCAAAAGCATTCCTATACATCAGAGATGAATCCACTGAAAGAGAAATTAGGAAAACCACTCCAATCACAATAGCCTCCAAAAATAAAATAAAATAAAATAAATTTAACAAAAGAGGTGAAAGACCTCTACAATGAAAACTACAGAACACTAAAGAAAGAAATTAAAGAAACCCTTAGAAGATGGAAATATCTCCCAGGCTCTTGGATAGGCAAAATTAATATTGTCAAAATGGCCATAATACCAAAAGCATTACAGATTAATGAAATTCCTATTAAAATACCAATGACATTCTTCATAGAAATAGAAAAAGCAGTAATGAAGTTTATTTGGAAAAATAAGAGACCCAATATAGCTAAAGCAATCCTTAGCAAGAAAAGTGAAGCAGGAGGCATCACAATACCAGACGTTAATCTATACTCCAGAGCTATAGTAACAAAAACAGTATGGTATTAGCATCCAAATAGATTTGTAGACAAATGGTATAGGTTAGAGGACAGAGAGACAAATCCACATAAATACAGTTATCTCACACTAGACAAGGGTGCCAAGGTGTATATGAAAAGTGTTCAACATTTCTAGCAATTAGAGGAATGCAAATGCAAAAACATTCACTGGAGAAAAGATAGCATATTCAGCAAATGGTGCTGGCAAAACTGAAAATCCATATGTAGCAAAATGAAATTAAACCTCTCTCTCTCACTCTGCACAAAAATCAACTCAAAGTAGATCAAAGACTTAGGCACTAGACCTGAGACCCTGTGCCTAATAGAAGAAAAGATAGGCCCAAATCTTTTACATGACGGCCTAGGATTCTGACTTCCTTAACAAGAATCCTAAAGCACAAGAAGTAAAATCAAGAATCAATAAATGGGATGGATTCAAATTTAAAAGCTTATTTTCAGCAAAGGAAACAATTAATAACGTGAGGAGAGCCTACAGGTTGGGAGAAAATCTTTACCACATGCACCTCTGATGAAGCATTAATCCCTAGGATATATAAAGAACTCAGAAAACTTAACACCAAAATAACAAATAACCCCATCAATAAATGGGCTAAGGAACCAAACAGACACTTCACAGAAGAAGAAATACAATTGATCAACAAGAATATGAAAAAGTGTTCAACATCTCTAGCTATTAGAGAAATGCAAATCACTCTAAGATTTCCTCTCACTCCTGTCAGAATGGCAATCATCAAGAATACGGGCAACAATAAATGTTGGCGAGGATGTGGTAAAAAAGGCACATTCAAACATTGTGGAGGGACTGCAACCTGGTGCAACAACTATGCAAAGCAGTATGGAAATTCCTCAGAAAACTGGGAATGGAACCACCAATTGACCTTGCTACCTCACTCCTTGGTTTATACCCAAAGGGCTTAAAATCAGCATACTACAGTAATGCAGCCACGTCAATGTTTATAGCAGCTCAATTCACAATAGCTAGACTACAGAACCAACCTAGGTGTCCCTCAACAGATGAATGGATAAAGAAAATGTGATATATATACTCAATGGAATATTACTCAGCTTTAAAGAAGAGTGAAATTATGGCATTTGCCAGTAAATGGTTGCATTGGAGAATATCATGCTAAGCAAAATAAGCCAATCCCACAAAACCAAAGGCCAAATGTTTTCTCTAATATGCCAAAGCTAATTCACAATAAAGTGGGGGGGGGCCTAGGGAAGAATAGCATTACCTTAGAATAGGAAGAGGAAAGTGCTGGAAGGGGAGGGGAGGCTATGCGGGGATAGGAAGGATAGTAGAATGAAACAGACATTATTACTTTATGTATATATGTGACTGCATGACCAAAATGATTCTGCAACATGTACACTTAGAAAAATGAGTAATTATATCCCATCTATGTGTGATATATCAAAGTGCATAAATGCATTCTACTGTCATGGATAACTAATTAAAACAAATAAAAATTTTTAAATAAATAAAACCAGCCTTGCTGTTTGACAGCACCACCTGGCTTGACGTCTAAGCACCTTTCTAAAACACTCTTGATTTGTTTCATCAATTTATATCTTCTCGTGTTCCCTCTCATCATTAAGCCAATTATGAAGGAATTATTACCTTTGCTCTGTTTTTTTTTTTATGGACTTCATTGAAATAGTCTCATCACTCCTAATACACTCAAGATATTGGTCCACTGCCCAGAAATGCACAAAGAATATTTCTGGTGAACTCATATTAGCCTCATGAGGAGTTACCCATATCCATACGATCCTCATCAAAAGATGAATATAGACCTCTATGTATTTGAATGTGGTAATAGATCCTGTCTTGCATAACTGTGACCTGCTGCTCTTTGTTCACGTGGTTTTAGCCAGTTAGAGGAAGGACAGCTTCATATTTCTCTGCTATCCCATGTGAATTATTAAGCATCAACTCCCCAACATCAGGTCTTACAACTCTGTGTTCAAAGCAGAAACATCTTTGAAATCTTTCGAAGCATGACTTCATAAATAGATAATACACTGCACATTAGAATTAATCATATGGATTTGTATCTGTTACTAGACTTTATTTGTAAAAAAAGACAAAACAGTAATGAGTTCCCTTTAATGAGAAATTCCTTTAAAATTGCTAATCAAAATATTTAATTCTGCTTTTAAAATAGCAACCCCTGTTTGACCCAATTATGCCTAACTTATCATTCCTCTGTAAGAAAATACATTTTTTTCTTTTTTCAAATATAAGTTTATAAATATGCTAGCCACATTTTTCCAGCTCTTAATTTAAAAGTGGTGGCCATAAATAAGAACTACAAAAATGAAACATTCTTTGTTCAGAGACATAATTCAGAAAAAGGGTTCTTTTACAAATGTTTGGAAACAATATTTTGTATCTTTTTAGACACAGAAAATGGATTGTTTGAAAAAAATGCATGATGTATGCTGCAAGCTATTTCCAAAAACATGGATAGTATTTGGGAGATCTAATATATTTATGTATGCATGTCTATATAATACACATATATGGCATATGTACATATAAAGCCTGTATAACATTTTGCTAAATAACATCACAGGTACAAACCCAGAGATACAGATTAGGTCAGCTCCTTAACTTGGCTGCAAATTAATCAAATCAAGAAATAGACCTTCTGAAAGAACTTTTTCCACACGTAGGTTTTCAAACAATAGCAGATTTCATAACATGACTATAAACAATGTCTGCTCCATCTTTCAAAGTTACATTGAAAAGGCAGTTCCTAATTTACCAAAGCTTGTAAACAGATAACTTTAGAAACATTATGCTAACTCAAAAATATTTTGAAATTGTTTTTGATTACTGCTGTCAGTTTTGGGGGCTTGATTTGCCAATATCTTGCAAACCTGAAGGTTCACAAAGTTATAAAATGGTGAATCCAGGCTTTCAAAAAAATTTCTTTGGTTTCCAACAGCATAGAAATAGATAATTGCTTGTTTGGGGGCAGGAATGTTTTATAACTAAAGTACTCTTCCCCTGGAGGGAATCATACTGTCATTTGTTTTTATTTTCAAAATGAAAACAAATGGAACTATAATTCCTGGGGGCAAGAATGACTTCAGTCTATTTCTTTCCCTCTATTCATTTTTAGTTAGATGGAATATAGATATAGTTCCCACCCCAGCCCACCCCCACCTCCATGACTTCCACGGGAGCAAAATGTATTCACTCTCTGTACAGTAATTAACAGCTCTTGACTGGAAAACTGCCAGCATGTACAACGTGACACTCTTCCTTTGAACACTAACAAAGTGCATAAGTAATTTATGTTGGATTAAATATCCCTAACAGGGACCCTTAAGTAACCCAATCACTTTAAACAGGCTCCACATGCACGCTCCTGTGCAGTGAAAATGTCAGACAGTGATAACCCACTAATAGCACAATTCTAACTATATTCTAGCCATTAGCATTTTATGACATCAATCCTCATTAAACCTGGCAAGGAAAAAGATACTAATGTTTCCCAATTTTACAGCCAAGGTGGAAGAGAAATGGAGAAAATGTAGACAGGTGCTGTCTCCCAAAAAGGATTAACATTTTTTAAAATGTGGTAGCAATTTTCTGTTAGTACCTTTGTTTGCATTGAAAGAGAGACAACAAAGAGGTAATGGCTACAAGGACCTCCATGGAATCCAGCCAAGAGTGAAAGAAAAGACTGGTATTTCAGCCATTGTGCTCACTGCTAAAGCCCTGTGCCAACTCATCTTCCAACCCATTATATGAAATTTAATTTAACCTGCTATGCAATTAATTCAGATGTTCAGCCTATTTTTCTCATGGCAGAATCCCTCACACAATGCCTTATTTAAATATTAATCAGTCCTCTTTCAATTAGGACTAATTTGCTTCACAGGGTTTCTCTCATCTTCTGATTGCAGGAAAATGGAGGTAACTTGCAACGTTTGAGGATAATTAACATGGTATTTTTATAATACTGATACATCAAATGGGACCTTAATGAACCCCGCTGATTCCATTTAGTAAAGCATGCCTCAAAGTTATAATCAAGAGGAAAGCCATTGCCATCTGTTTAAAATACTAAGGAGCACAATTTAAACACAAAATGCTTATTTCTCTAAACTATCTATTGTAGAGGTCTGCAAAAGTCATTTTTCTGTGCAAACTAATTGTACAGTATTTCAATTTGAACCTTTTATTGCACATATACAAAACAGTGACATCTTAAGATGTAGGGGCCCTGTTTAATTAAATGTTGACAACCACAGAAATAAGTAATGTTTGTTAATGTTACTTTTTTTGAAGCACGCTGCGCAGTTGCCACTAAAGCAATGGTAGTGAGAGGTGGTAAGTTGTACATTTCTAATGATTCTAATATTTCACAGCATTTTGTTTAATATTTGAAGAACTTTCCTTAACAAAAGCCGCCAAAGCTCCACGAAATGGAAAAACATAAGCATAGGCTGTTCGTTTGCTGCTTCTAACGTCACAAAGTAAACAGGTTAACATTTACACATGGCCAGTTGTTCACAGAGTGTTCCATCTGCTTCCAGGCGGGTTGAAGGTCAGTGTTTTAGGCTCTGAGCTGTTCTAGAGCTCCTTGGTAACATCTAGGTTACTGAGCCTATTGGCTCCCAAGGTCATTATCAAAGCACTCAACATGCTCCAATGGTAATAAAACATGATTGATAACAGATTGCTTATTTACAATGTTTACACTGTGGCCACAAGGATTTCCTCTGTTAACTTTTGAAAAGGTAGGCATTACCTGTGTGTGTTTAAAGTAAGAATCAGGATCTCTCCTCGTTTTTCTTTATAAAGCTACTCCACATGCCGGTCATTATGTCAGCAACACCGAGAATCCGAATTTCAATGTAAAAACACATCCAACTATTTCATATGAAATATCACATTCATAGTAATTATGAGCCAATTGATAAAAATACCAATGGAGTGTCTAAGCTGTATTTACCATATGCAAAGAAGGAATTATTCGTGGTACAATAATACCTGGGACTCAGTATTATCAAATATAAGCAATCCTCCACTGATCAGCACCACCAAGCTTTGGAAACACATCCCAGTTAGACATGAAAAAATGAGCAAGAGAAGAAATGGAGGTGGGGAACAAGAAAGAAACAAACAAACAAAAAACAAAACAATTTAGAGATTAATTTGATCAGAGAAAGGGGATTAGGTTGAAGCATTGTGAAAAGTAAAAAGTTGTATTTTTCTAGTTTCAATTAAAAATGGCGCACTGAAACTTTGTGTTTGAGTTTGAAAACTTCTACAGCTAAATCAGTAAGTTATTGTGCCCAAAGCTGTGTCCATGTTTCACACAGAATGAACCCCAGTCAACCATTTACTGATTTTACTAAGATTCACACACTTATTCAGCAAATACTCAACTGAGCATATACCATGTTCCAGGCATCATCTAATCACCGAACATAAGTTATTGAGCAGAACGATGAGGCATGTCCCTGTTCTCAACGACCTTGAATTCTAGTAAGGGGAGACACATGATTCAAAAGATATACAATAAATGGATATCTTCCAATCACACAAACCCACGAAGAAGGCAAAGCTGACTGTAAGGATAGGCAATGAATGGCAGTGGTGGTGGGGTTTAAAAGGACAATCAAGAAAGGCTTCTCTGAGGAGGTGACTTGGAGGCTGAAAGTTGAATGATAAAGAGCCGGTCTAAAGGAAGACCATGCCAGCCTAGAAGAGTGTGTTGGGCTGCAACCCTGAGGCTGGATGGCATAGCTTGGATAATTTGAGAAAAATGAAAAAAAAAATCAGAGATCAGAGAAAAGTGTTTAAAAACTTGAGTTTGAGAGACGTCAAGGATTCGAGAATGCAAGGCTTTGAATTCATGAAAGAAATGATATTTCCTTCAAAGTGTAATGGGAAGAAACTGAGGGTTGATTGTGAATCAGTGACCTCATGTGACCTTCTAATGGAGAAAGGATAGTTGAAGAGTAATCAAAAAAATCAAGAAACTTAGTTAGGAAGGTTCTGCAGCAAACTAGGTGAGCCACAATCATGGCTGGGCTAGACTGGGAATATCAGAGATAGAGAAAGAGCTGTAGCAAACATGGGCATGAAGGGAGGTGCGACACAAAAGTGACTTGGAGGACATTGCCTTAAGGGACTGACTGTCTCTGAGCTGGAAACACTGGGGAAGGCACAGAGTAAAGAAAAAAATCTAGAATTCTCCGTGAGGTCCTTCAAGTTTGTAAGTAAACCTGGGACTCAGTGACATCAAATCTCTCAAAAGTAATATTCAGAAATATTCTTAATATTTTATTTAATATTTGCTATGAAGTAAATATTAAATTTACTCAATATCTTATATTAAATAATTTACTTCACATTTACTACTATTAATGATTCCACAAATAATATTCTTTCCATCTTTGACCATGGTTGGAAGCATGGTTGCCTCCGTGGTTTCCCTAGCACACCATGGGTCAAGCCTGAGGAACTTTGCTTCCACCATGAAGCCCACTCTCTTACTCTTTCTCTGTCTAGACCTCTACCTAGTGTCTCCACTTCCTTAAATTATAGTGAATGCTAATCCCCATGATTGCTTGGTTAGCACCAGTCACCATGATGAGTGGTTAAGTGACATTATTTCATTTAAAGCTCACAGAAACCCTAAGAGGAAAGTATTATCTCAATCTTATGTAATAAGAAACTAAGGCTAAGGAAGTTAAGGTTCCATTTGGAAGTTCCCCCCCAAGAGCCTCCCCTGATGTCCAAGGCTTGGCTAAGCTCTTCCCCTTGTACAATCTCTGAGTATTTCTCTTCCATTTGAATTATCCGCAAACTTAAGCCATGGTCCCCAAATTATTCAGTGCTCCTCTTACGAGACCCCTTAAGGGCAAGCATCACATCTGATTGTCCTTACAGCACCAGTTTTGTTCCCCCAGCACACAGTAGGCACTCAGTAAAAAACAGCTGCTAGAAATGAGAAAGAACTCTCTACAGTGGTTACGAGGGGCAGGCAGAGGGAAGAATGAGGAGTTGCTGTTTAATGGACACAGAGTTTGGGTTGGGGATGTTGAAAACTTTCTGGAGATGGATTGGTGGTGATGGTTGCCCAACAATGTTCAAGTATTTAATGTCACTGAACTGTATGCTTAAAAATGGTTCTAGTGATAAGTTTTATGCAATTTACCACAATAACATTTTTTAAAAGATCAATGGCTTGTCCACACTATTGCAAGAAAGGAGGAATGAGATGGAACTTATTTCAGACATGAATATAAATGTCTGCTAAGCCATGAGTTAGGAGAATCTATCATAGAGAAAAGCTGTCTTACCACATTGGGGCCAGTCATAATTATATATCCAATACCTTCACCATGTCAGTGGAAGAAAACTATTTACAACTGAGCCAACACTGGAATGCACGTAAAGATTGTGTTCCAAGTAGACTGTGTAGGCTTTTAATAGTTTTGTCTATAGAATGTGTTTTCTGGTATCAAGGAAAACAGGATGGGGTAGATCCTGGTATCTCAGCAGATCAGCCTGCCTCAGCATAGATGACTCTTGTAATTTGTTACCTGCTCTTTCCCTTTCAGACTGAAGTCCTTGGAATTGCCAGGGAAAGAAACTCAAAGAAAATGTACCCACAGAATAATCTGGACACAGCCAAGATTTTGATTTACACATGTACCATTTATATTTATCCTCAGCAACTCTAGTCCCAGTCTGAGTGACAGAGGCTGAATTCTTGAAAATGCTTCCTGTAATACACATGAGTTCTGCAAGCTCTCCCATCCAATTACTTATCCCTTGCAGCCTTAGAGATTGTATCTGTCTCACAGTTTAAAGACAGAACGGCTGCCAACAGGCCAAAATGATCATTAATAAGTTAACTGTTACCAGATAAGATTGAAATCTATGCGTCCTATTTTAAAGTAATCTCTACTATAATTACTACACAGACTACTGCCAAAATGCAAACTCTGATGTAGAAGTAGGAGGAGAGGTTGTGGTTCCACTCCCAGCTCACCTGGAGCATACAGGTGTGGTGGACACCCTGCCCTGTCTCCACCCTGTGTGGACAGTTCATCACTCACAAAAAGCAATATATCACGCTTAAGATGTATTCCAAATGAAACCAGTGCTTTATATAGTTTCTTACCCATTTAAGAACTAAAAGTCTGGCTTGGTACTCTCTATCTGACATGATCCTTTATGCCCCCTATTGAACACTGAAGGTGAGAAAATCTAAAGATGAATGTAAGCAAATCTAAAGATGAATTTCTAACCAGGGTTCACCTCTATCCCTCTGGATCACCATCATCCCATTCCGCATTTGGATATTTTGAAGAGAAGAAAATGTAAGTTAGAGGAATTTAAAGGCAATGATAATTCAACACCCAGCTCTCACAGCTTGTCAGATTCTGTTCAGAGGGCTTCCAAATAATATGAGGTCATTTTATTCCTCAAACAACTCTATGAAGTAGAAGTGGTTATAATCCCCATTTTGTAGATGAGCAAATTTAGATACAAAGAAGTTGAGAAGAGGCTTCAAGTCTCACAAAAGAAAGAAGGAAAGGGGGAAGGTGACAAGAATCCTGGGAAAAGGGACAGTGGAGTGGGGCTTTGATCTTCCTAAGTCATTTGGAAGACAAATGAGAGAAGGAAAAGTATGGTCCACTCTCTTTACTGACAGTCAATGGACCATTCACCTGAGCTTCTCATGAATACCATTTTCATAGGATGCTAGAGTCTTCTTTAATAGCCTGCTCTACTCCTGAATAATTACAACTTTGCTTAACTAGATTTTAGAAGAAAAAAACAAACAACAAATGAATACATTTGAACTGTCATGTAGTATTAAAGGGTACACACTGTCTCCACTTATCCACAGTCTCTCTCTCTCTCTCTCTCTCCACAGTTTCAGTCACCCAGGGTCTGAAAATATTAAATGGAAAATTCCATAAATAAATATTTATAAATTTTAGACATTTATTACAGTGTATTATTATAATAGTCGTATTTTACCATCTGTTATCATTGTGCCTAATTTATAAATTAACTTTTACCATAGGTATTATATATAGGGAAAAACGGTATCTGTGGAGTTGAGTTCTCTCCATCAATTCAGGCATTCATTGGGGAATCTTGTAACTTATTTCTTTGGATAAGGGGGGGACTATTATTTGTCAGGTCCATATTCCTCCTACCCACCCCCTCTGGACAAACAACCACAGTGGACATTTTCCCTCATATCCTTTAGCTACATTTCTGAGCAACCATGAAAACTTAGCTGTCATGTGTTTAGAGCATTCTAAAAGCTCAGGAAAAGGCAGTCGGGTCAGAAGTGGGTGGGGGCAGATGGTACTAGGAAAGATTCTGGAAGTTATATACTTTGAGTAGAATTTCAAAGTTCGAGTAAGAGCAATTTAGGTGAAAGGGATGTAGAAGGTATTCTGGAAAGGTGAGGTAGTTTCTAAAGACAGGGAGTTCAGACACAGCTGATCCGTCTTGGAGACTGCAGTTTGCTGGCAATACACTGATGGTTCCATTGTAAGAAACAGAGAGAAGCCCAGAGACCTGGTCCTCTGGCACAGGTCCTAGTCCTGTTCGCTACAGGGACTTTCTCATCTCTACTTCACTTCATTCTGCATTTTTCGTGGGAAGTTTGACATTTGGAGTTTTAATCATTTCAGGACTTTGTTGGTCTTACTAGAGAGTACAGCTTTTAGAAATCCTAAATATATATAGTGTCCAAACTCTCTACCCAGCTCTTCAACTATGTGTAATAGTGGCACTCTGTTTTAAATTATTAATGAAAACATTATCAGTCAATGAATCAATAAAACTAAGTTACATTAGGTAATTCATTCTGCTATTTCTATGGTAGGTATCTGTATTTATAGGATGAAATTACTTTATTCATTATTGATCTTAACACTGGTACAATTTATAATTTATTCTTCATAAGTTAGGGATGAATGTGTGTGTGTGTGTGTGTGTGTGTGTGTGTGTGTGTGTGTGTGTCTGAAGATCTGAAGATTATTTGATGTTATTAGTCCTGATAAGGGCCATGTTAAATTGATTATACTAGCATTCACAGAAAGACAAGAACCCCATGCCCTTTCTCATATGCAGAAGTTAAAATATAAGCAAAAATCAACCCAATGTAGATATGTGATATGTGATTGATAGAGGTTGGTAAGCAGTGGAGAGAGGAAAGATAAAGAGAGCTGGATTTAATCAGTACATGCTGTACACACATACTGAAATATCACACTGAATCCCACTAGTATGTACAATTAATTAAAATTTAAAATAAGGTTAACCCCCCAAAAAAAGCATATAAAATATTAAATGAAAAACAAATAGGTTCTAGGGTTGTGGCTCAGTGGTAGAATGCTTGTCTAGCATGTGTAAGGCACTGGGTTTGATCCTCAGCATAACATTAAAATTAATAAATAAAATAAAGGTATTGTGTCCATCTACAACAGTAAAAATTTTTTTAAATAAACAAGTTTTTTTGTTTTTTGGATTTTTTGGCCTCGGTAACTCTTCACTCCTAAGCATAGCTCTATGTGTCTATCTGAGTCTTCATGCATTTCTCTTTCTCATGAAGAGAACAAGGGTCATTTGGACTGGGGGCATAGAGCTTAGTATGCATGAAACCCTGTGTTCAGTCTTTATCACCACAAAGAAAAAAAAATCATCATAATACTTGACATTCTAGAATAGCATCTGGCAATTCCTTACACAACCTGGGATGCACCTCAAGGGTTGCCCACAATTATGCTATGCAAGGTTTTTGAGATGTCATTTGGTCATACCGTGTGACTTTGTGATTGATCAGATGAGCTTTGTATTGAAAAGACATAACTGTCAGAAGCGCCAATGTTTTCTTTCCCATCTATATCTTGCCCTCTCAATTTAATTATATCATGGCATGATTTTTTTTCACACATTATCAAAATGTTCATGTTTCATTTTCTATTTTTCATGAATGTAATATATTTCTTTGGGCATTTTAAAATTCTGTCTCAAAAAGTTTGTCCTCTTCCCTTTCTTAAATTCTTGGTAAAATTCAAAGCAGAGTCAGAATCACAATCTACCTACATTCATTTTTCTTGTGAATTGCACAGACTGTGTATTATGCTCATAATTCTGGGCTCTAAAAAAACAAAATGAAATAAAAACATGTCCCCTCCCCTTTTTTTTTTTTTTTGGCTTTAATAATTCCTTTCTGCGCTTTGCTTCAATTGTCTGTTAAACTTGTTTCTTCTTTCACTCTTAGGATCCTAACAGGTCACTTTTCCTTTTTTAAGATATCCACATTGTATGCTTCTCTGTTCTGATTTACTGTTGAAAAAGCATTATGACATAACAACATTCCAAGGGTAAATCAGAAAATCTGGGGCTTCCGGGGCAATGTTAAGCTGGTAACTAGTGTCTGTGAGACTTTTGAGGTGTCAAACTTCTCTATGGAAGAATTTCCTAAGAGTGACATAAAGGAAGTATCCGATCTGAAGTGCCTGGTGTATTTTGTGTATTTACTTTAATCATACATCATAGTTATAATGGTAAACTCAGGCAGTTTATTTTGATTGAGGTCTTTAAAATATTGTATTTCAGGGGCTGGTATACGGCTTAGTGGCAGAGCATGTGCAGGGCCCTGGGTTCTCTCCCCAGCACCTCAAAAAATAAACAAATTTCCTTCTCTCATAACAGTGGGCGTTTCATTTTGTTCCAAGGAAAGAGAAATATATAAGTTCCTATCATAATCAATGGCTGTCTATGCACAAAGTTGAGGTGGCAGTTTCTAAAATTTCATGTTAATCAAATAAATGTGTAGGCAAAAACAACCAGGCAGCAGACCATTAAATAGCAAACATGAGGTCAGGTTTTGTTTGGTTTTGTTTTTTTACAGTCAAAAACTTGTTCTTTGCTTCTGCTACCTCCTCGCTATGCAGAGCTGAGTTATCAACATTTTTCCCACATTCCATCTGAGATTTTCAGGCAATAGTATCCTTTCTCAACAACAGTAGCCACTTCAGAGAGATTAGAGGACTTATTTTTGATAAAGCATAAATCACAATTGTCCTTTAAAATGATCACTGGGACCCAGGGATATTATCTTTTTAAAAGCTGGGAAAAACCTTTGATCTGGATCAGAATCTGCTTCTGCCTTCGAGCCCAAACAAGCCCTGCTAAAGGGGGTTTGCTGTCTCCCCATGCTCCCTAATTAGCAGGGCCTCTGGAGACAGGACGGGTGCTCATTTCTCCCTAGCTCCTGCAGTTTAGACTATACTTTTTAAAACTTTTTACTTATTTTTCCCTTTGGTTGATTCCACATGGAAGTGAATAAAGAGTTGACTGATAAAATGCCTGCAAAAAAGAAAGCATTCTGGCTCCCCCACTCCCCAGAGATGCTGCACATGTCTCACTGGGTTGGGGGAAATTGAGTAGTCCTTAGGCTGCTCCTAACCAGCTTTGGGCCTCAGGCAGAGGTGCTTGGAGTCTCTCAGATTTTGTTTTCTTCCTCTATCAAATGACAGTTGGGCTTCATGCCCTCTGACCTCCCTTCCCTGCTTTAGAATTAAAACAATATTCCCAAAATACACAGAAGTCACTTAAGAACCACACTGGGGTAATCCTAAATTATGTCAATTCACATCAATCATTCATTAACGGGACTTATCTAAAAAAGTATGGAGTAAGCTTGATTAAGCAAAGAATGTCAAACTCAACCAACCTTAATCAAATGGATTTGATATGAATTGCATGTGTATTGTTCACATACTTGTTATGACTGAAAGGAGCAATTATCAAATATTTTCCAAATTGTCTTCTAATGAACCTAAAAGATTGTTTACATAGTGGAAAGAAGGATTGTTATACTTTTTTCTTTCCTTTATTCTCCCTGTAGCTGTTCTGAGTTGCTTATTACTAACTAGTGTTCAATACTCCCCTGTATGGAAAAAAATATATGCATACAGCTAAAGGTTTAAGGATTTTAGGATTTTTATTTATATCTTTATTATTTCTTTATATACAGTGAATTTCCTTCCCCATTTTTATGAAATTTTCTTTTTTTAAAAAAAAAATTTCTTGTCTCCTTTCATTATCTTTCCAACAGGATGAAGTCCTTCTATTGTCCTTTATTTCCTCTCATTTTTCTCTGATTATTACCCTAACTACTTCATTCTGGCATCTCACAAGTTTTCCCCTTAGGCTAAACATTGAAGAATCTAAAACATTTCTGTAAATTATTGAAAAGGGCTTATTTTTTTTTTCCTTCAGAAAAATATTCCAAAAATTTTATAAAGCCTGTATGTATTTACATCTGGTTTTCGGTAGAAGAAAGCTAATTTAAATGCATTTTATTAAAAAATCGTGTTCTCAAAGAAGAAACGACCCATTATTTATTGTATCAACACTTTATAGTTAACGCTGTATTCTGACTGACGTACAGAGTTTTATAACCATTAAAGGAAAAAGAAAGAAAACTCATAAAAGTGTAATTCCAATGTTCCTCGCTTAAAAGAAATTCACTGAGAATTTAAACTGTAAAAAACAATTTAGTTCAAACTAGGTTCTGAAAAACACCCGAACATTTGGAGGTCCTATACCATCTCAGACCAATCACTGCAACTGAAGTTCAGGCCTCTAGAGGTCCAGCAACAACCTCCACCCTGCCAACGGCAGGCATTTTGTCAAGCTCAACAAACACTAATTTGAGTGCTAATATTCTATGCTAAGGGCACTAATCATTAGTTAAATAAACAAACCGTTTGAGTGTACAACACTCAAATGACCATAATCTGCTCACAGAGGGATCAACTTCATACCCTGGCCAACTACTAAAGTGCAGTAGACCCAATTATACACTTCTGCTGGATCTCAGAGGCCACCCTATCCGAGCACAGATGAGTGGCCCCTTGACCGTGAAGTTGAAAGTTAGTCTGGAAATAGCAGAAAACCAGAACTGCCTTTGGAATCCCATGCCATGCCTTAGAAAAAGCATCTACTGCCTCCTCATCTGGGATAAGCCTTCTAGTCTCCTCTCCCTGGCTCCCCTGCGTCTGTTGAAAACCACAGAAATGTAATGCAAGCAGGAGACAGAAGACATCCTGCTTCAAACTCCCATGGGCCCCCCGGGGTGACCAAGGGAGGTCAAAACTGTCCACCTCAGATGGAAAGTGTCACAGTCTTATGCTGCCCTCTCTCCCTGGCAGTGACACCTTTGGGCATCAGCAGGGGGCACTATGTAAGTGGGACTTCATGTGTGTGTGTGTGTGTGTGTGTGTGTGTGTGTGTGTGTGTATGTGTACCATTTCATAGTATTTTATTTTATTTTTTAATTTCATAAATATTTTATTTTCCAAACTCTGTTGCTTTGGCACCTTCTTCTACTCCCCCACCTCAAGCCCACTTCGGGGATATTGGCCAGGCACTCTCAGGAGCTGTACCCCTGAATCTAGCATGATTTTTACCATTTCTTCCTTTAAGAATGATGAGGCACATGATCTTTCTGCCTCACTGACTACTCATTCATTCATTCACTCACTCACAGCAATCTACCATGATTAGAAGCGTGGACTCTTGAACCAGCCAGACTGATTTAAATCCTGGTCCACTTCACACTTACTGTGTCACTACAAGCAAGGTACTGAGTCTCTGAGGCCCAGTATCTTTAACTGTAAAACACAGTTAAAAACCCCATTTTTGTGATATTTGACATAAGATAGGAAAGTGATAAGTATGCAAGTTAAGAATCTTAATATTCTTGTCTTGGTGCTGCCAATTAACAAATAAGCAAATTTAGGACAGTGGATGAAATCAACACTAATTGTTTATATTATTATTTTATTAAGTGATCTATCATCATATTTATGTAAAACAAGGCAGCATAAACAAAATAGTTTCTCTGAGGTCTTTTCTATGTTTGGAATTCTAAAATTTTCTCTTCATCTGTGTATTTATAATTCTTAAGGGATATTTGCGTGTTTTTCTTGTATTAATGTTCTCATAGAATTCCTTAACATATTACCAGATACAATGCTAATGAAAAGAAAGTTTTTCCAATTTTCTTTTCTACATAGTATGCTTCCTTCTATTGGAAATACTTAAAAAAAAAAAGGCAAACCCAATTGTTTTCAAGTATTGCAGGATGCTCATCACTAGTGGTAAAGGAGACATATCCAAGATTACAGGAATTTTTAATTTATGTACTTATGAGTGTTTGTACTACATGTCAAAGAGCCCAAAGCATTACTTGCCAAGGATAAAATGCAAGTCACTCAAACATCATTTCTTATCACTCACATCCTATATATTAACGTTCCTCAAATACTTGATACTAAAGTAATAAAGCTTTGCAGAGCTTAGGATTTTAAGTTCAGGGGAAGTTTTTGCATTTTTAAGGCAAATATTCTATGTGTTTATATGATAATCCATAATAACTCATAATAATTTACTTTTCCATAGAAAATACTTAAATTTTTATCATTAAGGGAAAATATAAGGGTTCAAAAGTACCAGTAGGTATTCAATAAATTCACCTCTAACAATTAAATCTCTATATACCTAGTTCTTACTAGATAACCTTAAACTTACTTCCATGTGCTTGGAAATATCTAGATCCAAATTATTAAAGCCAGGAATGAGGAATGACTCTACAGTGATAGGCTAATTTTTAAGCCAGCATACTGGAACTTAAGTAGTCCTTTTCAAAGTACTAAAGTTACCTTGAGAGAATTCAGATGGATCCATCTGCACCTCACAACTCCTATTTTGGAATTGTCTTTAATTTCTTTTGTGTGGGGGGCAGGGGTGGCAGGAGAGGAGGGAGATAACAAAAAAAATTTTTTAGGGGGAATTGAATTTGGATAAACTACCAAAAAGTCAGCCAGATACATGTTAGAGCAAGTATATCAAAATATTACACAAAATTAAATATCCATTTAAAAATCTGTTGTGTTTGCTCTATGTTTGAATATGTTCAAAATACTGACCTGCAGGAAAAAAACTCAGAGCTAAATTTAATGAATAACGAAGGTAATCTGTTTTGTAGCTCACTGGCCCTATGACGTAATATAAACTAAATAACTAAACTAATTTTCATATATATCATGACTTATAAATCCCTTTTCTGTAGAAAATTATGGAAGATGTGTTCTCAGAATGTTTCAAATAATGGCAATATTTTTGGATCCATTATGCAGTGTTCAATGGGATGTTGCTTATATGGATCTATAAATTCTTGCAATTTTATTCATTATAGAACATGGAGGTAACTTTATGACTTCCCTCAACTAGGCAGAAATGCTCCATTCATGTGATCTCCAAGTAGTCCCGGCCCTCCACTACAGAATTTTTCTGTTTTTGTTCTTGTGTGTGGTGCTGTGGTTTTAAAAGGACTATTAGGCAAGAATGGAGATTTGATCAAACATGTGGAACTGATTGGTGCTGGCATTCAGCCCTGAATTCATTTAAATTATGGTACCAAACACAGTGGAGAAGGCCCAAGACTTATGAATGGATACTTCCTGTCTTTGAGTGGCACTGAACCCCAAGGGGTGTCCTAAACCATAAGTCTTACAACCACAAAATCTACTCTTCCTTTTTTCTGTTCCCCTTTCTCTTTTGGAACCCATCATATCCTCTGAATGTTGTTATTTCCCAGAGCCACTTTTGGTATAACACTCAGAAACCACAGAATTGTACTGAGAGGTTAGCAACCATTCCATAATAAAAGTGTAAAATTGTCTCATATTCAGAAAAGTTATGGCAGTATCATTAAAAACTTCAGAAGAAAAAAAAAGTTCATTTTTCCTTTCATGGTGCTCATCAAAAAAAAAAAAAAAGGTGGAAGACAGCCACCAACACTGTGTGAAGCATCAGCACTGCCAAAACTGTGAATAATTAACAGATTTGAAAATATAAGTAGCTTAAGCCAATCACGCATTTGGCAGAGGTGAAAGTTGACCATGGTAACTTGCTACTACAAGAGCACTCTTCTTCAAAAACACGATTCTCCACCTGTCCCTGGCTGACTATGGAGAATTGCTTCCCTGTCCATATTTCCACAGGGTACAGTCAGGGCTCTGAAATCCTGGAGGAGATAACAGTATATTTATAAAATTTTATATTCCAAGCATTTCAGAGGGTTTTCTATAAGTGATTTTTTTATGACTTAAAATAAATTAACTTGTTTTCACAGATATGTATTCTTTCTTCACCTAGTACGGGGGTGGGGGGATCTAAATTTAAAAATTCTCCACCAGGACTCTTTCAAAATGCAACCTGTTTCCTCCTTCTACATACTTAAAGGCAGGACCAAAGTTGGATGATGTACTTTAAGAATGACTGGCACTACTCAAATGTCTTTCTTAGGGAAAAAAAATATAAACAGACTGTTTATCAAATACAAGAATGCATAAAATAAAGAACCAACAGTTTAACAGTATGAATGAATAATTGGCTAGCCCCATGTTCTGCTTCTTTCAAAAACTAATCTGAAATTTAAGTTTTAATTCTAGAATGGCTTAGGGAATTTAGGCCTTGGGGCTATTTAGCTCTCAACATACCATTCCTTTAAACAAAAATGGTAGACAGTCACCTTTGTGCAGAATTGTCTTCAAGTCGTAAAATAATGGGATTTATTACTTTCAATCCCCTTTTGGGGGGAATGAAAAGTAGACTCATTTTTCCCTCCATAATTTCATTCTTTTTTTTCCAATTATTTACCTTTTTCTCGATATGTTCACATGATTCTCTTTTTTAGATTTTTACTTCTTTAATTACCTGCAGACACTTTTCACAGTTATTATTTCAACAAGCTATATTTAGAAGCAAATGCCCTGTGTTTCTTTTAAAATATGAAAGAGTTTCACCTTTGATAGTACACATCTGTTCTTTTCTATGTTTATGTGATGGTGGTAATAAAAGATTTTTCAAAAATGCCTCAGAGCTCAGGATTTTATTTTTTAAATAATTCATAGGCAAGTCTTGTAACGGGTGCAAAAATAATTCTGCTGCTGAGATGCAAAGGAATCATGTTTGATGTTTAATAGCCAGAATTCTATTTCCTACTCATGGTTGCTATTTGAATAATGGCACATTCTAGATGCACAGTAGTTAAGTCTGCAGAATATTGCAAGGTCACTAGAAATTCTAGAGTGCTTTTGGCCTCTCAAACAGTCACTCACGTTAAAATGAGATGGAAAGCAAACACAATGAGTGTTCAAAAAACATCTCCATCAGATCAACAAAATTCTAGGGTCTTGTACTCCATTCTCTCTCTCTCTCTCCAGCCTGGAAAAAATCTAGTGATCTCATAAATGTAAGGATTAAATAATGATTTAGTAGAAGTTGACTTTTATGGAACTAATTTTCTGGCAGAGTACCTGTGGTTATCATGGAATTCATCCAAAAGAGTTGAAGGACTATTTTTGCCCTGAACTTCAGAGAATTTACCAGAAAGTTAGAATTAAAACAGGGCTCCAGCTGCAGTTCCTGAGAAGTCACTCAGTGTGTTTTGTGACAGCAGGTCCTTTCCGGCAATTATGACCCTTGTCTGTATTTGTGTCCAACAATGACTGTGATCACTTGAGCTTAAAGACCTTTGTGCATACTGACTTTTAAGAAACTAAAACAAATTACAGAAATTTACTGCTAGATGATGATTTTTAACCTACATGTGGCACCATTTCATTAAATCATTCATTGGACAATAGCAACAAAAATCATCATAACATGAATCCCATACTTAGGAAGAGCCAATCACTTGCCAGATCATTTTCTGATCAATACACATATCATATAAAGCATTTTAAATACTCAACTAAGAATTAACAATGGCATTCTCACCCATTACTAGAAACTGAACCCAGGGGTGCTCTACCACTGAGCCATATCCCTGAGCCTTTTTATTTTTTTTGAGATAGGATCTCACTAAGTTGCCAAGGCTGGCCTCAGATTTGCAATCATTCTGCCTCATCCTCCCAAGTAGCTGTGATTACAGTCATGCACCACCATGCTCAGCCCATTGCAGAAGCTTTTTATAAATTAAATATTGTTATTTTACCCTGCTGTTGATTGTTTAATTCAAAACAACCAAATTCTCCTACTGCTCAAGCTGCATCAACACTTTTGGTCCTGAGGGTCTTATTGGGCAAGCTGCAATTTCAAAGAAGTAAATAATAACCTAGGTGTTAATGAAACTCAGGATTGTGAGGGATCATAATTTACAAACAGGGAGCAATTGAGGCACTGAAGGAACAAACACCATCCTCCTACTAGAAAATAACACTCTGAGCCTGAGGTCTCAATAAACTTGATCATTGCCTGTAATTCAGTGATATGCTTTTAAAATTGCATATGGCACAGCACATATGTATGGCTATTCACAGGTAATAATGCTTTGCACCACGGCTGGAGGAGACTGTGTACTTACAGAAAGGGAAGAAGCACGAGTTCCAGCCCCTAGGTATCTGCCTCCTGCTAATAGTAATATCTACATATACTCACTCTGCAAATTACTTACATGCATTTTTTTTAGTTACAGGTTTGTTTTATTGAGTAATTCCATAATAAACCTCAGATAAAACTGGCAATCATGTTGCCACCAAAACTCTTGAACACAATTCAGAGAATATTAAAGATAAAAGAGACCAAAAAAGGTACCATAGCATACCTTTAGAACTCACTTCAAAATATCAGAGAATGACATTAAAATAATATTTAAAATCATCATAAAAGTGACTGATGTTATTTAATGATAATGTTTTATTCAAAATTTTTATCTTTGCATTATGAATAAATCGTATTATATCCAATAAAAAGTTCTTGCAATACAAGTTCTTATATAAAACTTTTTAAAATCAAGGCCCAATTTGGAATGATATTCAGAATAGAAGTAAATTAAATAGTGTATAATTGTCAATATCGATTAAGTATTATTATAGTAATGTAACTTTAGAAAATAATTTCAAGTAAATCTTTACAGAAAATAACCACTTTCCTGAGACTGTCCACAAGATGAACATGATTCCAAAGACTTCAATCATAAGTGCTCAACATCTCAGAATAAGAAAAATTCTCAAAATCATTCTGCATTACAAAGTTTTCTCTTTGAGCCCGAGGAAAATATTCAGGCAGAACAAGATGGAGGCTGGATAACATTGTCCAGCGACCTGTAATCCCAGCAGGTCAGGAGGCTGAGGCAGGAGGATTGCAAGTTCAAACCCAGTCTCAGCAACATCACGAGTCCTCAAACAACTCATCAAGACCCTGTCTCTAAATAAAATACAAAAAGGTTTGGGGATGTGGCTCAGTGGTTAAGTGCACCTGGGTTCAATCCCTGGTACCAAAAAAAAAAAAAAAAAAATCCTCCAATGATATTCTCCCCACAGACATACCAATTTGAACAGCTATTCATGCACAAACTGCCTCCACAGGAGCTAAGGAAGCCAGGTAAGAGGCCACTGTGTCTGGTTTTAGAAAGTACCTTTATATGCTGGTGGGTTTCAGTTTTCAGTTTTAAAGGTAACTGGCAAGTTCTGTTCTTGGTCATTATCTGTAGCAACACTCAGGAAGCAGCTGGGCTAACGAACCTATTTGTCTACCTTTAGCAGTGACTCCCTGTCTGTGCCTCCAGGTATCTCACTGAGTCTGCAAACCCACACACAGTTCCATGAAAGCTCACTATTTTAACACTATAGATATTTTCTTTGTTTTATCCATGAAGACATTGAAACACCAGAAGTTAGAAAACTCTCCCTAAAAAGAGAATTTATATATAGTAGAGCAAAATTTCCTGTCTTCTGACTTCAAGTTAATACACTTTACCCCAACAACAGGCAAAGTAAGTAAGGAGTCTTCTTAGAGGTTCTCTCATGTTTTATACCATCACGAACGAAGGCCCCAAAGAAACTGCTGATTTTCCCCAGACATTATTTAAACATTTAAGTAACATTTTCCCCTAAAAATAACTTGTACTTATATCATATACTACTATTCATCTTTTTATAAGTTTGTAAAAATTTAATAGAGACATTAGTAGATGAAATAGTTATTGCAAATAAATTTTTTTTTCTTCTATGCCATAAGCTCTCTTTGGCTAGTCTGGAATATATCTCATGGACTCAGTTTCAAAGACAATAAAAACAAATCCTTTTGTCTACCAATTATTTAAAACTATACTGAAAATGAAAAACGAAATTGCTGGTGATATAAGAGAATTGACATGCTGAAAGCATCTTAACTGTATTTAAATCCATAAAACAAGTTGCTTTGCTCTTTCAACTTCAGGACCATAAGAACAGTTAATTAATCACTCAACTGCTAACAAATGTGACTCAGACTTCACTTGGCAATTATGTGGTCATCCAGAGAATCAATGGCAATTAAGTAGCTGATCAATAAACTCTCCTCTTCGATGGATAACAAAGACCCCAAAGTTTTATAGTCTGTTCTTCTAAATAAAGTAGAGGAAATATGCATTTTTATCCTAATACTAGGATGAGCACTTGAAAAATCCAACAACTTGTTCTTTTGAATACAGATTAAATCCACTGTGTTAATGATGGTATCTACAATATATCAAAGTGTGAAGTGTTCGAAACTAGATTTAAAAAAAAATCTTTGAATAAGATAACGAAAGCAGAGCTGTAGCTAAGCAATTATTCAGCCTGTTGAAAACAGCAGCATGAGGAACCTGCCCAGCTCTCCATTTTTCTAATCTATAAATTATTTTAAATCCCTTGTTAAAAAAAAAGATTTCAATAGGATTTCAAACAATAGATTTCAAACACTCAGGTAGAAGAGCATTTCTGCTGGCTACTGATACCTTTATGAACTCCTGAGTTAAACCACTTCTATGGATCACAGAGTGCTTTATAGTCTCCCCAAAGAAAGTGAATCTGTTTGAAATATGAGTATTTAGAAAGTTCGCCTCTCTTTCAGAATGTAGTCAAAGAAGAGAGAAGAGTGGAGTGTGTGTGTGTGTGTGGGGGGGTGTTTCTATACTAAGCAGGCTTTGAAAATTAAAAGCACAGAAGTATATGCTCTTGCATTATACAGTCACACTAATAAAAGCAATAAAACATATCCAGGGATGCCTGACATGAACAATTTCATAAGCCCCGTATGGATCCCCAGATTCTTTTCAAGTGAGGTTGCTTTGCAGCCACCTGTTTCCTTGCACATTTTCTATCCTTGCACTCTACTAAGCCCTGTGCTAAATATAGGAGAGCTTGGAATTTCATGTTTTGTGACAATGTATTATAACTTTTGTCCTATTGTAAAGTTTATTATATAGTCAGAATTAAGGCTAGCCCAGGAGGAAAGCAGATATAAGGTAGCAAGGGCTCAGAGCTGATGGGGAATTAGACTTGGAGTTCCAGCCAGTTTTATTCTATCTTCTGGGATTGTTATTAGGATAGTGTTTGCAAAAGTGTTGGGTGAACTATGCAACAGCTATTGGAAGTGATAACCAGAGAATAGACTGTCTACAGCTCAGTCTGCAACACTCTGAGCTAGGGTGACGCTCAGTTGGTAGAGCCCTTGACTCTGCATTTGATCCCCAGCATTAAGAAAATAATAACACTTCTAATTTCTTTGCTCCAGTACTTAAAAACTCAGATTAATAAATTAACTAAAACCAAAATTATTTCACCTTTTGTTGAGTATTTTTCCCTACCATAATGCTAAAATTAATCTAATTGATTTCTATTACAAATTCTACAGTGCAAAGACCACACTTTCACTTCATTATAATTCCTTGTACTAATATAAACCTTGAAGATGTTATAAACATCAGGAAGCTCAAATTGACCTTCCAGATCTTACATTTGTTAACATTTGGTGTACGCTAAGTTGTTTCCTCAACCTTTATAACTTCACTTTGACAGAACTGAATTGTGTTTGCTTTTGATGTGAAATATCTCTAAAAAACAAAACTGAAAGAGCTGCTGTTGTCTCCTTTGGCATTTCACTGACACAGAAGTCTTTGCATTAATTCTGATGAAAGTACTAAGCCATTCTTTGGCTCTAAAGATCAATTATTCAACATCAAACGTTTATCCCAGTACAAAGGCATTGTACCAGAAACTATGGCAATTATGACATAATTTATGACATAGGATTATCAGCCAAATTAGAATGATTATAGATGACTTCCCAAACACAAGAGGAGGGGTTGTTGATGGTAAACCCTGAACATTTGACATCAACATATAATGGCAGTTATAATCTAGAAAACAGTATTTCATACTACTTTCGGGGGCATCAGACTGAAGTCAGAGAGGCTTATTTGGCTCCTTTTGTGAGAGAACAGATTTTCTACTAACTGATAAGGATGAGGTTCCTTTTAGTTAATGTGTAAGAAAGCAGTAGATGGGTTTAAAACAGCATCAAAAGTAATCACTGGGGGACTGGGGCCCACACTTGTCCTCCCAGCTACTCCAGAGACAGAGACAGGATTTTGAGTTTGAGGTCAACCAGGACAACATAGCAAAACCCTGTCTCTAAATAAATAAATAACGTATTTTAAAACATTTTTAAAAAGTGAGTAACTCTAAAAAAAATTAGTAAAAATGTAAGAATTATAATAGATATTTCAAATAGATTGCAGTATCTTCAATATACCAATACAAGAGCTAAGTAAAAACAAACACAGTTTGCATTTTAGTTTAAAATTGCACCACAGTTGTTTGCTGTGAAAACATCATGTTCCTACTCAACTTAAAATCTTAGCAAACAAATACATATAGAAAATCTGATGTTTTTAACTTCAAAAGCTTTAAAAAACAATCTGGGCATCCAATGGATGCTTTAAAAATACCTGTTGGATGGAATTAAAGGTTTGGATTTCTGGTGGAAATAATAAAGTGACACAGTTGATGAAAGTAGTTGAATTGAGATTTAAACTCTCCATTTTACTCTGACTTCAGGTTTGCCTCTGTTGTAAAATTAATGGAGAAGTTGATTAATTCTGTTTAGTGAGTTGATCTAATGAGTGCATATGAACAATCCTAAAGCCATTTTCCTTCCCAGCAAGTATGTTTGCCTAAAGTTTTGATTCTCTACATTGTTTATCCCTTAGAATCATCACCCTATTAAGAATTATATGAGAGGAAAAAATGAAGCCAAGGCATGGTGTCCTGCGTAATGTGAAACCTACAGGGAAAACTTCATTTCGAGTAAAATCTGAGTACGTGATGTATCATCTCACAACACTTTTCTCCTACCTACTTTGAAATAGATGAGAGGATACTCAATTTTAAACACGTAGTGGGAACATCATAGGGATAGTTAGAACATTATTTGATATGTCTAAATGTTTTCCTACAATCACACCAAGAGCATCTTCTCACATAACGACTTGCAATTTACTAAAGGTATTTTCAATGCATTTGCATTTGCAGAGCCTGCAGTGAGACTCTGGACTATGGAAGAGATCAGTTTAATAAAATCAAAAGTCACATGTGACGTAGAGATAAATCACATCATTTATGAATCACGCCTTTCCTGTTGAATTTTAATGATGAGAGCCTGCACCTAAGATGGGATAGTATCAATAATTTGGAGATTTAATTTTCAGAATTAATTCAAGTGTGGATTTCAGCTGATCATTGTTAAAACAAAATCCCAATTTCTGTATTTACCAGAAGCTGTAAACTGTGCCCCCAATGGTCTTATTGAACTGATTTCCACAGATGCTCTTATGTTTTTACAAGAGGCAACACAGTCTGCCTTAAAGGAACCCTATTCTTCCATTTATCAGCTGGGTGATGCTGGGAAAGTGACTTACCAACTCTGTTCCTCAGTTTCTTCTCATAATACTAAATTGGGCCTCATTGGATTGACATGTCATCTCTTAGAACATTATTAATACACCTCGAAAAGCCACTGTGAAAATTAAATATTTTCATATTTGCAAAGTTCTTAGAAATAAAAGTGTTTAGGCACTGGGTGGGGAGGTAACTCAGTAGTAGAGTTTTTGCTTAGTATGCATGAGGCCCTGGGTTCAGCACCAAAAAATAAAAAATAAAAATTTTGACTGTGCTCTACTTTCATATTACTTATGTAGGAGCAAACTATGAGCCAGAAGAATGACAAATGCAGTTCAAAATGATTCCAGACTTAGACAAGTCTAAATATTTCTTTGAAATCCATATGGCAATAAAACTAATGATGATTATTACTTTTAGAGGATGCCCCTGACATATCTTGGATGAAGAAAAATCATATATACTATCAAACCAACCACTGTTTAGGTCAGTGATAAAAAATTGTGTTCAAAAGCATTTTGCTTAATACACAAACATATATTCTCATTGTTCAAGCCCTACAGTATATAAAATAAAAACACCATAACATTCACTATTCTGTCTCCCCAAATTGAAGAAATCCCTTCTTTCTTCCAGTCTTTTAATATGTTACAATGAAAAAACGTTATCTCCCATAAAACAATAAGGACTTTCAATCCTCACCAAAAAGATAAACAGAACACATGCTTCGTGTTTGCCCAGGTTCCACAGCTCCATCTCCCCTCCCTGCCCTCCCTCCCTCTCTCTCTCTCTCTCTCTCTCTCTCTCTTTCTCTCTCTCTCTCACCATGCCGCCTCTGGTGTTTCAGCAGGTTTGTCTAAGAAATATATTGGTCTGCCTCAACTAGGAAAAACATAAAACATAATCTTGACTGTTGTTTCATTCCTTTTATAAGACCAATAATTCAGTTGTCTTATATCCAGATACGTCGTCTTTATAACACGTTCTGTTCAGTACTGACATTTTTATGCCATTTTTCTGTAAGTGTCATGTATTTCAAACGGCATTGCAGCAAGACTTATCGCTCACAATCATGGCTTCTTTATGGAATCCAGAGAATCTGGATCAATGTGTAAGTGGTATTGAGAACATATGTGCAGTGTTTAAGGATTTGGATTTTATCATGGGCCTTGAGATGGCCATATGCCTAAAGTATGTCCACTTAAAAGGAAAATAAAAGGAGAATTCTCTAATGATGTTTTTATATCACTTTTTCTTGGAGTTATAGTGGTTCAAGACCCAGCAATACTCTTGCCTGTTTATGTAAAGTGAAAACATGATTCTTAATTCAAAAAAAGTATGCATAATGTAACTGTCCAAATGAAAATAACACGTACTGCTATTAACACTGTTTTCCAACTTTGGTCTAAAGTCTAGGATTAATTTTAAACATATTAGAAAAAAAATGTTCAAGAATGACAAAAAAGTTGTTAGTTCCACCACTTGAACTAACTTGAAAGTTAATCTCCAATTCATTGTTCATGGCTTAATGTGTGATAACGAATGCCCAGAATGATCTAATAAAACTCCATAGCATTTTAAAGCTACGTATGCAGAATAGCAATTTATTTTAATTATTAATAAAATACTTACATTAGAATACCAATAAGTAATTTATGCTATAATTAACTCTTTATAAACAGTTCACGAATAGGCATAAATACCTGGGACATTAGCATATAGGGCATATTCTGATCTCTGTCCACTCTCCTCCTTCTGACAGAAAGAAAACCCTTTTAACAGTTTCGAAGCCTCATCCAGTACTCCCAAATTTCAGAGATCAGAAACTTTTATTTATCTCAACAATCTACCCTTACAGTTGAGTCCACTGGAAATGACTTCTATGATTTGCATCACGTAATTGAATATCATCAGGATAAAATCTTAAAAGGGAAGAAAGTTTTGGGGTTTGATGTGAAAATTTTGAGACAGATATATTATTTCATGAGTATCTTTAGCAACATTTCCAGGAACAAGACTTTTTTTTGAAAGAGTAGTTCTGAGAATTATATTAAACCCTGGCCCGTTATAACTTTGAAAAAGGAAGTTTCCTCACCACAAACCAAATACATTCCTCTAAAGGTGCACTCATAAATTATAAAAATGTTCTCCCAGGCCCCACTAGCCACTGCCATCTCATAGATAAAGAAGGAAGGTAAAGGAGGAGGAGAGAGAGAGAGAGAAGGGAGGGAGGGGGAGAGAGAGAGAAGGGAGGGAGGGAGGGGGGGGGAAGGGAGGGAAGGAAGAAAAAAGAGAAATAAAAAGAGAACAGAAGAGAGAAAAGAAAGGAAAGAATGAAAAAGAAAAAGAAGAAAGGAAAGATGAAGAGAAAGAAAAAATGAAAGAAGAAAGATTGAAAGATTAAATGAAAGCAGAAGAAGAAGAAGAAGAAAGGAAAGATGGTGAGAAAAGAGAGAATGAAAGAAAAGGACCAATTGTATGAATCAGCTTCATTGTTAACAGCCTACAGGAAGTTTTCCAGTGACTTTTCTCAGACTACGTCTGAGCTGGGGTGACCACCAGTTTGCTGCTTCACTTTGAACTATGCTCCTAGAGTTGATTCAAAGGCTGAGCTTGCTGTGATAACCAAGGCGGGAGGGGTGCTGTTCTCAGATCAGCTGCAAACAGGCCCCAGGGGACATGCAATGCTATAAGCCAATAGGAACCTGCCCATGGATCACCAGCAGCCTGCAGGGCCCCCCAAGCAGGGTTTTTCACTACTTGTTCCCCTCAGAGGCAACATTTTCTCATGATTAAGCTTGTGAAGAAATAACCAAGTCCCAGCATGTAGCCTCTTCTGTTAGTCTTTTAGCATTTTTGTCTGCACAAAGTTCCAGGTTACAAGAAAGGCTGCAGCCAGGAGGCACTGGCTAGGAAATGAGGATTCCAGAATAGCCCACTATGGATGAACATCTGCCTGGACTGAGCGAACAGAAAGAGCTAGAAGCAGATCCTACTATATATGGGAAATTTAATACATAAAGGTTCCATTACAGAGATATTGGGGGGGGGGGCGTTGTCAGATCCCTGCCTCACACTTTATTAAAAACTAAATCAGTAGAGGGATCAAATGTTTTAAAGTAAAAAATAAAACCATCAAAGCAGAAGATACTTTAATTTCAAAGTGGGGAAGACGATCCTAAGTAATAACACAAAACTCTAAAAATCTGCATCTTTCCACAAATAGCAGAATGGATCTCCAATCCTAGTGGCACTTGCTCCCATTATCAGGAATATCTAACTGCCAAGTCTTGTCTGTCCCATCCTGCTAAAGTTGCCAGATGACACAAAGCCACAGCCCAGCATATGAGGACGACGACCTTCCTGAGAGCCTGGTAGACATCAGAGACCAAGCACACACACACACAAAAATATCAAGTTACTCCTGAGAAATTCTAAAAGAACTTTAAAGTAATTGCAAAGTGATACCATGATAGAGACTGCTCATACACATTTCTCTTGCCATGGAGATCAAAAACGTTTTGTTGTTGAATCTCCTGTAAAAATTAGCAAAGGGGAATAATTTTTGAAGTCTTCACAGAAGTTTGTCCCAACAAAAGGCCCCATGAATTGTGCTGACTCCTTTATAACAAAACGGATGAAATGTCCCTTAGTAGAATTTCTGAGATTAAACTTCTCAGTACTTTGTTTACAATGTTCCTGGGACTGTATGTAGTTGCTGTGATCCTCAACCTCAGTCTGACCTGAAAAATGGAATCTGGACACTGGTATTCTTTCCTGCTTACAAGATTTTACAAAGACCCCAGAAAAAATATTTGCTGGCATATGGCATTCATTATACAAAAGGTATGCATGTTGATGCAGAAATTTCCACTCTATGTTCTACTAAGTGGAAATCCACATTCCCCATGTTCAGGAAACATCTAATCAAGCAACCAACTGTGAGCTGGGCACAGTGGTGTACACCAGGAATCACAGAGGCTCAGGAGGCTGAGGCAGAAGGATCACAAATTCAAAGCCAACTTAGCGAGCCCTAAGCAATTTAGCAAGACCTTGTCTCAAAATAAATTTTTTTTAAAAAGGGATGGAGACATGGACTGTGTAGGCTGCTCTAGAATTCCACATGAGGAATAACTAGGAAAAAGGAAAGATCGATGGGTCTATATGGGCCACCAATTAAATCTCTCCATTTTAACTAACCACTTGGCAAGAGCTGATAGGTCATGACATGTCTAGAGAAACTGTAGATTGATTTGAACAATAGATAATATATACAAAGTTGGCCTTGGCCTCTATTGATGTAAGAATCTCAGTTTTCTCCCTGGGAGAAAGAATATGAGAGATGTCCCTTGATTTATATTTGAAGATATAAGCTAGTAAAGTTACATTAAAAATATCATTTGGAGGAAGTATTTAATCATAAAATGAAAAGCATGCTATAAAATTTCCTATTACTAACTAGCCACATCTTATAAAAAATAAAAATCACATACAAATAGCATTTATTGTACCTCTAACACTACATGGAGCCCTTTATAAGCATTATTTACACACAAGGAAAAATGAAATCTTATAGTCCACACTCCACAGATTTGTTGTTAAAAGTAAAAAGTTGGTATGTGAAAAAATATTCAGAACAATATGTGAGACACGAGAATCACTCAATAAAT
Source organism: Urocitellus parryii (assembly GCF_045843805.1). Taxonomy (NCBI): domain Eukaryota; kingdom Metazoa; phylum Chordata; class Mammalia; order Rodentia; family Sciuridae; genus Urocitellus; species Urocitellus parryii. Next base: position 61,889,350 of record NC_135537.1, read on the forward strand.
ATTAGCTCCTAGTATCTCACTGAATCCACATAACAAACACCTGAGGCTTAAAGTTATTAAATAACTAGCAAAAGGGACACCGAATAACTCCAGAGACTATGTTTATAACTGTACTCTGTCTGAATAAAAATAAATAGTATATTCTTTCTCTTCTCCATGCGGTGTACAAATATAGAAGAGTATGCATACAAATGACATATTTATATATTATATGTGTAAAAACTGGAACAAAATGTATGTTGAGTAACAGAATTACTTATTTTTATAGCTTCTTTTTCCAGATCTTCAAAGCCTATTCTATAAGCAATATGTATTCCTTTAATAATCAGCTCTTATACAAATATCTTCAGAAAACTTACATCATGAAGGCTTAGAAGTTTGAAGTGCCTCATTTCATTTACCATCAATATCAGCAGTTTCTTTGTTGTTAACTATAATTATAGCAAATCATCCCTTTCAGTGCTAAAAGGCACCCTACTGGATACAAAGAGTTCACATGGTTCCTCCAAATGTTCCAAATTCTCCAAGTCAACAGAGAATGGCTTTAAATGTAATTGGGGAAGATGCAGAGGGTGCCCTAGAATGCAGACCACAGGTCAATCCCTGCTCTAGTGAATAAAAATCACATTCTACAGATGGAAGTTAAATATCACTGCCCTGTTTTAAAGCATTCTTTCTTTAGACACTGACTTGCTTACAAATTGGAAGCCTAAAGAAAAAAACATGATTAGACAACTAACCATATCATCTCATTTCAGCTGAGTTTTACTCAAGTGAGTTTGCTAAGGGGGAGAATTTTCAGTCAAGTTATAGACTCACACCCTTAGTAACTGAGTGAGACCCTGTCTCAAAATAAAAAACAAGAGCTCAGTGGTAAAGCACCCCTGGGTTAAATCTCAGCACTAAATAAAATAATAAAATAAGGAGAATTTTTAGCAAGAGCTGGAAGCTAGAACAGCTTATCTCCCCAAGATGCATCATGAACCTATCCATGACTTTCTGGGAGAGCCAAGTTTGGAGAAGAGCTCTGCTTTGAAGGGAAAGAAGGAAGTCATGTATGTTTCAGGAATACATTTTTAAAGTGACACAGAGGTGGAAGTGGCCTTCAAGTGGCAGAGAATAAGCAACCCCCCACCCACCCTTACCAGAGCATTCAGAAGGAAACCTAAGGAGTAGCGGTAACTGGTGAAAACCGTAAGCTAGGTCCACAGTCCCAGCCACGGGCAGAGGTACCTTTATCATTTCATTTCTCCCTTTTTTGATTTTAAATAAAAAGGCAATTTTGAAAGCAAGCAAGCCATATTGTCACAAGGTGGCCCCAGCCATGACATGAATGAGATCATACTTGTTAAGTCTTAAATTGGCATGCTTCATGGTACCACTCCTATACATAATTCTTTCCCAATACCACTATCTAGTGAGAGCCTTGTACACCAAGCAGGTTTTTGTCTGTTTGCAATTAACAAAAAGAGACGGAAGGAAGGAAGGAAGGAGAGCGAGCAAGCTAGCTATGTTTTAAAATGTCCATTCAACATGTTAATGTTTCCCTTGATAAAGAAATTCAAGAGAGAGCTTGGGGCATCCATGGAGATACCCAGCTCTTGTTTTTTAGTCTTGCCAATCAGGCATACACCGATGGCCAACTTCTGAACAAGGCAGGAAGGCTGATTTTTTTCTAGAGCACAGGAATCAAAAAAGAATAAAGTCTTCTTTAAGAGGAGCAAGAGGAGTATGAACAGAGAGGACTCCAATTTATCTTGGTGCACTTGCTGAGGTTCACCAGCAGCTCTCTTATTAGTTTGTAGAGAGAAAAAGGCAAAAGTATTTGAAATAGGTATTGAACATGGATCTCTATGGAATTAAGAGCAAGCATTTATCTAGAATATGAAAAAGAGAAACTCAAAGGTATCATATCTTCTTATTCCTCCACATCACCAAAATTAAAATAAAATTTAATCCTTTCTAAGAGCCCAAGAAAGTGGAGTTATCTTTGATGTTCAACTGAAGATCAGATGAATCCCATCCCAGATATGAGAAGGAAACTACTTAACTGAAAGTAAAAAGAAAAAAAAATCCTTTTACTGTTTAAAAAAAACTATTTTATGAAGAAATATCAACTACTTAGTAAAGATACAGAATGGAAAAGGAAGCAAAAGGAATTAGTAAAAGGCATCTCCTCAGAACAACATCAATACTAATGTTGTTTCTTAAATGTCCATACAGTGGGCTACTGTCAAATTAGATAACAAGGATTTATATTAGTATTCGAGAAAGAATTCCATATCAGGAGGCCCATATTTCAGTGCAGAAAGGATTACATTATTTGTCAAGGAAAACACATTACTCTTTGAAAAACAGAAAAGTTGACCTTGGCAAACAGTTAAGTGAAGTTGTTGCCACTTGATTCCCTTATGTGCAGCGAGTGGGAGAGGCCATTCCTAGGGCTGCTTTGTGGCATTGTTTCAAAAGCACTCATGTTATTCTGGCCAAAAATGAGCAGAGACCATCTAGAAAACAGTTCACAGGAGTATTGGGAAGTTACTGACTCTTGTTTCCACCCTTTATGTTATGTAGTGAAACATCTTTTAGAAGGAAAATCATCGAGACTTTTGTAGCAAATGAGTACTGGCTTAATGCATGCTTCTGTTTTTATCATGTTTTTCCTTGATGAGTCATTAGTTCTTATGTTTTAAAAAACTAAAACATATTTTTTTTTGAAAATAGATCATCAAATTTGACAAATTTCTCAAATCTTGTAACCATTTCCCATTTTATTAGGATGCCATTTTCTTATCTTTCAACATTGTCTCAGGTGGCATGACCAGTATTTTTATGATAACAGGATTTAATTTTGTCAAGGTCAAATTTGTACATCTATGTCATTGTCTATGGACTACATAAATACATCTCAGCAGATTTTCTCATCACAACTCTGTCCTTTGTCCTTATTCTTTGACTCCCAATCTTATGTTCTTCATATTATCACTTCATATATGATAATAATAACTTCTGTTTTTTTATTTTGTTGTTGTTATTATTGTTGTTGTTTAGTACTGAGGATTTAACCCAGGGCCATTTGCCAGTGAACTATATTTCTGGTCCTTTTTATATTTTCATTTGAATCAGATCTTGCTAAGTTGCTGAGGCTGGCCTCAAACTTGCAATCCTCCTGCTTCAACCTCCCAAATCATGGGAACTAGAGGTGTATGCCGTCACACTTGGCCTGAACATGACTTTTTGAAAAATCCAGTCAATTCTCTCACAATATTATAAATTAGACAATTCCATTATTCCATGTTACAAATAAGGGACCAGGGCTTCCTCCCTTGGTTTGACACTCAGTTGTCAACTGCCTCTTGTTGCTGAGCATCCTTCCTATTTTTTATTAAGGATGAGAAACTAAGTCACTCATAACCAAACAAGGCTCCCTAGAGAATAGCTCTACTTTTTTGGGAAAAAAAAAAACCTAGTTGAAAGCAGCATTAGGATTTTTCACACTGAATGTTCTTCTCTTTTGTCACTCCCTACTCAAGATCTTCCATAAAGCAGCATCTTTTTGGATTTACTGAGAAATGAGTCAGCAAAGATTACAGGAAATTACCATGACACTGTACAGTAAAAATGATAGACCGTCAACAATGCAAAACAGAAGATGAAAACAAGTTGTTGGTTTTTTTTTCTTTTTTTCCAAAATTGCAGACCAAATCTGTGTTTGAATGTGTGTGTGTGTATATATGTGCATAAAAACATGTCATTAAATGACTGGATCAAGGTATTATGAATGGCAGTGCGTCCACTTCTAAATAATCAAGGTAGATCATCATTGACAACAAAGGCAACCAAAGCAACTGGTACTGATTAGTATGATAAAAGGCATTGGATAAAAAGATCTGATGAGCAGTAATGCCATGAATCAGTTGCTCAGCCCCTTGCAGCCTGTATCTCTAAAAGATAACATTCAGTAAGGGTTTAGTAATTACCTGGCATTTCCTCTCTTTGATAGTCTCCTTTTCTGTAATTTCCTCTACCACATTTTTTAAATAAACTTTTAAAAATGTTTATCTGGTAAAAAATAAAAAAATAGAAAAATCCCCTCTCTTCCCCTACCCCATAGTCCCTCACTATTAGTGAAACCCCCACCTGGTTTTTGAGATTCTTAACCAGTTTCACAGTTAGTGGCCAACTGATCTAGTTAGAGGACAGAAACTCCTTCAGTTCAGCCTATTCCTTTACTTTGGGTCATTTCACTATTTAACTTGTTTGACACAAATCTAGATAACAAATTCAGAGGGTCAGAAATGATGGCCTTTGGAGATCACCTTGCAAGGGGAGGGCGGAGCCAGAGAAAAGCAGATTCTACATCTGTCCATCCTCTGCCTGTGCCCAGGGTCCGGGGTCAGCAGAGTAAATTAATGTCACTTCATCCTCCTTCTGGGTTGTTTCAGACTTTGATTTTACATTTTGTGTTTTTTTTTTCTTTTAAATCTTATTTAATTATTTTCAGTCAGATTTTATAAATCCAAAATCATGTTTTGAGAAATATTTCCATTTCCTAAGCAAACCACTCCAAGAGGAAAGCTCCAGCACAGGATTTTGGGATCTCTCATGTCTCCCTGAGAAGACTCTGCCTCAGTATCTACATGATTCTTCTTTAACAGAAACAGAAGGTTTTGTCAAAAGCCAAATCTAAAAGTCAAGTAGAAAGAAATGAAGAAATATTTCCATGCAATACCCATTACCCATGACACTGTGCCTCTTCCTCCTCTTGGTCCATCCATTCATCCATTCATTCATTCATCTCATACTCTCTCCCTCTCCATCATCAATCTATTTCACCTCAGGTCACCTCGGATGTTTTCTCTGACCTTTCCTACATATCACTGAGTACTTACCACTCACCAGACACCTTGTGGGAACTGGAGAATTTAAGAGCAATAAGGCAAAGAAGTTCTGCCTTAAGAATTAAAGTAAAAATAAGTGGAATCTGCAAACTGACAAAAAGTTACAAAGCAGGGCTAAGAATGTTCTATTGAAGTCTGGGTCAGGAGATGAGGAATAGAGAGTGGTAGAAGTTGAAAAGGAAACGGGGTATCTTAATTGTCCAGAGGTTAGTGAGGCCTTGGGAAGAGACTTCGTAGAGGAGACCGAAAGACTGAATGTCATCCTGTTAGGTTGACAGGGGGAGAACATGTCCTCTTATATCAACTTTTAGGGCTAGTATCTACATCAATCAGAGGTGGCGTGGGGTGGAGGTGGTGACGAGAAGAGCACTAAAGAAAGCATCATGATTTCATAAATATGTTTCACAATACTTCACTAGATAATTAAATGTGAATTGAGTTTGGAGGCTTCACGGGAGGAAGGGAGGAGGCTGTTTCCTTAAAGCTTTTATATAAAAGTACTATATCAGGAAGGCTTTCTTAGATGATGATTATCACCTGCTCTAAGTAGAGAGCTTAAAAGGTTATGGTGGATGGGTTATCTTTCCCACTCAAAGAGAAAAATTCAAGAACAGGTGCTTTTGTTTTATAGTTGCTCCCAGCGACAGAGGTGGAAACAACCATAAAATTTCTCAATATATTACTCTTCACTAGTGAAGTCAAGGCCACCTGTACACTTTCATTTTTCCTCAACAATTAGATGACTTAGAAAAATCATTTGCAAGAAAGGGAAAGTGTGTGTGTGTGTGTGTGTGTGCATACGTGTGCGTGCGTGCGTGTGTGTGTGTGTGTGTGTGTGTGTGTGTGTGTGAGTGTGTAGGAGAGGCAGAGTTAGAAAAATAAAGAATCAAAGGAAAACAATCAGATCTGTCAAGCTTTAAGCCAGCTTTTTTTTTTCTAATAATAGATTAACTTTTCCAAATGATTTAAATTTAATACCTTGGAATTAAAACCATATGAATTTTTCATAATGAAGAAAAGGAAGCTTAAGAATTTATTCTATGTTTTTTTAATTATTTTTTTGCCTGTTTTGAGTAAAATACAAGAATCTCAAATCAAATATTGCAACGACCAACGCCGAGTATTGCATATGAGCATCGATTTGCTTAACTACTCTCATGCAGTTATCACAGTATTTCAAACACTATAAATTAAGGACTAACAACTGTTTGATTTTATGTTTCTCATCCAGCAGTAAAATTGGCAAATTTATTTTGTTGCAATAGATAGAATGGGGGCCAGACAAGTCTAGCTAACAATGGGATTACTTGATCAGGGGTGCAGACTCTTACAGCATAGCTTTGGATTTAATCTCAACTATAAAAGACTAGTGCACTGTGTTTCTAAAACTCATCACTGTAAATCACATAAATGAAAATGTCTACAGAAATATTTAAGTAAAGGAAAACATTCTTAATTCCTTTGCTATAATATATATTTATATATATGAGCTATGCTATACATTCCTCCAGGACCAGTGTTGTGCTAAATGTACTACAGAGAGAATAAAAGACTTTGGAAATGACATAGGTTTAAAGTCCTTTGACTAATTCCATTGGGATTATTCAAGTGCTGGGGGTGGGGGGATGTGAGAGGAAGGATAGAAAGGAGCCAGATAGTGGTGCCTGCTGTAATTACTATGTTCCCTGTGGTCTGAAATGCTAAAAATGAGTGTTTCCTCTATTACAAGCATATAGACCTTTTTCACTGCAAAGCTATTAGCATATATAATGCACATGTCTGAAAATCATGGCTTCTCTGTCATTCTTGGGAGACCTTTTGGGGCCTGGGTTATTGTATAGTCCTGAATTACAGCCAAAGCATCATTTATAGTCCTCTCATTTTCAGCATATTTTTAAAAAAATCAGTTTGAGCAATTTTACCCATATTTAATGGCTCAGTCTTTTCCAACAAATTAAAATGTTTGCATTGTCTTTAACTCTGAACGAAATTGCTATATAACTTGCAGATGAGAAAGCGCATTAACATACTTCATCCACTGCCAGAATCTCTAAGAACAAGATGATTTAACATGTAATTCTAAAAATCTATTAATGTAATATTTCTTTAAAAATAAATAAACAAGCTTCTCAGAAGTCAAAATATATATAAACTCTTGATCTGCTTACAGAATTCTAGGGCGTATAAAGTCAAAAGAAGATGAATGACATTAATTTGTACCTTTTGTACTACCACATTTCCTCCTGTATTTTGGAAGCAGAAATTGTACCTTAGCTTATTCTACATTTTTTCTCTGATTTCAGTTCTTTCATCACAAAAGTAGAACAAAACAAGAACTGTTACTTCCCCTATTCAGTTTTATTTCAACCTATGTCAATTTAGCATATTTTAAATAGTCTGTATAATTTTTTTAAACATGAAAGGACCATTCTAATGTTAATTTAGATCAATCTTCCAAACATATGATTCTAGGTTTATAAAAGAGGCCCACTTGAGGGGGGCTTTTAAAAAAGTGAACAAAAAAAAAAAAGCGCCCAGGAGGCTGCCCAATTCACTTTTAACCTACTTACATGAAAAAGGAACTGCTTTGGTTAAGAATAAACTTCCACAAGCTCAGGTTCAACTAAACAGACCAGCATATTAGTAAGGAAATGAGACAGCAAATAGTAACTCCTTTCATACTAGTAAAAGAATACTGTATTTATTTGAAAGAGTTGGCAGAAATTCTCATTTTAATTAAATTACATTTATTGAAATAACATTTTCATAATTACACACACACACACACACACACACACACACACCACACCATTTTCCCAAAGAGCTAGCAAAAATCATCACAGCACCTTAAAATAGGCAAAGGAGTAAAGAATCAATGGGACTAATTTGGATTACAATTGCACATTAGTTCAGCGGTGCTTGGGGATTCAGGAGTCATTAAGGTTCTTCTTGCTAAGTGAAGTTAATACAAAGTAGGTAGCAAGTTTTCTTATTAATAATTTTTAGAGGATGTAAAAGTTTCATGTCTTGTATTTTTATTACTTGCATATGAGAATCCTTGAACATTATCTTAGATCAGATTATCTAATCTGACCTCTTCCTTTTACAAATGAGGAAACTGAGACCCAGCAAAGTTCAACGACTTGTTCTTCATCATTTAGCTAGTTACAAGAACTAGTTCTGGAACTCAGCAGTTTTCTGCTACACAGCTCTGTCTGAGTGGAAACAGCTGCACATCAGAGATGACAGAAGAAAAAAAAAAGATAAAAGAGTGGACCAACTATGTGAATTAGGGTACAAACAAAATTCCATTCCCAGCTAAGATTCAGTTTCTTTTACTCCTGGTTCCTTCCTTCTACCGTGTCCCAGGAGAGCCAAAGTTCATGTGCCAAAGGGAACAACAATTATCCAACAATCACGTTAAGTCTCAGACAGGGATTCAACCAATAAGTGAATCCTGTGTTTCCATGATTTAGCAATGGCAGCTTGAGTGGGAAAAGAGTTTTCCAGAAAACAAACAAACAAACAAAAAAAAAACCCAATGCTGAAAGCTGAATTCCTCCAAATAGACAAAAGATAGCCAAATCAGTCCAACATTCTACCTCAGTCATGGAAGGTACACCAAAAAAAAAAAAAAAGCAGGCGTATTTAAATGGGGAAGGAAAGTGTACCAAACCACAGGGAAAACAGACCCACCCTCTTCCTTCTTGGATTTTGCTGAATGCCAGTCTTGTGGAGAGTAAGAACCCATATATGGCATAGTAGTGGCAAGTAAAGTTTCCACCATTCAGAGAAGAACTTACAATAGTTTCATACATGTGCTGCTGGATAACTTAATGAACAAACATGTCATGGTTAAGGATGGAGAAGTGACAGTTTACTACACACGTACAAACGCAACATTAGTGAGCTTCTATTAGCTTCCATCTCCCATTGTTAGGTCACCTTAAAATACAAATGAGTGTGTGGCACAGACTCCTGTAATCCCAGTGACTCCAGAGGCCGAGGCAGGAGGATGGCAAGTTTTAGGCCAGCCTCTACAACTAAGTGAGGCCCTGTTCCAAAATAAAAAAAATAAAAAAAGGGGTGGAAATGTGGCTCAGGGTTGCCTGTTCAAAATAGATTAACAGCATAATATGTTCCTGTGATTTTAATTAGCTGTGGCACAAAGAAATCATATCAAAGATACTGGTTAAATTCCATAATACTGAGTATTTGTGAGGATGACTAACACAAAGAGCCCCTATCCTTGATGAATTATGGATTGCTTGCATCTCCCTCACCCAAATTACAAGTCTTCAGCCCTATTCAATATATCCAACCGATTCCTCACATTGGAAAGCTTCACCAAGACTCTTTCAGTAACAAGTAACAGTCTATTACTTTTTCTGCTCTGTGTAATGTTAAATTGAACTTGAGGATGAAGGCCATTTAAACTCAGAGGCTCTAGCTACTGTTAAGAAAAAAAGCAAACAAAAATTCTCCCCAAGAGTCTAATTTGCAAATTAATTTCCTTGTTCACTGTCAGTTACTCTCAGCTTACAAGCTTGAGGGTCAAACTCATTATGAACAAAGGCTTATTATGATTAAAATGCAAAAAAAAAAAAAACCCTAATGTTAATAAAAATAAGGCACCACATTTTATAGGGTCTAACCCAAACCAGTTAAAATGTGAATATTAGCGAACTGTGTTTCATAGGACACTAATGTGCCTGGAGATAGTAACAGATACTGAGGTGGAAGGGGGGGTGGGTGTCTTGGGAAATACTGAGCTATATACTAAGGCAAAATCAACAACTGACTTTTCTGCTGACCTTCTCAGTGCCTCTTAAACCCACTGCAAATCCAGAAAGGGGTGGGTGAGATGCTGTCATGTTTTAACTTTGAAATAAATTGAAACATAAAAAAAAATTTCCCAAAGCCCTTTCCATTTGTAGAAAATGGGGGAGGGTTGTAGTACCGGAAATTGAACCCAGGGGTGCTCTACCACTGAGCTATATCCCCAGTCTTTATTTTTTACTTTGAGACAGGGCCTCACTACACTGTAGGAGCCTTCAGAGTTGCTGGAATTCCAAGTGTAGGCTGCTAACACCTGGTACAAAACAAACAAACAAACAAAAACTATCTTAAAGGCCTAGCTTAACTATGTTTCCATTTAAAACCACAACAGTTGGGCTGTGAGTGTAACTCAGTGGGGAGCACTTGCCTAGCTAGCATGCATGAGGCCCTGGGTTCCATCCTTAGCACCATGAGAACAGACAAAGAATGAAAACCCTGCAATCACAGCAAACATAGCACTTGATTGTTTCTGGACAATCTCTCCTTCCCTACATATTGTCAAAAAACTGACTCAGTTTCTGGTGAGCTTGGTTGACCCAAAGCTGCTAAACAGTGGACAAGGAGAACCAAGGATCTGACTCCTTCTATTATCAAAAATGAAGAGGCTTATCTTCTATTACTGAATTCATTCCTGATTAGAACTGTGGGCGTGAGAGGAAGAGGAAAAGAAGGAAGAGGAAGAGGAGGAGAGGGAGGAAGAGAAGACACTGATCAAATGACATTTTGTTCCTTGACTTTCCAAGATAGAAAATCCTATCTGTCACTCCATTTCTGGCAGGAAAAGATTTAATTATAATAATTACTATGTGTAAAAGTACATCATCTAAAAATGTGACTTGACAAAATAGTTTATAAATATTAGATGTTATAAATGAGGACAATAATGAACTGAGTTCATATATAAATGTCTTTGGGAAGGGGGAATGGCTTGGTGGTAAAGCATGTGCCTCCCATGCACAAGACCCTGTTTTCAATCCCAGCACCAAAAACCAAATAAACAAACTGTATATATGTATACATATATCGTTTATTTATATCTTAATTATATATATAACTATATATAGCTTAACTATATATATGTGAGTGTGTTTATATAGTTTGTTTATAAACACACACACATATATATGTCTTAATTAATCAGTAAGTGATATATAAATATGTGACCTTATTATTATGCTTATCATGCATTTACAATAGGACCTCATTCTTTCACATTCAGCATTTGCAAAATAGGTCTCCTGAAGATCTTTATTTATTCTCCCTGGGTACTGGAAATCAAACCCAGGGCCTTATGCATGCTAACAAGCTCTACCACTGAGCCATATTAGCAGTTCTTTTTAGATCTTTGTATTTTATTATTAACTTAATAAGACATGTCCATTAACTCTGAGTGGTGAAAATAATTTTTAAAGAAGAAAATAAAACGCATTTTCTCCAATATCCAATAAAAAACAACTTTCTAGGACAGGTTACAGAGGAAGTCCCTATAAGGCCACATCAGGGTATATGGCCACAGTCTCGGTGACTGCGGATCCTTACAGAGTTCCTGAAGAGGGGATGGCTATAAAGGGGGGAGGAATGTGAGGAGGAGGAAGAGTGGAGAAAAAGGAGAAGAAAAAGAGGAAGAGAAAGAGAAGAAAGAGGAAAAGGAATAGGAGAAAGGGGAGGAGGGAACACATATGAAGAGGAAGAAGTAAGAGAAAAAAAAATTGGAAAGAATAAAAAGAAAACTTCTACTGAGAAGTACTCTGTGTCCTAGTCATTCTAAGTGTCTGATTGCAATTTTGTTAATTGGGTCTTTACAACAACCAATCGGTTTGGTAAATATTATCTCCATTTTAAAGATGAGGAAACTGAAGCCCAGTCAGTAAAGGACCATGCCACCATCCCAACACGAGTGCTAGAGCTTGGCATCCACCCAGCCAGACTGACCGTGGAGCCTGGGTTGGCAACTGCTTCACTGAAGTGGTACCTCCTGTCCTAAGGTTAGAGTAAGGCATCTAGAGGTACCTCCAAATCCAGAGGGAGTCTATGGAACTACAATGTGTCAGGGGTGGGGGACAGGAAAGACTTCCTAGAAGGAGGGTATGAGTAGAGTTTGCAGAGTTAGCCAGGGGAAGAAAGCAGGGGGCATTCGCATCAGGCAGGGTGGCCTGTGTGAATTCACCATGGCTTAAAACAGCAAGACACATGCAGGTTCAAGAGAGGAAAGATTTCAGAAAGGAAAGTGTTCCATGGATCTAGCAACTTGGAGATCATTGTTGATTTTAAGAGTGATAAGTGTCTAAGAAATATGGAGTGGGACTCGGAGACTAAATAGGGGTGAAGACACTACAACCCGAGTGAGCTAACCTTTCAAAGATTTGATTGACAGTGGAAGAAGAGAGAAGAGAAGGCTTTAGTGCAATTTGGGTTCTCACATATGTATTTACAAGAATAAAAGAGATACCTGCAAGAGTGTACGTTGAGCAACAAGAGCTCCGGGAGACCTAATGCCGAAGAAGGAGGGGAGAGAATGTGACTAATGGATCCAGTTTGAAAGTTGCTAGGGAAGAAAAAACAGAGACAAGAGCAGAGGCCAAAGGTTTCTACAAAGTGGGGAGGGATGCAGAAGACTCCTCTACCAGGATCCAAGAACATCAAGAGAGGATGTATAGTGGGTGCAGACAGGTTTAGATGATGTTGGGCAGGAAGCATTCATGCGTATCTTTGGAAAATGATGAGGAGGACAGTAAGTTTGAAAAAAGATAAAATATGTGCACTTACCTCTGAGGGAAATGGGAGAGGACGAAGATGCTATTGCATAATTGTATCCTAAAAAGGTCTTATTTTTTTCCTCTCTCTCTCAAGTCCCATAGAATAGAAAATTTAATCACAGATAAAGCTAGAAATATCTTTTATAGTGCCAAAACATAATGTTTCTGATTTTTCAGAAGAAAAATCAGATGGTACCTACATAAAAGAATGATTAACAGTTACATTATAACTTTAAATCTAGTAGAAATATATATGTATCTACATATATGAAATATGCATATTTATATATTTATTTCTTTTTTCTTCTTCTTTTATTTATTTATTTATTGCTTCTGTTGATCCCTCTACCGTAATGGTGAAACTCCACAGACATCAACTGGGTTATCAAAGGTAAGGCGGGTTTAGTGTCTAATTCACCAATATACCATTTAAATGGAGCAAAAGAATGAGAAGAGCCAGACAGCACTTTGGAGTACAAGCAAAGTCTCAGAATGCCAACGCTCAATGCACGAGGCAGGCAGACTCATGCTCCCTCCTTTTTTAAATGCCACAAACCACAAGCCAACTTCGAAGGTCTTAGAAGTGAGCAAGTTTACAAAGCTTCATCTGGAATATTCTCCTCTCAGGGTACCTGTTCCCCCTGGAATATTAATATTCAGAGACAAAGGTGCTCTTTTCTTAATTAATTGCTTAATTATCAAGTTACAGTGGCAGCTGGCTTTAGTTATGTTTTAATTAAAAGAGTAGCACATTTACAAGGAAAAGGTATACAGAATTTATAGGGCAACAATTGCAGAAAGAATAAAACTCATTAATTTGAGAGTTACGAGATAGCCAAAATTCCATACACCTTTTTTGGTCACAATAAAGCCCTGAGGTATTAAACTAGGGTAGTGTTCTCAAAGGCTAAATTGAAGGGAATCCTGAACAAGAAATTATCTGTGAACGTCATCCAGGTAAGTAGGTTATCAACTGAGTGTGTGGCCATGAGAAGCCACAGAATATTGATCTACATCCAGTCATTGAGTAGCTTAGATTATTGACTCTGTCATGGGGTGATCCAATTACTGACAGATTTGCCTAACAAGACAAATCTGAATACATTATGAATTTAAAAGAAATTCCAATTGTTTTAAATCTTCTAAATGGGGTAGGGAGGAAGAGCATGAGAAGAAGACTACCACTAAATAGGGAAGAGAGGTGGGAGGGAATGGGAGGGAGAAGGGGAATTGCACGGAAGATGGAAGGAGATCCTCATCCTTATACAAAATACATGTATGATGATGTGAGGGGAAAAAAAGAAATGTGTCACATTAGATTGAGTAGAGAGAGGTGATGGGAGGGGAGGGGAGGGGAAGAGGGGATAGGAAGGGCAGCAGAATAAAATAGACACTAGTATTGCTGTATGTATAAACGTGGCTGTATAATCAATGTAATTCTGCAACCTATACACTTGGAAAAATGAGAAATTATACCCCATTTGATTCAAATGCATTATATGTCAAGATCATTGTATTGTCATGAGCAACTAATAAAAAATCTTCTATTTTTGTGTTTTTGTAACACCTTCTGACAGAATATTACATAACACACCTATAATTTTATGAAGTCAACAAAAAATGATAAACAAATATAAAGTTAAAATTACATCAAGGAAATCATTGTTTAAGTACTTGAAAGACCTAGGCATACTCTCATTTTCTCAAGTTCATCCTTTTCTATCAGCCTCCCTGGAACAAGTAGATTACACATTATAGATGTTCAGGTAAAAATGTTTATTGAATTGAAATTCACTGTCGTTCAAGGATCTTTTTGTTTTCCTTAATTTACAACTATACCAAAAAATAGGTCAACATTCAAACCCAAAAAGAACTAAGATAATATCAATTTGGATTGCTTCCTTCCTTGATCATCAATGCCTTCTGATATAGACATAAAAAATAATTTTGCAACAATGACCCTCAATATATTGCTCTGCAGGTAAAAACAGTGCTGAATCTCTTTTTCTTTTTAGCATTGAGGGGTGTTTTATCATTGCTGGGCTCCAGTAGATTTACAATATCACCAAAAGACATTGGAAGGGTTCCCACTGAAAAGGAAGAACTGAGGAAACTGCCTTCTGTAAAACATATTAAAAATTAACAATTTTAGAGAATTTCACAAATATGCTTATAAATAGCAAATTACATGATAATAAATTAAGAAATTGTTTTTTTTAGTATCTTGCTCTGAACATAGCCATATAGGTGCATACCATAGAAATTTGAAACTAATCTTGGTAAACTGAGATACTATCTTCTCCAGCTAAAATGTCTTAATGTTTGGAAACATGACAAAGCATGCCTGTCATTCACCACTCATATTTCTAATTCTGCCGTTATTACACTGCAGCTATTTAAAGTGCCATAAGTTTAGTAATATTTTTAAATATCACAAATTCTATTACTGATAATAAGGGATAATAGTAATTTCATTTTCTTTTCACATTTTTATTAATAGTTCCAAAACAATTTTTTTAATTAATTTTATTTGGCATTATTTAATATTGTTGTCAAACTCAAATCCTTGCATTTAAAATACCAGCTGAAAGTAATTAAGCTAATTTACACTAAATACGAGACAGGACTTAAAAATAATTTTATAAATAAAGTATTCTCCTATATTATAGCTGTCTTTAGCATGGTTAAGAAGTTTATATTTAACTGAAAAGTTTAAAAGGAAAATTCCTCCCCCTTACAACACACCAATATTTATTTCCTTTTCTATAGTGCTGGGGATCGAACCCAGGACTTCACACATGGTAGGCAAGTGCTCTTTCACTGAACTATACCTCCAGCCCTGTGTGGTCTTTTTAATGGAACTCATAGAGCTATACAATGACAAAAAGTTGAATTTCTAAACTAAAGTTTCCTGTATTCAGGTACAACTCCTATAACTGCTATTGGTAAACATGTAAACCTCCATCAATGCTTTGTTTATTACTTTCGAAAGAGTTAAAACATCTCAGATATCAATCAGCATGATATGAACTTTTAGATTCTATAACCATTATTACATCTGCATCTTTTAAAATATACCTTTCCTTTTTTTTTAGCTTTTTTTTTTTTTTTCCCATGGCTGAGGACCGAACCCAGGGCCTTGTGCATGCTAGGCAAGCGCTCTGCTACTGAGCTAAAACCCCAAACCCTAAATATACCTTTGCTATACCTAAAAACTATCAGGAAAACCTCAAAACAAAACAAAACCTCAAAAACAAAACAAAATTAAAAACAACATATATTAATTATATATATATATATATATATATATATATACATATACATATATATGTATTTGGTAAAAATATATATATATTATGGTAAAAATATGTATATATATATATATATATTTATATCTTGTAAAACCACCCTAATACAGAGCTTAAAACCAAATAGATATTGGAATTCAAGGGGTGTTGGGATCATGGTCATTGTATTTAGAGTCTGATTTATTTTGATGCCAGCACATAAAATAGAAGGTCTTTTATCTTAGTTTTTCTATCCCAGAATTCTAGTGCTTATGACATTATTATTGGATAGTATCCCAGAAAATTAAATACAAATCCCTGAGCTAGAGAAGAGTGTTCATGTTCTTCATAAATCTATTTAATGGAAATTGAGAGTCTTCCCTTGGACAGATTTGGAAAACCTGACTTAAACAATATTAAGAGTGCCATCTAGAAATGACATGACATAAAGAGCTCAGTACTCCGTCTGCCCTACAGTGGACCCCAAAGCACATACCTGAATTGGAACCAAATTCTCTTTACAAGGCTCTTCATCTAAATAACTTAAGTCTAGAACAAGTTATAGATATTGTTATGCAAAGATAAAGCATTAATTTTCAAAATTGATAAAACATTCTCCTGTTTTCACACTGTCCTTGATATTTATATATTTTGAGTTTTTGTTAAAGCTTGCATTGTCCAGATAATAATTTCAGGCATTTAATCCATGGCAATAAGCACCATCTAAAAACAAATAAACTTGAGCAAACACTTAATTTCTCAGTGGTTAATTTCTCTAACAACGAATTCATCTGCAAAGACACTGTATATCCATTCTCTAAATAAACATCTGTTGAACTTCAACTGAAGAGAAGCAAAATCTTGTATTCTCTGCTAACATTGCTGCCCAAATACTTATATGATGGGTGCTTCAGAAATATATATGGATCAATTAAGTAGTAAATATACTTCCTACATAAAGGACATGAATTTACATTTCTCAGCAAAGAGTTGAATATTTGGATAATAGGGGAAAAAAGAACCAGGTAAATGGGGCTGGGGCTGTAGTTCAGTGACAGAACGCTCACCTAGGAGGCGTGAGACACTGGGTTCGATCCTCAGCACCACATAAAAAAATAAATGAATAAAATAAACGCATTCTGACCATCTACAACTACAAAAAAAAAAAAAAAAAAAAGAACCAGGTAATGAGTGAAGCTTATTCCTGTTCAGAAAACTGGTTGGTGAAGCAGTAAGTACTGAATAAGCGTTCATTTCCCATGTGGATATCCAGATGGATCTAGACAAAAACTGACTCTAGAAGCATGAACCTAATTGTTGAGACATTGTTTATTATGAAGTGAGAATGGAATGAAATAGTATATAAAAACAGTGCAATGTCCAAGTAATAAGATACAGCAGAGCACTTCTGGATGTTATGAGATTGAAGTCAGAAGAAAAAAATCAAGGTGAACTGGAATTTTGGAAAGCTTTAGAAGATGTGGCCTTTGAGTCTGTGCCTTAAGGAAGCAAACATTGAGTCTTGTGTGAACACTAGAGTATGGAAAAGACGGAGGACACGAGAATGTGCAGCAGCCAATGAGAGCATGGGTGGCACCCAGGCTTCTAGAAACAGAGGGATAGGACTATGTGGAGGTCACACAAGGTGAAAGACTCCCACAAGAAAAAACAAAGAACCCATTAGAGGAATGAAAAAAAAATTAAGTTGTGACTAAGGAAAATGTGTCTGCCTGCCAGTCTGTAACCTGTACGCAAAGCTCAAGGCACGTATGCAGATAAAGAATCTTGTGGTGGCACAGCCATGAGAGGGTACCCATGTGAACGGAATGCAGTCATAATACAATATGACAAATTGACATTTATTAATAGGAGGCAGAAAAGGGTTCAAAGAAGATACCCAGATTTTTAACCTGAAGGTCAAGAACAAAGATGCTAATGACGACGGATATGAGGAAGGGAAACAATTGATTGATTTGTTTGGGGATATGGTAGCCTAAAAACATCTGGAATGGATTCAGAACATGCCATCTCCTCAATCTGGGACTGAGGAATGCTGAAGATTTTAAGCTGAAGGGAGTTGAGAAACAGCAGACATAGAAGGGACTCTCTCACCTTCCCCTGAAGCAGGTCACCAGGTTCTCAAGGGACAGATTTTCACCCATACCCAAAGGAAAAGAGCATCCTTAGTTACCAATGCAGACAAAGGAGTCCAGAGAGATCTGAACAGAGAGGCTTTGCTTTTCCCTTTGGTTCACTACACCAAGCCCATACCCTTTGTCTTATCACATTTTCCCACCACTCTCCATCTTTCATCAAATCTAGTATGAAAGCGCTCAGGTCTTCATTTCTTTATGAAGGTGTGTGTGCCATGTAAAGCTCACATTAAACACACTTGCAAGTTTTTCTGTCATTAATGTGTCTTTTGTTACAGAATCCCAGCCAAGAACATAAAAGGGTAGAAGGAAATAAATGTTTCCTCCCTTCTGTCTGTAGACTGAAATGAAAGATGTCAGTCTACCCACCGAGTCAGAGTTACAACTTTGACAGCAGGTGTGCCCACCAAAGTAGTAAGGGCAAAGAAAGGACGGTCATGGTGGAAGGGTGGAGACCATGAAGGAGTCATGAAGAGTCTGCACAAAGGGTCGAGAAGCAAGGACCAAGAGAGACTAAGACTCTGTAAACCAAAGGAGAAGGATCTTCCAAAGTCAGGAAGATTCATCCACTGAACAATGCGCATCCAAGAGAATCCAGTTAAGGACAAAAATGGCTTTAGATGGAAGAGCTCAGAGACGTCGCTGAGACACCAAAGTGGTAAGAGGGTTGAAGTGAAAGTAATGCTGCAAATAGTTGATGAGGAAAGGTTAGTGAAGAAGTGAAAATAACAGTTATTTATCAATGCAAACTAAAGTACACTACCCCCCCCAAATGATGCAAGGAGGCTCCAGGTATATGGAAATGTGAAACAGACAAAGATGAGATGAGAGAAGGTCTTTTCGTGACACTTAACTCTGACTTGCTTAAATGCTAAACCTGAAATTTCACACTGGTGATATTAGAGTCAAATGAAACATAATTACCTGGTTTTTTTTAAAAAAGAATTCATACTAATGCTGAAGAGGTAACCTTGATATTTTAAACTTCTATGTTTCTGGCCTTTTCCTGCATGCAAATTTCTATTCTTCAGAGGAGTAAAAATACACAATGTGATTAATACAAAGGTTATTTTTCACAATGGTGATTTTTAAACATTAGAATAGTTCATTGTTGTTAAAACTACATTGTCTCAGGTATGTTTTAAGTGAAAAGATACGCTCTCTGCTAAGTATGAGAGCAGAAGAGTATCTTTTCACTTAAAGATACTCTTTAGCGCCCAAAATGCCAGCCCCACATTTAATAACCTTCTGCTTTGTACTATTATCTAATTGTACAACACGTGATCCTCCAAATATTTAAATTCAGGGAAAAAATCTAGTCAAAAACCTATGACACAATGAATCGGTCATTTGTTAAGCATCCTACAATTTCACATGGCCTTATCTCTCATTATAACTTATCCCTCACACAAACCACAAAATCAATATAGGTCAAGCCTTCCTAATCCAAAAATCTGAAATCCCACATATTCCAAAATACAAAACTTTTAAGCACCAACATGATGTCACAAGTCCAGTGGCTCAAAATATGGGAACTTCATTACATGCACAAAATTATTTAAAATATGTATCAAGTTACTTTTCAAGCTATGTCATGTGATATATATTAAATAAACAAATTTCATGTTTAGACTTTGGTGTCCTATCCTCAAGATATTTCATTATCTATATGCAAATATTTCAAAATCTGGAAAAAAATCTGAAATCTGAATCATTTTGGTTCCCAAGCATTTCAGATAAGGAATACTGAACTTGTTGAATTGTCTAACTTAAGCAATAATATTGAAGGCAGAAAGAGTCAGAAAGGGCTGGATCACATAGCTCCTGTACTCCCTGTGTTCCTGGCAGTGTTCTGGCTCGCAGTATCAGAATTCCATTGACTGAACAAGCATCTATGCTCTGTGACGAAAATCCCTGAGAAAAACTGCTGTAGTCAAAATAACCACTTTCCTTAAATTATGAATGTTTCTTCCATTTGTTAAAGTCTATAACCATGGGAGTCCATGATCTTTGCTCCACCAATGAATGCTCTACTCCTTAAACTATTTCAGATACTCCATGTCTAGGCAGGGATACCAGCTTCCTCCTTCCTCTGTGAGTATGTTGGGAAATACCCCAGCTATTCTTGAGAGTGCATATAAGTTCAGAGTGTTTTCTTCAGTGATTTTTTCATCATAAAATCTCTGTAGCAATGAGGCCATTTGCTTCTAACATGGGACATGACCTGGGGAGGCACAAAATTTGTTTGTTATCCAAGAATGTGTGTCTCTTTGCTCTGACCACAGGTCTCTGAGGTCCCTCTTGTAAGGATTTCCTGAGTGACACTGGATAGATCCATTCAGACACTTGCTATTATTCTGGCACAGTAATCTGCTACTGCACCAATTCCTTCCCAGTGGGAGTCAGAAGGTTCCAGATAGCCTTGATGAAAGACTAAGACTTTTTCAGACTCAGGGCCTAACCAACTGACATTTTATTTACATGGTTAATACAGAATGAAGTTCAATACTTATTGATTCGTGCTTGTTTGCTAAGGGCTATGATGTAGAAAATGTGCTATTAAAAGGGGAAAATTTATTTATTGGACTATAAAGAATAGAAGCAATTGAAAGACTAGCAAGACTATATATGGAACAATCATTTTTGCCCCTTAATAATGGTAAGACAAATGTTAAACATAATAAGTAGCAATTCGTAGCTTCCAGTGCGGGCATTGGCCACACTTCGGAATGCTTGTACCATTTCCGGGAGAAGATGAATCAGCTTTGGAGAAAAAAAGCATAAGGAAAGAAAAGAAAAAAAGTAAATGGAGCAAAAAAATGTTATCTACATCAACAACTAAATTGTAAAGCATATTAATAATGTCACTAAAAGGCATTAAGCTCAGTTCTATTTGTGCTACATCCCAAGCTCAGGACAAAAAGAGTCTCATGGACCAGTTTGTTTATGATGACAGAGCAGAGATGGCAAGTAAGTGGCTTGAGCAGTCTGTGTCCCCATAGGTCTATGAAAACATCTGTCAGTCATCTATCATCTGAGAGCCTGCAGCCCAGAATTCACCTGTGGATTACTGGAAATTACAAACTTTCCATGCTGTATCTGACAGTACACGTGGACGGTTATTAAATGGGAAGGATTTAATTCTGTGCAGAAAGGCAGTTTGGAAGTTCATTCAATATTGGAGAACAAATGAGTTAAAAGACAGCATAACTGTAGATACTGCCCCTACACACAGACTCCTGTAAATCCCTAAGCTACACACACTTATTTGCTTGAGGTTTTTTTATATTTCTGTCACAGTGCAATAGAAGAGGGGCTCTGTGTGTTCACCGTGGCTTTAAGTTTCAGGTTTTGATTTTGTGCTCAGAGCATCATTCAGGATCTCTGAAAAGTGGAATTGAAAAACCGTCTTTACATGATATCTAAGAAAAACAGAATAAAATGCCTGCGAGGGTATTGATCATGATACTTGGGAAAGCTCTAATAACTCGCTTGTCAGCTAGTGTGAAGCCCTAGCTCTTGTAGCATCATGTCTAAAGCAACAGTGAGGCAGTGGATAAAATTGAGGCAAAGAAATAATAGGGAACTGTGTCCTGTTTTTAATAATAATAAAAAAAAAACCAGATAAGTGACAATGGAGTTATTTGAAGGAAAAAAAAAACCAAAAAATACTGCATAGCAGATTTTACCTGGCTATTGTAATATATTATACATTTAGCAAAAATTGTGTATGCATATATTTTTCCATTTCCCCACAATGCAAATTAGATCATAAAATATTTATAAAGGGAAGAAAAAATAAAATTGTTTTACTTTGAGCCATAGTAATCAAAAGATTTGTTTTAATTTAGTTCTCTGACCAGAATAGTTCCGGTCAACTAAGCAGTGATTTAATTCATTCTTACTATCTGAGAATGGCTTTCTGAAACTACAACATCATTTTAAGAGCAGTTTCAATCTTTTTCAATTAATTATTTTTTGTTATTGTGTGAACTTAGGGGCACTTTACCATTGAGCTACATTCCCAGTTCTTTTTATTTTGAGACAGGGTCTCATAAAGTTGTTCAGGCTGGCTTTGAACTTGTTCTCTTCCTGCCTCAGCCTCCCTAGTCACTGGGTTTGCAGGCATGTGACACTACATGGGGCTTCAATTTTTCTTATTTTTAATGTCACTCCATAGGACACAGCTAGTGATTTGGGGATATTTGTTCAATTTTATTTCCTAAAACTTTTCATTTTGTTTGGCTTTGTTTTAATTTTAAGAAGGGTTTTTTTTTCTTTCTTTTAAAAAAATCATATCTATTTATCTCTCTATATATAATTTTACATAATATATATGTAAAATTGTATATGTGTGTGTGTGTGTGTGTGTGTGTGTGTGTGTGTGTGTGTATGGAGGGGGTACTACAGATGGAATCCAGGGATGCTCCACCACTGAGCTACATCCCTAGTCTTTTTTTATATTATTTTGAGATAGGGACTTGCTAAATTGCCAAGGCTGGTTATGAATTTGCAGTTCCTCTCTCCTCTCCTCTCCACTCCACTCCTCTTCTTTTTTTTTTTCTTTTTCTTTTTTTCAAATTAGAGGGGCACCACTATTGCGTTAAAGATTACTTTTAAAGAAAATCTTCCAGATAGACAACTGGGGAAATCAAAGTATTACTCTTCAGTGCGTCCATCTGGCCACTGAGGGCCAAACTGTCCATGAGGGCTTGGCTTTAAGGTCACGAAATAGAAGGTTTCCTTGTGCCCAACTGCACTGTGAAAATTACTTCGGATCTAACAATGGTGGGTAGCTTTCAAATAGTGTTATTGAGCAGAGTAACTATCTTAACATGCATTTATGGACATGAATTTTATTTAATTGATTGGTGTCCATATGTCCTTATATGTCTACTCTTCACACATGTTATGCATGCATTTTTTAAGTGCCTTCTACATGTGGGCAACATGCTGATTGCTGCAGAAGAGGTACAAGGAAGACATGAATATTGTCTTGATGGAAAAGGAAGCTAATATCCTTACTTTCCCTGTGCCCTACAGAATATATGTTTGTTACAAAAAGACCATTCCCAAACAGTACGTGGAGAATTTGTATGATTTCTGACAGCTAGGTGATAAAACAGCTTTTAAGTTTTCTTTTCTTATATCTTCACTTGTGTATCTCCACCCTTAAGAAATTGTGTGATTTCTCTATCCATGAATGAGAGGAGAGCTATGTTCCTCATCTCTCCCTCTTCTTTATTCTGAAATCAGAGAAGAAAAGCACCTCATACTTATACATTTTCATTTCTACCTGCCCCACCCCCTTCATCACATTTTTTTTAAAAAGAATTCAGTCTGTCAGGTATTTCCACTAGACGTCTGCATTTCTGGACACTTCTGTTGCTGTAGATGGGGGTGGCGTAGGGAAAGCTGACTCCAGTGAAGGACAGGCTTTCCTTTGTACCTCAATGGACAATCAACAGACTAACCCTGGAAAGGAATTCCAAGTCTAGTTGTCTTAATAGGCTAAAATTAGAAGTGGGGGAAGGGCAGAGGGAAGAAGGAAAGGGGGGGGAGGGCTTCCAGGAGAGGCTACATAAAAGCACTTTGTAATTCTTCCTCTTGGAACCTACACCTCATTATAATGTTTATTTAAGAAGAGTTCAAATCCCTATTTAAACGCTAGCTCTCTATTTTAAATAATTTTAAATTCTATATGTAATGGGAGGAGGGGACGTTAACAATCCAAATGGTCCTTTTATCAACAATTCAAGTGATATTTTAAGGGTTATTCAAATACCTCTAATTATTAGACAGGTTTACTGGAAAAAAAATAAAATAAAAATGAGTGCCTCAACATTTCAGTTTTGAAATCAACACAATAAGGAACACTTATGGAGATGAAATATATTTGCAATAAGAGTGCTTTGAAGTAAACGCTATTAAGAAAGCTTACAGAACGATTATATTTTATTTCGGTAGGGAAAAAACAGTTGAACTCTGCTCTTGTCTTCTGTTTCAACATTATGTCTCTCTGTCCCTCCTCCTCCTGTAATAAATATTCTCTTGCCAGTCCTGCTACTGACAATAATGTAGGTGAACTCTGCACCATGTAAATTTGTCATTATTAATGACCATGGGAGAGAGAAACAATAACTCACTCTTTTAAGAACTAAGAGGCTAAAATGCAGTACAAGTTTCCATTTGCATGTGTGTGTGTGTGTGTGTGTGTGTGTGTGTTTCTTTTTTCTGGAAGAATATGTGCACTTACCCTTTTTATATTCACAAACACTCTTCAGTAGAAAAATAGAAAAACCCTCAAGTTTTTAACTTCAACTTAGAAATACTGTTAGTACAAAGGACACTTGTTGCTATATGAATGTTAATTTTTATCACAGTACTATACTAGAATGTTTTAGATGTCACAATACATATAATCCTTTTATGCTCGGGTTATAAAAAATTTTTATGGTAGGAAACATTACGTTTCTTTACCCACAGGCTTAAATAACTTTCCATATGACTAAACTACAAAATGTTCTTCCTAAAATAGTTATTCCATTCACCAGGTTTACAAAAGTATACATTTATTTTAGAATAGACCTTTCAGGTATTTGTACTTGAATTATGAAAGAAGCTTTAAAATATTATGTTTTTATTATCAAACTATAAACCAAATCCATAGAGATACAGAGATAAAGAAAAACGTAGATAGGTGTTTTTGCAAAAATAAAGATGCTTTTCTCACATCTTAAGAAAAAAGAAGGGATAACTGTTTTTACATTTTGCTGCAAAAGAGTCACAATAGTCTACATTAGTCATTTTTTAACAGAGGGACAGGTACCATTCTGGTAAAATGAAAATGTACCAATTCATGCAAATATGTTATTTCCAACTAATTCTTGGGTAATAGTGTTTCTGCCCATTTCTCAACTTTACACTACCTGTTATTAACATCTTTTACTTCTCAGCACTAACGCTCATGAAATGTTGTCACGAGTGTTATTTTGACTTACTAGAAATAGACTTTCCAGAACATAAAGTTTAAGACTTCCATAGATTGGGAGGGCTTGTTTAAAGCCACTGAAATGCTCTGCTGAGTCTCTCTTGTCCTCCCACCGGCTTTGTATGTTGCTTTACAGTTTCATTGACATGTGAAATTCTAGAAATGTCAGCTATGGGCAAGGGTACAGTTTACACCGTTATTAGTAGCTCTCTTAGGAAGTGTTAAGAAATATGAGGGGAAACAATTTTGTCTTTCAACAGTGTTCTAGACTATTTTAAAACATCCACACATTTTAAACCATTCTCTATTCAAATCCCAAACTAAACTACCATTTTCCAAATGTAGTAGAGTGGATAAGTATAACTGGACATGTCAATGTGTATTCTGAGGTGGTAACTCCAAATCCTAAGTCTGCTTAAATGATAAGACATGCCAAATAAAAAGGGAACAAACCGAAGAAATAAAAAATAGTCAGAAAGGGGTCCTATATATCTGCCTGAAAAATCTAAAGCAACCTCCGAATACTGAACTGTAACATTTAGCAAAACAGCCCTTTGACTTCAGAAGAATTCTACCAAACTTTTAGGAAAGCAATCCCCTCTATTTTCATGTGTGGTTCAATGAATGAAAGAACCATAACTATTCATATGATCATATGAATAGTCATATTCCAGTTTTTAGCTACCAGCAACTAATGGCTGTATTCAATTTCTAAATTCATGTACATTTACTTTCAAGGAAAGTTGGATCCAGTCAAACACATTGGATAGATTTTTGTTTAATTATGATACCAAATTGCCAATTTGAAATTGTCATTTTCAATTTCATTTTTGGTTCAAATGTAAATATGCAAAAGAGTGATAGTAGGTTTTCTGATGGAGGGTCTCTTTTGTAATTAAAAGTTCCTGGTGTTTTTCTTATTATTGTAGTAAGCAAAGGAAGGGTGTGAGGCTTAGGAGAAAGAGGAGAGCTGTTTTTCTTGAAACCCTTTTTTTCCTGAGTCTCCTGTCATAGATTTTCAGAGTTAATCAAACCATCCCACCAAATCCCATAGAGTGCAAAACCTTGTTTGACTCTTGAGTTGTGGTGATCTGCAGGGAGCACATTCTTCCACTCCAAAATCCATCCCCATTTCTACCCTCTAGCCAACTGTCCCTACCCAGATGAAGAATCAGGCTAAATAGGTATGTTTCTGTTTCTTTCTGTCCTTATTTTTGCTAAATAGACTCCCACCATGGATATTATAAAGGCCAATATCATAGAGCCTATCTTAAAAATTTTAAGTCACTAAGACTAAAAAGGAAGTTATCAATAAAGATTTAAGGGACATAAAATCATTCAGTTCAACAAACTGCTCAGAATCAAATTAGCCTGAAACACTTTAGCCTTAAAACTGCAAAAACATTGTGATACTAAATATTCAATATTATCAGTCAGGCAAATTGGCCCAGGTCAAATGAACAAATCTAAAAAATGAGATTGCTAAATTTCTCGGCTTGATAGCTTCATAATAAATAATGTGCTTCGACTCAGTCTGTACATTACGTCTTTTATGTGGCCTTAAGGCACTCTCTGATGGCTATGCCCATTACAATGTAGCCATAGAAACTGACACATTTATTTCATGGATTAGTGTGCCATTGAAAATATTAATATGATGCAGTAAATGGGGATTTAATCTAATCTACTGATGGTAGGATGAAGTTAGTAAAAGGTTGAGCACCCTTACGGAGAAAGAAAGATTATATCTGCAGAGAGACGCTTGTTATTGGTTACACAGATCAACTAAACAGCCTATGACATATTATGCACTTTTTACCTTTAAGCAGACTTTGTCAAACTCAGCATGCAAAGCTTTCTGCAGGCTGAAGAAGGCTTTGAAAATGAAATATATATTTTTAAAGATGTCAATACCTAAGCTGAGGTGGCTTTTATCTGTGAGGATAAACAGAAGAGCAATCCTCTCGAAACACACTTTGTGAAGCAGGGCACCTAGGGTGAAGCTGGTGTGCCCAAGACCATTTTTGTAAATTTCATTTTGTTTTGATTTGAAGAAATCAGCTTAGTCCTTCAGCTCTGCCAAGGGTTAAAATCAGAATTAGTTAATCAAAGAAAGCCAATATTGTTTCAAATGTTTAGAGAAAACCCAGCTAATCAATTTCACCATTAAGTTTGTTAATTTCTGTCTTGAAATTTGATATGGACATATATTCCTTTAATTGTGAGACAGATCATCTGACTTTGGTGTCTCCTAATAATTCATAGGACTCCGGCTCTGGGCCCCCTTTTCTCTGCAGCAAACTACATAAATTTCAAAGATATATTCTGACAGATGAAACACTATTGAAAAGCAAAGTACAACACTTTGTCCTTGAAATGTTAACATGTAATGCCATAAAGTATTCAAATAATAATTTACTCAATCTTTCAGGGTAATTAATTAAAATGCTTGAGATGTTGGAGAAAATCACCTTGAGCTTATAAAACTGGAGAGCCCCCCCCTTCCCTCTCTGCATGCAAGCTGCCCCAGTAGACCTACCACATGCTTTCCCAGTTATGGGGTTTGATTTCAGAAGATAATAAATAGCCAGGATCTAATTTTGCCATGTCACAACCGATTATGTTTCACAAGAAAAGGTGGAGTGCTCACCTACCAGATGAAGGTGAAACATAAAACCACTTTTATTTATGTCATGTGTCCAAATTCAACTCAACCTGGCCCAGGGTACTGTGAGCGTGTGGACTTTCACTGTCATGCGAATTTATGTACCTCAAGAAAGTGTCAAATATAAACATAAATTTAATCAAAGCGATGGAAACCTTTATTATATAAAAAACACTTTTTTGACATCTAATATAAATTATTTTAATGTGTGTTTTACTACTTTTCAGAAGGTCACAAAAAAAAAAGAATAAGACATTAAACAGATACAGGCTGGCTCTATCTTAATTCAGGTGATGATTAGCAGTCTAATTTAGACCCAAACTTTTTTTTTCCCCCATGAGTTGGAAGACCAAACCCAGGACCTTCGGCATGCTAAGTACACACTCTACCACCGAGCTACATCCCCAGACCCAAGACTTATTTTTAAATATGTTTGTGAAGTTTTTTTTTTTTCCGCAAAAGTTCATTTTAGCCTGCCATGGTAATCAATTTTGCAATATTATACTCTGAATACATCTACAAAGATATATAGGTAGAATGTGCAGGAAAATTTATCGTAGGAATTTTCTGTATCTCTCTATTACTAATGGGAGCATTTTCAGGCCAAAAAAATTTTTAACCTCCAAGTGAAATGAAAGACTTTAGATATTTTCTGAGTGAATTAGACCAAAAACATGTTTCTAGATCATGAATGTAATTGTTCCAGCATTACGTTTTGGGTACAGAATCAAAGGCAAAGTTTGGACATCATAGTTCCTGTTTCGGTTCATGTCAGGAGAATAAAACAGAAGGCTGATAACAATAGATTAACAAGCCCCGGGTATTACTCAGCCGTTCCCCTTAGTTGGATAGGCTTTGGACAGAATTTTAATGACTAAAAAAATTGCATATGATGAATAAGGATGTCATTTTCAATTAACATGAACAAAGGATCATTCCCATATTTGGCAAATGAGGTAGCTGTGGTGTAAGAAAAGCTGGAGCATTCGCAGACAATGCATCACCGCTTGCAAATCAAAACAAACTCATGACATTTGGGTAGGCTTGCACAGTGACATGGCTACACATTTTTTTTAGCAGGTGCTTATTAGCCACAAGTTATAGATCACATTAATGGCTTTTTATTAGCTCAAACGAATGCTGATTGTAGTATTATTAACAGTTAGTGAAATGTTATACTTAAAACGTCAATGGACTGTAAACTTTGATAGCATCCAAGTTTACTTATGATAAAGTTAAGTATAGGCCTACAAAAGAATTTATAATAGTATTCCATGACAAATTGGAAATCAAGATCTTAATAAAGCTTAACCTCTTTGAACTCACTTTGCAAAAAGCCTGCTAAGAGAGCTTCATGTTGATCATAGCAGCATACATAATTAGGGCTGAGCCTATGTGCCTTTCACATAGCATGCCCGTGACGTAAGCTTACATGCTTTCTGACATACAGAACGTGTTCAGAGCTGTATGACAGTAGCTTTTATCTTTTGGTCTTTTCCGGTTTATATCTTCTCACTTTAGGGGCATGTATGAAGTTCAGTTGGTTATAGGACCACCATACTGACCTCTTTGGGCTCTCTAATATTTTGGAGGATACAAAGAGAGTTCCTGCAAATCTGTCAAGTAGCACCTATTTTGTTAACGTTGTTGTTGGATAGAAGTGACTTTCCAGACTGAGTAACGATGGAGTTCCATTCACTTCTTGACCACTAAAAGACTTAGGGAGGCAAAATCAACCCAACTTATTAATGAACATTTGGCCAGAAGTTCTGTGGCCAAGGCTGCCATGCCCTCTGGGAACTTCCTGCTTTTTGGCCATCATTCTCTAGGGATAACCCATCATATTGAAGTCCCATCTCCCCTAGCCCAGAGTCAATATGCCGACCACTGATGTGGTCCATTACTTTCTGTGGTACTGTGACTAGATATGAAGTTGTTTTTCCCCAAGCATGTTCTGTTGAATTACCCAAAGTTAAAGAATTAACACTACTGAAGATCTTCACAGAGTCTTTTAAAAACTCATGTATGATGAGTCTCTAAGGAGAAAATACTGTATGTAGAGATGCCCTGATGTATTTGACCTAGGAAAACATTTCGGAAGAAGCACCTATTAAACATTTCACTGGACAGACATATTTGCAACAGTCTTAAAAATTCTGCTGCTGCTAATGAAATTAAATTTATTATCCGCAACATGGCCCTATGATTCTCTAAGTTTTGCTTAAATCTAATAGCCCCTGGTAGAATTCATTATGTGTTTCCAATGCAGGATATGACCAGACATCATCAAGATATGGATATTGTGCAGGTATTATAGGTCCTTGGTGTATTTCTAATTAAATTTAGAAGAAAAGAGAAAAACCAGAAAATGGCACCTGTTTATTAGCACCTGGTAGCAATAGAAGCATCTCCAAAGGACCAAGGGGCCCAGGAACATAGACTTGAGAACTTTCCTCCAGGTCCATAGTTCACATCAGTCACCTTCTACATCTGTCCTCACTACCTTCTGGCTGGCAAGCATCGATGTCTTTTCGTCTACTGAAGGGACTTACACTTTAGCTCCCCTGGATTCTGAACTTGTCTCCACCAACTTTGATTTCATCAGGTTTCCACATTTTTCTCTGGTGATGGTACCCCCTGAAAGTCAGTACACCCATGACTATCTAATCCAAAAATAAGCACTCAGGCTGTCTCCCCCAGCTACCTCTCCATCCTTTTCCTTGCCTTCTCAAACGAGTATACTGGAAGAGCTATCCATACTGCTGACCTCCACAGCCTGCATTTTCTCTCAGTCCATGCATAGTCCACCATGCTCTGACTTCAGAAGCATTGTATTGAAACGGGTCACCTTCACTGGCAACTCAAGTTGCCAATGATATCCACACTGGCAAATTCTATGGCCACTTTTCTATCTTTATCTTAAAATAGTCACTGTTGATAACATATTTTCTGGAACTCTCTGTTCTCTTGGCTTCCATGCCACTACTCTGTGATCATTGCTGCTTATTTCTTTGGGGGGGGATCTTTTTCTTTCTTCACACCCTTAAAATTTGGGCTGTGCCATGATTCTATTTCCGGCCTATTATTTTTTGTTCCCAAGAAGTTCTTGCACAGTACCGAGAGACAGATCTATCAGTCTTAAGAGTGGTAGTCTTAGCTCAGTTTTCAGCTTAACAGCCCAGGCATGAAACTTTCCTTATCTGTAAAATGGGTTTCAAAAGAGCACATCTCTCATCAGGTTGTCATAAGAATTAAATGAGGTGATGCATGTAGAGTAAACAGCACAGAATTTCGTATATACCTAATACATGATATCAGTATTGCTGTCGTATTGGAAATAATTTTCTTTCCCTGTGACTACAATCCAACCAATCATCCACATCTGATTTTCCCTCCTGCATTAACTGTAGATCTTCCCAGTGAGCTCTACCATGCTAGCTCAAGGCTGCCACTCCATTCTCCTTTCATTTTTACTTCACTCTGTGATTTTCAAAATCTGTTCTGAGAAGTTCTAGGATTCCTTTTTGTCTATAATCTGTATTTATTCAGTTTCAAGATAACGATTTTTCTTAAACGATTAAACATGGTCAGTCAGATTCCTCATAGGTATTCCTTCTTTCCATCCTGTCTTGAAGTCTGTTCACTCTCCTGAAGACCAAGATCAGAGTAATCTCTCTAAAATCTCTTGACACCTTATTTTCATAATATAACCACTGATTGTTGGTTATAAACATTCACAAATGCCAAGCTCTTTAATATAACTTATGAGTAAAGACTCTAACCCTACCCATCCCTCTCTCTGTTTTTCTAGCAAAACCAAACTGGAAAGGAGCTCCCCAAAGGTACATGGTGATTCACACACCACTCCTTTGCTTATTCTGGTCCCTTGACGGGGAATAAGCTTCCCACCTTTATCCTGGCTAGTTCTTACTGATTCTTCCATTTCCATTATCCCTCCTCTTCATGATGTCTTCTTTAAAATCCAGGCTGAATTGGCTTTTCCTTTTGTGTACCCTACCTTAGAACCTTCCATGATATATTATAATGATCTACTGTGTGTCTCTCTGCCATACTACACTGTGAACCTTTCCGGATAACAACTCTGTTCTCTTAATCTTTAACCTCTCAAGCCTGGTGCATCAAAATAATAACAAATGCAT
Organism: Urocitellus parryii; assembly: GCF_045843805.1. Classification (NCBI taxonomy): domain Eukaryota; kingdom Metazoa; phylum Chordata; class Mammalia; order Rodentia; family Sciuridae; genus Urocitellus; species Urocitellus parryii. Next base: position 61,921,102 of record NC_135537.1, read on the forward strand.
AAAAATAGTTGTTGCTTAAACATAAACTACTGTACTGTGTAGAAGCAGCAAGACATGGTGGAAATGTATGAGACAGAACTGGCAAAATGGTGGTGGTGAGGTAGACACCCAGACCAACAGGCAAGCACTGTCTAGAAGTGGAACTGAAGGTTTCACCTGAGCCTAGCAAGAAAATGCCCCAGGACCTTTTATTTCTATTTCTCCATGGACACAGGATAAGGCACAGCAGAACATGGGGAGCTGAGACTTGTCTGTCCTTCCTGTGCACGCAGACTCTGCAGTGACACCTACTTGTTTGTTGTGCCTGAGCTTCCTCTGTCCAGGACAGTGTCCACATTATTAAGAAGTGCTGAAGTATAACGTATGTGGACACGTGTATACAACTACAGAGTTCTTGAACAAACCATGTCTTATCCTAATAGTCATTAGAACCAAGCACACGTATGTGCTCAGTTAACAGCGATGAACATTTTTTGTTGTATTTTGTTATATTTAGACACAACCTAAATGCCAAAGTGCATTACTTTCATTTGAAATAGTTCAGTTTCTAGAAAAGCTTTTGACCCAAGGTTTGCAAATATTGATACTTTGATAAATGTTTTTCTTTAGCCTGGCAAAATAATTCAATATGCACAACTATCTCTATACTTCCATCATGAGCAAACACTCTATGGAAAATATCTGTGAAGGGTTTTCTTTCTCTTGTACAGTATGAACTTTTCTGCTCTGGTTCATTCACAACTACAGCCTGTGTGCTTGAATATACAGTCTTGCTTCTGCATATGTGGTCATGATTCAATAGTAAAGTTACTTGGTGGCTTGAGTGTATAGCTACAAAATCCTAATTTTTCCCTAGTAATTCAATCTTTTAAAAATAACCCAGGAGGGCTGGGTGCGATGATGCATGCCTGTAATCACATAGGCTTGGGAAGCTGAGGTGGAAGAATCATGTGCTCAAAGCCAACCTCAGCAATGGAGAGGTGCTAAGCAACTCGGTGAGACCCTGTTTCTAAATTATATACAAAAGAGGGCTGGAGATGTGGCTCAGTAGTTGAGTGTCTCTGAGTTTAATCCCCAGTACCAATAAATAAATAAATAACCCAGGAGGAATCAATTATAGACTTGATCAACTTTTATTGATAGCTGGTGTTGATAACAAGGTTTCCTGCAGAGACTGTCACATCATTTACATGTGCCTATTGGCCTGTCATACTAAACAAGACAAATATTCACTTATAACATCAAAATATCAAAAGGGTAGCACAGTATTAACATAAATCAGCAAACTAAGGATTTTCAGTTATTATTCACCAACTATGATAGAAAAGAACATGTTTCCAGTTTAGTTAAAAATTATATATTTCACAGACTGTAACATTCAATATCTATTATGTGCATTTCTAATAATAACAAATATTTATACTTAAATTAAAATAATAAAAATCAGGGAAAGATGCACATTAAACTATTAGCAGAAATGATTTCTATAGATGTAATTAAAGGGAAATTAGAAATGTTTTGACTTTATTTTAACAATTTCTGTACACTTTAAAACACTAGTAAATGTATTAATAAGTATTGTAATATTACATAATTATAACATTAAATCAGTATACATTCTACCATTACAAGTAGTATTGTTATATATAATAACATGTTGTATATTGTATAATATGCAGTAATATTATTTATAATAGCATATAATATATTAACTATATATTACTACTACATATTACTGTTCCAATAATAATATATTACAATTCTATAACTATTGGGTTTGAAAGATTTATAATAATAACTTGGGGTTCATTATTTTCATATTTAACTGGAAGTAATAATAGTTGATTTCAAAAGAGCTTAGAATTAAAATATTTAAGAAACACAAATGAATAATTAGGGGTATGGAAGACCTTCCAAAGTGATCCAGACTATACTTTTAACAGGCTTGGCATTTCTGAAGAATGAGCCACATTTTTTAAAGTTATCTAAATATAAGGGCAATACCACAGAGGTTTACATTTCCACAGACAACTCTAAAAATTTGCATACATTTCAAATGTATGCAAAAATACACTGAAAACTATAAGGGCAATACCAATTAAAGGATAGTTGCTCGTTATCAAACTACCAATAAAGGAACAAATGGAATGGTAATGTCTGTTTGACACTCTTCTTATCACCTGGTGAACTACACTAACAGGGCTTCAACAATGACTTCAATTAGTTGAATTTTTAACACTATGAGCACTCCTAATAATATTAGTGGCCATTTAAACAACTTTATTTTCAGTATGGTTCCTAATGTCCTAAAGAAAGGACATTCAACCAACCTTTTTGTCTTACTGAGGTCACTGTATTTGGTAAATGGCACACTAGTATCATTATTCAAAATTTAGTGACACTTGCATTTCTTTTATAGTACTCCACTATCTTCTTATGTGATCTTTGTATAAACGTCTTATGCACCCTAATATGTTCTAATAGTACACTTTTTGGAATGTCCGATCAAGTTTGTGTCTTCCATGGTTCTGTTGATTTTGTTAAATAAAGTGATTGTGGTCACTTACTTTAGGATATAACTTGACCCTGTAACTACACACATTAAAAATTTTTTTTGTATAATAATGACCATCTCCTTCCACTATCCTTGCTATTCCCCTTCTCCCTCCCTTTGCCTCCCACCCTTATTCCCTATCTAGAGGTAATTTTCCACCCATGCTCTCCCTCCTTACCCCACTTTGAGTCACCACCTTATATCAGAGAAAACATTTGGCATTGTTTTTTTTGGGGGGATTGGCTAACTTCACTTAGCATAATCTTCTCAAATGCCATCCATTTCCCTGCAGATGTGAATTTGGTGTCGACATACCTTATATACAAACAGATATGATAAATTGTAGTATAAAGGTGTATTAAGAATTGTAATGCAAAAAAAATAAGAGAGCTCATGTATAATGGCATAATTTGGCATGAACATACTCTATAAACAGAGTTACGTAAAATTGTGCTGTGAATGGATAATTATGAATGTAATGCACTCCACTATTGTCATGTATGTAAGAAATTTAGAAATTGTTTTAAAAAATTGGTTTTTTTGTTTTCCATAGAAATTTCAGAGATACATTCTTCCCACATTCCAATACGCTAAAAATTATACTTCAATTTTTAAATTTTTTGTTCAATATTGGAGATTGAACTCAAGGGTGCTTTACCACTAAGGTACAGCCCTAGCTCTTTTTAACTTTAATTTTTAAAATTCTGAGACAGGGTCTCACTAAATTGCCAAGGCTGGTCTTGAACTTGTGATCCTCCTGCCTCAGCCTCCTGAGTAATTGGGATTAAGGTATGCACCACCATGCCCAGCTATGCTCAAAATTTCCAACAATCATTTCAACTGGATTTTTTGCATTATCAATGTTGACTTTATATGCCTTTAGTTCTTCCAACAATGCCCCATAAGAAAAATCCTATTAAATTTTTTTATAAAAAGATCCTTCACATTCTTCAAAAACAAAAGTTTTATAATGTGAAATAAATTATCATTTCCTTGGGCCGATGACTTCAAGTGTTTAGGCAGGCATGCTGGAACCTCCTGCAAGAATTCAGCAGAACGGATGGACTGTAGGATAGCATTTGTGGAGACGTATTTGTATCAGCTCATTCATTTAGCACGTCCTCATTCCTCACTTTCTTGCCACATGATTTTAAAATACCTACTCTGGACCTTAGTTTCCTTGGCCATAAAATAAAGACCCAAACATTTCATCAGCCATCCCACAGTGTTACTACACATTTCAAATGTATGCAAAAATACACTGAAAACTATAAGGGCAATACCAATTAAAGGATAATTGCTTGTTATCAAGCTACCAATAAAGAAACAAAATGGAATGGTAATGTGTCTTTCACACTCTTATTATCACCTGGTGAACTACACTTACAGGGCTTCAACAATGACTTCAATTAGTTGAATTTTTAACACTTATCAGCACTCCCAATAATATTAATGGCCATTTGAACAGCTTTTGCTCCACCCTTAATATGCAAGGAATTACCAACACATCTGAACTTCTTTCACTGTGGCAATTCACCTTTTACTAACCTCAACCCCAACCCCAACGTAAAAGTGATAACCAATACAGACAATGCATATCTCCACCATCCACATCAACTCCTCTCCCTTTCTATGCAATACATAGTAATTAAACTGTGTTCAATGAAATCCAGATTATCCTGTCACTCCTAAAACCTAGTGATGCACAAGCAAGTCTGTAATTTAGTTAAAAGATTAAAACTCAACCCAGAAACCCACAACAAAGATACTTTGGTTCTTGCTTTACAGACAATGGTTAAAAAATTATTTCTGGTAATTTTGGAAAAAAATAGAAAGACAGCTAGGGGTACCGAGTTGCATGGGAGGAGAGGCGTTCTGTAGACTTCTACAGATTTGTGAACATTTCTAGGGGAAACTACAGGGTAAGCATAGCCAAGAAATAGATGAAGTGTACTCATGTAATCTCTCCCAGTGAAAGGCCTCCTGTTCCTTCCAACCTTGTGCCCAAATGATGTGTCCTGTGTATAGAACAATAAAGGCATCTTTTTTTTTATCCAGTATCTCTGGAATCCTAGGATATCAGCTCATTAATGTGATAAGTTAATCTTGGTAAGTGTATTAAAGCAATAAGCTGAAGAGCAATCTCAGGCGAGATGCACATTTTTCTCTGGCCAACTGTAGACAAGACTATGGCTTTGTTCAGGGGTTTACTGGTGATGGAAGGTATCCAGGGCTATATGTAGGGAGCACTAGATCAGGAAGTCTGCTGTCCGTGAAGTGACTCCATCTCTGGGTGGGTTTTGAGCACTACTCTGAGATCATAACCTTGGCAGGCTCATGATGTTCTGGTGTGATCTTACCAACGATGCCACCATCTTCCAAACCAATCCAGGGACTCTGAGAAACATTACTAATGAATCTCAGAAGAGTTGAAGTTTACAGACAGCACAGTTTCTCAGGCAGGGTTTGTGCAGTTAGAGTAAGGTTTTCAGGGTCATCAGTACCAATGGCAACAACTAATATTTATGGACTATTTCTGTGCCATGTGGCTTGGAAGGCACCTTACACAGTTGTTAATCACTTAATCCTCACCATAAATCTTATAATTAAGATGTTATCATTATTTTCAATTTGCAAATGGGAGACATAGGCACATAGAAGAAACTACCCCCAAGTTTGCCCTGATGCCTCAACTTCTTTATGCACAGGGTTCTTTCTTATTTGTGGCATAGTCCTTTCAAGAGATGCTGGAAAAAATCCTCCCTTATCTCAATTCAAAAATTAGCACTCAAGTGATTATTACTGTGTCCTTGACTAAAGAGTTGAATAGGGTTGTATAGAAATCATCCAGTGGTTTTTGTTTGTTTGTTTTGGAATTGACAAATTAAAAGTTTTAAAATATGTAAGCATTATGGATTCTGAATAGAGGATGTTAATATTTTGTTACCCCATGCCATAAACAAAGGTTATCTTTAGTACTACTTCAACAAATGGCTGTCAAACTGTTTGTCTAACCACATTACTTTTTCAATCATTTCATATTGTTTTCCAATTCTTTGTGGTGGGTCTCTAAATTTTGATGAAAGCATAACATTCATTTTTTGCCTTAACAGAGATAAATTACTTATGGTACTATCTGGTCAGAGAAGCACTGAAGGGAGGAAGTCATATGGAACAGTTTACCCAAATATGATCTTGTTGCAGCTAAGGTAAAGGACCTAAGAGGAACAATATAAACCAAAGTCAAAGAAAAAGGACAGCTATTGGAACATCTGAAAATATGGCCTCTTGATCACCTGAGGGCATGTGGCAGCTGGATTCAACAGCCTAGAGAATAAGCTAAGGAATAGCAGCTATGAAAATTACTTTTTCTATTTCCTGTCACTTTGTTTATAAGGCACTGAATGATGAATATAGTGTAATTCAGTGTTAGAAATTCTAGACTATTTGCTTGTACATATGAACCAAAAAGATTAAGAACTGACTCAAAATCTAGAGCCAAGAATATATTTTCTCTTTCATGCTATTCTCTCTGCACTTTTTAGTTTTTCTAATATTCTTTTTTTTTTCCCAAAGCAAAAAATCTTCTCTAACTCAGGAACACTGCCTCCGTGAATCCTGCTGGTATCATGCTTGAGCAAGATAAAGCAGGCAGATAGAAGGCAGGTCCATTTTGAGAATCAGCAAACTCTTCACTTAAAATAGCGCCTTTCAAGTTGCCTGAATCAAAAATGCTAGGATTTGTTATAGCTATACAAGAATACTAATAATAAAGATAATAGATCTGCAAGTGAGGTAGGAATCTGCTTTAACCAAGATGCTTGGATCTGGTGCTTAGCTTTCTCCTTTAGGACTTGCTAAATTCTGAATCCTTCCCAGCTCTCTGGGATCTCTGGCCAGCTATCCTACTTGACTTCTGATTCCCAAACTCCTTTTCCAACTTAGGATCCATGACTTGCCCTACTAGTACAACAACACATTAGAGAAATGCTTTATCATTTGTCACTTCAATAATCTCAAGTTGCCCTTTAACCAAAAATGGTTCTGACATATCTTAATTCCAAAAAAGTGAAGTTTTCTATTATGATGTTATGATGCAACTAGTCAAAATCATTTTCAGTGTCTGCTCTAAGTTAAGTTTTGGTCTTTGGAAACGTACTCCACTGTGCCTTTTAGTCATTACAGTGATTGAATTATGATAGATGTGATGGTGTCTCTCTGCAATAAATGACAACAGCATTAGGCTTTAAATTTGGTGTCTGCAATAGAGATGATTCTCTAGTTGCTTTTAGTCTCGGAACCTCTTAATATGATGGAGTTTTCTGTTTAACAATGCAATGGTTCCCCCTCCCCCTGGGCTGGAAAGAATCTGAGAGATGATCAAATCCCTTGTTTTTGAGATAAGAAAGATGAGAATTAAGTCCCTTGCTCCACATCTTCTTTAGCTCTATAATTATTGTTTACATCCTGGGATTCCATCTCCATTTCTTTCTACCCCAAGATACTGAAAATAGGACTATTTAATAAATCAAGTTCATTTTCACCACTAATCAGAAGTATATAAGATGTTAGGTGGAAGACAGATAACCAATCACTTGGTACCAAATAAATTAACAATTATGTTGTTTCAAAAAGTATATTCATACATTTAAGCACTCCAAAAACAATTGAGGTACATCATCAATTATCTGACCATTTCTGGACATTTGACTTTATAGTCTTATAAGAATACACATACCCATAGGGTATTGTAGCATTTGGCTCAAATCTCTAATTTTTCAAAGGGAAAGCTAGAAGTCTATATTAGGATTTGACAGCAGGAAACCCATAAGGTGATTACAATTTAACTATTTCCTATTATTTAAATTTTAAATGTCATAACTTTATAAGAGATGGCCTAATATGTAGTTGTTCCAACGTAAGTACAGTTTGGGAGAGAAATAAAAAGGTAAAGAAAAAAATTCATTAAGGAGGGTAACAGACTGCACCATATGGCTCTCAAAGTCAACCAAACCTCCTTTTTGGAAGACTCTCAAAGACCCTAAGAACTGGCTTTTCTTAAAGGAGAATATTTCTCTTTGTAATGTAAAAGAAAGGGTCTTGATTTTTGTTATTAAATGTAAATGTATTCCATATTTGAATATATGGTATTCCAGTTTCCATTTAAAGACATGGAGTAGAGTCGTATCTTTTTTCCCATAAAATGCAATTATGGAGAATAGAGGAGCTTTTGAGCAAATTATTTGAAGTAGAAAATCTTAAACAACCTCTTTCAGGGAAAAGGGGCCCTAACAAGGGGGGGGGGTGACATCATAATTCTCAGGTTGCTACAGACACAAACACACACTATTAATATTATTGTTTTCATTTGTTTCTCTCTTTGACAAAGATCACAAATAAAGATCCAACATCCTAAAACACACGGGGCTAATTCTGCATGCTGTTATAATGAAGTCCTTTGAATTATTATAAATGCTTGAACATTAAAAATTCATCAGCAAGAAGAGAGAGGTGCTTTCTATTTGTGGTGTGCTGAATTTAAACACAACCCGCTAAGAATGGCTGATTGTCCCGAGGAAGCACTGCTGACAGCCATCAGCAGGTCTGTGCAAATGGTGTATGGAGAAGGTAATAAGAGCTTCAGGAGTATATTTCAGCCCATATAATAAAGTAATTGTGAAAGTATAATTGCAGTCTGGTTCCATACCATATTAGGCTAAGGAACGAGAGAGATGGTAAGAAAACATGAGATTCACAGAATTATTTTATGAGCCATTTCTGCAATGACTGTCTCCCAGGCTATGCAGAATTTATCAAGAAAAATAATTTTAAAATGCACAGTGGTGTTTACCTTTTGAAATCTATTATGATGAACCTGAACAGAATGAACAGTGATTATTTTGCCATTCGACTAACATTCTGAACTTCTGAATGGCTTCAAATATAAAAATGGTATTGAATAATATTAAGCCACTGATTTCAGCCCATGAAAACATTAAAGGGAAAGCTGAGTATAAACCCCTTTGTTTATATTTGAATGATGCCTAGTTCAAATTGCCAGAGGTTTAAATATTTGCACGATTAGAATTTCAATTTTTAAAAATTCATTCCTCTGGCTACTTCACAAACAATCACTTTTGGCTCAGGTTACCAAGCTACGGGCATCCCACTGGCTATCAGATCCTCTCATGGCAAGACTTGAGAAAGGACAGGAATGCAGGTTCTACTCTCACTGTATCACCTAGACTACAGGAAAGGAATGAGGGTAGAGTAGGTAAACGCACAAATGAACACACAGAGATTCCAAGCTTCACAGCAGTAGTATTTAGTTAGAATGTTCAAGTTGTCCCCTTCCTCCTTGGTTCACTCAACTCCTGTTAACAGTGCATTTTGTATCACACCTAAGATTATTAGTTCTGTTAAGTGCACAAATAGATCCCCCACCCACGATTTTAGCCCAATTCCTGGCACACAGAACATACTGAATGAATAAATTAACCAATACCAACACACACTGCATGTTTTGGTAAATAACAAGCCACATATATGATGGTCCCATAAGATTTTATCACCCAGTGATATTGTAGCTGTCTTAGTATGTGTACACACTATGAGGTTTGCAGATGAAATCGCCTAACAAGGCATTTTCCAGAGCGTGCCCATTGGCAGCTGATGCAGAACCTCATTTACAAATGTCATGCTGTGGAAACTGAGTCCATCACAAACCTGTGCCACATGCTCCAAAACCCACAGAAAAAAAAAAAATAAGCCCTTGAGTCAGATATAAGGAATCTGCTTCTCTTTGTTATTAATTTTTGTTCCATTTTTATGAGATCTTGTGACTAAAAGTGCGTCAATGTCAGGCATACCCTGTGTGTATCGACCTGCTGCCATTCAGTTGAAACTTCAAAATACTTTAAGAGAAAATGATCTTGATTTGGGTAAACATACAACTTAAAATGCTCACCTGCCAAAAGTGAGTTTCTAGAATTAACAAAAAAATAATTGTTGTCACTAAGAGGGAACATCCACTATTTGCCTGTGCCTGACTGGTTATGATGAACTCATTTTAAAAATCAATCAAGAGCTGGATGTGGTGGTGCATGCCTACAATCCCAGAAGTTTGGGAGACTGAGGCAGGATGATCGAGAGTTTAAAACCAGCCTCAGTTACTTAGGGAGATTCTAAACAATTCAGTGAGGCCCTATCTCTAAATAAAATATAAAATGGGGCTGGGGATGTGGTTTAATGGTTAAGCACCCCTGGGTTCAATTCTCAGTACCCCCCCACCAAAAAAAAGATCAAGTATTAAATGAGGTAAAGAAGGAGGGAACTAACACAAACTAACAAACACCTTGATTTAAGGGTGTGTTATGAACAAAAAGCAGGTTGGCATTTGTTGAGAAATCCTCCATGCACACACTTAGAATCTAGCCTAACCAGAGCTACTCCTGTTCCAAGACAGAGGGTCTCGTGAACTTTACCCTAATGATGGTGAAGATAGGAGAGGATGCTGCCCAGAAACAGAAGCCCCCTGTAGAAAAGAGAAGATGCAGGTGGGAGAGAGAGAGAGTTCTAATGAAAAGGCAGCTAAAAAAGATTCCAAAGGAATCTTGAAAGTAATGTCAATCATCACACAAATTACCTCTGCCTGTGGTGAAAGGGAGGGAAGGAGGGAATATTCCAAGTGTTGACCATGTGTTGTGTTGCAGGACCCATCCTGCCCCACACCTTTCCCTACCTCATCTCCAAATCATTACCATAATTGTTTGATTTCTTCAAGATACTTTCGATTTCTCAGACTTCTCAAATTCTTGCCAAGTTCAAGTTGTACACTTGAGTAACTTCATCTATCATCAAGCATTTTCAATTTGCACCAGTGACTCTCCCAACTACACACAGGATTTCCTTTTCATCACTTCTCCCTGAAAAACCTAACATCACTTGTACCCATGGCACTAGCAACCACTGAGCCCCTAGCTAGTATTCCAGTTTAGACCAAGATCAAGTATATTTTGTTAAAAGTTTCCTATCAAAGAAGGATAACAAGTGAAAGTCAAGAAAAAGAATTAGGGTGCTTAAAATACTCCATTTTGTGTAGGAGAGAAGACCTAATAGAAGAAACTCCTTCAAGGCCTCTCTTTCATTTTTTAACAGTAAAGACAAAAGACCATTATGCTATCTCATGCTTCTCAAATTCATATCCCTAGGAGCAAAACAATATTGCAAAGGAGCAGAACTACAGAACAGCATGACCCATCCCATCTTCTTAGAACATACTGTTGCCTCAATTCTATGTGATAGAAAGTATCCAATTTATTTTAAAACAGACATGGATGTGTTATAGAGTATAACATAAAAGCCACATTCTCCATCTCCTGGTCTTTTTGGCACTGCTGGAAATAGAACCCAGAGCCTCATTCATACCAGGCAAGTGCTCTACCACTGAATTACATCCCCAGCCCCAAATCCACATATTTTTTAAAAAAATAAAACATTAGCCTTCTAAGACCTATGTAGATTTTAGAGTTACTTCCTGGTATCTCCTCTAGCCCCTTGGAGGTAGAAGTTCCCTCCCATTCATTCGAGCACTTCAGTGGAAAAATTTGAGAACTTGACCAAGTAGTACTAGAAGATTTCAAGGGAACTTCAAAAGTTCAATAGAGATTTCTGAATATGTTTGGATAATTTAAATATATATCCTAAATTTCCTAATAATATGTATATTTATCACTGAGCAAGAAATTTTGGGAAAGTCATTACCGTTAATTTCAGTGAATATCACACCACAATTAAAACAGATAAGAAATTAATTTAGCAGATATATTATGAAGATTACTCATTGACCACTAATATTGATGTTGATAATGGGCTTATCAATCAGATAATTCTCATAATTATAATTCTCATAATAATTCTCATGTAGATGACAACTCCAGCGTACTTTAAGAAGTTAAATTTTAATGTAACTCAAGATCTTTTTGCTAAACCTCTAAAAGGTAATCATTCATCTATTATTGGAAAAAATCATCAAAAAATAGGTCAATACCAAATTATTCATCTTCATATGTGTTTCCTTTGGAGAAGTCTTCTCTGGTACTTTTGTGGTGGGGAGGGTGATTTACTGGAGATTGAACCCAGGGGTGCTCTACCACTGAGCTACATCCCCAGCCCTCTCTTATTATTTGCTTTGAGACAGTAAGTTGCCAAGCCTGGCCTCAAGGTTGAGATCCTCCTGCCTCAGTCTCTGAGTAGCTGGGATAACAGGCAAGTACCATTGCATAGGCTCTGGTATGTTTTCAACAGGGACAAACATTAGCCCACTGATAACAGGCAATCTCAATTCCGCCCCACTTTCCGCGATCCATTCTGTGTAAGTCCAAAGGTCATCTTTCAATAATGTAGGCCTCTTCCTGCAATACTGGCTACTTCTGTCAGGTCCCCTCATTCTTAACTGGTCTTAGTTTTCTCTCTGTGTTGCTTATACCAGGGAGTCCCTCCTACTTCACTGGGTCCCACTTCCCTCTACAGATGCTCAATCCTACCTCAGGCACCTTCAACCCACCATATCAGACTCTTCCTCACATAGCCCATAAGGTCACATCTTCATGTATATTTCCTCACTCTGTCTTCCTCAGCCTTTCACACTAGATGTTTTGCAGTTTTTCACTAGAGGAAAACTTTTTATGCATGAATGATTAGTGTTGGTTGGTACATCTCTTAGAGAATCAGAATTCTGTCACTCTCTGCATTTCCTTTTTTGTTGTTGTTGTTTTGTTTTGTTTTGTTTTGTTCCTACTGGGAGGGACCAAGAGCCAAATTTCAATGTTTAATGATAGTTTCATTAATATGAAGGAGAATAAGTGTGGTTTTGTCTGTTTCTTGGCTATAATATTTTACATTAATACGAATAGCCCTCGAGTGCTTCTTCTGCTTTTGTTTGTTTGTTGTATTTTTTGATTTGTTTTTTGGTACTAGGGAACCAATCAAGCATGCTAGAGTAGGTGGTCCACCATTGAACTATATTCCTATCTCCTGTATTTCTTAGTTTAAGTTGTTTCATTTCATGTTGAAAAGAAGTAAAAAATCTAAAAAATAATTTCCAAAATTAGATATAACTTTATTTCCCTTTCTTTGCTGCCCAGTTTTTAAGGCCTACCAAAATACCATCTCCTTCAGGAAGCATCGGGGATTGCTCCAATTCCAATTCACCACTTTTGCTTTTGCATCCCCAGCACTTTGACCACAGACATTGAAGCATGTCAGTTTTGCTGCAGCTGCATTATGGGTTATTTCTAGTCCTCTCCTGATTAGCCACAGGGAGTCTGGGGCCAAGTCTGACTCCTTTCTCTGTCTCTCCCAGCTCCGCTTCACATTCAGAGTAAGGAATTGCCTCCAGTGGATGTTTAGTAACTGCTTCTCAGTTTCTAAAAATGAATTAAGTATGCCTTATTAACAATGCCTGAGGCTTCTTAACAAGTGTATTCCAAATTAAAAAAAAAAAAAGAAAAAAAAGTCTACTTAGGCTAAAATATTCTCATTTCATCCTTGTGCAAATATTTGTATGGGAACTGCATCAGAGCTACCTATGAAATAAGAAGTTATAATGGAAACAGTGACACAGCCCTAAGTGAGGCAACCGAAATAGGAACTACTTTAATACTTTTACTGAAATGTTCTCTGCTTGATAAAGTTCATTACCAGAATATCATCTTTAAAAGTGAAACGCATTCAGCTGAGCACTTTTTTTCATTTTGTAAATAGATTTCTTCCTTGCCTGAGCTCTCAGTAGAAAGTACAAAATAGTCTTCCATAACATTAGAAAAATGTCACCCCATACATAAAGCTGAATTTTTTAAATCAAATAGTTTTTTTTCCTGCTTTAGCATTTTAAAGGTACAGTAGTAGTGTCTTCATTATAGCCATCACCTCATTCTGCATACCATATTAAGGCTGAGTCTTCAGGGTGCAATTTGGTATGTTCTAAATTGTGTTGAGATAACATATTAGAGCCCAGAACAAGGTTAAATCCCCAGGGGACATCCTTAAGCTATCAAGTCACTATCCTTTCAACATTAGCCTCCTTATTACTATGGTTATATTTAAAATGACCCTGGCACTAATCTTTTTCTCACCTATTCAAAATGAAACAGAAAAGTACTTAAGTGATAAATTTACAATCCAAGTGCCAAAGTTTCCTATCACATCAAATGCAAAATTATACATAGCATATGCATTATGAAAATGTTTTTTGGTTTTAGATTAATAAGTTCTTCATTTGTCTGGGGTTATTGTAGCCAATGTTACTGACAAAGAAAGTTTCACTCCACTTTGAAGTCTCAAGTGTATTGGATTTTAGACATTTCAATAGGGTAAATGGAGTATAACCACCATTGTATCTTGATAAAGAAATGATAAGTAGAAATACATCTTTGACCTTTTACATCATCAACTGAAAAGCCATTTTGCTAAGGAATTAACATTCATATATTTGTTATGTCACTTTATAGTGAACATTGTTATTGCTATTTTTATAAACATTCAGATACAATGTTATGAACCTTCCACCTCTTAGAAATGCACCCCCCACACACCCTCCTAAGGTCTTTTCTGAAGTTTGCAAGTTATAGAGAGGCAGTTGACCTCAGTAAATTTTTCCACTGGCTTACATTTCTTTTCTTTCTTTTCAAAGTACCCTTTGGGGGATGGGGGGAGAAAGATAAACACACTTCCTATAGCAAGTGCCATAAGAAAAATATGTTCTGGCAGACTTTTCCCAACTTGTAAAAGAAAAAAAATTTACATCATCCAAGTATATTATAAGTGCAGAGAGTAAAAGAAAGAAATCTCTAAATAGATTTTTGTTCCACTTTCAAACTCTGAAGCTGAGGGAACACAAGTGTTTCACTTCAGAAATGAATAACGAACGACTTTGGTACACATACACCTTTCTCTTTTTGGAAAAATTGCACATAAAAGAGCATTTTTTGGCTCGGCTGACCTGCAGAGATATGGAGCTAAGCAGAGTCATGAATTCACTCACTCTGATATGCACACATGATACGCAATTAAAATCTCCATTCACATTCCGGCCGGGTTGTCAATCATGAGGAAAGCCTTTTTGACAACATTCAGTGAAGCGTACCAACTAACCGCTCCACAGGAACTTAAACAGTAACAGCTTTTCTTACTAGCAAGAACGATTTTTTTTTTTTTAACCAAGATCGGGTTCAGTTTCTAAGAAATCATTATGCTCTGAATTTTAGGATCTTTCATTAAAAATGAAAATGTGTCAGAAAGATTTTGTCTGGCAAGCTATGTGATGTCATACCTAGAGAATAGGAGGTATGTAAAAAAGTCTGGCCTTTTCAACTGAGGGAATCTGTTAAACTTTTTTTTTTTTTTCCTGTTTAGAACAATGAACAATGATCTTATAAAGCAGTTTGCTGGGGGAAATGTACCATTTCTAATTCATTCTGAAGTTTTTTTCACTTGAATTTTAACTTTTAAAATAGTCTCTAAACTCACATGAAAAGTGACCAGCCAGTTTATCAACCAATGGGAAAGTGACTTTTTTAATCATGAGAAGAATACATAGCATGTTAGAAATATTGCGTGCATCAATCCTTTCAATTTATGGAGCTCTATAGAAAATATTATGCACATAAATTCTTCCCAGAAGGTACTCTGCTCATAACTTAGTTTCTGTAGAACATCTAATCAAAGACTGTGCCCTTCCTAATAGCGTATTAGTGTGCTTTAAGGCCATAAATCCATAAAAACAGGGCCCAGTAAAATTGAATACAGGATGCTTGTTAATCTGCTGCTGTGTCTGTTTTGAGCAACTAACCTTGGATTACAAATTCGAAACAAGTTAATACTATCAGATATTGGAATATTTGTCTTCTTACTTATCATGCTTTGTAACTGAGAGAGCAGATGCATCCTGACCATTAACAGTCATGACAAATTGCCTTGCTAATGATCGTTACACACTGAAAGTGCCATAACTGATTAAACTACAATTTCCCACTACCAGATACAGAGAGAGTTAGGGACTTCAGCAGTGGGTGACTCTGATATTCTGCCAACAGACCTTCGGGGCACAGTGCGATATTTAGAAAAACACTCCAAATTCCACATGAACATATTCTGAAAGCCTATGTGTATACAACAGGTTTTTAAAGCACATTAGGTAAAACAGCTTAGGTTGTAGCTGTGAGCCATGAAAAAGAGACGTGTTTTAACTATTTGGTAGTCTTGCAAATATGAGTTAAAGAATATTCACTGATGTGGGTTTTTCTCTCTCTCCCTCCTTTCCTTTCCCCGCCCCCAAAACATTGCGTGTGCTTTGCATTTCACATAAAATCTTTCTTTTGTCAGTTCCTTTGTTGGTGCAAAATTGGCAGCAGTTCAAATTCAAAGTACTCCTATTCATTTACTGACCGATGTCATTGTAGTTCACATCAGCCAGAGAGCTAAGCTCTAAAAAACATAAAAGACTTGCTTCACCACTGACGAATAATGTGTACATTTTTACAGAGCTTAAACCTTAATGCTTTCCCTGAAACTAACAATACAGTATATCTTATCATTCCTTTTTCACAAGCAGGCAGCTGCTGAAACGCTTGCCACTTCAAAATATCAATTGCTTGCCAGAGTTGTCCTCAACACACCCTGTCAAACTCATGTATATTGTGCAATGAAAATGGTGCAGGACTGAAAGCTAGAAATTGTGTCAAATTCTGCTGTAAGGATATGATGTGCAAAGAACAATGTATGACAACCGTAGAGACTACAAACAATGGCACCGGAGCCAGGGACTTCATAGATCACAACTGCGCCTGTACATATTTTATTGTAGGCATTATATATTTAAAGCATGACAAATGTACCATTGTACATAATGTGCTGCACACACAGAAGCTCCTCCTACTAGTTCGCCTTTTGCATTTCTCCTGATGATGGGAACATAGTTGAGTTTCATTTTTTTTCCCTCCTCTTAAAACATTTGAGGTTCCCAAACCATAAAGAAACACACACACACACACACACACACACACACACACACACACACGGTTATCAAAATGAGTAACAGAAAACAGAAGACAGTAATACAAGATGAGAAAATGAGATCTTGTTCACTTTTGGCTTCTCTCTAAGGACACAAAAGCAAGGATTATCTTAGATAAGCACCAACTGAGGGTATGAAGACAACGACACTATCACTATGCCTATAAACTGTTGTCTACCTAATTTTAATGCAGATAAGTGCTGGCTTATTGATTTGCACGATTTTCCAGCAAAATGGAAATCCCATGTGAATATGTTCTTTGTGTGCAGAAAATATGGCTTAAGAAGCTTTTACTATTATTGCTTTCCTATGCCAAAAGAACAATTAAGAAAATAATATTTCACTGTATCAGGTCTATAAACCAATGCTGATTAATTTCTCTTTACATTTTTTTAAGCATTCCTCTCCACTCCCTGATTTACTCTGTGTACTTGAAATGGTTCTGGGTACTGAAAAGTTGTTTTACTCCTAAACATTCCTTAAATAATATGTAAAACCTAAAAATATTCTTACTTTGGAACCCACATACTTAATTATAAAGGGGCTCATGGCACAGCAACCTGACCCTAATTCAGTCAATGACTGTGGAAATGGAAACCTGTTTATGGGAGAAGATTAGTATGAATATATATTAATCTCTTCTACGACCTAGCTTAAGTTACAAAACCTTTATCACACAAGTAGCTTGGAGTGGAATTAACTGGCTGGAGGCTAAGGGAAATGAACAGATATGCTGTTAAGGTGTTAATAAATATTTTGGAAAGAGAATAGGTGGTTTAGGTGCTTAGGGGTTCTGACCTTTGCTGTGTTGATTAGTGGGACAATGATGCATTATTAACACACAGCAGCTGTACCTGAACTACAGCCATGAATATAATAGCCTTTTATAGCCATCAGGGGAGTGAGGTAGGAGGCCTTTATTAACCACTACACATGATTAGCACATTATGTGAACTTTAGTAGGCAAATTATCTCTTATTGAAATATAATGTTGGTTATAGCTAATTGTAAACATGATTCTTCAAAACTTCTCTGTGAAAAAAAAAAATTCAAATGTTTTTTTACTGCCGTTCAGCTCAACATTGGCTGGCCATGGGCAAGGAAAACATTCCATTGTGGGATATACTTCTAAAGGCCAAATTTCAAAAGGGATGATGTTGCAGAAGCCTGACTTTAAAATTATTCAACAGGACAGATTCAGTGATATCAGATGCATGCAAACTTTCTCTCCCTAATGAAGTAAAAGTGGTCATGAAGTAGGAAAGCTACTTTGGGATCTTCTTTTCTTCTTTTTTTATTTCTTTAAGCAATTCTGAAAAGATTAGTTTTGCAGGAAAAATTTTTGAGAGTTACCTTGAAAAATAACAGCATAATTTATTTCAAAAAAAGCTTAATTTGGGGAGAGGAAAGATTATCCCATTAGCCTTAGTAGCTGAACAGAGCTCTGAGAGTCCATTATGAACAGTCTTTTATACCCTAGCAGAAAGTCATTAACATAAAATAAATCATTAGCTTTGATATTAAGCTTCTACTATCTGCAGGTTTCTATGATTAATGTTCATGACTGCATCTGCCAAATGATAAAATATACTTTTTGTTGAAAGGTTATCCTGCCTCTTTATTATTAACATTTCTCTTTATACAATTGTTACTGGCATTTTAGGTGGAGGGGTACTGGCATCAAAAAGGAAGCACTGGCTTTGACATTGGTATGAAGATGCTGGTGCATAAAACACTTTATCCATCAATGTTTAAATTAACCATTTCATTGAGTTAAAAATACTTGCGGAAATCAGGTATTGCACAGGTATTCTTTCAATGTAATTGGACTTTATTCAGACCCAAATTGGCCCATCTGCTAATTAATCTGGCACATTTCTCTGACCCATATATCAGAGGAAGGTGCAGAGAGGCGATATTGCTTCCCCAAAGTCAGGAACTACAAGAGGGTACTTCCTTCTGTAGCAGTTATTCTCAACTTTTATCTTGTCTTCTTACAGTGCAAAATAGGCAACTGCCCCCATCAATAGCATCTCTCTCATTAGGTGGCTGGACCCTGAATGTGCAGAAGGGAAAAGAGCCCCCCTGGGGGGCTTATCAACATCTGAGGGAGGCAGATTACAGGCTGTACCTACACATGTCCCATTTTCCCAAATCCGCCTCTGACCCTCCAGAAACATTCTCTCTTTCACTCCCTTCCCAAAAGAATCACTGCTCTACAACTTTTGAGAATGCTTTTATTCCACTAGGGTAGCAGGAAGGAAGAAATGGAATGAGAGTACAGTGTTCTACTAAGGCCTACCATTCTTTGAATTTTTGAACGTCTTTCCCCACAGGCTTGTGAAATTATATACTTCTGTTGATTCCTTAGTTCTCATGAGATTTTTTTATTCATACACATAAAAATTATTATTTTTTTCCTACTGGATACATAGAAGATTGAGACAAAGATGGATTAAAAGTTTTAGTGTCAATAACTTTTACCAGTCACAGATCAAAGTCAGGCTTCTTGAGAGAATGGGAAACAGAAAGGGAACGAATCACATCCTCTGATGCAGCTTTATTTGGTCCAGAGGGTAAGTCAA